>NC_138813.1:2938954-3530940 GCF_965178545.1 Coloeus monedula | reverse complement strand
CCACTGCGCATGCGCGGGCGCGCCTGCCGTCCCCCCCCACCCACTGCGCATGCGCGGTGCGCCGGCCGGGGGCCCCCCCCCCCCCCCACCCACTGCGCATGCGCGGGCGCTCTGGGCCCCCCCCCCCACCCACTGCGCATGCGCGGGCGCTCTGGGCCCCCCCCACCCCCCACTGCGCATGCGCGGGCGCGCTGGCCCCCCCCCCTCCCCACTGCGCATGCGCGGGTGCTCTGGGCCCCCCCCCCCCACCCCACTGCACATGCCCGGGCGCGCTGGGCCCGTCCCTGTGCTGGCACTGCTGGGGCACCTGCAGTGCTGGCAGCACCTCTGGGACAAGAGGGACACGGAGGGGCTGGAGCCAGTCCAGGCAAGGGAACGGAGCTGGCAAGGGGCTGGAGAGTTCCTGAGAGAGCTGGGAAAGGGGCACAGCCTGCAGCAAAGGAGGCTCAGGCGGGACCTTGTGGCTCTGCACAAGCCCCTGACAGGAGGGGGCAGCCGGGGGGGTCGGGCTCTGCTCCCAGGGAACAGGGACAGGAGGAGAGGGAACGGCCTCAGGCTGGGCCAGGGGAGGCTCAGGGTGGATATTGGGGAAATTCCTCCATGGAAAGGGCGCTCAGGCCTTGGCACAGCTGCCCAGGGAGGTTTGGAGTGCCCACCCCTGGGAGTGCTCCAACACCTGTGGCTGTGGCATGGCATGGACGTGGTCAGCGGTGGCCGTGCTGGTGCTGGTTGCACTCAGTGATCTCCGAGGTCTTTTCCAACCTTGATTCCGCTCTCAAGGCAGCCCCACGGAGGACCAGAACAAAAGGCACCCCCAGGCCGGGCCCCCACCCCACTGCGCATGCGCGGGCGCCCTGGCCGGGCCCCCACCCCACTGCGCATGCGCGGGAGAGCTGGACGGCACCCCCACCCCCACTGCGCATGCGCCGTTACGCTGGGACCCCCCCACCCCCACTGCGCATGCGCCGGCAGGCTGTTGCCCCCCCCCCCCCACCCCCACTGCGCATGCGCGGCGCGCTGGCCCCCCCCCCCCACTGCGCATGCGCGGGCGCTCTGGGCCCCCCCCCACCCCACTGCACATGCGCGGGAGAGCTGGGCCCCCCCCCCACCCCACCTCCCACTGCGCATGCGCGGGCGCGCCTGCCGTCCCCCCCACCCACTGCGCATGCGCGGTGCGCCGGCCGGGGCCCCCCCCCCCCCCCACCCACTGCGCATGCGCGGGCGCTCTGGGCCCCCCCCACCCCCACTGCGCATGCGCGGTGCGCCTGCCGGCCCCCCCCCCACCCCCACTGCGCATGCGCCGTTACGCTGGGCCCCCCCCACCCCCACTGCGCATGCGCCGGCAGGCTGTTGCCCCCCCCCCCCCCCCCCCCCCCCCACACCCCCCACTGCGCATGCGCCGGCCGGCTGGGGCCCCCCCCCCCCACCCCCCACTGCGCATGCGCGGGCGCCCTGGCCGGGCCCCCACCCCACTGCACATGCGCGGGAGAGCTGGACGGCCCCCCCCACCCCTACTGCGCATGCGCGGGCGCGCCTGCCGTCCCCCCCACCCCACTGCGCATGCGCGGTGCGCCTGCCGGCCCCCCCCACCCCCACTGCGCATGCGCCGGCAGGCTGTTGCCCCCCCCACCCCCTAATGCGCATGCGCGGGCGCGCTGGGCCTGTCCCCCCCACCCACTGCGCATGCGCGGGCGCCCTGGCCGGGCCCCCACCCCACTGCACATGCCGGGAGAGCTGGACGGCCCCCCCACCCCTACTGCGCATGCGCGGGCGCGCCTGGCGTCCCCCCCACCCACTGCGCATGCGCGGTGCGCCGGCCGGGGCCCCCCGCCGCCCCCCCCACCCACTGCGCATGCGCCGGCAGGCTAGGCCCCCCTACCCTACTGCGCATGCGCGGGCGCCTGCCGGCCCCCCCACCCCCACTGCGCATGCGCGGTGCGCCTGCCGGCCCCCCCCACCCCCACTGCGCATGCGCCGTTACGCTGGGCCCCCCCCACCCCCACTGCGCATGCGCGGGCGCGCTGGCCCCCCCCCAGCCCACTGCGCATGCGCGGGCGCTCTGGCCCCCCCCACCCCACTGCGCATGCGCGGGCGAGCTGGCCGGGCCCCCTCCCCACTGCGCATGCGCGGGAGAGCTGGGCGGCCCCCCCCCCCCCCCCCCACCTCCCACTGCGCATGCGCGGGCGCGCCTGCCGTCCCCCCCACCCACTGCGCATGCGCGGGCGCTCTGGGCCCCGCCCACCCCCACTGCGCATGCGCGGGCGCGCTGGCCCCCCCCCCCCCTCCCCACTGCGCATGCGCGGGCGCCCTGGCCGGGCCCCCACCCCACTGCGCATGCGCGGGAGAGCTGGGACGGCCCCCCCCACCCCCACTGCGCATGCGCGGTGCGCCTGCCGGCCCCCCCCACCCCCACTGCGCATGCGCCGTTACGCTGGGCCCCCCCACCCCCACTGCGCATGCGCCGGCAGGCTGTTGCCCCCCCACCCCCTAATGGCATGCGCGGGCGCGCTGGGCCTGTCCCCCCCACCCACTGCGCATGCGCGGGCGCCCTGGCCGGGCCCCCACCCCACTGCGCATGCGCGGGAGAGCTGGACGGCCCCCCCCCCACCCCTACTGCGCATGCGCGGTGCGCCTGCCGGCCCCCCACACCCCCACTGCGCATGCGCCGGCACGCTGGGCCCCCCCCTCCCCACTGCGCATGCGCGGGCGCGCTGGCCAGCCCCCTCCCCACTGCGCATGCGCGGGCGCTCTGGCCCCCCCCCCCCCCCCCCCCACCTCCCACTGCGCATGCGCCGGCAGCCTAGGCCCCCCCTACCCCTACTGCGCATGCGAGGGCGCCTGCCGGCCCCCCCCCACCCCCCACTGCGCATGCGCCGTTACGCTGGGCCCCCTCCACCCCCACTGCGCATGCGCCGTCAGGCTGTTGCCCCCCCCCCCCACCCCCTACTGCGCATGCGCGGGCGCGCTGGGCCCGTCCCCCCTCCCCACTGCGCATGCGCGGGCGCTCTGGGCCCCCCCCCCCCCACCCCACTGCACATGCCCGGGCGCGCTGGGCCCGTCCCTGTGCTGGCACTGCTGGGGCACCTGCAGTGCTGGCAGCACCTCTGGGACAAGAGGGACACGGAGGGGCTGGAGCAGTCCAGGCAAGGGAACGGAGCTGGCAAGGGGCTGGAGAGTTCCTGAGAGAGCTGGGAAAGGGCACAGCCTGCAGCAAAGGAGGCTCAGGCGGGACCTTGTGGCTCTGCACAAGCCCCTGACAGGAGGGGGCAGCCGGGGGGGGTCGGGCTGCTCCCAGGGAACAGGGACAGGAGGAGAGGGAACGGCCTCAGGCTGGGCCAGGGGAGGCTCAGGGTGGATATTGGGGAAATTCCTCCATGGAAAGGGCGCTCAGGCCTTGGCACAGCTGCCCAGGGAGGTTTGGAGTGCCCACCCTGGGAGTGCTCCAACACCTGTGGCTGTGGCATGGCATGGACGTGGTCAGCGGTGGCCGTGCTGGTGCTGGTTGCACTCAGTGATCTCCGAGGTCTTTTCCAACCTTGATTCCGCTCTCAAGGCAGCCCCACGGAGGACCAGAACAAAAGGCACCCCCAAGCTGGGCCCCCCCCCCACTGCGCATGCGCGGGCGCGCTGGCCGGGCCCCCTCCCCACTGCGCATGCGCGGGAGAGCTGGACGACCCCCCCCAACACCCACTGCGCATGCGCGGGCCCCCTGGGCGGGCCCCCCACCCCACTGCGCATGCGCGGGAGAGCTGGACGCCCCCCCCCACCCCCACTGCGCATGCGGTGCGCCTGCCGGCCCCCCCCCCCACCCCCACTGCGCATGCGCCGTTACGCTGGGCCCGCCCCCACCCCCACTGCGCATGCGCCGGCAGGCTGTTGCCCCCCCCCACCCCCCACTGCGCATGCGCGGGCGCTCTGGCCCCCCCCCCCCCCCCACCCCCCAACTGCGCATGCGCGGGCGCTCTGGGCCCCCCCCCACCCCACTGCACATGCGCGGGAGAGCTGGGCCCCCCCCCCCCCCCCCACCTCCCACTGCGCATGCGCGGGCGCGCCTGCCGTCCCCCCCACCCACTGCGCATGCGCGGTGCGCCGGCCGGGCCCCCCCCCCCCCCCCCCCCCCCCTGCGCTTGCGCCGGCAGGCTAGGCCCCCCCTACCCCTACTGCGCATGCGCGGGCGCCTGCCGGCCCCCCCACCCCCCACTGCGCAGGCGCCGTTACGCTGGGCCCCCCCCACCCCCACTGCGCATGCGCCGGCAGGCTGTTGCCCCCCCCCCCCACACACACACCCCGCACTGCGCATGCGCCGGCCGGCTGGGGCCCCCCCCCCCCCCACCCCCCCACTGCGCATGCGCGGTGCGCCGGCCGGGGCCCCCCCCCCCCCCCACCCACTGCGCATGCGCGGGCGCTCTGGGCCCCCCCCCACCCCCCACTGCGCATGCGCGGGCGCGCCTGCCGTCCCCCCCACCCACTGCGCATGCGCCGGCAGGCTGGGCCCCCCCCCCTCCCCACTGCGCATGCGCGGGCGCGCTGGCCAGCCCCCTCCCCACTGCGCATGCGCGGGCGCTCTGGCCCCCCCCCCCCCCCACGCCCCCCACTACGCCCCCCACTGCGCATGCGCCGGCCGGCTGGGCCCCACCCCCCACCCCCACTGCGCATGCGCGGGCGCGCTGGCCCCCCCCCAGCCCACTGCGCATGCGCGGGCGCTCTGGGCCCCCCCCACCCACTGCACAGGCGCGGGAGAGCTGCCCCCCCCCCCCACCCCCCACTGCGCATGAGCGGTGCGCCGGCCGGGGCCCCCCCCCCCCCCCACCCACTGCGCATGCGCGGGCGCTCTGGGCCCCCCCCACCCCCCACTGCGCATGCGCGGGCGCGCTGGCCCCCCCCAGCCCACTGCGCATGCGCGGGCGCTCTGGGCCCCCCCCACCCCACTGCACATGCGCGGGAGAGCTGCCCCCCCCCTACCCCTACTGCGCATGCGCGGGCGCCTGCCGGCCCCCCCACCCCCACTGCGCATGCGCGGTGCGCCTGGCCGGCCCCCCCACCCGCACTGCGCATGCGCCGTTACGCTGGGCCCCCCCCCCCCACCCCCCACTGCGCATGCGCGGGCGCGCCTGCCGTCCCCCCACCCACTGCGCATGCGCGGTGCGCCGGCCGGGCCCCCCCCGCCCCCCCCCACCCACTGCGCATGCGCGGGCGCTCTGGGCCCCCCCCACCCCCCACTGCGCATGCGCGGCGCGCTGGGCCCGTCCCTGTGCTGGCACTGCTGGGGCACCTGCAGTGCTGGCAGCACCTCTGGGACAAGAGGGACACGGAGGGGCTGGAGCCAGTCCAGGCAAGGGAACGGAGCTGGCAAGGGGCTGGAGAGTTCCTGAGAGAGCTGGGAAAGGGGCACAGCCTGCAGCAAAGGAGGCTCAGGCGGGACCTTGTGGCTCTGCACAAGCCCCTGACAGGAGGGGGCAGCCGGGGGGTCGGGCTCTGCTCCCAGGGAACAGGGACAGGAGGAGAGGGAACGGCCTCAGGCTGGGCCAGGGGAGGCTCAGGGTGGATATTGGGGAAATTCCTCCATGGAAAGGGCGCTCAGGCCTTGGCACAGCTGCCCAGGGAGGTTTGGAGTGCCCACCCCTGGGAGTGCTCCAACACCTGTGGCTGTGGCATGGCATGGACGTGGTCAGCGGTGGCCGTGCTGGTGCTGGTTGCACTCAGTGATCTCCGAGGTCTTTTCCAACCTTGATTCCGCTCTCAAGGCAGCCCCACGGAGGACCAGAACAAAAGGCACCCCCAGGCTGGGCCCCCCATCCCACTGCGCATGCACGGGCGCCTGGCCGGGCCCCCACCCCCACTGCGCATGCGCGGGAGAGCTGGACGGCCCCCCCCACCCCTACTGCGCATGCGCGGGCGCCTGCCGGCCCCCCCACCCCACTGCGCAGCGCGGGCGCGCGGCCGGGCCCCCACCCCACTGCGCATGCGCGGGAGAGCTGGACGGCCCCCCCACCCCCACTGCGCATGCGCGGTGCGCCTGCCGGCCCCCCCCACCCCCCTGCGCATGCGCCGTTACGCTGGGCCCCCCCCACCCCCACTGCGCATGCGCCGGCAGGCTGTTGCCCCCCCCCCCCCCCCCACCCCCCACTGCGCATGCGCCGGCCGGCTGGGCCCCCCCCCCCACCCCCCACTGCGCATGCGCGGGCGCGCTGGCCCCCCCAGCCCACTGCGCATGCGCGGGCGATCTGGGCCCCCCCCACCCACTGCACATGCGCGGGAGAGCTGCCCCCACCCCCCCCCCACCCCCCACTGCGCATGCGCGGGCGCGCTGGCCCCCCCCCCTCCCCACTGCGCATGCGCGGGTGCTCTGGGCCCCCCCCCCCCCCACCCCACTGCACATGCCCGGGCGCGCTGGGCCCGTCCCTGTGCTGGCACTGCTGGGGCACCTGCAGTGCTGGCTGCACCTCTGGGACAAGAGGGACACGGAGGGGCTGGAGCCAGTCCAGGCAAGGGAACGGAGCTGGCAAGGGGCTGGAGAGTTCCTGAGAGAGCTGGGAAAGGGGCACAGCCTGCAGCAAAGGAGAGGCTCAGGCGGGACCTTGTGGCTCTGCACAAGCCCCTGACAGGAGGGGGCAGCCGGGGGGGTCGGGCTCTGCTCCCAGGGAACAGGGACAGGAGGAGAGGGAACGGCCTCAGCTGGGCCAGGGGAGGCTCAGGGTGGATATTGGGGAAATTCCTCCATGGAAAGGGCGCTCAGGCCTTGGCACAGCTGCCCAGGGAGGTTTGGAGTGCCCACCCCTGGGAGTGCTCCAACACCTGTGGCTGTGGCATGGCATGGACGTGGTCAGCGGTGGCCGTGCTGGTGCTGGGTTGCACTCAGTGATCTCCGAGGTCTTTTCCAACCTTGATTCCGCTCTCAAGGCAGCCCCACGGAGGACCAGAACAAAAAGCACACCCAGGCTGGGCCCCCCATCCCACTGCGCATGCACGGGCGCCCTGGCCGGGCCCCCACCCCACTGCGCATGCGCGGGAGAGCCTGACGGCCCCCCCCACCCCTACTGCGCATGCGCGGGCGCCTGCCGGCCCCCCCACCACCACTGCGCATGCGCGGGCGCGGGCCGGGCCCCCACCCCACTGCGCATGCGCGGGAGAGCTGGACGGCCCCCCCACCCCCACTGCGCATGCGCGGTGCGCCTGCCGGCCCCCCCCACCCCCACTGCGCATGCGCCGTTACGCTGGGCCCCCCCACCCCCACTGCGCATGCGCCGGCAGGCTGTTGCCCCCCCCCCCCCCCCCCCACAACCCCCACTGCGCATGCGCGGGCGCGCTGGCCCCCCCCAGCCCACTGCGCATGCGCGGGCGCTCTGGGCCCCCCCCCCACCCCACTGCACATGCGCGGGAGAGCTGCCCCCCCCCCCCCACCCCCCACTGCGCATGCGCGGGCGCGCCTGCCGTCCCCCCCCACCCACTGCGCATGCGCGGTGCGCCGGCCGGGGCCCCCCCCCCCCCCCACCCACTGCGCATGCGCGGGCGCTCTGGGCCCCCCCCACCCCCCACCCCACTGCACATGCCCGGGCGCGCTGGGCCCGTCCCTGTGCTGGCACTGCTGGGGCACCTGCAGTGCTGGCAGCACCTCTGGGACAAGAGGGACACGGAGGGGCTGGAGCCAGTCCAGGCAAGGGAACGGAGCTGGCAAGGGCTGGAGAGTTCCTGAGAGAGCTGGGAAAGGGGCACAGCCTGCAGCAAAGGAGGCTCAGGCGGGACCTTGTGGCTCTGCACAAGCCCCTGACAGGAGGGGGCAGCCGGGGGGGTCGGGCTCTGCTCCCAGGGAACAGGGACAGGAGGAGAGGGAACGGCCTCAGGCTGGGCCAGGGGAGGCTCAGGGTGGATATTGGGGAAATTCCTCCATGGAAAGGGCGCTCAGGCCTTGGCACAGCTGCCCAGGGAGGTTTGGAGTGCCCACCCCTGGGAGTGCTCCAACACTTGTGGCTGTGGCATGGACGGACGTGGTCAGCGGTGGCCGTGCTGGTGCTGGTTGCACTCAGTGATCTCCGAGGTCTTTTCCAACCTTGATTCCGCTCTCAAGCAGCCCCACGGAGGACCAGAACAAAAGGCACCCCCAGGCCGGGCCCCCACCCCACTGCGCATGCGCGGTGCGCCGGCCGGGCCCCCCCCCCCCCCCCCACTGCGCTTGCGCCGGCAGGCTAGGCCCCCCCTACCCCTACTGCGCATGCGCGGGCGCCTGCCGGCCCCCCCCACCCCCACTGCGCAGGCGCCGTTACGCTGGGCCCCCCCCACCCCCACTGCGCATGCGCCGGCAGGCTGTTGCCCCCCCCCCCCCCACACACACCCCCACTGCGCATGCCGGCCGGCTGGGCCCCCCCCCCCCCACCCCCACTGCGCATGCGCGTGCGCCTGCCGGCCCCCCCACCCGCACTGCGCATGCGCCGTTACGCTGGGCCCCCCCCCCCCCCACCCCCACTGCGCATGCGCGGGCGCCCTGCCGTCCCCCCCACCCACTGCGCATGCGCGGTGCGCCGGCCGGGGCCCCCCCGCCCCCCCCCACCCACTGCGCATGCGCGGGCGCTCTGGGCCCCCCCCACCCCCCACTGCGCATGCGCGGGCGCGCTGGGCCCGTCCCTGTGCTGGCACTGCTGGGGCACCTGCAGTGCTGGCAGCACCTCTGGGACAAGAGGGACACGGAGGGGCTGGAGCCAGTCCAGGCAAGGGAACGGAGCTGGGCAAGGGGCTGGAGAGTTCCTGAGAGAGCTGGGAAAGGGGCACAGCCTGCAGCAAAGGAGGCTCAGGCGGGACCTTGTGGCTCTGCACAAGCCCCTGACAGGAGGGGGCAGCCGGGGGGGGTCGGGCTCTGCTCCCAGGGAACAGGGACAGGAGGAGAGGAACGGCCTCAGGCTGGGCCAGGGGAGGCTCAGGGTGGATATTGGGGAAATTCCTCCATGGAAAGGGCGCTCAGGCCTTGGCACAGCTGCCCAGGGAGGTTTGGAGTGCCCACCCCTGGGAGTGCTCCAACACCTGTGGCTGTGGCATGGCATGGACGTGGTCAGCGGTGGCCGTGCTGGTGCTGGTTGCACTCAGTGATCTCCGAGGTCTTTTCCAACCTTGATTCCGCTCTCAAGCAGCCCCACGGAGGACCAGAACAAAAGGCACCCCCAAGCTGGGCCCCCCCCCCACTGCGCATGCGCGGGCGCGCTGGCCGGGCCCCCTCCCCACTGCGCATGCGCGGGAGAGCTGGACGACCCCCCCAACACCCACTGCGCATGCGCGGGCCCCCTGGGCGGGCCCCCACCCCACTGCGCATGCGCGGGAGAGCTGGACGCCCCCCCCCACCCCCACTGCGCATGCGCGGTGCGCCTGCCGGCCCCCCCCCACCCCCACCTGCGCATGCGCCGTTACGCTGGGCCCGCCCCCACCCCCACTGCGCATGCGCCGGCAGGCTGTTGCCCCCCCCCACCCCCCCCCACACCCCCCACTGCGCATGCGCCGGCCGGCTGGGCCCCCCCCCCCCCCACCCCCCACTGCGCATGCGCGGGCGCGCTGGCCCCCCCCAGCCCACTGCGCATGCGCGGGCGCTCTGGGCCCCCCCCACCCCACTGCACATGCGCGGGAGAGCTGCCCCCCCCCCCACCCCCCACTGCGCATGCGCGGTGCGCCGGCCGGGCCCCCCCCCCCCCCCCCCACCCACTGCGCATGCGCGGGCGCTCTGGGCCCCCCCCACCCCCCACTGCGCATGCGCGGGCGCGCTGGCCCCCCCCCCCCCCCCCTCCCCACTGCGCATGCGCGGGCGCGCCTGCCGTCCCCCCACCCACTGCGCATGCGCGGTGCGCCGGCCGGGGCCCCCCCCGCCCCCCCCCACCCACTGCGCATGCGCGGGCGCTCTGGGCCCCCCCCACCCCCCACTGCGCATGCGCGGGCGCGCTGGGCCCGTCCCTGTGCTGGCACTGCTGGGCACCTGCAGTGCTGGCAGCACCTCGGGGACAAGAGGGACACGGAGGGGCTGGAGCCAGTCCAGGCAAGGGAACGGAGCTGGCAAGGGGCTGGAGAGTTCCTGAGAGAGCTGGGAAAGGGGCACAGCCTGCAGCAAAGGAGGCTCAGCGGGACCTTGTGGCTCTGCACAAGCCCTGACAGGAGGGGGCAGCCGGGGGGGTCGGGCTCTGCTCCCAGGGAACAGGGACAGGAGGAGAGGGAACGGCCTCAGGCTGGGCCAGGGGAGGCTCAGGGTGGATATTGGGGAAATTCCTCCATGGAAAGGGCGCTCAGGCCTTGGCACAGCTGCCCAGGGAGGTTTGGAGTGCCCACCCCTGGAGTGCTCCAACACCTGTGGCTGTGGCATGGCATGGACGTGGTCAGCGGTGGCCGTGCTGGTGCTGGTTGCACTCAGTGATCTCCGAGGTCTTTTCCAACCTTGATTCCGCTCTCAAGGCAGCCCCACGGAGGACCAGAACAAAAGGCACCCCCAGGCTGGGCCCCCCATCCCACTGCGCATGCACGGGCGCCCTGGCCGGGCCCCCACCCCACTGCGCATGCGCGGGAGAGCTGGACGGCCCCCCCCACCCCTACTGCGCATGCGCGGCGCCTGCCGGCCCCCCCCACCCCCCACTGCGCATGCGCGGGCGCGCGGGCCGGGCCCCCACCCCACTGCGCATGCGCGGGAGAGCTGGACGGCCCCCCCACCCCCACTGCGCATGCGCGGTGCGCCTGCCGGCCCCCCACCCCCACTGCGCATGCGCCGTTACGCTGGGCCCCCCCCACCCCCACTGCGCATGCGCCGGCAGGCTGTTGCCCCCCCCCCCCCCCCCACCCCCCACCTGCGCATGCGCCGGCCGGCTGGGCCCCCCCCCCCACCCCCCACTGCGCATGCGCGGGCGCGCTGGCCCCCCCCAGCCCACTGCGCATGCGCGGGCGCTCTGGGCCCCCCCCCCACCCCACTGCACATGCGCGGGAGAGCTGCCCCCCCCCCCCCCCCCACCCCCCACTGCGCATGCGCGGGCGCGCCTGCCGTCCCCCCCCCACCCACTGCGCATGCGCGGTGCGCCGGCCGGGCCCCCCCCCCCCCCCCCCCACCCACTGCGCATGCGCGGGCGCTCTGGGCCCCCCCCCCCACCCACTGCGCATGCGCGGGTGCTCTGGGCCCCCCCCCCCCCCACCCCACTGCACATGCCCGGGCGCGCTGGGCCCGTCCCTGTGCTGGCACTGCTGGGGCACCTGCAGTGCTGGCAGCACCTCTGGGACAAGAGGGACACGGAGGGGCTGGAGCCAGTCCAGGCAAGGGAACGGAGCTGGCAAGGGGCTGGAGAGTTCCCTGAGAGAGCTGGGAAAGGGGCACAGCCTGCAGCAAAGGAGGCTCAGGCGGGACCTTGTGGCTCTGCACAAGCCCCTGACAGGAGGGGGCAGCCGGGGGGGTCGGGCTCTGCTCCCAGGGAACAGGGACAGGAGGAGAGGGAACGGCCTCAGGCTGGGCCAGGGGAGGCTCAGGGTGGATATTGGGGAAATTCCTCCATGGAAAGGGCGCTCAGGCCTTGGCACAGCTGCCCAGGGAGGTTTGGAGTGCCCACCCCTGGGAGTGCTCCAACACCTGTGGCTGTGGCATGGCATGGACGTGGTCAGCGGTGGCCGTGCTGGTGCTGGTTGCACTCAGTGATCTCCGAGGTCTTTTCCAACCTTGATTCCGCTCTCAAGGCAGCCCACGGAGGACCAGAACAAAAGGCACACCCAGGCCGGGCCCCCACCCCACTGCGCATGCGCGGGCGCCCTGGCCGGGCCCCCTCCCCACTGCGCATGCGCGGGAGAGCTGGGCCCCCCCCCCCCCCCACCTCCCACTGCGCATGCGCGGGCGCGCCTGCCGTCCCCCACCACCCACTGCGCATGCGCGGGCGCTCTGGGCCCCGCCCACCCCCCACTGCGCATGCGCGGGCGCGCTGGCCCCCCCCCCCCCCCCCTCCCCACTGCGCATGCGCGGGCGCCCTGGCCGGGCCCCCACCCCACTGCGCATGCGCGGGAGAGCTGGACGGCCCCCCCCACCCCCACTGCGCATGCGCGGTGCGCCTGCCGGCCCCCCCCACCCCCACTGCGCATGCGCCGTTACGCTGGGCCCCCCCCACCCCCACTGCGCATGCGCCGGCAGGCTGTTGCCCCCCCCCCCCCCCCCCCCACCCCCCACTGCGCATGCGCCGGCCGGCTGGGCCCCCCCCCCCCCCACCCCCCACTTGCGCATGCGCGGGCGCGCTGGCCCCCCCCAGCCCACTGCGCATGCGCGGGCGCTCTGGGCCCCCCCCACCCCACTGCACATGCGCGGGAGAGCTGCCCCCCCCCCCCCCCCACCCCCCACTGCGCATGCGCGGTGCGCCGGCCGGGCCCCCCCCCCCCCCCCCCCCACCCACTGCGCATGCGCGGGCGCTCTGGGCCCCCCCCACCCCCACTGCGCATGCGCGGGCGCGCTGGCCCCCCCCCCCCCCCCCCCACTGCGCATGCGCGGGAGAGCTGGACGGCCCCCCCACCCCCACTGCGCATGCGCCGTTACGCTGGGACCCCCCCACCCCCACTGCGCATGCGCCGGCAGGCTGTTGCCCCCCCCCCCCCACCCCCTACTGCGCATGCGCGGGCGCGCTGGGCCCGTCCCCCCTACCCACTGCGCATGCGCGGGCGCTCTGGCCCCCCCCCCCCCCCCCCCCCCACCCCCCACTGCGCATGCGCGGGCGCGCCTGCCGTCCCCCCCACCCACTGCGCATGCGCGGTGCGCCGGCCGGGGACCCCCCGCCCCCCCCACACACACTGCGCATGCGCGGGCGCTCTGGGCCCCCCCCCCCACCCCCCACTGCGCATGCGCGGCGCGCGCCTGCCGTCCCCCCCACCCACTGCGCATGCGCGGTGCGCCGGCCGGGGCCCCCCCCGCCCCCCCCACCCACTGCGCATGCGCGGGCGCTCTGGGCCCCCCCCACCCCCCACTGCGCATGCGCGGGCGCGCTGGGCCCGTCCCCTGTGCTGGCACTGCTGGGGCACCTGCAGTGCTGGCAGCACCTCGGGGACAAGAGGGACACGGAGGGGCTGGAGCGAGTCCAGGCAAGGGAACGGAGCTGGCAAGGGGCTGGAGAGTTCCTGAGAGAGCTGGGAAAGGGGCACAGCCTGCAGCAAAGGAGGCTCAGGCGGGACCTTGTGGCTCTGCACAAGCCCCTGACAGGAGGGGGCAGCCGGGGGGGTCGGGCTCTGCTCCCAGGGAACAGGGACAGGAGGAGAGGGAACGGCCTCAGGCTGGGCCAGGGGAGGCTCAGGGTGGATATTGGGGAAATTCCTCCATGGAAAGGGCGCTCAGGCCTTGGCACAGCTGCCCAGGGAGGTTTGGAGTGCCCACCCCTGGGAGTGCTCCAACACTGTGGCTGTGGCATGGCATGGACGTGGTCAGCGGTGGCCGTGCCTGGTGCTGGTTGCACTCAGTGATCTCCGAGGTCTTTTCCACCTTGATTCCGCTCTCAAGGCAGCCCACCGGAGGACCAGAACAAAAGGCACACCCAGGCTGGGCCCCCCATCCCACTGCGCATGCACGGGCGCCCTGGCCGGGCCCCCACCCCACTGCGCATGCGCGGGAGAGCTGGACGGCCCCCCCACCCCTACTGCGCATGCGCGGGCGCCTGCCGCCCCCCCACCCCCACTGCGCATGCGCGGGCGCGCGCGGGCCGGGCCCCCACCCCACTGCGCATGCGCGGGAGAGCTGGACGGCCCCCCCACCCCCACTGCGCATGCGCGGTGCGCCTGCCGGCCCCCCCCACCCCCACTGCGCATGCGCCGTTACGCTGGCCCCCCCCACCCCCACTGCGCATGCGCCGGCAGGCTGTTGCCCCCCCCCCCCCCCCCCCCACACCCCCCACTGCGCATGCGCCGGCCGGCTGGCCCCCCCCCCACCCCCCACTGCGCATGCGCGGGCGCGCTGGCCCCCCCAGCCCACTGCGCATGCGCGGGCGCTCTGGGCCCCCCCCACCCCACTGCACATGCGCGGGAGAGCTGCCCCCCCCCCCCCCCACCCCCCACTGCGCATGCGCGGTGCGCCGGCCGGGGGCCCCCCCCCCCACCCACTGCGCATGCGCGGGCGCTCTGGGCCCCCCCCACCCCCCACTGCGCATGCGCGGGCGCGCTGGCCCCCCCCCCCCCTCCCCCACTGCGCATGCGCGGGCGCGCCTGCCGTCCCCCCACCCACTGCGCATGCGCGGTGCGCCGGCCGGGGGCCCCCCCCCCCCCCCACCCCACTGCGCATGCGCGGGCGCTCTGGGCCCCCCCCACCCACTGCGCATGCGCGGGCGCTCTGGGCCCCCCCCACCCCCACTGCGCATGCGCGGGCGCGCTGGGCCCGTCCCTGTGCTGGCACTGCTGGGGCACCTGCAGTGCTGGCAGCACCTCTGGGACAAGAGGGACACGGAGGGGCTGGAGCCAGTCCAGGCAAGGGAACGGAGCTGGCAAGGGGCTGGAGAGTTCCTGAGAGAGCTGGGAAAGGGGCACAGCCTGCAGCAAAGGAGGCTCAGGCGGGACCTTGTGGCTCTGCACAAGCCCCTGACAGGAGGGGGCAGCCGGGGGGGTCGGGCTCTGCTCCCGGGAACAGGGACAGGAGGAGAGGGAACGGCCTCAGGCTGGGCCAGGGGAGGCTCAGGGTGGATATTGGGGAAATTCCTCCATGGAAAGGGCGCTCAGGCCTTGGCACAGCTGCCCAGGGAGGTTTGGAGTGCCCACCCCTGGGAGTGCTCCAACACCTGTGGCTGTGGCATGGCATGGACGTGGTCAGCGGTGGCCGTGCTGGTGCTGGTTGCACTCAGTGATCTCCGAGGTCTTTTCCAACCTTGATTCCGCTCTCAAGGCAGCCCCACGGAGGACCAGAACAAAAGGCACCCCCAAGCTGGGCCCCCCCCCCCACTGCGCATGCGCGGGCGCGCTGGCCGGGGCGCCCCCCCCCCCCCACCCACTGCGCATGCGCGGGCGCTCTGGGCCCCCCCCACCCCCCACTGCGCATGCGCGGGCGCGCTGGCCCCCCCCCCCCCCCTCCCCACTGCGCATGCGCGGGCGCGCCTGCCGTCCCCCCCACCCCACTGCGCATGCGCGGTGCGCCGGCCGGGCCCCCCCCCCCCCCCCCCCCCCCCCCCCCACTGCGCTTGCGCCGGCAGGCTAGGCCCCCCCTACCCCTACTGCGCATGCGCGGGCGCCTGCCGGCCCCCCCACCCCCACTGCGCAGGCGCCGTTACCCTGGGCCCCCCCCACCCCCACTGCGCATGCGCCGGCAGGCTGTTGCCCCCCCCCCCCCACACACACACCCCCCACTGCGCATGCGCCGGCCGGCTGGGCCCCCCCCCCCCCCACCCCCCACTGCGCATGCGCGGGCGCGCCTGCCGTCCCCCCCCACCCACTGCGCATGCGCGGTGCGCCGGCCGGGGCCCCCCCCCCCCCACCCACTGCGCATGCGCGGGCGCTCTGGGCCCCCCCCACCCCCCACTGCGCATGCGCGGGCGCGCCTGCCGTCCCCCCACCCACTGCGCATGCGCCGGCCGGCTGGGCCCCCCCCCTCCCCACTGCGCATGCGCGGGCGCGCTGGCCAGCCCCCTCCCCACTGCGCATGCGCGGGCGCTCTGCCCCCCCCCCCCCCCCCCCCACGCCCCCCACTGCGCATGCGCCGGCCGGCTGGGCCCCACCCCCCCACCCCCCACTGCGCATGCGCGGGCGCGCTGGCCCCCCCCAGCCCACTGCGCATGCGCGGGCGCTCTGGGCCCCCCCCACCCCACTGCACAGGCGCGGGAGAGCTGCCCCCCCCCCCCCACCCCCCACTGCGCATGAGCGGTGCGCCGGCCGGGGCCCCCCCCCCCCCCCCCCCCACCCACTGCGCATGCGCGGGCGCTCTGGGCCCCCCCCACCCCCCACTGCGCATGCGCGGGCGCGCTGGCCCCCCCAGCCCACTGCGCATGCGCGGGCGCTCTGGGCCCCCCCCACCCCACTGCACATGCGCGGGAGAGCTGCCCCCCCCCTACCCCTACTGCGCATGCGCGGGCGCCTGCCGGCCCCCCCACCCCCACTGCGCATGCGCGGTGCGCCTGCCGGCCCCCCCCACCCGCACTGCGCATGCGCCGTTACGCTGGGCCCCCCCTACCCCACCCCCCACTGCGCATGCGCGGGCGCGCCTGCCGTCCCCCCCACCCACTGCGCATGCGCGGTGCGCCGGCCGGGGCCCCCCCCGCCCCCCCCCACCCACTGCGCATGCGCGGGCGCTCTGGGCCCCCCCCCACCCCCCACTGCGCATGCGCGGGCGCGCTGGGCCCGTCCCTGTGCTGGCACTGCTGGGGCACCTGCAGTGCTGGCAGCACCTCTGGGACAAGAGGGACACGGAGGGGCTGGAGCCAGTCCAGGCAAGGGAACGGAGCTGGCAAGGGGCTGGAGAGTTCCTGAGAGAGCTGGGAAAGGGGCACAGCCTGCAGCAAAGGAGGCTCAGGCGGGACCTTGTGGCTCTGCACAAGCCCCTGACAGGAGGGGGCAGCCGGGGGGGTCGGGCTCTGCTCCCAGGGAACAGGGACAGGAGGAGAGGGAACGGCCTCAGGCTGGGCCAGGGGAGGCTCAGGGTGGATATTGGGGAAATTCCTCCATGGAAAGGGCGCTCAGGCCTTGGCACAGCTGCCCAGGGAGGTTTGGAGTGCCCACCCCTGGGAGTGCTCCAACACCTGTGGCTGTGGCATGGCATGGACGTGGTCAGCGGTGGCCGTGCTGGTGCTGGTTGCACTCAGTGATCTCCGAGGTCTTTTCCAACCTTGATTCCGCTCTCAAGGCAGCCCCACGGAGGACCAGAACAAAAGGCACCCCCAGGCTGGGCCCCCATCCCACTGCGCATGCACGGGCGCCCTGGCCGGGCCCCCACCCCACTGCGCATGCGCGGGAGAGCTGGACGGCCCCCCCCACCCCTACTGCGCATGCGCGGGCGCCTGCCGGCCCCCCCACCCCCACTGCGCATGCGCGCGCGCGCGGGCCGGGCCCCCACCCCACTGCGCATGCGCGGGAGAGCTGGACGGCCCCCCCACCCCCACTGCGCATGCGCGGTGCGCCTGCCGGCCCCCCCCACCCCCACTGCGCATGCGCCGTTACGCTGGGCCCCCCCACCCCCACTGCGCATGCGCCGGCAGGCTGTTGCCCCCCCCCCCCCCCCCCCACACCCCCCACTGCGCATGCGCCGGCCGGCTGGGCCCCCCCCCCACCCCCCACTGCGCATGCGCGGGCGCGCTGGCCCCCCCCAGCCCACTGCGCATGCGCGGGCGATCTGGGCCCCCCCCACCCCACTGCACATGCGCGGGAGAGCTGCCCCCACCCCCCCCCCCACCCCCCACTGCGCATGCGCGGGCGCGCTGCCCCCCCCCTCCCCACTGCGCATGCGCGGGTGCTCTGGGCCCCCCCCCCCCACCCCACTGCACATGCCCGGGCGCGCTGGGCCCGTCCCTGTGCTGGCACTGCTGGGGCACCTGCAGTGCTGGCTGCACCTCTGGGACAAGAGGGACACGGAGGGGCTGGAGCCAGTCCAGGCAAGGGAACGGAGCTGGCAAGGGGCTGGAGAGTTCCTGAGAGAGCTGGGAAAGGGGCACAGCCTGCAGCAAAGGAGGCTCAGGCGGGACCTTGTGGCTCTGCACAAGCCCCTGACAGGAGGGGGCAGCCGGGGGGGTCGGGCTCTGCTCCCAGGGAACAGGGACAGGAGGAGAGGGAACGGCCTCAGGCTGGGCCAGGGGAGGCTCAGGGTGGATATTGGGGAAATTCCTCCATGGAAAGGGCGCTCAGGCCTTGGCACAGCTGCCCAGGGAGGTTTGGAGTGCCCACCCCTGGGAGTGCTCCAACACCTGTGGCTGTGGCATGGCATGGACGTGGTCAGCGGTGGCCGTGCTGGTGCTGGTTGCACTCAGTGATCTCCGAGGTCTTTTCCAACCTTGATTCCGCTCTCAAGGCAGCCCCACGGAGGACCAGAACAAAAGGCACCCCCAGGCTGGGCCCCCCATCCCACTGCGCATGCACGGGCGCCCTGGCCGGGCCCCCACCCCACTGCGCATGCGCGGGAGAGCTGGACGGCCCCCCCCCACCCCTACTGCGCATGCGCGGGCGCCTGCCGGCCCCCCCACCCCCACTGCGCATGCGCGGGCGCGCGGGCCGGGCCCCCACCCCACTGCGCATGCGCGGGAGAGCTGGACGGCCCCCCCACCCCCACTGCGCATGCGCGGTGCGCCTGCCGGCCCCCCCCACCCCCACTGCGCATGCGCCGTTACGCTGGGCCCCCCCCACCCCCACTGCGCATGCGCCGGCAGGCTGTTGCCCCCCCCCCCCCCCCCCCACAACCCCCACTGCGCATGCGCGGGCGCGCTGGCCCCCCCCAGCCCACTGCGCATGCGCGGGCGCTCTGGGCCCCCCCCCCACCCCACTGCACATGCGCGGGAGAGCTGCCCCCCCCCCCCCCCCACCCCCCACTGCGCATGCGCGGGCGCGCCTGCCGTCCCCCCCCACCCACTGCGCATGCGCGGTGCGCCGGCCGGGGGCCCCCCCCCCCCCCCACCCACTGCGCATGCGCGGGCGCTCTGGGCCCCCCCCACCCCCCACCCCACTGCACATGCCCGGGCGCGCTGGGCCCGTCCCTGTGCTGGCACTGCTGGGGCACCTGCAGTGCTGGCAGCACCTCTGGGACAAGAGGGACACGGAGGGGCTGGAGCCAGTCCAGGCAAGGGAACGGAGCTGGCAAGGGGCTGGAGAGTTCCTGAGAGAGCTGGGAAAGGGGCACAGCCTGCAGCAAAGGAGGCTCAGGCGGGACCTTGTGGCTCTGCACAAGCCCCTGACAGGAGGGGGCAGCCGGGGGGGTCGGGCTCTGCTCCCAGGGAACAGGGACAGGAGGAGAGGGAACGGCCTCAGGCTGGGCCAGGGGAGGCTCAGGGTGGATATTGGGGAAATTCCTCCATGGAAAGGGCGCTCAGGCCTTGGCACAGCTGCCCAGGGAGGTTTGGAGTGCCCACCCCTGGGAGTGCTCCAACACCTGTGGCTGTGGCATGGCATGGACGTGGTCAGCGGTGGCCGTGCTGGTGCTGGTTGCACTCAGTGATCTCCGAGGTCTTTTCCAACCTTGATTCCGCTCTCAAGGCAGCCCCACGGAGGACCAGAACAAAAGGCACCCCCAGGCTGGGCCCCCCATCCCACTGCGCATGCACGGGCGCCCTGGCCGGGCCCCCACCCCACTGCGCATGCGCGGGAGAGCTGGACGGCCCCCCCCCACCCCTACTGCGCATGCGCGGGCGCCTGCCGGCCCCCCCACCCCCACTGCGCATGCGCGGGCGCGCGGGCCGGGCCCCCACCCCACTGCGCATGCGCGGGAGAGCTGGACGGCCCCCCCACCCCCACTGCGCATGCGCGGTGCGCCTGCCGGCCCCCCCCACCCCCACTGCGCATGCGCCGTTACGCTGGGCCCCCCCCACCCCCACTGCGCATGCGCCGGCAGGCTGTTGCCCCCCCCCCCCCCCCCCCCCCCCACACCCCCCACTGCGCATGCGCCGGCCGGCTGGGCCCCCCCCCCCCCACCCCCCACTGCGCATGCGCGGGCGCGCTGGCCCCCCCCCAGCCCACTGCGCATGCGCGGGCGCTCTGGGCCCCCCCCACCCCACTGCACATGCGCGGGAGAGCTGCCCCCCCCCCCCCCCCACCCCCCACTGCGCATGCGCGGTGCGCCGGCCGGGGCCCCCCCCCCCCCCCCCCCCACCCACTGCGCATGCGCGGGCGCTCTGGGCCCCCCCCACCCCCCACTGCGCATGCGCCGGCGCGCTGGCCCCCCCCCCTCCCCACTGCGCATGCGCGGGCGCGCCTGCCGTCCCCCCCACCCACTGCGGATGCGCCGGCAGGCTGGGCCCCCCCCCCCACCCCCCACTGCGCATGTGCGGGCGCCTGCCGGCCCCCCCGACGCCCACTGCGCATGCGCCGGCACGCTGGGCCCCCCCCACCCCCACTGCGCATGCGCGGTGCGCCTGCAGGCCCCCCCCACCCCCACTGCGCATGCGCGGGCGCGCTGGGCCCGTCCCTGTGCTGGCACTGATGGGGCACCTGCAGTGCTGGCAGCACCTCTGGGACAAGAGGGACACGGAGGGGCTGGAGCGAGTCCAGGCAAGGGAACGGAGCTGGCAAGGGGCTGGAGAGTTCCTGAGAGAGCTGGGAAAGGGGCACAGCCTGCAGCAAAGGAGGCTCAGGCGGGACCTTGTGGCTCTGCACAAGCCCCTGACAGGAGGGGGCAGCCGGGGGGGTCGGGCTCTGCTCCCAGGGAACAGGGACAGGAGGAG
This sequence comes from Coloeus monedula, assembly GCF_965178545.1. Classification (NCBI taxonomy): domain Eukaryota; kingdom Metazoa; phylum Chordata; class Aves; order Passeriformes; family Corvidae; genus Coloeus; species Coloeus monedula. The sequence goes on along the minus strand of NC_138813.1, from coordinate 3,510,640 downwards.
AGGGAACGGCCTCAGGCTGGGCCAGGGGAGGCTCAGGGTGGATATTGGGGAAATTCCTCCATGGAAAGGGCGCTCAGGCCTTGGCACAGCTGCCCAGGGAGGTTTGGAGTGCCCACCCCTGGGAGTGCTCCAACACCTGTGGCTGTGGCATGGACGGACGTGGTCAGCGCTGGCCGTGCTGGTGCTGGTTGCACTCAGTGATCTCCGAGGTCTTTTCCAACCTTGATTCCGCTCTCAAGGCAGCCCCACGGAGGAGCAGCACAAAAGGCACCCCCAGGCTGCGAGCGGAGGGTTCAGAACACGCTGCGGCAGCAGGAACGAAGCTCTGCAGGATGAACCTGAAAAGGGGAGAAATGCCGGGCTCTGTGAAAGGGAACAACTGAGAGAGCCACAAACGAGCCACCAAACTTCTCACAGGGGACACCACCAGCAGCACAGGTGTGAAGGGACTTCTTTTTGCCCCAGAAGTGTGAATCCACAGCCCAAGCCACGTGCACACACTGCAGATGTGAAGTGTATTTTTACTGCCAGCAAGCACTTGGCAATAAAAAAACCTCAGCCCCAAAGCTTGATGTCTAAACAGCAACACACAAGTTCTAAGCCAGCTGTCGAGAGAAACAAAACACAGCAAAAACAAAGCAGAAAGGGAGCAAAACCTTGTCACACTGGCTGTGTTTCCGAGCGTGACAGCTTCTGCCATGCTGGGAATGCAGCACCAAACACAAAAATCCTACTGCAACTCCTGGATCCCATAGCAGGAAGGACATGGAGATTCCCTGTGGGAATCAGGGATGCAGGACTCGGCTGTGCTGCCATCACTCCCTCAGGAATAGCCAGGTTTAGCTCATTCTGTCTGCCCAGAGAGGGGGATTTGCCCCTGGATGCCCTGGAATGTTCCAGGCCAGGCTGCACACTGGGGCTGGGAGCAGCCCGGGACAGTGGGAGGTGTCCCTGCCCGTGGCAGTGCTGGCACTGGATGAGCTTGAAGGTCCTTCCAAGCCCAAATGGTTCTGTGAGTCTTAGAGCCCTGAAATTCTCATGACAGAGGTGGAACTGCAAGAGCTTAAGGTCCCTTCCCAAAAAAACCCCATTGCACGACTCTGCAGCTTCTGGAGCCCTGGGTCCATGGAAATGCAGTTGCAGAGGAGCTCCGAGGAAATGGGTGTTTTGGGGAGAGCAGAGTGGCTGGAAGAGAGGAACAGGAACAGTCTCCTCGAGCAAGCCCTTGTGTCTCAGGGAGCGGGATCGGCTCGCTCCTAACGCACCTGGTGACTCCCAGAGCGGGGGATGGAAATGCAGCCCTGGTCCGAAAGAAACCTCTGCGCATGAGCGGGCGCGCTGCCCACTACTGCGCATGCGCGGGCGCGCTGCGCCTCCGCGCCTGCGCGGGCGCGCTGCCCCACTGCTGCCCACCCTCTGTTTTTCACATTTGGGGTGAAAAATCGGGAATTTGGGGTTAAAAAGGGGGAATTTGGGGTGAAGTTCAGGAATTTGGGGTGAAAAATTGGGAATCTGAGGTGGAAAAAGGGGATTTTGCGGTGAAAAATTGGGTATTTGCAGGAGATAATTAGGAGACAACAGCAAAAAGGGTGTTATGGCCAGGTGCTTCGGCAGAGATCCAAAGGCACAACCCTACCTCCAAAAGATCGTCTTTAAAAGTACATGGCTTATTTCGGATTCATCACCTCTCGGGATCTCCTCCCCCCGCCATGGAGCCCTGGGAGCGGGGTCCTGAGGGGAGGCATGGGGTTTCCCTGCTCCTTAGCCCCTGCCAAATGCTCCGACCGTCGTTTCTGGAGGAATGCTCGGGATGCCCCCGTTGGCCCCTCTGGATTAGCAGCTCCCTGTGTGGGTGTGCTCGGGTAACCCTCTGAAAGCAGCTGGTCACACCTGGATTTTGATGCCAAAGGAAACTCTGAGTTAAGAATAATCAAAACATGAACCGGTTCTCATGAAACTCAGCTTTCCAAACCTTTATTTGGGCTAAAAAAAAAAAAAAAAAAAAAAAAAGGTGGGAATGCCCTTCGCAGAAAAGCAGCTGTGAAGTAAAGCAGGCTTTAAATGCCTGTCAGCAGGAAATTCAGGAGAAATGGGCTGCTGGCTCCTGGCATCCTGGGCTTTCTAGGCAGGTTTTGTACTGGATTGCAAGGCAGTTTTCCTGCCTCTGGCAAGTGGCACCTGCATCCCACTGGAAAGGGAAAATGTGGGGAGAGGGGCAAGCGGGAAGACCGTTGCTGACCTGTGTCCTTGGATTGCAGTTCTTCCTGGTGGGTTTGTGCTGCCAGAAGTACAGAGGAGATCAGTCTTCGAGTACCTGTTGGTTCACCTGTGGGGCTTGGAGGAGATGCTGGACATGAAATTCCAGGGAAATTCCCCTCGCTGGGGTGAGCAGCAGGGAAAGCTGTTTGCTGTCTGCTTCTTTATCACCTTCACCACCATCCCCTGGGGCTCCAGGTAATCCCACCTCCCCTTTGCTTTTTCCAAGGGTCTCTAAATGAGGGCCTGAGCTTTGCTGTAGCTCCTGTTTATAGGGAGGATCTGTTCCAGGAAATGTCTCATGGTGTGGACCGATGAAAGTGCAGGGAAAGCAAAAAATCCCACAGGTCCCGAGGCTCGCTTGTCTGAACTGCCTCCAGGCAGCGAGGATTGTTCCCAAATACCATCCCCTGGCTCTGGAACTCGGTAAGGTTGCGTTCCCCCAAAGCGCAGGGACTGCATCTTGGTGCTGTGTACCTCTTGCCTTTGCCTGCTGTTAACAGCTTTGTGGTGCAGCTCAGTGAAATCCAGTTCAGTGGTTTCTACACAAAAAACCTCTGTAGTGAGCAATTAAAAGAGAGGTGTGAAATTGGTGATCCTTTGACTTCTGCAGTGGGCTTAGGGGTTTTTTTTTTTATTCTCCTCTCTTTCAGGAAAGGAAAATCCATTTAAGTGGGCCCAGTGATGCCAAAAGCTTTGGTGTTTGAGCAGCCAAAGCCAAGGGGCACCGGCGCCGGGGGCCTGTGGTGGAGGGCCCGTGGTCTTGCCTGCGCTGTGGGGTCAGAGGGACGCAGGGTTCCTCTTTTCCTCTCTGCTGGGATTAAGTGCCATGGGAATGACATTTCTGACAGCCCGGTCCTACCGCATGTCTGCTGCAAACGGGCAGAGGCGAAGAGGCAAATGCCAGAGTTCCTTGGGGGTGATGGAGTTGTGGCATTTGGCTGTGCCAAGAGAGGCAGGTTGGGCATTATTCGTGCGTCTAAGGACTGGTTTGGGGGTATGGGAGCCCGGGGAGCAGAGCTCTCGGTGGATTCCCAGCTCTGTCAGGGATGTCAGCCGGTGCAGGGCTGGGTGACAACCTCTGGTTGGGCTCGGGCGAACGCTGGCACTGGCCCCAGCACAGACGTGGGTGAGGTTTGGGAGCAATGGGAATAAAATGAGGGATGGTGCTGGGCAGAGCGATCGGCCTGTGCTCGTGTCAGTGCAGCCATGCAGGCCGCTGGGATCCGGGTAAGACTCCAGTTCTCCTGGTGTTCAGGGAGGCAAGGTCTGAGGACCTGAATTTACCTGTGGGGTTTCCAGGACAGCAGGAAGAAGAGGAAATGTGGTGCCAGAGCTGCATCACATCAGGTCGTGTTTCCCTCTGAGGACAAAGAGTCTCTGGCCTGAGGTGAGATTGCTGTGAGTGCTTGGATGAGCAATCGAGGGAACAGGGAGCTCAGAACTCCGGTCACTTTAGGTCTGTTTGGTTTGTGTCTGTGAGAACTGGGATCTGAGCTGCAGAGGTGCTGTTGGGAACAAAGGATGGAGTAAATCCACTCCCTAGATGCACAGTGAAGGACTGAGTAGCAGGCAATGGGAGTATTTATAAACAGTATCAATATTTCACTGAAACTGGGGCCAGAGCAGTGATGAGGGTAGTTGGGTTTGGCCTGGGCCTGTCAAGATGAGCCATAAACAACTTAACCAAACCCCTGACCCCTCAAAGGATGTGTCAAACACTTCCACAGAAAGCCAAGTCAGTAATGATTCCAGAGAAAAAGGTATTGGAAATTGCTTATGATCAGTGGGGAATTTCCTTTGGAATTATCAACCAGAGAGTTTATCAAAGAAGAAGATTTCTTTTGGCTCTCTTGCTGATTTTCTCTCTGGCTTAAATTAGTTTTGTGTGCTTCCATTATGGAAGCGGCGTGTTTTCACCTTGAAATTTGGTTTGGGGTTTGAATAGTCCACATTGTTATACATGACTGCTTTGGTTATGGGTCAGAGAGAGGGAAGGGAAATTAGTTTTTATTATCTTGAAACTTTTCCAAACAGAAGATGTTGTCTTGCCTCTCCCCAAAGCACTCTAGACACATGGGAGTAACTCAAAAAACAATGCTTGAGAGGTTTAAGCATTAATAACAACTCTATTGTGTCTCGGTTGCAAGGATTCAGTCCTACAGTCCCAGACCGATGAGGAAAAAAAAAGGAACTTCTGTTGTTCGTGAAAAATCTTCCATTATTCCTTGTGTGGTCTTTTCATTGTGTTACATGATTTACTGTCCAGTATCTTTCTAACAAAATGTGTTAGAAACTTAGATTCAGAATTTGAGTCTATTCACTACCAAATCCTGCCAAGCTTGAAGGACTGGGGTGATGACTGCTCTCAGCAACGGTTATTTATTAATATTCCGTCAGATTTCCCTCAGCTCTGGGCAGAAAAGCCAAGGGTTTGTGTTAGGAATTCTGCAAGCAGGGCCTCTGTGGCCATTGGCTTATTGTGCGCGTCAGTGAGCCAGGGCTGGGACAAAGACTCATGCAGGTACTTGAGCTGGCACTGGAGCTGTTGCCCTTTGGAGCCATTTAAAATGTATGATTATTGCACATTTTGGAGGCTATTTCCAGAATTCCATTTGTAGCCAGATCTCACTCCAAGTGCAGCAGTCCAGGTGAGGGTTTTTACATCTCCGGCCCAATGCCGTCTGCTGAGCCCCAAAAATGTTCATTTTGTCCCCTACAAATTACCTCGGATTTCACTCCCAACACATCCTCTGACTAGACTAAGTTTTACCCCCAAACTGTCCCTACTTAATACTTCTATTTTACCTCTGAATGTTTTTTCTGTTCCCTACTGATTGCCCTTCTTATATTAAAACCAAAATTTTCACTCTGTCCCCTGTAGTTTTCCTCGTATGTACCTTCAAAACGTTCATTCTGTCCCTCACAGATTAGCTCAGGTCTTTTCCCTCAAATTGTCTCTGTCTGTCTGTCTACCGATAAGAACCTCAATTTTCATCCCAAAATGTCACCTACTAATTGCCTCGATTTTACCTCAAAACGTTCATTTTCTCCCATACAAATTAACTCACATTTTACCCCCAAAACGTTCGTTTTATCCCCTACAGAACGTGCCCAGCATCCGAGCAACAGGACCGCGAATGCCTGGCGGCAGCAGCGCCACCGCGCCGCGATTTGCGCTCTGGCCACTGAAGCCCCACACGGCCGGGACAAGCATGAGGCGGCGGCACCCACGGAAATCGTGAGGTCGTGGCCTGCGGTACGGGATGTTACCCCCTGAGCGGCAGCACTGAGCGTAAAAAGCCGCTGCGCCCGCACGGCCTTCCCGCGGCGCTGCACGTGGGTAGCTGCGGCCGCTCCCTGCACACGCGCAGCTTTCTTCAGCCGGCATCGTTGGGCCAATGCGCGCCTGCAGCTGCTCCCCGGGGTGGCTGTAGTGCCTCCTGTGCACCAGCAGGTGGAAGCAGCGAGCAGCACCACGCAGCTCTCCCGCTTCCCTGCGCGCACGTCGCTTTCTGTCATTGCACCCGTGCGGTTTTCCGCGTTACTGCACGGGCACGGCTTCTCAATTTACTGCGCGTGTGCCGCTCTCCAAGTCGTTGCTCATTCCTTTGCTTTTTTGAGTTCTGCCGCTTATGTGCAGGTATTTTTGCTGGGGGTTTTTTATGTTTGAGGAGTTTTATTACTGCTTTTTAACTGCACGTGCACGGCGCTGCTGAGTTCACATGCACGGGTGGGATCTTCTGTACTGCACGTGTGCGGTGTTCTTACTTGCAGTGTTAGCGAGAAGGAGAAGAGCCCAGCCCGTGCTTGGGTTTGGGAGGAGTGCAGCAATGCGCAAGACGAACGTTTGAAACAACGCAGGTCAGCGCGGTGCAAACGACCTGGCAGGTGAGGGTAGCGCACAGAGAAAGGCTACTACGCGCACAGTAGCAGAAGTCACAATTGTGACATGGAAAAACATGCTTTCCTTCTCGCCCCCGATACAGGAGTCCAGGATGGACGCTTGGAGCACGTCCATCAGAGCACCAAGGACCTCTGCAGGAGCCACAGCCCTAAAGACTCACGATGGCACTGAACACCTCTGTGCTCTGTTAACCAAAGATGGGGCGAGTTCAGTGGTTTTTCCTGTCCTGAAAGAGAGCAGAAAAGGGAAGTTAATCCCACTGTGGAATCCAAGACTCCTGCATTTCCTATTTCTGCTCTGATTGCTCACCGTGGAGTTTTAGCTATGGAAAAAAAAAAGGAGAATGACACCATATCAAATAAAAAGTGCCCTTTTCCAGCATTTTTATTCCAGGCATTAAAAGGATGCTCATTTCTCTTCTAGCATTGTTTCCCTCATTTTAGGAGAACCGTTTTCATCCCAGGCCCCACTCGTCAGTTGTTCGATCCTCTGGCACTGGATTTGGACAAAAGAAGGGACGCACCTGGACTGCAGGAAATCACTGAGAAAAACCCTTCCAAAACGTGACAGAGAAAAACAACAGGAGATGCAGGAAGACACGTCCCTCATTTGCACGTCTGGAACGCTTTTCTAAAGACTTCTCTGCATCTGGATGCTCTTTGCTCTTGGCTTTCTTTACAAGAATGCATTTGCTGCTAAACACGTCTCAGACCCTTACCTGATCGGGATAAGGTGGGATGGAGATGAAGACTCCCACAGGGAATAGCCAGGGAGATGCAGGGCCTGGGAACATCAAGGACGGAGAAGAGAAGGAACAGGGATTGTTTTTCTTGTTTAGAGCCAGCAGTGCTGTGAGCTTGGAGAACACACGGCACCGCAGGGATCCACAGCAGGAGCGGGATAACTACGGGATAAGGGGAATCTGCTCCCACTCCAGGGCTGTGCCAGGGAAGGAGGGGAATTTTTTAGTGCCTTCATTGCACACAAAAACCAAACCCAGCACCACCGAGCTGGACTTTCGTGAGCTGCAAAACAAAGCGGCCCCTGGCCTTTGGGGGAACGCAACCTCACCGAGTCACGGAGCCAGGGGATGACACTTGGGAATGATCCTTGCTGCTGCCTGCAGGCAAATCGGATGAGGGAGCCACAGGAGCTGTGGGGTTTCCTGCTCTTCCTGCAACGCCATCGGTCCAGACCAGGAGACCTTTCCTGGAACAGATCTTCCCTGTAAAGGGAGCTACACCAAAGCTCAAGCCCTCATTTAGAGACCCTTGGAAAAGCAAAGGTGAGAGGGGATTACCTGGAGCCCCAGGGGACCGAGGCGAAGGCGATGAAGAAGCAGACAGCAAAGTGCTTCCACTGCTTCTCACTCCAGCAAGGGGAACATCCCTGGAATTTCATGGCCAGCGTCGCTCCCAAACCCCACAGGTGAACCCACACGTACTCCAGGACTGATCTCCTTCAAACTTCAAGCAGCACAGACTCACCGGGAGGAACTGCGATCCAAGAACACACATCAGCAACCATCTTCCCGCTTGCCCCTCTCTCCACATTTTCCCTTTCCAGTGGGATGCAGGTGCCACCCCCCAGAGGCAGGAAAACTGCCTTGCAATCCGCTACAAAACCTGCCTGGAAAGCCCAGGATGCCCGGAGCCAGCAGCCGTTTCTCCTGGAGCTCCTGCTGACAGGCATTTGAAGCCTGCTGTGCCTCACAGCTGCTTTTCTGCCAAGGGCATTCCCATCTTTTCTTTTTTAGCCCAAAGAAAGGTTTGCAAAGATGAGTTTTGTGAGAAGTGCTTCATATTTGGATCATTCTTAACTCAGAGTTTCCCTTGGCACCAAAATCAGGGGCTCACCTTTTGCTTGGAGCTTGGCTGAAGTCCTCAGCAATGCCAGGGAATGTGGCCATTGGAGGCTTTGGGCAGATCTGGCTCATCTGCCTTTTTAGGCCTTGTTTCTTTCTCTCAGCCTTCCCACTGGATTGTGGCCTCCGAGGAATACGTAAAATCCCATTCCATTCCTATTCTTTCGGACAATTTTTTGTACCGTTCCTGTACAAAACGAGGCCCCCTGTTCGGATGCTTTTCCCCACCGTTCCCCGGCACTTTTATCTGCCGGTGCATTCCCTGCGTTGGTCGGGCTCTTCCCAGATCTCTGAGCTCCTTCACAAGGCAGGAGATCGATTTGGCCCAGGAACTAAACCCTCCCGAGGAATTGTCTGATGCCATCTCCGCATTTGACACCTGATCCTTGTGCTCAAAGGATCCCTCTTTCTTCCCTTCAGCCAATTCCAAGGCTCGCTGCCCCCAGCTGCGATCAGGCCCCAGCCTGATCCCTGCAGTCTTCCCTGCCGGGATCCTGCTCAGGAATCCCTGGGCTACAAATGTAAGAATTCATTCTTCCCACCCCTGCCCAGTTCCAAAGGATTTGGTGTCTGCCTTACCCAGCTGGAGCCTGCTTCCAACTCTGTTCTTGCTGCTTCTGCTGCTTTCCAGTTCCCAGGAATTCCACCGACGGAGTGACAGCGTTTTCCAGCTCCGCCAGGATTCCCTCTGCTGCGTTTGGGTGCTGGAAGGATATCAAAACCAGGCTCTCTGGGGCTTTACTATCAGGAAATTACATCCCCGGATTTGTTCATTTCCAAATATTATCTCTTCCCAACAAAGCACTGGGCATCCAAGGAATACAGAAAGTGATGGGCTGACCACTGCTTACTCCTCTGGAATGTCAGAGCTTGGAAAAAAAGGGCACTTGAGGCTTCTCCTGGTGCTGCCCGTGAGGTGCATTTTACTTGAGAGCCCCTTCCCGTGTCTTTCCCTGTATCCACCAAAAAATCCACCCCTTCATTCCCCAGCTGCTTGCTTCCTCCCTCTTTTCCTGTATCCAACAGAATTTTAACAGGTCAATAGTCCCCTCTGCAAGAGCACCTTTCATTCCAAACCTAAGAACAAACAAATCACTTCCCTTCCACCGTCCTTATTAGGATTCCACTGAGAGCAGTGGATGGAAAATGATCCTCTCCTGGTCCCTGCTGGATTCCTGGAGCAGGGATCCTTTCCCTCTTTCCCCCCACCACGGTGCCCTCCTCCCCCCCCCGCCCCACCCCACACCCTTTTCAGGCTTTGTTCCACAGCTTTTGCCTCCAGGCCTCAGATCCTTTCGTTCTCCAGGAGCTCCCAGCAGCTCCACAGCCTTTCCTCTCCCATCCCGACCATTTCTCCGGGAATGGAGCTCCGCATTTCAATTGTCTTCTCTTTTCTCTGACTATTCCCACCAATCCAGAAGACCTAAAGCTGACACAAGGAACACTCGGTGCCCACAAATCCAAACCCAGACCCGGCCATCCCCAAACCAGCAACTCCCGGACAGTTTGCGTTCATTCCAACCTAACACTGAGGACTCACCCAATCCTTCAAAATTCCCAAGAAATATCCTGTTGCCTTCACAGCTCCCAGAGGATTCTGCTTCGTGCTCACACGGATTTGGGACTTCCCTGAAAAAACCCGTGCAGGGCACGCTAAAATCCCCGATCCCGTGAATCCGGGGGAGTGTTAAAAGCTCGGTCCAGCCTGGGCCCCCGGAAATTTTTGCGAAATATCCCCCAAGTCCTCGGGATAACAGAACTCTCTGGTACTGCATTTTTGGTGTTGTAAAGCCTGGAATTCCTTTATTCCTAGTGCTGGGCTCTGCATATGGCCGAGAAAATCCCGGCTTTGTGGTTTTCTGAACCCTAACCCTGGGCATAAACCTAACCCTAACCCTAGACTGAGGCAGAAATCGGGCATTGGGCTGTGGTGAGCTCCGAGCAGAATGACGAAGAGGGAGCAAGGATTTGGATGTGCTACGCTCAACTTGGCCAGCCTTTTGCATGGTGAGTATCCCTGGAGCTCCTGGCTTTGTGGTTTCGTGAACCCAAACCCTAGGCATAACCCTAACCCTAGCCCTAAGCCTAACCCAAGACTGAGGCAGAAATCGGGCATTGGGCTGTGGTGAGTTCCGAGCAGAATGACGAAGAGGGAGCAAGGATTTGGATGTGCTACGCTCAACTTGGCCTGCCTTTTGCATGGTGAGTATCGCTGGAACTCCTGGCTTTGTGGTTTTCTGAACACTAACACTAGGCATGACCCTAACCCTAACCCTAGCCCTAACCCTAGACTGAGGCAGAAATCGGGCATTGGGCTGTGGTGAGTTCCGAGCAGAATGATGAAGAGGGAGGAAGGATTTGGATGTGCTACGCTCAACTTGGCCTGCCTTTTGTATGGTGAGTATCCCTGGAGCTCCTGGCTTTGTGGTTTTCTGAACCCTAACCCGAGGCATAACCCTAACCCTAAACCTAACCCAACCCTAACCCTAACCCTAACCCTGACCCTGACCCTGACCCTGACCCTAACCCTGACCCTAACCCTAACCATAGATTGAGCCACTAATCGGGCATCGGGCTGTGGTGAGTTCAGAGCAGAAAGAGGAAGAGGGAGGAAGGTTTTGATATGCTCTGCTTAACTTGGCCTGCCTTTTGCATGGTTAGTGTCCCTGGGTCCCCTGGCTTTGTGGTTTTCTCAATCCTAACCCTAGGCATAACCCTAACCCTAACCCTAACCCTAACCCTAACCCTAACCCGAGCCCCTAACCCTAACCCTAACCCTTGCAGAAAGAAGAAGAGGGAGCAAGGTTTCGGATGTGCCGTGCTTAACTTGGCCTGCCTTTCGCATGATCAGTGTCCCTGGAGCTCCTGGCTTTGTGGTTTTCTCAACCTTAACCCTAGGCGTACCCCTAACCCTAACCCAAGGCGTAACCCTATCCCTAACCCTACCTTGAGCCAGAAATCCGGCAGAGGGTTGTGGCAAGTTCTGAGCAGAATGACAAAGAGGGAGCAAGGTTTGGGCTGTGTCCTCCTCACCTTGGTATGCCTTTTGCATGCTGACTATCCCTGGAGCTCCTGGCTTTGTGGTTTTCTCAATCCTAACCCTAGGCGTAACCCTAACCCTAACCCCTAACCCTAACCCTAAACCAAGCCCTAACCCTAACCCTAGCTCAAGCCAGAAACTGGGCCTTAGGCTGTGGCGAGTTCTGAGCAGAATGACGAAGAGGGAGCGAGGTTTTGGATATGCTGCTGTCACCTTGGTAGGTCTTTTGCATGGTTAGTGTCCCTGGGTCTCCTGGCTTTGTGGTTTTCTCAATCCTAACCCTAGGCATAACCCTAACCCTAACCCTAACCCCTAACCATAACCCAAGCCCCTAACTCTAACCATAACCCTTGCAGAAAGAAGAAGAGGGAGCAAGGTTTTGGATGTGCTGTGCTTAACTTGGCCTGCCTTTCGCATGATCAGTGTCCCTGGAGCTCCTGGCTTTGTGGTTTTCTCAACCTTAACCCTAGGCGTAACCCTAACCCTAACCATATCTTGAGCCAGAAATCCGGCAGAGGGTTGTGGCAAGTTCTGAGCAGAAAGACAAAGAGGGAGCAAGGTTTGTGCTGTGTCCTCCTCACCTTGGTATGCCTTTTGCATGCTGACTATCCCTGGAGCTCCTGGCTTTGTGGTTTTCTCAACCCTAACCTTAGGAGAACGCCTAACCTTAACCCTAACCATAGATTGAGCCACTAATCGGGCATTGGGCTGTGGTGAGTTCCGAGCAGAAAGAGGAAGAGGGAGGAAGGTTTTGATATGCCGTGCTTAACTTGGCCTGTCTTTTGCATGGTTAGTGTCCCTGGGTCTCCTGGCTTTGTGGTTTTCTCAATCCTAAGCCTAGGCATAACCCTAACCCCTAAGCCTAACCCTAACCCTTGCAGAAAGAAGAAGAGGGAGCAAGGTTTTGGATGTGCTGCAGTCACCTTGGTATGTCTTTTGCATGGTGAGTACGCCTGGAGCTCCTGGCTTTGTGGTTTCCTCAACCCTAACCCTAGGCGTAAGCTAACCCTAACCCTAACCCTAAACCAAACCCTAACCCTAGCCCGAGCCAGAAACTGGGCATTGGGCTGTGGTGAGTTCCGAGCAGAAAGAGGAAGAGGGAGCAAGGTTTGGATGTGCTGTGCTTAACTTGGCTGGCCTTTTGCATGGTTACTGTCCCTGGGTCTCCTGGCTTTGTGGTTTCCTCAATCCTAACCATAGGCATAACCCTAACCCTAACCCCTAGCCCGAGCCCTAACCCCTAACCGTAACCCAAACCCTATCCTAAACCTAGGCATAACGCTACCACAAACCCTAACCCTAACCCAACCCTAAACCTAAGTCTAACCTTACACCCTGTCCCTAACCCTAACCCTAACCCTAACCCTTGCAGAAAGAGGAAGAGGGAGCAAGGTTTTGGATGTGCTGTGCTTAACTTGGCCTGCCTTTCGCATGATCAGTGTCCCTGGAGCTCCTGGCTTTGCGGTTTTCTCCACCCTAACCCTAGGCGTAACCCTAACCTAATCCTAGTTTGAGCTCCAAATAGAGAAGAGGGCTATGAGGAGTTCCGAGCAGAAAGAAGAAAAAGGAGCAAAGTTTTGGATGCGCCATATGCAACTTGGCCGGCCTTTTGCATGGTTAGTGTCCCTGCGTCTCCTGGCTTTGTGGTTTTCTAAATATGAAGCGTAGGCATAACCCTAACACTAACCATAACCCTCACCCTAACCCTCACCCTAACCCTAACCCCTCACCCTAACCCTAGCCAAAAACCCCAAAAATCCCCCCACAATCCCCTCAGGATCCCCCAAAAAAACCCCAAAAACCCCAAAATTTCAAAAAAAAAAAAAAACAAATCCCCAAAATCCCTTCAGGACCCCTCCAAATCCCCAAAAAAACCCGAAAATAAACCCAAAAAACAAACAAGCAAACAAACAAACAAAAAAAAACAAGAACAAAAAAACCCAAGAAATCAAAAAAAAAAACCAAAATCCCCCCCCCCCCAACCCCCATAAAGCCCCAAAATCCCCTCAGGGCCCCCTGAAAACCTCAAATTCCCAAAAAATCCCCCCAAGTCCCCCTAAACCCAATACAAATCCCCCCAAAATTTCCAAATCACCCAAATGTCCTCAAAGTTCCATGAATTCCTCAGGGCCCCCCAAAAAAACTCAAATTCCCAAAAGAAATCCCCCCAAGTCCCCCTAAATCCAATAAAAATCATCCAAAATTCCCCAAATCACCTAAATTTCCCCAAAGTTCCCTGAATTCCATCAATATCCCCCACATTTCCCCAAAATTCCCCAAAATCCCCCCAACAAACCAAAAATCCCCTCAGGACCCACAAAAAAAATCCCAAAATCCCCCAATTCCTCCAAAATTCCCCAAAAAACAAAAACCCAAAATGCCCTCAGGACTCCCCAAAAAAAAAACCAAATTCCCCCAAAATTACCAAAAAACCACCTAAAATTCCCCAAAATCCCCTCCGGACCCCTCCAAACTTCCCAAAAAAGCCCCAAAATTCCCAAAATCCTCTCAGGGCCCCCCAAAAACCCCCAAAAACCAAGAAAAACCAAAGATCCCCTCAGGACCCCCCAAAAAAAAAAAAAGTGAGAGATTGGTTACGTGAAAAGGGACATATAGATTCGGGATATACAGATTCTTTGCAGCTTACTGATCTGAGAAGCTGGCTACGTGAGAACGGGCACATAGGGCCTTGCAGCTAGCTGAGCAAGGTCTCGTAAGACAATGCACCACACATCCTGTGTAACAACTGAAGTTACAGAATATTACATGTATCTTGCTCAGTAACTGAACCACCATTGAGCCTTACTGCTGAACTATGGGTTTATTTGCAGAGCCAGCATGGTTAGGTTTTGGCAGCAAAACAATGGACATCTGTGGTTAGAAGGCCAGGGAAAATGGCAGAACTGCTGACCACGAGAGGGGGTCTAAGGAGGGGTTTAGAATCAGCTTAGTCGACGTGAACCACTTAGAATGCGCCGTTACGAATATGCGTAAAGCCTATTATTGTTAGTGTATAAGGAGTTCTGGTACAATCAATAAATCGGATTCCTGCTGATCACTCATATTGAGCGTCTGGGTTTCCCCTCTATCGTGACATTCTGGCACCCGAACAGAGGACAGAAAAAGGGACCGTAGAGACGGATAGCCTCCGTCCGTCAACCTGCAGGGAATAAGGGACCATAGAGATGGACAACTTGCAGCCACGGCACGATAGAGAGTCTGCGTCGGTCCCATAAGCAGCGCGGGAGGCTGCAGAGGTGGTGAAAAGTCCACACCTCCGAGCCCAGGAGCACCTACAGAGGAGTCCTGCTGGCCACGCACCGCCGGGTCTTGCAAAGGCTGCAACAGCGCGCTGACGTTTAGGTATGGCTAAGAGACAAGCGGTGTAACAATTGCTCAAATGCTTTTTAGAAAAGCGGAGCACACCAGGGATAGACTGTAAAAAGGATCTCCCTGGACTTTTAGATTATGGGGTTGCTAAGGGTTGTTTTACTGATCCGAATGAAGTTTTTGAGAGGGAACAGTGGAAAGTGTTTGGGGAAGGTTTTTCCCTCAATTTTTAAACCTCTTTTCTCCTAATCACCCCTCTCTTTTCTGGGGGCACTGTGGAGGGACCAGGGCCTCTAGGGAGGGACTGACAAGATAAAAGGGGGAAGATGAAAGTTTCCCCTTGGCACCCCATGCTGCCCCGCCTGCTCAGGTGCCCGGGTGCATCTGGCTGCTCCCCAGCCCCTGCCTGATGCTCCCACCGTCATTCCTGGGGGGACACTTGGGATGCCCCATTGGCCCCTCTGGACCAGCAGCTCCCTGTGCAGGTGTGCCCCGGTAACCCTCTGAAAGCAGCCGCTCACGCCTGGAGCTGCCGCACCTTGGAGCGGGGGACGAGGTGGAGAAAGGTCCTGCCGGTCATTCCCTCCCCTGCATGGGCCGTTGTCTGTCCCTGAAACACCGGGGTGCTGGGCTTTCCTTTCTGTGGAAAAGAACCGGCCTTCTCGTCCGGGTACCCGTGGCCAAAATTGGGATTCCCCCTCCAAAATTCCCTATGTCCTAGCTTTGTACTTACCGAGGAAATTCCCCATGGATTGTAAGAGGTTACTGGCAATTTTTCCTCTGCAATTGTTACTGAATTGTGTTTCTGTTGAAGGGTTTGGCAGGGGTTTTTATGGCTAATCCTGCCAGGCCGCAACAGAACCCAAGCACCCCCACCGCTGGTCCACCCTGAATTTCAGTGAAATATTGATAGAGTTTCTAAATCTCGGGCACAGGGTGGTATTGTTGGGGTGTCCTGGGCAGGGCGGGAGTTGGACTCGATGCCCTTTGTGGAGGCAGCTCAGGATACTCTGGGATTTTGTGACAGTTCTTTCCCACGGGAAGGGAAGTTTCCCACCCCCCCATCTCAGGAGCAGCTCCAAGGCAGCTCCTAGGAAGTCAATCCCAGTCAGACCCATCTGTCCTAGCAGCTTCCCTCTGGGACCAACCCTTGGATTATGGGATTTTGGAGGTGCAATCCAAATTTTGGCCAATTTTGGCTTGTGGACGACGAGTCCCATTTGCCATTCCAAAAAAGTCACATTTGCGTTTTCCAACCCCCCATCTCCGTATTTACTCTTCCTTCCATCCCAAAATGCCAGGTATCATACAGCACGTACAGAGCTTTACTTTGAAACAATTCTTTTAATGTAAATTAATATTATTTCTTAGTAGATACAAAAGTGAGAAACTTTACAGGATTTAGCATTTTGTACACACACCTCCACCACCCTCCCTGCGAATTCCTACACATTTTGGAGCTGTAACACCCCTTTTTAGAGGAGGAGAAAGCCCTTTTTTCACCCTCAACCTTCCCCTTTCCTTTTGTAATTTATTCTCCCTCTTTCATATGTTTTTGTTTTTCTCTTTGTTCTTTTAAGGAAAAGAGCCCCAGTCCATTCACACACACACCCCCCCGCCCAGGCCCCCAGTGACCACACAAAGCCAAAAACTCCTCTGTTACCATTTAATTTTGGGTTGCCCCCCCCGTGCTATGGGGAGGGTCCTCGCTGCCCTCCCAGAGCTTTTCAGGGTCATTTTGAGCCTTGGCCTTCTCCCCCATGCTCTTCTTGGGGTCACTTTGAGCTTTTTCCTTGTTCCCCAGGCTCTTTTCGGGATCCCTTTGAGTCTTCACCTTGTCCCCCAGGCTCTTTTTGGGGTCCCCCTCGTCCTTGTCCCCCCAGTGCTTTTGGGGGTCCGCCCCGTCCTTGTCCTCCCCCTTGGCGTCAATGGCCGCGTGTTCCCTCCGCACCAGCTCCTCGAGGTCCTCCTGAGGGGAGGACACTGGGGTTCAGGGGGGTCCCAGAAGGGTTTGGGGGGCAGGGGCACCCCCAAAATGTGCAGGTGGGGGGAGGTGTCGGGGGGTACCTTCCAGCCCAACAGTTCAGCCAGAGCCAGGCACCCGCTGTCACAGTCCCCCAGCCAGGCCACGTCCCTGCGCAGGCACAGGGATCCCAAAGTCACCGACCTTTGCGGGGCCCTAAAAAACTCAGGGGCCCTAGAACCACCTTGGGGGTCCCCAAACCACCCTGTGGATACCCAAAACCACCTTGAGTGGCCCCAAAACTACCTTAGGGTGTCTCAAACCTAGATGGGGATCCTCCAACCCACAAACCACTTTGAGGGTTTCCAAAACCAGCTGGGGATCCCTCAAACCCCTGGGGGCGGGGGGGCAGAGCCCCCTGATCCCCATACCTGTAGGCCTTGTCTGAGTCAAAGTCCATCCCGCCAAAGCCCATCAGGGACATCAGGGGATCACTCTGAGGGGCACAAAGGGGATGACAAGGGGTAGGTAGCTGCTCTGAGCCCCCCCTCAGCACCTCCCAATCTACCCCCCACCTCACCTGCCCTGTCTTCTCCTTGTTGATCAGGAGTCTTGGGGTGTTAGCGGGGACCCTGTGTGAAGGGACAGTCACAGGTGGGTCCCAGGGCTCTGGGGGGGGTCCATGAACAGTGCTGGGGGGGTCTCACCTGCTGATGAGGGAGGCGAAGGGCTGCACCTGCAGTGAGGTGCCCATGATGAGCAGCAGGTCGACTTTTTTAAAGTCCTATTGAGGGAGGGGAGGTCACTTGAGGGGGGTCCTCGGGTCCTCTCAGCCTCCCCTCCCCCCAGTTCAAGCTGGGGGCAGGGGAGCACGTTCAGGACCCTCCAAACCCCACTCACCGACTCCAGGAGGGCGAAGAAGCGTGAGGGGAGGTTCTCCCCAAAAAATACGATGTCTGGGGGGGTGGGAGGTGAGTGAGGGGGTGGGGGGGGGAAGACACCCTCCCCCTTCCAAATTCCTGCTGAGCTCCCTTCCTCCCCCCCCCCCCCCAACAACAACTCACCAGGTTTCACCAGCCCCTGGCACTTCTCACATTTAGGAATGAGGGAGGAAAAAATCCGCTCTGAAAAGGAGAGGGAGCGGGCACCTCTGAGGAAAGGGGGCAAAGGGACATTTGGGGGGGGACCACAAGGATTTGAGGGGGCACAGGGACATTTGGGGGACCACAGGGACATTTGAGGGGCACTGGAGAACAAGCTGCTGTTACTCCCCTATAGCAGCACAGGCTGGAGCACCCCCGCAGCCACTCGGGGGGGTCCCCAGAGCCCCCCCCTACCCCTCATCCAGGCCAGGCCGTAGGGCTGGCGGCACGAGGGCCGCAGGCAGTGGGACGTGAAGAAGGTGCCGTGAGCCTCCACCAGCAGCTCCGGGTCCAGCCCCGCCACCCTCTCCAGAGTGTCGATGTTCTGGGGGGGGCATGGGGGGTGGGGGGTCAGGAGGAGGTCCCCAAAATCCCCGTGAGCCCCAAACTGGCTGAGGGGGGAGGGGGGGCCCCACCTGCGTGTAGCAGCGCAGCAAGAGCCCTTTGTCCTGCAGCAGCCGCATGAAGTAGTGACACACTGTGGGCTGGGGGAGAATTTGGGGGTTATTTGGGGTCTCTTAGGGCCCCCCCCCTTGAGTAGGGGGGCGCTTGGCAGTAGGTTCGGGGGGGGGGTTGGGTTAGGGCTACCTTGAACTGCCCTGGGTAGAGCTCACGGGCGAGGGCGAAAAAGGGCTCTGGGTGTTTCTGGGGGGGGCACAGGGAGGTCGGGGGGGGCTCAGAGCACCCCCAGAAACTCACGACCCCCCCCTAAAATTTGGGGAGGAAAGGAGGGGGTACCTTGAAGAAACTGATCTCGAAGATGGCCTCGGGATAGGGGAGGTTGTAGCTCTGCAGGTTGGAGTACAGCCCGGTGCCGGGGGAGCGGAAATCCGGGATCCCGGCGGCTGGGGGGGTTGGGGGAGTCAGCACCCACCCCGGGCGCCCCCAAACCCCCCCAGGACCCCCACAAAGAGCACTCACAGGTGGAAATGCCAGCGCCCACCATGCACACGACGTTCTTACCTGGGGGGGGACATAGGGGTGAACCCCAAATCTGCCCTCGAGAGCCCCAAAAGTGCCCCTTTCCCCCCGCGCTGTGAAGCCCCAGACCCACCCCGTTCCCGCTGCGCCCCCCCTCCCCCATTCCCGGTGTCCCGCCGTTCCCGGTGTCCCCGTGTCCCCCCCTCCATGCCTGATCTTCCCGCTGCCCCGTCCCCGTTCCCGTCCCCGTTCCCGGTGTCCCTACAGCGGTCGCTCTTCAGGAAGCGGCTCACGCCCTGCAGGCTCAGCTCGTCCAGCACCGGCTCCGGTTTGTCCCCGCCGAGCCCCAAGGTCCGGGACAGGAGCGTCCGCAGCAGCTCCACTGCGGGGACACCGAGATGTCCCCAAAGGCTCCCCAAAGCGTCCCCGGCGTCCCAAATTCCCAGAGAATGTCCCCAAAGGCTCCCCAAAGCGTCCCCGGCGTCCCAAATTCCCAGACAATGTCCCCAAAGGCTCCCCAAATGTCCTCCAAAGGTCCCCGAAAGTCCCAAAGATCCCAGAAATGTCCCAAAAAATGACTGAAGTTACCCCAAAGGCCCCCGTACTGTCCTCAAAGGTCCCATTCCCCCCACCCTGTCCCAAAAGTATCCCCAAATGTCCCCTAAGAGCCCCACAGGCCCAGGAAGGCCTTCCAAAGGGTTCCCAAAAGCCCCCAAAATATCTCCAAAGGCGATATCCCAAAAGTGTTCCCAAGGGCTCTCCGCAGTGTCCCCACAGGCCCAGCCCGAGGCCCCCCGCAGCCGCGGAACCCCGGCGTCCTCAGACCCACTGTCAGCGTCGGCCGAAGCGCCCGGCTCGGAGTCCGAGGCCTGCGGGGAGGAGTGCGAGGGGTCACCGGGGCGTCAGGGGCGGTCAGCGGGGCGGGGACCGGGGGGACGCCGGGGGGGTTACCGGCGACTCAGCGTCCTGCTCCGCCTCCTCCTCGTGGGCACCGGGAACTGCGGGGACAGTGGGGGGGTCACCGACGGGGGCCGAAGGAGAGGGAGCCCCGCCCCCCGGGCTCGTCCCGGCCCCGCCGCCCCCGGCGCTGTCCGGGTCCGCCATGGGCGCGGCCTGCCCGCGGCCGCAGCACCTCCCGGCGTGCCCCGCGCCCGCCGCGCCGATTGGCGGAGCGGCCCCAGCCGCGGGCCGCGATTGGCTGAGCGACCCCAGCCGCGGCTGCCGATTGGCGGAGCGGCCCCAGCCGCGGGTGCCGATTGGCGGAGCGGCCCCAGCCGCGGGTCGCGATTGGCTGAGCGACCCCAGTCGCGGGCGCCGATTGGCGGAGCGCGCCGCTCTTCCCGGCATGCGCCGCGCCCACCCCGAGTCCGCCGCGCCTCCCGGCGTGTCCCGGTTGGCGGAGGAAGTGGGCGTGGCCAGACGGAGGTCGCTGATTGGTTGAGACACCCGGAAGAGCGGGCGCGGACTACGGGTCCCGGCAGGCGCCGGCGCGGGGATTCCCCGGTCCGCGATGGCGGCCGCGGCCTGAGGCGGCCCCGGCGATGGCGGCCGCGGCCCCCGCGGCCCCGGCGGCCCCCGGCGAGGCAAAGCGGCCCGAGGGCGACGAGTGGTGCGACAGCGGGCTGGGCTCGCTGGGCGAGGGGCTGCTGGGGCCGCCGCTGCCCGCCAGCCCCGGAGCGGAGTCGGCCGAGCCCCTCGCCGACCCCGCGGCCTGGCTGCAGCACGTCCTGAGCTTCGTCACCGAGGACGGCGACACGTGAGGGCGGGAACGGACGAGGGCCCCCCCCACGTCCGGGCGGGACCCCCACGCACACCCTGGGGCTGGGGGGGTCCCGGTCCTGCCTTCTCCCGGGGTTCCGGTGCGGCCCCCCGGGACAGCCTGACGCCCGCGGGGGCCCCTCAGTAACCCCCTAGAACCCTCAGTTACCCCCACCCCAATAGCCCAGCATCCCCGCTCCCCCCCCCCCCCTTTTTTTAGGGACTCCCCGGTGGGTCTGGGGATGTCAGAACCCCCCCCCCCAGCCCGTGCCCACCCCCCAGGGCCCTGCACCTGGCCGTGATCCACGAGCACGAGGAGTTCCTGGAGTCCATCCTGCGGCACACCGAGCACTCGCCCTACCTGGATCTGCAGAACGACTTGGGCCAGGTGGGGGGGGGGGGGGGGGGGGAGGAATTGGGGGTCCCGGAGGGGTCGAGGGTCCTGGGACCACCCCAGGTCTCCACAGCGTCGGATGGGGGTGGGTGGGGAGCTGGGAGGGACAATTTGGAGTTTTGGGGTCACAGTGGGGCGGAGCTGCGGGGGGGGGGTGGTCTATGGGGGAATTTTGGGTGGGGTTTGACCCCTCAGTTGTGACCCGCCCCGCCCCCCTCAGAGGTCCCTGCACATCGCGCTGGGGCTGAGGCCTTGGGGTGATATTTTGGGGTGGTTTTGGGGTAGTTTAACCCCGGTTTCACCCCCCAGAGCGCGCTGCACATCGCCGTGGTGCTGGGGCTGGCCGGGGCCGTGCAGCGGCTGCGGGCGGCGGGCGCGGGCGTGGCCGTGCGGGAGCGGGGCGGTCACACCCCGCTGCACCTCGCCTGCCGCGAGGGCCACCCCGCCTGCGCCCGCGCCCTGCTGGGGGGGCCCCCCGACTGCCGGGACCCCCCCCGGGATCCCCGCAAGGAGGAGGAGGAGCGGCGGGCACAGCTGGAGAGCGTCAACTACGACGGTGGGGGGGCAGGGGGGGGCACGGTTTGGGGGAGGGATGGCTTTGGGGGCGTTGTGGTTTTGAGAGGGTCACAGATTTTCGGGGGGGGACGCGATATTGGGGATGGGGACGCGGTTTTGGGGTGGACAACTAAGGGGCGTCACACAGGTTTGGGATTGACGTGTTTTGGGGAGGGGGCACATGGTTTGGGGGGGGTGCACCTGCTCAGGCAGAACTTTGGGGCCCCCCCCCCGGGCCCCCATTTTCCCCCCCACCCACAGGTTACACCCCCCTGCATGTGGCCGTCCTGCGCCGCGACCTGGAGCTGGTGCAGCTCCTGCTCCGCGCCGGCGCTGACCCCGACCGGCCGGTGGGTGCCCCCAAAATCCCCCCCCCAAAAAAACCCAGAAATGGGACTGGGGGGGTCCTGGCCGCCCCCTGACCCCCGTGTGCCCCCCAGGAGCCGAGCTGTGGCCGCAGCCCCCTGCACTTGGCCGTGGAGGCCCAGAGCCCCGAGGTGGCCGAGTGCCTCCTGCGGGGTGGGGCACAGCCGGATTCCCGCACGTTCTCGGGGTTCACCCCCCTGTACAGCGCCCGGCGCCGCCCTGACCCCCGCCTGCCCCCCCTTCTGCGCCGATTCGGGGCCCGCGAGCCCCCCCCCGGTGACAGCAGCGACAGCAGCGACAGCAGCGACAGCGAGGGCAGGGCCGAGGACAGCGAGGTCAGTTAGTGACCGCACCCCGCCCCCACCCGTCCCCGAAGTCCCCCCGGGATAGCCCAGGATGACTGGGGGCTCCTGGAACGGCCCCCAAACCCTTCCAAGACCGCCCCAAACTTTTCCTGCTCCCTCAAACCCTTTCAGCCCCCCTACACTTTTCCAGCCCCCCCCCACACCTCTCTCCTTCCCCAGGACGAGTACGATGACATCATCATCAACAGCAGGCGCTGCCCGGCCTGAGGGGCCCCCTGGGACCCTCCCCAGAACCCCCCTGGATGGACTCGGGGGTCCCCCTACCACCCCCCAGCCGGAGGGACCCCCTGAAGATGTGTCCCCAAAATCCCAGGGGAGCCCCAAGGGCTGCGGGGGGCGGTGGGAAATAAAGCAGAGGCTGCGCTCAGAGCCTGTGACAAGGAGCAGGACACATGGGGGGACATTTGTCGGGGGGGGACCCCTTTGTGTCCCCATAGAGCAAAGGACACACCTGTAACAAGGGGGGGCATTTCCAGGTTTTATTCCCGGGATTTGTCACCGTGGGGTGCACGGGCTGGGGCTTGGAACACGTCCGTGTGCGCCCTGACCCGCGTGGCCTGTGCCTCGTGGCTCCTGTGGCCTGCGTGTCGCATGTCCGTCCCATGTTGTCCCAGCTCCGCCTCCTCTGTGGGGACCCCTCCCCACCTCAGGGCACCCCCCCCTGTTCAGGGGGCCCCCCCCCCGGCTGGTTGGGGCCGATGTAGCGCAGGAGGGGGGCGGGGGGACGGGTCAGCACCTCCTGCCCCACCAGCGGCTGCAGCACAGGGGGCACCTGGACACGGCCGTCCTGGGGGGGGGGGGGATGACACGGGGCAGGGTGAGCTCCCACTGCACCCCCAGACTCCCTGGGATGCCCCCCAAGAACACCTACCCGGAGCTGGTTGCATTCGAGGAGCGCGATGAGCATGCGGGACACGGCGCAGGCGGTGCCGTTCACCTGGGGGGGGGGCAGGGGAGGACACGGGGCTGGGGGGCTCAGAGACCCGGCCCCCAGCGGTTTTGGGGGTCTCCCAGGGGTTTTGGCGGGGGTCACTCACCGTGTGGGCGTGGCGCAGCCGGCCCCCCTCCCCGCTGTACATGATGTTCAGCCGACGGCTTTGGTAATCGGTGCAGTTGGAAGCACTGGAAATCTGGGAGTGGGGGTGGAGAGGGGTCAGGAGGTTTTGGGCACCCCCCTCCCCCACTCTAGAGATGCCCCAAAATGGGGGTCCTGATCTGGCAGCAAGGGCAGGGGTAAAGGGAGGGCCATGAACGGGACGAGGGGGTGTCACCCTGGGCACCTCGGAATTTTTGGGGTTTTCCCAGAATTATCTGCATCCTCCCCTTATTATTGGTGCTCTCCCTGAATTATTGGGGTCCCCGACTGCCCACTCACCTCCCCAAATTTGCCCCGTCCGGGCATCCAGGCCTCAATGTCGAACTTGCGGTAGGCGGGGAGCCCCAACTCCTCCGTGGGCATGTCCAGAACGCTGGGGGGGCCCAGGGGGGAGTAGTTACAAGGGATTTTGGGGTCCCACAGATTGGGAGGATCCCCCCCAAATCCCTCTCACCGGTAATGGAGCCCCAGCTCCGAGAAAATCTCCTTCTGGAGCCCCAGGAACTCTTCCAGCAGCTCCTCGCTCTCTGTCCCGCGCTCGGCTGCCGTCACCCCAAACATCTCCACCTTTGGGGGGGGGGGGGCACATGGGGTGACGACCCCCACCTTTTCCTCCCCAGGGCTCTCCCAGTGCTCCCGGTACCTTGGTGAACTGGTGGACGCGGTAGAGCCCCCAGGGCTCCCGGCCAGTGTCGGTCTCGGCGCGGTAGCAGGTGCTGGAACACACGACCCTGGCGGGGGACACAGCTCAGACCCCCCTGGGCATCAGGTTGGGATCCCCAGGAGAGGGAGTCTCTAGGGGGGTAACACAACCCCCCCATACCTGACAGGCAGGTCCTGCAGCTGCACTGCGTGGTCCATGAAATACCCTGGAGGGGGGAGCACAGGGTGAACCCCAAAGTCGTCTGCCACTCCCCCCTTTTTCCACTTTTTCCCAGTTCTCCCCCGTTTCCCCCAATTTTTTCCCATTTTCCCCCTTTTTTTCCCTATTTTCTCTTTCTTCTCCTGGTTTTCCCCCCATTTTTTCCCCTGTATTTTCCCCCTGGTTTTCTCAGCTTCTTCCCCCATTTCTTCCCCATTTTTCTTCCTACTGTTGCCTTTTTTTCCCTGTTTTCCCCATTTTTCACCATTTTCCTCACGTTCTCCCCTAGTTTTTCCAATCTCACCCCATTTTCTCCCATTTCCCACCTGCAATTCCCACCTCCGAGGTCCCGGCCAGGCACAGATCCTCGAAGCGCGCGGGGTCGATGGTGTAAACTGGGGAGGGGTTGGCGCTGGGCTGGACCCCACAGCCCTCCTGGAGGGCACAGGGGGTCACCCATGGTCACAGAGGTGTCAGGGGGGTCTCAGGAGGCTCGGGAGTCACTCACAAAAACGGCTCCGCGCAGCAGGTCCGGCACCGTCATGGGCAGGAAACCCTGGGAAAAAGGGAGGTCAGGAGACCCCGACACTCCTGAATGCCCCCAGACTCCCCCAGAGCTTTCCTGGATCCCCACAGATGATCCCAGACCCTCCCTGGATCCCCCCAGACCCTCCCTGGACTCCCCCATCCTCCCCCACCTTGCTGAGCAGCTTCCGCAGGGTGAAGGTGACGAGGGCGTGCTGGAGCAGGGCCCCGGCCCCGCACAGGTAATAGGAGCGATGGCCCGACACGTGGGACAGGCGCCTGCAAGGGCGTGACACCTGGGTGACACCTGGGGACACCCGGGGGACACCCGGGGGACACCTGGGTGACCCCTAGGGACACCTGGGGACAACCCCACCCCGCACAGGTAACGAAACAATGGCCTGACACGTGGAACAGGTGTGTGACAGGTGCGTGACAGGTGCATGACAGGGGTCACAGGAGTGTGACAGGTGTGTGACAGGGGTCACAGGTGTGTGACAGAAGGGTCCCCCCTCCAGGTGTTGCTCACTTTTGCCGGATGATGTCCAGCCCCTCCCCCAGCTCCAGGTGTCCCTTTGGCTTGAAATCAAACACTGCGGGGGGAGAATCTCTGTCACTTTTGTCACCCCAGACCCTCCACACTCCCCCCCCTCCCCCGCCAAATCCTTCCTCACCCCACCCCAAATTCTCTGTCACCCCCAGACCCTTCATTTTCCCCCAGGGACCCTTCTCCTCCTCCGCCCCGCACCCAGAAACTGCCCCAGACCCCCCAAACCACCTCCCCCCCTTACCTGGTTTCTCACCAGCCACCTCAAGCAGCCGGGCCTGACTCTGGTCCCCAACAGGCTGGGAGGACACAAGGGGGAGATTTTTTACACCAAATCACCCCAGGCCAGAGCAGGTGTCAGGGGGGTTTCTGGGGAATTTTGGGAAGGTTTTTGGGGTCTCACCACAGCGGGGTGGGTTCTGTTGGGCAACTGCAGGGCCCCCAGGTAAAATCTCTGCTCCAGGTCAGATTCCTCGGCCTCGAGCACCCGGAGCTGCCCCCGGAGACTCCGGCCCCGCTCCCGCAGCGCTGCCAATTCTGGGAGCTGCCGGACGGCCGCCGTGAGGGGAGGGGGGATCCAGGAACCCCACCCCGAGCCCCCCATAAAATTCAGTCCCTACCGTCTTGGCCGCCGCCTTGTCGTGGGAGGCCTGGGGGGGAAAAGGGGTCAGGGGATCCTGGGGAGTTTGGGTGAAGAGAGCAGGGCGGGGTGGGGGGGATCTTGGGAGTGGTTTAGGGGGAAAGGGAGGGGGATCCTGGGGAGTTCCAGGGGGAAGTGAGTGGGGACCAGAGGGACTCAGGGGGAACTTTGGGGGTCCCAGGAGTGAACCGAGGGTTCCAGGGGGTGCAAGGGGGTATTTATGGTTCTGGGGGGGATGCCAGGGGAAACTGAGGGTTCCAAAGGGAACTGAGGGATCATGGGGAATCTCACCAGGATCTCGCGGACCCCCTGGGCCACGAGCCCCTTCTCAGCCTCCAACCGGGCGATGCCGTCCCGGACCTGCCCCAGCCGCGACCACGTCCGCACCTGAGGGCGTAGCCAGGGCGTGGCTCAGGTGGGCGGGGCGGCCACACCCAAACGCGGGGCTCCATAGCCCCGCCCCATTTACCTTCAGTCTCCGCCCCTTTCCAGCAAGCCACGCCCACCCCGCGTGCCAAGCACCGCCCAGGCCCCGCCCCCCGCAGGCCCCGCCCCCGTTCCCGCCACTCACGATCTCCCGGAGCGCAGCGCCCCCCAGCGAACCGCGCCGCCGCTCCACGTCGCGCTCGCTGAGCGCGGTCACGTCGAGCTGCGGCCGCGCGCTCAGCCCCTCCCGCACGTGCTCGTACAGGCGGCTCCGCCCCGCCATGGGCCCGGCTCCCTCCCCCGCACCGGCTCCGGGAGCGGGCCCCGGGCCGGGAGCGCTCCCCGCGGCCCCGCGCCGCCCGCCCGCCCCCGCCGCGCGGCCCGCAGCCAGCAGCGCCCGGCACGCCGCCATCTTGAGCACCGGCGCGCTGCCGGCGCGGGTCACGTGGGGGAGGAGCCGGGGGCGGGGCCGGGCGCGCGCGCGGACAGCCCCGCCCCCCGCCGCTCTGGCCACGCCCCCTCACGGCCTGGCCGCGCCCCCGGCCTCAGACCCGCCGCGGGCCGGGTCCGGTGACCGCAGTGACCCCCGCCCTGTGACCCCAGTGGCACCCCCAGGGCCATCCCAGTGCCCTGAGCTGCTCCCCCCGCGTCCCCAGATCTCTCTCCAGACTCTTCCCAGGGCCTCCCAGTCCTCCCCCGTGCCCCAGCAGCCACTTCCCAGCGCCCCCAGGACCCTTCTAGGTCCCCCAAAGGCCCCTTCCCAGTGCCTGCAGTCTCCCGAAGACCCTTCCCAGTGCGCCCAAGACCCTTCCCAATACCCTCACCATCACTCCACACCACAACCGGC
Organism: Coloeus monedula; assembly: GCF_965178545.1. Lineage (NCBI taxonomy): Eukaryota > Metazoa > Chordata > Aves > Passeriformes > Corvidae > Coloeus > Coloeus monedula. The sequence continues at coordinate 3,483,836 of NC_138813.1, read as the reverse complement.
ATCACTGCCAACTTTTATTCTAAACAACACCCAGGGCCAGCGTGTCCCCGACTGGGGAACCTCATCCCGGCCTGGGCACATTCCCAGGACCCCCATCCCGAGGTCCTTCCTCATTTCTTCACCTGCACGTGGGCGCAGTCGTACTTTCCACGCACCACGGTGAGTTTGACGCCGGGCAGGTCCTGGGTGCGCCCACCCTGCACCAGCACAACGTGGTGCTCCTGCAGGTTGTGGCCCTCGCCGGGCACAAAGGCGATTACCTCGCGGCCTGTGCTGAGACGCACCCGTACACACCGGCGGTTCGCCGAGTTCGGCTTCTTGGGCTTTCGGATCAGGTTCTTCAGCACCACCCCCTTGATCTGGGGGCGGCCCAGGGTGGGCCCCAGTTTGCGGGGAGGGGGCGCGGGGCGGCCCTGCCGGTGCATCTGGTTCAGAGTGGCCATGGCGGCGGATGGAGGAGGGGGCGGCAGCGAGGGAAGGAGCAGCCGCGGACCTGCGGGGGCAACACGGAGAGGGGTCAGGGGGTTTTGGCGGGGCGGCGGGTTTTGGGGAAGGGGGGCGATTTACGCACTGCATCGGGGCAGCGAGGCCGCGGTCCTGAGCGCGGCGCGGAGCGACATCTCCAAGGCTCTGAGGGGAGAACGCACGGTCAGAACTGCCTGAGGAAGGCGCCGGCGACCGGGGGAGAGCGGCGGGACCGGAGCCGCCACGTTCCCCGCGGTGCGCCGCCATCTTACCCGGATCCGAACGCGCCGCGCTGCGATTGGATAGCGGGGATGCCAATCTCCGTGATTTGTGCGGTGATTGGTTAGACTACCGCTTAATCCCGCCCCGATCTCTGGTGGGTGACAGTGCGGAGACCGACCCCCTCAGCATCAACTTCCGTCTTAGGCCCCGCTCCCCGCCCTAAACCCCGCCTGTTCTGCAGCCAACCCCGCCTCTCCCGCCCTAAACCTCACCCCAAGCCGCCTTCCCCGCCCATATTCGGCTCCTCTCCGCCCTAGGCCGCGCCTCTTGCCCACATTCGGCTCCCCGGATTCCGCTCCTTGCCCATATTTGGCTCGCCACGCCCCTCCCGCCGTGTCCCCGCCCCTTGTGGGCGTGGTTTGTCGCCGCGGCGACGCGGCCGTGGGAGGACCCGGATGTGGCTCCATCCCAACATGGCGGCGGCGGCGGCCGAGTGAGGCCTGAGGGGGTCCGGGGGGCGCTGAGGGCGCTCGGGAGGAATTTGGGGGATTTCGGGGGGAACTGGGGTTTGGAGACCGTCCAGGGCCAAGGAATTCTGTGATGATGGAGTTGGGGGGTTGGCGGTGGGTTTGGGGGCAATTCGGGGCTCCCCAAACCCCCGGGGGGGCGGTGGCAACAGCCTTTGGAAACCCTGGAATTCCCGGAGAGCAGCGGGATGTGGATTTAACCGCCCCTCGCCCTAAAAACACCCCAAAAAGGGGAGTTTGGGGGTGATCCTGAGGGAATTCCGTTCCTCCCGTGCAGCACTTTTCCCGAAGGACCCGGAATGCGGAGCTGAGGCAGGAAAGTTTTCCCTTCGTGGCAGGTAGGAAACGGATCCGGAATTAATTCCCAGATTTTTTTATCCTACGGAGATTTGGGGGTTTCCTCCGCACGCTTCCATCCAGCCCCAGAGCCCTGGGTTCGATTTTTTCGGCGTTTCCTGTGGATTTGGGTCAGGGACTCCAAGGCAGACGGGCGCTGGGATTCCTCAGGAATGTCCTAACTCCTCAAAAACAGCGTTTTCCCCCAGTTTTGGCGCAGTGGGAAGGGAAATCGCCATTCTCAATGTTCTTGGTGGTATTCCTGTCGCCGTTCCTCAAAGGAAAAGGAGAAAAAAATACCAGAAAGAGCTTCTGGATTTGGGCTTTTAATTGTGTTTTGGCTGTAATTTAGTGAAGTTTGAAATAAGTAATGGTGGGAGAGAGGGACTGAGCCGCAACTGGCTTGGAAATAAGTGGAAATTGGGTTTATGGGGAATATCCAGATGTGGAAAAGATCCAACAATCGTTTGGAAATGGCCAAAAACTTCCCCCTCCCACCGTTCCCTGTTGGGGTTTGGGGGTAAAAGGTGGGAATTTGGTCATCAATATCTCGTTAACAGCTGCGGGACAAGCGGGAATTGCTCCGGATTTTCCAGGAGGAAATTCCAAGGATATTCCTGCCCGTGGCTTTAATTAATCTTTTAATTTGTTCATTCCCATGGGATAAGACCTGGGTTCCCTGGAGCCCTGGGAGGAATACTTGGGTGTTCTGGGGATGTTTCCGAACCAGCCTCAGGAGGGGTTTGCTGTTTTCCTGGATTTTGGTGGATTGTTATGCATGGACAGCATTGTTACTGATTAATTGGATCATCTTTAATTGGCCCTTCTTTTGCCCCGAGCCCGAGATTCCCGACATTCCTCTCTCCCTCCCTCTCCCTAAACTTCCAGCTCCGAGGAAACTTCCTGCTGCAGGAAAAGAGCTGAATTCCACTGGAATATCTCTTTTTCCTCTTTCTTTTACACTTTTTTCTTTCTTCTCCCCCTTCTCCTTTTTTCTTTTTCCACTCCTTTCTCCTTTCCCTCCTCTCCCCTTTCCTGCTTTTCCCAGCGACCATGGAAGCTTTGAGCAGTTGATTCCCTTCTCCCAGGAGTTCAGATCTCCCGATTCCCTTCCTGAAATTTTTCCCCCAAGGAGGAAAACGTCCTCCTGGGTCACCAGATTCCTGGAATTCCGGGATTCCTCCTGGGCAAAGGCCGACACCTCTCCTCCTCTTCCTCCTCCTCCTCTTCCTCTTCCTCCTCCTCCTCCTCCGTCTCCTCCGGCAGATCCAGCTGGGCCAGTCCAACCCGCCTTTCCCAGCCGGAGCGCTCCGGTCCCGGCCTTTCCGGCCTCCCTTTCCCGGGAATGTGACCCCATTGGGGGAATCCCAGGATTCCAGCCCGGGGGATTCACCCATAGGTTCGGGACTGCCCGGCACCCCTTCCTGGATTTTGGGGTTTCTTAAGGAAAACAACACCTCAGAGCAACCCCAGCCTGCTCCCAGCAGGACCTGACTGGAATTTTGGGGCTCCAGAGCATCTCTGGCACGCGAAAAGCTCCAGGGATCATCGGGACCACCCGTGAAGTTCAGGAAAACGCGCTTTTACCGATTCTGCCGGAATTCCAGGAGTTCTCGGGACGCTTTGATCTGTCCCTGCTGCGTTAAGGAGCTGCTTCCTGAGGATCCCAAATTCCCCCCAGGGGCTCTGGAGGTGGAAGTTTTTCATGGAAGATGTGGAATTGGAGGGGTTTGAGTCTCTTCCTGTTCTGGCTGACACCAGGAGAATAATTCCCCAAGAGGAAAAAACTGGCTCAGGGATTTTCCAGCGGAGACTTTGGCTGTTCCCTCTTTTTCCCAAAAGGATCAAATCCAGCATGAGTTCAGGATTCAGGGAACTCTAGGGGAAAGAACCCGGGAATAAGCAGTGGGAAGACAAGGTAAGTTTTCCATCTGGTTGAATTTTCTCACCACGTCCCCCCAGTGGGATCTCAGGAAGGCTCCGGAGCAGAGATTCCCTGGGAATCCCTTTGGGATCCCTTGGGATCAACCCCAGCTCTCCCTGGGACCTCTCCCCGTCTTCCTGGGGCTGTCTGCTACCATAGGGGCCCACCTGGAATTTTAGGGGAAAATAGAGCAATTTGGGGCAAAGAGAGGAGAGATGGGATGGATGGACCAGCTCCACGCAAAGGAGAAAAAAGTGGGAATATTGGAATTTGGGAAGCGGGATGAAGCCAAGTGCCGTGTCTGGAATGCCATGCTGCCACCCTGGGTGTTTGCTTTCCTGAAATTCCTGCAGTTCTAGTCTGAAAATCCTGAAATTTGCTGAAAATCCCATTGCAGTCCCTTCCTGGACACCCTCCTGCCCAGTAATATCTGATTTTCCTGTGCTTGGGGTTTATGGGAAGGCGTGAAGCGCTTCTGGGCGCCTTTTTCTCCTTTTACTTTTCCCTTTGTTTTTCATCCCGAAGCTGCCAGCACGATTCCCACCAGGACACAGCCAAAATGCCACTGGTTTGGGGGGAATTTGGGGAATTTTGTGGGGAATTTTAGGGAAAATACAAAAATATTCTGCCCAGTGTGGACTCGGTTCCTCGTTAATTGGTGACGAATTAAACCCCACTGGGATCCCAGGAATGTGACCTGGGAAGGGCTGAGGAATAAGTTCACCCTCTCCTGGCCCCCATCCCACCCTCTGAAATTCTTCAGGACCCCTCTGCCCCTGCCAAGTGCCACCAGTTTTTCCCCAACTGTGCCAAAAAAAGGGGGATTTTCAGGGTGAAATCCTGTGGATTTGGTGTCCAGAGGTCCTGGATGCTGCACCTCCCCAGCGTTCCGGCTGGCCTGGATCATCGGTGGATCTCCCCTGGAAGTCCCGGCAGGAAAAGCCCAAATGCAGCAGATTTTAATCCTCCCGCTCCAAATTCAGCTGCAATTTCCCCAAACCAGGAGAATTTTCCATCCAAAGCCAGGATTTTGGCAATCCAGGGAGGATCCCGGCAGTGTCCTGGAAAGGTGGAAAGAGGGATCAGCCGAGGATGAGCAGGGAAAATGGGGAACATACGGAATTCCAACAGTTTGTGACTGGGCCTGAAGTGGAGGGGAAAAACTTCCATAATGGATCATTGATTTAAGGGGAAAACTTCAAAGATTGGGAAAAGTGGTGAGAAAACCTTGGAAGCGGTGGGATTCTGGAGCCTGGAAAATGGGATTGAGCTGAGGAGCCAGAAAAAAATGGGAGGAAACGGCAGGAAATTGGCACCGGGAAAAGCAGTGAAGTGGGAAAAATGGATCCGCCCGGGATCTGCGGGATTTTGGGGCCATTCCCGGTGGGATTCATGGCCCCACTGGGATCACATTCCCAAAACTCTCCCAGCTCAGCTCATTCGGGGCCTGGAACCCGCAGGAAAAACATGGAAAAACAGGGAATGGAATCAGCCAAACCTTGGGATTGTGCCCCAGAGCACTGGTCCTTGTGCTGGGATCCACGCAAAGGGGATTTTTGTCGCTTTTTGAGGTGTTTTAAGGCTGTTTCTTGGTCTAGGTGAGGTAATCAATGGATTAATCCCATTTCCAAGTGGGAATTTCTAGTGCTCCTGGTGTTTCCAAGCTTGGAATTGGGGAAAAATGGAAGTAATTGGATAAAAGGGGGGACATTGGACAAAAGTGGCCAATGGATGGATAAAAATCATTCCAACAATGGGATTTTCGGGGCTGATCCCATTCCCACCCAATGCTTCTCATTTACCTCACCGTGACACTGGGATTTTGGATCTGATCCTGTCCAACCCAACGCGTTTCACCCCAATGACATTTCTGATTTATTTCATTCTAACGATGGGATTTGGGCACTGATCCCGTTCCCGGTGACGTTCCCCATTGTAACGCTGGATTTTGGGGCCCCATCCCATTCCTGGTGACGTTCCCCATTGTAACGCTGGATTTCGGGGGCTGTTCCTGTTCCCGGTGACGTTCCCCATTGTAACGCTGGATTTTGGGGACCGATCCCATTCCCAGTGACGTTCCCCATTGTAACGCTGGATTTTGGGGCCCCATCCCATTCCTGGTGACGTTCCCCGTTGTAACACTGGATTTCGGGGGCTGTTCCCGTTCCCGGTGACGTTCCCCATTGTAACGCTGGATTTTGGGGACCGATCCCATTCCCAGTGACGTTCCCCATTGTAACGCTGGATTTTGGGGACCAATCCCATTCCCAGTGACATTCCCCATTGTAATGCTGGATTTTGGGGCCCCATCCCATTCCTGGTGACGTTCCCCATTGTAACGCTGGATTTCGGGGGCTGTTCCCGTTCCCGGTGACGTTCCCCGTTGTAATGCTGGATTTCGGGGGCTGTTCCTGTTCCCAGTGACGTTCCCCGTTGTAACGCTGGATTTCGGGGGCCCATCCCGTTCCCAGTGACAGTTCCCATTTCCCTTGTCCTAATACTGGGATTTTGGGTCCCGATCCCGTTGCCAGGAGCGCATCCCGGGCCATGTTCTCCAAGAAGAAGAAGCGGGTGGAGATCTCGGCGCCGTCCAACTTCGAGCACCGGGTGCACACGGGGTACGACCCCTCGGAGCAGCGCTTCACGGGGCTGCCCCGCCAGTGGCAGGGGCTGCTCGAGGAGTCCGCCCGGCGCCCCAAACCCCTCGTGGACCCCGCCTGCATCACCGCCATCCGCGGGGCCCACAAGGTGTGGAAAACCGGGAACGTCGGGAATTCGGGGGGGGGGGGGGAGGGGTTATGGGGTGGGGAGGGCGTGGCCGGGTCACCATTCCGGGTTTGGGGTCTTGGAGGAGGTAACGGGGTTCTGGGTGCTCTTTGGGGTTGAACTGGGGGCGGTTTGGGGGTCTGGGGGCAAGGGAATTCTGGGGTCATTCAATATTCTGAGGGAATTTGGGGGTCATGGAGCAGCGAGGTGGGAGCTGGGTCCCCATCCCTTTCCTGCCTCCGAAAAGACAAACGTGGAGGTCACGGACATGGGGATTTTGGGATCATGAGGCAGGGATGGGGGAGGTGGGGGCTCATTCAGTCCCCGGGGTGGGTTTGGGGGAATAACTGGGAGGAATTTGGGGGTCTTGGGGCAGGGAATTTCAGGATAATGGGGAAGGGAGGCAGTAGATGGGTCCCTACCCTTTTCCCACCCTCCCAAAAAGCCACACTGGGGGGAATTTGGGGATCACGGAGCAGGGAGGTGGCAGCTGGGTCCCCCAGGACAGGGACCAGCCAGGTGAGAGACCCTTCCCCATACCTGGAACCAGCCCATCCCATGGGAACACGGGATCATTCCCACCTGATCTCTTCCCCATCATGTGTGTCCTCATTTGTTTAAGTCCCCAAATTGTCCCCCATTTCCACATCCTCCCATGTTCCCACATGCCCCACTATTCCCACATCCCCCGCATTCCCACATCCACCCGTTCCCACCTCAGTTCTGATGTCACCCAATTCCTGCCCCATCAAACCAGCCAGTGTTTTGGGACCCTCCCGGTGAGGCCGGACTCCAATCCCTGGGGGGCACCCAGGGATCGTTTTGGGATCATTTTGGGATCATTTTGGGATCTGGGAGTCTCCCCGGAGGGACACCCCAGCCAAGCCCCCTCCCCTCTGCCCGTCCTGCCATCCCCCTGCAGCCATTCCATGTCATCTTTCTGTTGGTTTTTTTCCTTTTTTCCCCTGTTTTCCCCATGTGTCCCCCCACCCTCCCCGCAGCCCATCGTGCGCGGCTCCAAAGGGACCCAGGATGGGACCCCTGGGGGCCGGGATGGGACCCTGGCGTGGCTCCTGGACGAGCTGGAGGCTGTGTCCGTGTCCCGCTCCAACTCCCTGCGCCGGGACAGCCCCCCCTGCCCCTCCCGGCACCCCCCGGAGAACGGCCTGGCCACGGGACCCCCCCCCCCTCACCCGGAGCCCGGCAAGAGCCGCCGTGGGGATCCGGAGCCAAGACCCCCCCAGTGCCGGGAACGGGAGGTTCCCAAAACCGCGGCCGGGCAGGAGCCTCCTCGCCCGCACCCCCCCGGGGGTCGCCCCAAATCCAGCTCAGCCGGAGAGGGACCCCCCCGGCCCCCGCCCCGCGAGCAGCGCCCGCTCTCGGGGCCCGACCTACGGCCCCCCGACATTCCCGGTGCTCCCGGAGCAGGGCTGAAGACGGCGCCCGGACGCCCCTTCCACACCTACCCCCGTGCCGACACCGACCCTGGCCGGGGGGGCAGTGCCCAGGTAAAGGGGTGTTCCCAGGCCCTTCCTCATCCTCCTCTTCCTCTTCCTGCTCTTCTGCCTCTTCTGGAGTGGGTTCTCTGCTCCTCTTCCTCATGGCTTCCTGTGCTCCGCTGGGATCAGCAGCGGCTTCCTTCCCCGGGGTTACATCATTGGCTCTGGAGTGGTTTCCTTTTCTTCCTTTTCCTCTTCCCCACTGTGCTGCTCCTCAGAAGTGGTTCTTCCTCAGAAGTGGCTCCTCTGCTCCTCTTCTTCACAGCTTCCCGGGATCGGGGTGTGCAGGGGGCTGCCACCTTCCCTGCCCAGTGCAGCTTCATCTTCCTCTTCCTCGCTCAGTCTCTTCCTCCTTGGAAGCAGCTCTTCCGCTCCTCTTCCTCGCAGCTTCCCATGTCCTGATGGGAATCGAGGCAGCCAGGAGGCCACCGGCTCCACGCTTCCTTCCTGGTGCTGCAGCCGTGGCTCTGGAGCGTCTTCCTCTTCTTCGTCCTCTTCCTCACCCAGCCCTTCCCTCCGACCTCCACCTGGAGGCCCCAGCGCTGGCCCTCGCCATTCCCACGGGAATTCCAGGGGCTGATGCCCCTCTCCCCTGTCCCCACAGGCCGAGCACCGCCCGGGACGGCCGCAGGAGGTGACCCCCAACGGGCCGGTCCCCGCCGGCACTCCCGGTGCTTCCCACGCCCCCGGCCCCCCACGCCCCAAAGCCCCAGAGCCGCCTCCCCCTGCCCCGGAGCCCCCGGCCCCACGTCCGCCCGGCCCCGCACCCGCCCCGGCGGGGGGCCCCCAGCGCGTGTCCCACGAGCAGTTCCGGGCAGCACTGCAAATGGTGGTGGACCCCGGCGACCCCCGCACGTACCTAGACAACTTCATCAAGATCGGCGAGGGCTCCACGGGCATCGTCTGCATCGCCACCGTGCGCGGCTCCGGCAAGCTCGTGGCCGTCAAAAAGATGGACCTGCGCAAGCAGCAGCGACGAGAGCTGCTCTTCAACGAGGTCAGGGCGGGGGGCAGCCTTGGGGACCCCTTGAGAGCCTTGGGGACGCCCTTGAGAGCCTTGGGGACTTCATAGAGGCCCTTCAGAGACCCTCGGGAACCCATCAGGAGGCTCTTGGGGACCCTTGGGGAGAGAACTTTGGGGACCCTTGGGGGGAGAACTTTGGAGACCCTCAGGATCCCCTTGGATACCCTCAGGAAGCTCTCGGGGCCCCCTTAAAGCTCCTCGAGGACCCCTTGGTGACCCTCTCAGGACCTCCTGATGCCCTGGGGACAGTCCCAGGGTCCCACGCCCATGTCCCCATTCCCCCCCAGGTGGTGATCATGCGGGACCACCAGCACGAGAACGTGGTGGAGATGTACAACAGTTACCTGGTGGGCGATGAGCTCTGGGTGGTCATGGAGTTCCTGGAGGGCGGCGCCCTGACCGACATCGTCACCCACACCCGGTGAGGTGCCAGGGGGGAGGGTGACAGAGCTGACAGGGGTGATGGACAGCAGTGACAGGGGTGGTGACACTGCTGTCCCCCAGGATGTCAGAGGAGCAGATTGCGGCTGTGTGCCGCTCGGTGCTGCGGGCGCTCGCCGTGCTTCACGCCCAGGGCGTCATCCACCGCGACATCAAGAGTGACTCCATACTCCTCACGCACGATGGGCGGGTAGGAACACCCAAAAATCCCCCCAGGCCTTCCCCCCTGATCCTTTGGGATCCCGCCCCAACCAGCCCCATCCCCGTTGGCAGGTGAAACTCTCGGATTTCGGGTTCTGCGCCCAGGTGAACAAGGAAGTGCCACGGCGCAAGTCCCTGGTGGGGACCCCGTACTGGATGGCCCCCGAGCTCATCTCCCGCCTGCCCTACGGCCCCGAGGTGGGTCTGGGGGCTTGGGGGAGTTTTGGGGGTCCTGGGGTGCGTTAGGGAGTGTTTTGGGCAGGTTTCAGGGGGTTTGAGGTAGGTTTAGTGGGGTTGGGGCAGGTGTGTGGGCCCCCAAGTGCATCTCCTGCCTTCTCTACCACCCTGAGGTGTCTTATGGGGGGGTTGGGATGGGTTTAGGGTTGCCCAGGCTGGGTTTGGGGAGCACAGGGTGGGTTTGGGATGGGTTTAGTGGTGCCCAGGATGGGTTTAGGGTTGCCCAGGCTGGGTTTGGGGGTACCCAGTGTATGTTTGAGGGGCTTCAAGTGGCTTCCCCTTCAAACCCCTCCATTCTGGATGCTGTGTATTTGGGGGGGGGGGAGGGGGGTAACAGAGTGGGTTTTAGGGGCTCCGCCCAAAACCCCCACTCATTTTTGGGGTGACCCACCCTCCCCAGGTGGATATCTGGTCCCTGGGGGTGATGGTCATCGAGATGGTGGACGGGGAACCCCCTTATTTCAACGAGCCTCCCCTCAAAGCCATGAAGCTGATCCGGGACAACCTTCCCCCCCGGCTCAAGAACGGCCACAAGGTAACTCAGTGGGGGCTTCCCCCTTTCTGGGATGTCCCAGGGGGTGTCTCACACCCCCCTCTCATTCCCCCCTAGGTGTCCCCATCCCTGAAAGGGTTCCTGGAGCGGATGCTGGTGCGGGACCCGGCGCAGCGGGCGAGCGCCCCGGAGCTGCTCCGCCACCCCTTCCTGGGGGTTGCGGGCCCCCCCGCCTGCATTGTGCCCCTCATGCGGCAGCACCGGCTGCGGTGAGACCCCCCCTGCCCTGGGGGAGACCCCCTCGGGCCCCTCCTGCTCCTCTTCCTGCCCCTCCTCCTCGGCAGCACCCACAAACTAGAGCAGGACTGGGATGTTCCTGGGGGGCACCAGCCCCCCAACCTGTACTACTGAGCTGGGGACCCCACAGCAGAGATTTTGGGGGGGGGGGGGGGCAGCTGTTATCCTGGAGATTTGGGGGAGCAGGGGCTCATCCTGGTCCTCCCCGCCTTTGGGACCCATTTTGGGGCATTTCCCCTTTTGTTGTTTTTATCCCCCTTTCTTCTACCCCCCTTGGGTACCGGGGTATGGCCCCCCTACATCTCCATGAGGGGGGGGTCCCCAAAACTACAGCCCCCCCTCCCCCCACCACACCACACTACTGACTTGGGGTGTGTCCCCCCCGGGCCCTTCTCACCTGTTTTTGTTGATTTTGGGGTTTTTTTTGTTGGTTCCTTCCCCCCGGAACTCCCCCCTGCCCCCACGGTTTTGTTTTTTAACAAAGTGATATTTATATGGTCGGGTTTTGTACCGCACAGGACAGGGGGGCCCCGGGGGCACACGGGGCCCCCCCCAGATTACACGTGTCCTTTTGGACCCCCTGTGTGCTGCGTGGTTCTTTGGGGCTGAGGGGTACACGGCAGGGGGCACCTCCCACATCCCCATGGGGTAGGGGGCATGGGGACCCCCTTGTCCCATGCTGGGGGGGCTGGGGACCCCCCCATAAAGGACCCCCCAGGCAGGATATGCTGCTTCCTCAGGGCTTTATTGACTGCACGGAGGGGGCAGAGGGGTGTGGCTGTGCCGACCGGTGGGATATGCGGGGTCTCCTTAGGGGCGTGTCCTTGGCACAGCTTGGCCCACACTGACTCGCATCGGCCAAGGTTGGAATGGCTTGGCATGGGTTGGCCCCTGAGGGTGGATCTTGGCCAGTGTTGACTCGTGTTGACTTGTCTTGGCCAACGTTGGCTCGTGTCGGCTCATCTTGGCTCACATCTGCATCTCTTGGCCAACTTGGGCATGGCTTGGCCCACACTGACTCAGGTTGACCCACGCTGATGGGTCTTGGCCCACCTTGACTCGCAGCGACCCATGCTGGCACATCTTGACCCGCACTGGCTCCCGTTGACCCGCGTTGCCTCACATTGACCCGCGTTGACCGACGTTGACCCGCATTGACCGACGTTGACCCGCACTGACCGACACTGACCCACGTTGACCCACACTGCCTCATGGCCACTCCCATTGCCCGGCCTCAGCCCCCGCTCCCTGGTGCCGCCGTCCCGCCCCGCACCACTGCTCACTTGCAGGTGCAGTAATACCCTTGGATGGCGTCGTTCCAGTTTCCGAAGAGCCCCCGGCGCACCTCCTGCAGCCGTGGCACCGCGCCGGCAGTGAAGCGCCGTGACTTGCCCTGCTTGGCCTTCCGCGACCACACAGTCAGCTCGCACTTGGTGCCCACCACGAGGGAGGAGGCGCGGGCGGACCACCCAGTGGGCATGTAGGGCATGTCACTGCCTGGCGGCACCACCAGCACCTCCCCAGCGCAGCACTGGTCATAGTAGGGGCTGTTGTCGGCATACAGCTGGGCGCACACCCGGGTGCCAGTGACTGCGTTCAGGTCCGCTGCCGTGGGGCACTGGGCCTCCACCCCCCAGCCCAGCATGGCCACTGTGGCCACCAGTGTCACCAGCAGCGCCGACGCCATCGCTGTCGCCACGGTCACTTCCCGGGCAAAGCCTCCGCGGTCCAGTTATAGCCGGGCCCAAGGCCGGGGGTCCAGGCCCGCCTGGGAGGGGACCCAGGTGTGCGGGAAGGGACGCAGGTGTTGGGGGGGTCCCAAGGTCTTCAGACCCCCCCGCCACGGGAAGGGACACAGGTGTGCAGGAACCTCCCCCCAGGCTGCCTTCTGCAAGGGAGGCGCTGGGATCCCCCAAATCTGCACCCCCCCAAGGGGGGACACCAGGGTTGGGGATCCCCCGAAGTCTGCAGCCTCCCACAGGAGGGACCCGGGTGTTGGGGACCGCCCACCTCAGAGAGGGCTCCAGGTGTTCTGTCTCCCCCCACCTGGGAAGGGACCCAGGTGACCCCCCCGGTCCCCCCACCGTCGCCACGGCCTTGGGGAGAAACCAAGGCCAGGCTGGGGCCCAGGTGCTCTGTATGCAAATGAGGGCATAATTAGCCAGGGGTTTTGTTGGTTAGCTCCGCCCCCTATTTGCATATACATGATCCCATCCTGGCCGTGCTGAGCTCCCTGCGACGGTCCCCATGGCAACCACAGGGGGCGGGGATTGGTGCCTCATTAGCATAGTCCAGACCCGCCCATATTGCGGGGTGGGGAGGAACAGACAGGGTGGGGGAAGCTCAGGGAGGCTCGTATGGGGCTGGGGCCCCCCCCAGGAAACGAAACCCCCCCAAATGACAGAGGGAACCCCCAGTCTGAGCCCAGCCCCAAACCGAGAGGGACCTCCCCCATTCACATTCGCATTTCTGCCCCGGGGGGGGCCACAGGTTTTTAATGTAAAAACTCGTGTTAAACACTGCGGGGGGGCCCGAGGGGGGTGGCTGGTGGTGGGAGGGGCGGCGTTTTGGGGAGGGGGGGAGATGGGGAGGAACTGAGGCATTTGGGGGGGGAGGAAATGGGACTGGGAGGGAAATGGGGGGGCTGGGGCGGCCCCCCCAGGGTTATCCAGACCAGCCAGATAGGAACCCCCGCGTCGAGTTGGGGCGGGGAGCAGAGGCCACGGGGGGGGACACACGGGAGGGTCCCCAGGCATCCGGGGGGCCCCCCCCCTTTTTCCCCCCCTCCCCACGGGGGGGGGGGGAGCTTTTTGGGGGGGGGGCTGCGGGTCTCGTGTCATCTGTGCAGAGATGTCGGGGGCGTGCGCGGGGCCCCCCCGGCCCGGCCGAAGGCACCGCGGGGGGGGCGGGCCGGGCACGCGCGTGGGGTGGGATGGGGGGGGCCACACAAATGTTGGGGCGCACACACAAGTCCCAAGTGCGCATCTCGGGGCGGGGGAGCACGCGTGGGGGGTGGGGGCACGCGAGTCCCGGGCGAGTGTCCTGCTTTTGGGGGCGGGGAGGCCACAGGTTTCCGGACACGCCACGCGCGTGAGTCCCTGTTGCGGGGGCGGCCCCTGTCGCGGTGCCCGCACATGTCGGGGGTCCCCACGCGGATTTTTCGGGGGGAAAGATTTGCATACAGGTACCCCCAGGGCGGGGGGATGGGGGGGGGGACACCTGGGGGAGTCCCAATGGCACCTGGTGGCACCCACGGGGGATCCCGAATGGGTCCGGGAGAGCACCCGGGCGAACCTGGGCACTCCCAGGACGCCCCCCCACAAGAGCCGCCCGGGCTGCGTTTGGTCGCCCGGAACCACCCGGGGGAGCCGCCGAAGGGGGGTCCCGGGGGAGGTCCCAGTGAGTGCTGCCGAAGAAGGGTCCCAAGAGAGGGTCTGGGGGGGGGGGGGGTATTCCCATCGTCTCCCCGTTCACACCGTGCTCTCCAGCATCCAGTGGGTGCTGCCGAACGAGGGGCGCAGGGGGGGCCCCAGGGGGCTCCCCTCGGGCGCGTCCAGCCGCGGCAGGGACCCGTGGCGCCGGGGCCGCGCCCGCCGGGGGTAGCTGTGGCTGGGGAACAACCCCCGCGCCCCCCCCGCCGCGGGACCCCCGCCCGCGGGCGGGGGCAGCGGAGGCAGCGGGGGCAGCTCGGGGGTCTCGGCTGGCCGGGGACCGCCGTTGGTCTGCGAGCAGACGCTGGTGAGCGCGGGCGGGGGGCGCCGCGCCCCCGCCGCCTTCCAGCGCGCCGTGAGGATGAGGATAAAGACGAGCACGGAGGCGGCGATGGCGGCGCCGATGACGATGATGACGGTGCCCCCCAAGAAGTGGGGCCGGGGGGGCGCGGCGCAGCCCGGGGGGGCGGCGGCCGTGGCGAAGGAGACGCAGCCGAGCGAGCGGGGGGCGGCGGGGGGGTCCCCGACCACGCGCAGCGCGGACACGCAGAGCTCGTACAGGCGCCCGGGGGCCAAGTCCCGCAGCACGAAGGTGCGGCTGGAGGGGGGTAACAACCTGGGGAGGGGGCGATGGGGAGTCGGGGGGGGGGCGAGACCCCGGCACTCCCCTTTCACCCCCCCGCAGGAAGACGAAATCCCGCCCAGGAGATTTCAAAGACACCAGAGACCCCCAGGATCCCCCAAGGATTTCCTCAATCCCTCCCCCAAACACCTCAAAGATTCTCCAGAGACCCCCAGCACCCCCCGAGTGCCCCTAGGCCCTCCCCAGGGACCCCCCTGATGTCCAGAATTCCCTTGATATCCCCCACATCCCCTCAGAGGCACCCCAGGACCCCCCAATACACACCCGAACACCTTCCCCAGAAGCCTCCAAGACCCAGAGAGCCTTCCCAAGACCCCCCGAGCCCCCCCCCAGCACTGTCCCAAACCCACTTGAGCTCCCCCCGGAGCCCCCAGGACCCCCCAGAGCCCCCCCAGACCACCCTGGAGCCCCACAGAACCTCCCAAGCCCCACCGGAACCTCCCAGAGACCCTTCCAAGGCCCGCCCCAAGGCCCCCCAGCCCCCCCAGGGACATACCCCCGGCCCCCACCTGTAGACGAGGGCGTCGTCGGCTGAGCTGTTGTACTGGATCTGCACCATGCGCACGCCGGGCACGTGGCGCTGTGGCAGCCACCGGATGCGCGCCGAGGACCCCGTCACCTCCGCTGCCACCACCCGCCGCTCCCCAGGCCCCCCCCAGGTGTCATTGCCGCCCGCCTGGGCCATATCCGAGGGGCCGGGCCCTGCCTCGGCGGCCGCTGCATCGCCATCCCCATCCCGTCCCCGCGGCACCGGCAGCGGCACCACCACAACGTCGACACGCGCGGCCGCCTCGCCCGCGGCGTTGGCGGCCACGCAGGTGAAGCCGCCGTGGTCCCTCAGCGTGGCCACGCGGAGCTCCAGGGAGCCGTCGGCGCCCACCAAGCGCCGGGAGCCGTTCTGCACCACACGCCCGTCGGGGCCCAGCCAGTGCAGCGCGGGCGGCGGGTCCCCGACGGCGGCGCAGCCCAGGCGCAGCGGCTGCCCCTCGGTGACCGCGGGCGGGTGCGCGGCCGCGGCGGTGACAGCGGGGGCCCGGCAGGTCAGCTCCTCCTCGGGCACGGCACCCAGCAGCCGCCCGGCCAGCGGCGCCGGTGTCGCGCAGGTCTCCAGGCGGCCCGGCTGGGCCACGCGGCGCAGCCACAGCAATTCGCAGTTGCAGTGCAGGGGGTTCCCCCCGGCCGCCAGCGCCGGCCCCGGCGGCCCCGGCACCGGCGGCAGCGCCCGCAGCCGGTTGGCCGTGAGGTCCAGCCTGGCCAGGCGCGGCAGCCGCGCCACGGCGCCGGCCGGCACCCGCTCCAGCAGGTTGTGGTCCAGCGTCAGCGTGGCCAGGCTGCCCATGGCGGCCACAGCGTCCCAGGGCAGCGCCGGGAGGTTGTTGTGCGACAGGTCTAGGTCCTCCACGGTGGCGGCGAAGGCGGCGAAGGCGGCAGCGTCGATGGCGGCCAGCTGGTTGTTGGCCAGGATGAGGTGGCGCAGGCTGGCCAGCCCGCGCAGCTGCGGCCCGCTCAGCGCCGGCAGCCGGTTCCCGTCCAGGTGCAGCGCCCGCAGCGCGCGCAGGTCGGCGAAGGCGCCGGGGGCGAGGCGGCGGAGCCCGTTCCGCGACAACGTCAGGTGCACCAGGCTGCTCATGTTGGCGAAGTCGGAGCGGCCCACGGCGCCGATGAAGTTGTCGGCCAGGCGCAGCTCCACGGCGCCGCGGTCCAGGCTGGGCGGCACCGCCAGCAGCCCCGTGCGGGCGCACAGCAGGGTCGGGCTGGGCGCGGCCGCGGGGCACAGGCAACGCGGGGGACACCGCGGCGACGGCGGCGACACCGGGACCCCCGCGCCGGACACGGCCCCCAGCACCACCAGCGGCACCAGCAGCTTCGCCATCCCCACGGCCGCGCCTGCAGGGGGGACAAGGGGGGTGGTGGAGCCCGACAGATCCAGAAAGATCCCAGCAGATCCCAGCACCGGGCCCCATGGGATCCCAACAGAAGCCGCTGTATCCCATCGGATGCTGTCAGACCCCACCAGATCCCAGCAGATCTCCCTGGATCCCATCCCGTCACCCGGGATGCCACTGACCACCGTGAGATCCTGCGTACCCCTGCGGGATTCCAGGGGATCCCAGGGATCCCATCGGATCCTGTTTGTCCCATGAGATCCCACAACACGCCGTGAGATCCCAGGAGATCCCAGTGATCCCAATGACCCCAGTGAGGTCCCAGTGACCCCAGTGATCCCGGTGAGCTCCAGTGAGCTTCCAGTTGTCCCAGTGATCCCATTACCTCCTCTCAGGGCTCCATGTTGGTCCCGTCCGGGCGTCGCCGCGGGGCCTGTGAGGACAGGGGACAGGCCAATACGGACCAGTATGGACCAGTACAGATTGCATATCCATCAGTACAGACCACTATAGATCCATATTCACCAGTATAAACCAGTACAGACCAGTACAGATTCACATTCACCAGTATGGACCAGTCCAGAACAGTCAGGCAGCACACAGCCCAGTACGGTCCAGTACAGCCCCGCACTGCTCCACACATCCCAGTACAGCCAAATCCCAGTCCAGTCCAGCCCACTTCAGCCCAGTATCCCCTGTGCACACCCCACCGTGTTCATTCCAAGCTAAAGTGGCCCAGCACAGCCCAGTATGGCCCAGTAGGAGCCAGTACAGAGACAATCCAGGCTGCACAGCCCAGCAAGGACGAGTACAAACCAGTATAGGCCTGTAATATGGACCAGCACAGCCCATTATAAAGCAATACAGCCCAGTATAGACCAGAATGATCCAGCACAACCCAGTAAGCCCTGGTATGGCCCACTGCAGCCTGGCATGGACCAGTATGGGAAAGCACAGCCCAGTATAGACCCAGTCCAGACCAGTATGGTACAGCACCACCCAGTAAAGACTGGCATATTCCAGCATGGCCCAGTACATCCCAGCACAGCCCAGTACAGTCCAGTACAGCCCAGTACATCCCAGCATGGCCCACCATGGCCCAGTACATCCCAGCGTGGCCCAGCACACACCAGCGTGGCCCAGCACACACCAGCATGGCCCAGCACAGCCCAGTGTAACCCAGTACATCCCAGCGTGGCCCAGCACAGCCCAGTGTAACCCAGTACATCCCAGCGTGGCCCAGCACACACCAGCGTGGCCCAGCACAGCCCAGTGTAACCCAGTACATCCCAGCATGGCCCAGTACATCCCAGCGTGGCCCAGCACACACCAGCATGGCCCAGCACAGCCCAGTGTAACCCAGTACATCCCAGCGTGGCCCAGCACACACCAGCGTGGCCCAGTACAGCCCAGTGTAACCCAGTACATCCCAGCGTGGCCCAGCACACACCAGCATGGCCCAGCACAGCCCAGTGTAACCCAGTACATCCCAGCATGGCCCAGTACATCCCAGCGTGGCCCAGCACACACCAGCATGGCCCAGCACAGCCCAGTGTAACCCAGTACATCCCAGCATGGCCCAGCACAGCCCAGTGTAACCCAGTACATCCCAGCATGGCCCAGCACATCCCGGCATGGCCCAGCACAGCCCAGTATAACCCAGCACATCCCAGCATGGCCCAGTACAGCCCAGTATAACCCAGTACATCCCAGCATGGCCCAACACATCCCAGCATGGCCCAGCACAGCCCAGTATAACCCAGCACATCCCAGCACGGCCCAGCACAGCCCAGTATAACCCAGTACGTCCCAGCATGGCCCAGCACATCCCAGCATGGCCCAGCACATCCCAGCATGGCCCAGCATAGCCCACTATAACTCAGTACATCCCGGCATGGCCCAGTACAGCCCAGTATAACCCAGCACATCCCAGCATGGCCCAGCACAGCCCAGTATAACCCAGCACATCCCAGCACGGCCCAGCACAGCCCAGTATAACCCAGTACATCCCAGCATGGCCCAGTACATCCCGGCATGGCCCAGTACAGCCCAGTATAACCCAGTACATCCCAGCATGGCCCAGTACATCCCAGCACAGCCCAAGAGCCCAGTGTGGCCCAGCACAGCCCAGTATGGCCCAGTACAGGCCAATGCAGACCCAGTACATCCCAGTACAGCCCAGTACATCCCACCCCATCCCAGCTCTCCCACCCTACCCGGCCATACCTGGGAGGGCTCAGCCCACGGACGCTCCCATCGCTGATCCGGGGAGGGGGGGCGGGGGGGCCGGGCCTCGCCCTACCGGGTGGGCATCAGGAGGGACACCGGGAATGGGGGGAGGAACCTGGAATGGGGGGGGGGAAACCGGGAATTGGGGCGGGGGGGGGCACCGGGCCCGGCGGCACCGGGGATGGGGAGGAGCGATGGGGAGCGATGTCGGGAATCACCGGGATACCGGGATGGGATTGGGGCGGGGGGGGAAGAGGGGACCGGGATGGGGCGGGGGACACCTGGATGCGAACCGGGATGGGAACCGGGATGGAGGGAGCGGGAGGCGGGGATGGATCCGGGATGCGGGGATGGGAACGGGGATGGGAACCGGGATGCGCGGGGATGGATCCGGGGATGGATCCGGGGAGCCGCTGCCGGGCTGGTGGTGCCGGGGGTGCCGGGGGTGCCGGGGGTGCGGAGGGTCCCGGAGCAGCCCCGGAGCCGCCGCCCCGGAGAGGCCCCGGAGAGGCCGCGGCCGCCGCTCGGAGCCGCAGAACCGGCGGGGCGGGGCCGGGCGGGGCCGGGGCGGGGCCGGCGGGGCGGGGCCGCGGGACGGAGAGATGGACACGGGGACACGGACGGAGGAATGGACACAGGGATGGACACACGGACACAGGGATGTACCCAGGGACGCACGGACAGACGCATGGGAGGACCCACGGACACAGAGATGGACACATGGACAGAGCCAGGGACACACGGATGGACACAGGGACAGACCCACGAACGCACCCACGGACGGACCCATGGACACGCGGCCCCTTCAGACCCCACCAGTCTGTGGGACCCCTCCCCGTGCCCCCCAGTTCTCCCCCAGCCCCTTTGTCCTGTCCCCCCAGACCCTCCCTGCCACCCCCCGCGCCCTTCCCATGGACAGACGGACACACAGACAGATGGACACACGGACACACATACACGGACACACGGGACACACGGACACATGGACACACGGACAGATGGACACACGGACACACAGATACACAGACACACGGGACACACGGACAGATGGACACACGGACACACATACACGGACACACGGGACACACGGACAGATGAACACACGGACAGATGGACACACGGACATACAGATACACAGACACACAGACACACGGACAGATGCACGCACACAAGGATGGACGCATGGACAGAAGGGACACTGGAGACGCTGGGACGCACCGGAGGAACGCTGGGGACACTGGGAGACAGTGGGGGGACACTGAAGACATTGGGGGGTACCGGGGCGCACTGGGGGTATTGTGACGCACTGGGACGGCACTGGGGGAACACTGGGGGACACCTGGGGACACTGGGGGAACACTGGGGGACACTGGGGGGGCACTGGGGGGCACTGGGGGGCACTGGGGCGCACTGAGGGAACACTGGGGGACACTGGGGGGGCACTGGGGGACACTGAGGGGACACTAGAGGACACTGGGGGGCACTGGGAGACACTGGGGGGGCACTGGGGGACACTGGGGCTCACTGGGGGGACACTGGAGGACACTGGGGGACACTGGGGGGCACTGAGGGACACTGGGGGGGCACTGGGGGACACTGGGGGACACTGGGGGGGCACTGAGGGGACACTGGGGACACTGGGGCTCACTGGGGGACACTGGGGGGGCACTGGGGGGGCACTGGGGGGCACTGGGGCGCACTGGGGGACACTGGGGGGGCACTGGGGGGACACTGGGGGACACTGGGGCGGCACTGGGGGCACTGAGGGGACACTGGGGGACAGTGGGGGGACAGTGGGGGGGCACTGGGGAGGGACACTGGGGCGCACTGCGGGACACTGGGGCTCACTGAGGGAACACTGGGGGACACTGGGGGGGCACTGGGGGCACTGGGGACACTGGGGGACACTGGGGGGCACTGGGGAGGGTCCGCGGGGCTCTCAGGCCCCGCCCCCGGCGCGGGCAGCGCGAGGCCTCGGGGCGTGGCCAGTGGACGGGCGTGGCCTCTTGATTGACAGTTCACCGGAGGGGGCGTGTCCATCGCGAGGGGCGGGCCCAGCGCCGCGTACCCGAGGCCCCGCCCCCACCGCGCGCGCGCCCGCGCGGGGTCGTCCATTGGCCGCCGCGCGTAGTGGGCGAGGCCTCAGGGGCCCCCTCCCGCCCCGCCCCGCCCTCCCATTGGCCCATTGGCGGCGGCGCCGTGACGCAGCGGCGCAGCGTGCGTGTCGTGCGCGCTGACGTTGCGCGGCGGCGGCGGCGGCGGCGGTGGCGGCGGTGAGTGAGGGGCGGCCGCGACCCCCGGGACCCCCCGGGCCCGTGCGGATCCTGCCCGACACCCCCGGGACGGGACCCCCCACGCCCTCCAGGCCTCCCCCGGGCTCCCTGGGCCTTCCGTGGCCTTTCCCCGGCCCGGCCCCAGCGCCTGGAACCGGCCCCGGCCCCGCCGGGCCTGCGCCCCCTTCTCCCCCCCCCCCCGCGCTGAGAGGAGAACGGGGATGGGCAGGGAAGGGGGGAAGGGGCGTCCTGAGGGGGGCGGGGGAGCCCTGTCCCGGTGGGCGGACACCGAGGGGTTCCTGTGCCCCTGTGGGGTCCCTGCGATCACGGGGGATCCCTGTGTTTGACGGGGGGGTCCCTGGTCCTTTTTGGGGGTCCCTGTCACCATGAGGGGTCCTTGTACATTTTGAGGGGGGCCCCTTGGGGGCGGTCCCTGATCCCTTTTAGCGGTTCCTTGTCCCCTGGTGGAGGAGGGCCCCTGTCCCTGAGGGAGGGTCCTTGTTCTTCGTGGGGGTGAGGCCGTTTTGGGGGTCCTTGGTCCCTTTTGGGGGTCCCTGGTCCCTTTTAGGGATCCCTGTCCCCGCAGGGGTGTCCCTGTCACCACGGGGTGGGGGTCCCTGCGGGAGCTGCCGCGCCCTGACCCCCCCGTCCCCTCTCTCTACAGGACCCTCCGGACCCTCCCCCGCGCTCCCAGCCCGGGGGGGCCCCTCGGCACCCCCCGTCCGCACCCCCCATGCGCTGCCCGGCCCGGGGGGGCCCCCCCGCCACGTGAGGGGGGGCAGGGCCGCCTC
This sequence comes from Coloeus monedula, assembly GCF_965178545.1. NCBI lineage: Eukaryota > Metazoa > Chordata > Aves > Passeriformes > Corvidae > Coloeus > Coloeus monedula. The sequence continues at coordinate 3,462,151 of NC_138813.1, read as the reverse complement.
CCCTCTGCCCCCTGTCCCCACTGTCCCCATCCCAGCCATGATGTTCCGGGACCAGGTGGGGATCGTGGCCGGCTGGTTCCGGGGCTGGAGCGAGTGCGAGCAGACGGTGGCACTGCTGGCGCTGCTCAAGCGCGTCACCCGCACCCAGGCGCGCTTCCTGCAGCTCTGCCTCGAGCACTCGCTGGCCGACTGCCCCGACATCCACTTGCTCGAGGCCGAGGCCAACAGCGCCGGTGAGGGGCCTGGGGGGCGGGGAGGGGCGTCCTCAAGGGGGTTACAGGTGGGTCTGGACGTCCTCATGGGATTCTGGGGGGTTGGCTGGGGGGTTTTGGGGTTGTGGAGGGTGTTACAGGGGTTCTTGTGTCCCAGGGGTCCCCAGTTCCCGGCCCTGTGTGTCCCCTGTCCCGTTTGCCGTCTGTCAGCGGCCGCAGGAGCGGCTGAGGCTGCAGTGACCCTGCTGACCACGTGTGTGACCCTGTTTGTCCCTCTGTCCGCAGCTGCCATCTCGCAGTGGCCGCAGGAGCCGGCCGAAGCTGCGGTGGCCCTGCTGCTGGCCCACCTGCCGCTGCTGCAGCCGGGCAACGCAGCGGCCAAGGCCGAGTACATGAAGCGGCTGCAGAAGGTGCTGGCCGACGCCATCGAGAGCAACCGCTGCGTGGAGGAGTCGCGCCAGCTGCTGTCCTACGCCCTCATCCACCCGGCCACCACGGCCGATGACCGCAGCGCGCTGGCCCTGTGGCTTGGACATCTGGAGGAGCGCCTGGCCCCAGCTGCACCCCCACCCCAGCGCCGGCCGCCGGCCCACGAGTGGCCACCGGAGCCCCCCGAGCCCGGGGGGGGCAGTGGGAGCAGCAGCACGGCTGGAGGGGGGGCGTGGGCAGAGCAGCAGCACGGCCCGGGCACGGCCGCAGCGCCCCGGGAGAACGGACATCCCCCGTTCCAGCCCCCGGGAGGTACCGGCGGATAACGGGGGGGAAAAGGGGGGAATGGGAGTAAAAAGGAGGGGAATGGGAGTAAAAAGGGTGGAAAAATGGGAGGAGAAAGTGGAAAGAAGGGGGTGGAATTGGGGAAAAAGAGGGGGGAATGGGGAAAAAAGTGGGGGGAAGGGTGGGAGGGGTGGAAGCAGCGGGGAGGGGGGACAGGAAGGAGTGGGTGAGGGTCAAATGAGGGGGAAGGGGCTGGGGGAGAGAGGGGAGGGCCAGAGGAACCCTGGAAGTCACTGGGGGTGGGGGTTTGGGAAAAGGGGTTGGGGGCATCTTGGGGGACATGGAGAGGGGGCTGGGGGGTTCCCACAGCCTGGGGCGGGGTCTCTGGTGTCCCCCTGACCCTGTCCCCCCTCTCCCCCCAGCCCTGCCGTGCCAGCTGCACCCCAGCCCCCTGAAGCGCTCGCTGGCCCTGGTGCCCGGCAGCCCCCAGCCTGGCCCAGGGGGCGACTGGGCGGGGTCGGGGGGGCCCGAGGACCCCCCCGCAGCCCCCCGGGGCCCCCCCCCGGCACCGTTCGGGGACCACGCACCGCTGTCCCCGCAGAGCAGCGTGGCCTCGTCGGGCAGCGAGCACACCGAGGAGCCCGGCGGGCGCAACTCCTTCCAGGAGGACGGCAGCGGCATGAAGGGTGGGCAGGGGGCTCTGGGGGGGCTCGGGGGGTTTCTGAGGGGCGTTGTCACCTCACGGCCCCCCCGTGCCCCCCCCAGATGTCCCCTCGTGGCTGAAGAGCCTGCGGCTGCACAAGTACGCGGCGCTGTTCGCGCAGATGAGCTACGAGGAGATGATGACGCTGACCGAGCACCACCTGGAGTCACAGGTGGGCACTGGGGGCACTCGGAGGGTGGTGGGACAGGACACCGGGGTCCCCGGGGCTGCGGGAGCATCCTGTGGGCACAGGGGGGGCACTGGGAGGGCACTGGGCTGCTGTGGGAGGGTCCCCAGTGGTCCCTAGGGCATCTGGAGGGGGTCTGTGATGTCCCCAGTGTCACCAGGGCTACTGGGTATGGATTCTCAACATCCAGATCTTCCCGGAGGGTGTCCCCAACGTTCCCTGGAGGGGTATGACACCCTCGCAAACTGTATGACCCCCCCCCAGCGATGTGTGACATCTCTGTCCCCCCCAGAACGTCACCAAGGGCGCCCGGCACAAGATCGCTCTGAGCATCCAAAAGCTGCGGGAGCGGCAGAGCGTCCTCAGGGCACTGGAGAAGGTCTCTGGGGGCACTGGGAGGGCAGTGGGGAGGGATTTGGAGGGTCTGGGAGGGGACTGGGAAGGGATTGGGAGGGCACTGGTGGGGACTGGGTGGGACCGGGAGGCACTGGGAGGGGACTGGGCTGGTGTGGGGTGTCCCCAGTATCCCAAGGGGGTCGCTGATGGATGGTTTGGGGTGGTTCCCAGTGTCCCCGGGGCTGGAGGGGGATGGTTCCCAGTGTCCCCAGTCTCCCTGGGCTGTGTCCCCGCTGTCCTGCTGGGGGGTGTTTGTGTCCCTGATGTGCCCTGGCCGTGTCCCCCCAGGACATCCTCGAGGGGGGCAATCTCTGGTCGGCGCTGCAGGAGCTGCAGCAGATCCTGGTCACCCCCATCAAGGCCTTCCGGCCCCCCCCGGCTGCGCCCCCTCCCCCTGGGCCCCCTGACGGGGCCCCCCCCGACGCCTTCGCGCCCCCCCCGGCCCCCCCCGGCCCCGACGCCGAGGCCCCCGCGGCGCCCGTCCCCGACGGGGACATCCCAGGGCAGTTCACGCGCGTCATGGGCAAGGGTGAGTGGGGGGGGATCCCGGGAGGCCCCTGACCCCCCCCTCAGGGGTGGGTTTGGAGTGGGCGTCCCCAGGTTTGGGAGGGGTCGGGGTTTGGGGAGAGGCCCTGGGGGGGGGGGGGTGGGTGCCCAGATTTGGGAGGGTTCAGGATTTGGGGAGGGGTCCTGGGGCATTTGAGGAAGGGTCCCAGGGTTTTTTGGGGAAGGTTCGAGTTCCAGAAGGGGTTCAGGGTTCTTGGGGGGGGTCCTGGGGTTGTTTTGGGGGTGTCGTGTGTTGTCCCCACCCACAGTGTGGACCCAGCTCCCTGGGTGTCCCAGGGTTTTGGGGTGGGATTTGGGGCGGTTTTGGGGTGATTTTGGGGGTTTTTTGGGCCCCCTGACCTCCCCACAGTGTGCACCCAGCTCCTGGTGTCACGGCCGGACGAGGAGAACATCACCAGTTACCTCCAGCTGCTTGAGAAGTGCCTGAGCCATGAGGTACTCTTGGGGTGGGGGGGGTCCTGGGGGTCTCTGTCCCCCTTCCCCCGACCCCAGAGACCCCCTCGTGACCCCCCCGGGCCCCCCCAGGCGTTCACGGAGACACAGAAGAAGCGGCTCCAGTCCTGGAAGCAGCAGGTGCTGAAGCTGCTCCGCGCCTTCCCCAAGAAGGGGCCCCTGGACGGCCCCCCCGGGTACCGGCCCCCCAAAAGGTACCTGGGGGGGTCCCCGTGCTGCTGGACCCCCCCCTGTGCTGCTGCAGCTCCCCCGTGGCACTGCGACCCCCCCTAAAAACCCACAGAACCCCATTTCCATCGCCCGTCTCCGATTCTGCCCAAGTTGGGGTTTAGGGGCTGCTTGGGACCCCCCCCAAGGTGCTCCCCCCAGCCCAGTTTTGGGGGGTCTGACTGCTGCCCGTGTGTTCTGCACAACCCCCACTCTGGGGGGCCTCAGGGCATCACCCAACCCCCTGAAATTTGGGGAGATTTGGGGTGATTTGGGGGACTTTTCCCTCCAGGTGCCTTTTTTCTCTTCCCACCACAATTTGGGGGAGGGGTCAAAGGGGTCTCCATCCTCACTCCCCAATTTGGGGGGGCTCTAAGCAGTCTCCCTCCCTCACTCCCCGATTTCCCTTTCTCCCCAATTTGGGGGGGGTCTCACCCATTCTGGGGGGTTTTTGGGGGCCTGATCCATTCTGGGGGGAGAGTGAGGGGTCTCAGCTCCCTCTGGGGGCGTTTTGGGGGTCCCAGCCCCCCCTGACGCCTGTGTTTCCCCCCTCAGCTGGGCCTTCGGCTCCAACTCTCTCCCCATAGCTGGCTCTGTGGGGGGGGGGCGGCGGGGGGGGGGCCGCCCCTTCGCGCTGCCCCCCCGGGCCCTGCCCCCCCCCGCCCGCCTGGGGCTGCTGGGACCCCCCGGGGGGGCCCCGGCCCCCAGACCCCCCCTCGGAGCCCCCCCCTTGGGCACGCAGGGACGGCAGGTGGGTCTGGGGGGGTAATGGGAGGGGTTTGGGGAGAAATGGGGATTTGGGGGAGGATTTGGGCGGCAGATGAAGATTTGGGGGAGGTTTGGGGGAGGATTTTGGGGGGCGGAGATGAGGCTTTGTGGGGAGGACTATGGGAGATGTTTTGGGGGAGAGGTGAGGGTTTTTGGGAGGTTTTGGAGGAAGATTCTGGGGTGTATTTTGGGGAGGTTTGGAGGAGAATTTGGGGGAAGGATTTTAGTGGGGAGATGAGGATCTGGGGGAGAATTTGGGGGGGAATTTTTGAGTTTTATTTGGGGGGGGAGGGGGGGCACATCCACCTGTCCCTGCTCAGTTCTATTGGGGTCGGGAGTCTCTCTCTGCCCCTGGAGACCCTTTTGGGGGGGCTCCCCCCACCCTGGGAGTGCTGCCCCCCCCCGTGACCCCCTCGTTGTGCCCCCAGAGCCTTTGGTTTGGGGCTGGGGGGGGCCCGGGGGCGTCCCCTGGGAGCCGCGGGGCCGTGCAGAGAACGCACTCGCTGCCCGTGCACAGCTCAGCCCTGCTCGCCTTCCCCCAGGGTAGGGAGCCCGGAACTGGGCGGGGGGGCCCCGAAAGGGGGGAGGGGGGCCCAAAAATGGGGGGGGGTGGTGTCTGAAAAAATGACAAAAAAGCCCAAAAAACAGAGAGTGAGCCCCAAAAATGGGGGGGGGGGGGGGAACTTCTGGTGTTGATCTCTGTGGGGTGGGGTTGGGGCGGGGGGAAGGGGTGGGGAGCACCCCAAAAATGGGGAGGAGGACCCAAGAAGGGTGGAGACCCAAAAATGGGGAGAGAGGCTCTAAAACTTGGGGGGGGAGGGAATCCCAAAAACGGGGAGAGTCCAAAATGAAGCGGGGGGGGGGGAACCACGACCCTCGGGACTGGGGACAAACTCCGGGGGGGGTGGGGGGGGGGATATTTTGGGGCCACCCCCGACCCTTTTTTTGTCCTCCCCCCCCCTCCCAGAGTGCCCCCCCCCTGGGACGGACCTGGAGATCAACCCCACGCTGGAGTCGCTGTGTCTGAGCATGACCGAGCACGCGCTGGGGGGTACGGGGGTGGAATGGGGGGGGGGGACACGGGGGGGGGACAGGGGGCGATAGGGACACCGGGGGGGGGATGGGGACAATCTGGGGGGTGCTGAGGGGGACAAGGTGGGCTGGGGAAACGGGGAAGGGCAGGAATTTGAGGGGGGGGGGCACAAGATGGGGAGGGGATGGGGGGGGGAGGAATTTGGGGGTTCCCCGATGTGGAGGGGGGGGGGCACAGAGGGGTCTCAGTGGATTTTGGGGACCCTCTGACCCCTCCCATGTCCACCCCCACAGACGGGACAGACAAAACCTCCACCATCTGATGGCGCCACTGCCCCCTCCCCGAGCCGGGGGGGCACATCTTTAACCCCCCCTCCTGCTCCAAACCCCCCTGGGGGGGTCCCCAAAACATCTGGGGGGGGGGGTGAACACCCACCCCCCACTGCCCGCGGGGTTTTGGGGGGTCCCCGGTGAGGGAGGGGCCCCCCCAGGCCGATGACCTCGCAGGGGGGTTGGGGGGGGGGGGCCCATGACACTACAGGCGGGGCTTTTTTTTGGGGGGGGGGGGAAGCGGTGGGGGGGTTGCGTTTCCCCATTTTTAAAAATCCCAGGATTTGGGGGATTTGCGGATTTTATTTCTTTTCATTGTTTTTTTTTTTTTTACTTTTTTTTTTTCTTTTTATGCCTCTTTATTATTATTATATTATTATTAATTAATTATTTCTGTCCTGGCCCCCGCGGGGGGGGGGGACGGGGGACACCCCCACCCCAAATTTAGGTACAACACCGGGCCCCCCCCTCGGTACAGCCCCTCCCCCACCCACCCCTCCCCCCCGCCCCCCCTCCACCCCCCCTTTGTAGCGCCGCGGCCCTGAAATAGAGACAAAAATCGTTATTTTAGATACATTTTATTATGAATCCTTTTGTTATGATATGGCTGGTAACCATTGACCTTATTAAACACAAAAACCGCCCCGAGACGCTGCTTTTTTGCCCCAAAATGGGGCTGGGAGGGGCAGGGGGGGAAATTGGGGTGGGATTTTGGGGTTGGGGAGGGGAGATCACCCCCTCCTCACTCGCTGGAGGATTCTGAGCCATCGCTGGGACTTTCCTCCTCCTCCTCTTCCTCCTCTTCCTCCTCTTCCTCCTCCTCCTCCTCCTCGCTGGGGGTGAGTTGAGGACTGCGGGGTGCTGGGCCCCCCCCCTCGCTGCCTTCCTCCTCTTCCTCCTCCTCCTCCTCCTCCTCCTCCTCCTCCTCTTCTTCCTCATCGTTGTCGCTGCCGAAAATCTCCTCCTGGTCCCGGGCGGCCCGAGCAGCGTCGCTGCCTCCCCGGCGGCCGCCCCGGGCACCTTCAGCCTCCTCCTCCTCCTCCTCCTCCTCCTCCTCACTGCGGGCGGAGCCCCCCCCGCGCTCAGAGCCCGACCCGGAGCCTTCGTCCTCGTCGCTCTCGCTGCCCTTGTCCCGCTCCTCGTCTGCTTGGAGGGGTGCGGGGGGGTCCTCAGTGGGCTGAACCCCCCCCCAAAATGGGGGAGGGAATTTGGGGGGTTGGGAAATACGGGAAATTGGGGAGGGGGGATTTTAGGTGGGAAATGGGGGGATTTAGGGCCCCTCCCTGAACCTGATCCTGGCGTTTCCTTCTCCGCCTCCATCTCCTCCTCCTCCTCCTCCTCGGGCTCATGGTTCTCCAGCTGCGCCCGCCGGGCCTCCTGTGGAGGGAGGGAGAGTCAGGGGGGGGTCCCGGGGGGGTCCTGGCAGTTAGGACCCCTCCCCAAATCCCACCTGGGCCTCGAGCTCCTTCTCGTTCATGTCCCGGTGCTTGACCACCAGCACGGCGTTGGTGCCCGACTGGACCCCGGCGCGCGCACGGCGCTTGCTCAGCCGGACCCTGGGGGGGACAGGAGGGGAAGGGACACCCGGGGACACCCTTGGACCCTCAGGGACACCCTCAGGGGTACCCCCAGGATGCCCCCCCAGACCCCTGGGACACTCCCACAGACATCCCTGGGACCTCCAAAGGAACTTCCCAAACCCCTCTGGAACCCCCCCAGACCCCCAGGGGCATCCTCAGGACCCCAAGGACACCTCACAATCCCTCCCAACACCCAACCAGTGCCCCCAATACTGACTGGAAAATCTCCCAGCGCCCCCAGCAGTGACTTGGGGGAGCTCCCAGTGCCCCCCAGTCCCTCCCAGCGCCCCTAGTCCCGACCTGGACCAGCTCCCAGTGCCCCCCAGCCCCACCTGGTCTCCAGCTCGTTGTAGTAGACGCCGTCACCCTCGCGGAAGATGAAGAAGTAATTCTCCTCGTAGCCCTTGCTGGCCTTGTTCTTCACGTTCCAGTTGTATTCCCGGGCGATCTTGTAGTCATACCTGGGGGAGGCAGCGGGAGGGGCTTGGGGAGGGGCTGGGGGACCCCCCCAAACACTCCCCCAAATCCCAGTTTTCCCGCCCAAAACCTCACAGAATTTTCAGGGCGTTGAGTTTGTTCTTCATAAAAATTTGGGACCCCAAACTCCCCCCAAAGCCCTCCCACAGTCCCTAAAGCCCCGCAGGGGCCAGAGGGGAACCTCCAACCCCAGAGGTGCCCCCCCAACCTCAAGGACCCCCCCCAAAGCCCCATTTCTTCCCCAAATCCAGGAATTTATTGAATATTTCTGATTTCCCATGAAATTCCAGAACCCCAACAGACCTTTAAACCACCCCAATTTTTTTTTAGGATTCCCCCAAGTTTTAGGGACTCCCCCAGGATTTTGGGGACCCCCCTTACACATCCTCGGGGGCGTAATCCACGTCCTCCTCCTGGTCCCGCTTCCGCTTCCGCAGCGTTTCCTCCACAGGGAGGAAATAGGCCACAAACTGGTTCCCCTCCTCGTCCATCATCCCCCTGCGGGGACGGGGTCAGGGGGGTCAGGGGAGGATTTGGGGTCACCAGAGGGGGTTTGGGGTCCCCAAGGGGGGTTTGGGGTCACCAGGACCTGATCATGGCCTGGGACATCATTTCAAGAGCCGCCGCCCCCGACGTGTCCTTGGGGGCCGGGTCCGAGTCAAAAATCACTTGGGCACAAGGGTTGATCCACATCTAGGGAGAAATGAGGGAAAAACGGGGAAAATGGTGAAAAAGTAAAGAAAAAAATGGGGGTTTGGGTGGGAAAACTGGAGGAGAAAGAGAATGGGGGAGTGGGAAAAAAACTGGGGGACAGAAGGGGAGAAGTAGTGAGGGAAAAAGGGGATTTGAGAAGGGGAAAAAGGGGAGTTTGGGGGGGAAAACTGGATTTTGGAGGGGAAAAAGGGACGGGGGAGTCCCTGAACTCCCCCCTCACCTTGAAGTCGGGGAACACAGGCATCACCTCCAGGGGGGTCACCCGGGGTTTGCTGTAGTGCTGCGTGATCTGGGGGGGCAAAGGGGACTCAGGGACCCCCCCCACGACCTCATTGAAGTGCCCAGAATCAGCCCCAGAAAAACAGCCCCAAAATCATCCCCCAGAAACACCAAAACCCTCCCCAAATGACCCCCAAAATGACCCCAAACCCAGCCCACAAACGGCCCAAAAAAACCCCAAAATCACCCCCGAAATGACTGCAAACTTCCCAGAATCAGCCCTGAAACTCCCCCAAACTCAGCCCCCAAACACACCCTGAAAGCCCCCTCCCAAAACCCCCCCATCAAAAACCCCAAACCAAAAACCCCAAATCCCCCCCAAAAACCCCAAACCAAAAACCCCAAATCCCCCCTAAAAACCCCAAACCCCGACCGCTTTCTGGGCGTCCTCGAAGGTTTTCTCGATGGCTGCGATCTGGCTGTCCCTGTCCTTGTAGATCTCTTCCTCTGTGAACTGCTGCTTCACCGACACACCGATCCTGCCAATCACCCCAAAATCACCCCAGAATCACCCCAAAACCACCCCAAACCACACCCCAAAATCACCCAAAGCATCACCCCCAAACACCCCAAAATCACCCTAAAACCACCCCAAACCACACCCCAAGATCACCCAAAGCATCACCCCAAATCACCCTCAAAATCACCCCAAACCACACCCCAAAATCACTCAAAGCATCACCCCCAAACACCCCAAAACCACCCCCAAAATTACCCCAAAATCTCCTAAACCCCACCCACAAAACCACCCAAAACCTCTCACCCCCAACCACTCTCCGTGGCCATCCCCAGACCCCAAACCCCACAGAAACCCCCCAAAAACCCCAAAAAAGCCCCAGAGCACTCACTTGACCTCGGGCTTCTCGTTGGACACCCCGTAGCGGTTGAACTCGGTGGAGATGTACTCGGTCTTGCGCATCCAGGGCACCACCTTGGCGTGCTGCTGTGACCTGCCCGGCCCCACGTGGGTTGGGGACCCCCAGTCACCCCAAATCCCACCCGAAACCACCCCCAAAACACTCTCTAAATCACCCTCAAAACCACCGCAAAATCACCCCTGAAACACTGCCGAAATCACCCTCAAAACTGCCCCCAAATCACCCCAGAATGCCCCCCCAAAACACTCCCAAAATCACCCTGAAATCACCCCAGAATACTCAGCAAATCATCCTCAATATCGCCCCAAAATCACCCCAGAATCCCTCCAAAAATCACCCCCAAAATGACCCCAGAATCCCTCTAAAAATCACCCCCAAAATGACCCCAAACCACACCCCAGAATCCCTCCAAAAATCACCCCCAAAATGACCCCAAACCACACCCCAGAGTCCCTCCAAAGATCACCCCCAAAATGACCCCAAAATCACTCCAGAGCACCCCTGGGGCTCTGTGGGGTTGGGGAAGCCCCGGGCGGGGTTTGGGGTGGTTTTGGGGGTGATTTTGGGGTTTTACCTCTTGGAGCTTGTTGGAGCCTGGATCTCCTCCTCCAGCAGCTTCTCATCTGCAGGGTCCAGCAGCACTGGGGGAATTGGGGAAAAAACACCCAGCATTGGGGTCACCCCACGAGACTTGAGGCCACCCCACAGGATTTGGGAGGGCTCGTGGGTGATCTGGAGAAAACCCCAAAAATTGCCCTCTCCAGGGAACCAACCCCGAGTTTGGAGAAGACTCAGGGAAGATTCGGGGGGAATTTGGTGCAATTCTGGGGAGGTTTGAGGTGGTTTTGGGGTGATCTTGGGTTGACTTGGGGGTGGTTTTGAGGGGTGATTTTGGAGAGGTTTGGGGATAATTCTCAGGGTGTTTCGGGGCGGTTTTGGGGTGATTTTGGAGAGGTTTGGGGATAATTCTCAGGGTGTTTCGGGGCGGTTTTGGGGTCCCACCCCGCACACACCCCCAGGGTCGATCCGGTACGTGTCGGGGTTGATGAGGTCGATGGTGACGCCCAGGTCCGGCTCGGTCAGGAGGTCGTGCTTGTGCTGCTTCTCCAGGGACGTTGCCTTGTACTGCACGAACCTGGCGGGCCGGAATCACCCCAAAAGCACCCAAAATCAGCCCAAAAACGCCCCAGTGTCAGCGCCAAAGCCCCCCAAAATCAGCCCCAAAACCCACCCAAAATCAGCTCAAAAACCCACCCGAATCAGTGCCAAAATCCCTCAATATCGCCCAAAACCGCACCAAAATCAGCCCCAAACCACCCCAAAGTCACCCCAAATCCCTGCTGCAGCCCCTCCCGTGCTCAGAGCGGGGCTCGGGGGCTGTGGCCGAGACCCCTCAGGACCCCCCCCCGCAATTTCCGCCCCCAAACCTGCTCTGGTCGAAGGGGTACGTGATGAACTTCGGGTCGAAGGGAATGTCCGGGAGGCTGTTGCAGAACTTGACCCGGCAAACGACCCCGGACCTGAGGCAAAGGGGAGGGTCAGGGGTCCCCCAAACCGCGGGGGTCCCAAAAACCCCGAAATTACCCCAAAAACGGGGCGGGGACCCCTTAAAAGCCTCTCCTCCCCTACTCACCTCTCGGGGAGGGTCCGGTGCGAGCTGGGCCTGTGGGGAGGGGGGGCGCGTCATGACGTCACCGGGGACCCCCGAACACTTCCGTGACGTCACGGGGGGCCCCGTTATTTGCACCCCGCCGCCTCCCGCCGCTGGGATGACGTAACGGCGGAATCCCCCCCCACCCCCACCCTCGCGGGAGGCCCCCCCCGCTCGGCGTGACGCGTTGTGACGCCACGGCGGTGACGTCACGGCCATTACCGGTGGCCCGGCTCGTCGCGCTGCGCCTGCGTCTGGATGGTGGGCGCCATGGCGGGCGGCTCCTTCCCGGTGTGCGCGGCGCCTCCCGAGAGCGTCACTTCCTGTGCGCGCCGGAAGCCGCCGGCAACATGGCGGCGCCGCCGCCGCCTCCGGCTGGGCCGGGCCCGGGGCCTCCCTCAGCGCCCGCGGGGCCGGGGCCGGCGGCGGGGCCCGGAGCGGGGCCGGGGCCGCCCCCGGGGGCCGCGCAGGGCCCCGCGCTGCCCGCGCAGGCGGCGGCGGCGCAGGCGCAGGATTTTGATCCCGTGCAGCGCTTCCGGCTGCTGTTGCCGCAGCTGAAGGAGAGCCTGCAGGTGCGGGGGTGCCGCCGGGAACGGGCGGGGGGGCGCGGGGCGGGGCCGTGCTCTCACGCTACAATGTGCCTTCAGCACCGGCTGGGCGTGGTTTGTCGCCGAGTGGGCGTGGCCTGCTGGGGGGGCGTGTCTCGGGGGGGGGGGGGGCGGAATTTTGGGGGTCCCTGGGCCGGGGTCTCAGGACGTGCCCACCCCCTTGTCGCGCTCATTTCCCACTGCCGGGGGGCACTGCGGGGGCTGTGGCCACCCCCCTCCGCGTCCCCCTGGCCCCCGTGTCCCGCAGACCCTGATGAAGGTGGCGGCTCAGAACCTGGTGCAGAACTCCAGCATCGACAATGGGCAGTGAGTGACCGTCCCCGCGCCCCCCCGTCCCTCCCAGTGCCCCCAGTCCCTCCCAGTCTCACCAGTTCCCCGCAGGAAGAGCGCAGATGGGGCCCTGCAGCGCTTTGACAAGAGCCTGGAGGAGTTCTACGCCCTGTGTGACCAGCTGGAGCTGTGCCTGGTGAGGGACCCTCCAAACAGTCCCTAAACCCCTCCAAATTCACCCCAAATGCCCCTCTCAGCCCTCCCAAACACCCCCAAATCCCCTGAGAACCGTCCCAAATCCCTTCAAAATCCCCTCAAAGCCCTCCCAGGTGACCCCCAGTGTCCCCCGCAGCGCCTGGCCCACGAGTGCCTCTCGCAGAGCTTCGACAGCGCCAAGCACGCCCCGGCCCTGGTGCCCGCGGCCCCCAAGGGCGAGGGGGGGCCCGGGGCCGAGACCCTGCCCTACACCCAGTACCTGCCGCTGATCAAGGCGCAGATCGCGGGCGCCAAGGACATCCACAACGCGCTGCTCGAGGGCACCAACAAGATCACGGGCAAGCTGCCCCCGCCGGGGGGGCCCTGACGGGGTTTGGGGTGAGGCGAGACCCCCCAGGAGCCCCCCCCCGAAAGCGCTGCTTGGCGGGGTGGGTGTTGGTTCAGGGGAGGGGTGGTGGGAGAGCGGGGAATGAGGCGGGGCTTGGGGTGGGTTTGGGGTCTGGCCGCCCTTTCCTGGTGGGGGTTGGTTTTGGAGGGCTCTGGGGGGGTCTTGGGACCCCCGATCCCCTCCCGGGGGGCTGGAGGGAGGTCTGGGGTGTGGTGCCAGCGGCGCATTTTGGGGGTGACCCGCCCCCCCCCAAGCGAGGCGGATCACTGGGGAGGGGAGTGGGGGGTGTTGGATTTCCAAGTTTTGGGGTGAAATATTTGATTTTTGGTAAATAAACCAGTGTTTTGTGATATCGGCTCTTCAGTTTTTCTGTGCGTGACGTCACCGGGGGGAAGCGTAGGAAAGAGGCCCGGAACGCGTCCCGGGAGAGGTGGGGGGGTTGCGGCGAGTCTCCGTGACGTCACGGGCCGTGCGGGTGATGTCACTCCCAAAAAACCGCGGTTTGGGCCTCTCGCGCCGCCGTCGGAGGCCGGGAAGTCTCGCGAGAGGAAGGGCGGGAGGTCTCGCGAGAGCGCGGGGCGGGAGCGACGCGAAGCGGCTGCGGTTCGGGAGCCGGATCGCGACAGGGCCCGGGAATCGCGACAGGGCCCGGCAGCGGCACCGGCATCAGGATCGGGATCACGACAGGCGGGGGCGGCTCCGGGAGCGGCACCGGGAGCGGCACAGGCGCCGGCGGAGCGAGGCCAGGCCAGGCCGCGGTGTAGAGCGGAGCGGAGCCCGCGGTGAGGGCGGCGGGGAAGCGGCGGGAGCGCTCGGGGCACCCCCGGAGCCTTCAGAGCACCTCCCAGCCTCCCCTCAGGACACCCCGGACCTCTTAGGACACCCTCAGATCCCCCGGCCCATCCCTGAGAACCCCCAGGACTCTCCCGGATACCCCCAGCGCACCCCTAAAGCCCTCAGGACACCCCCGACCCCTCCAGCCTCCTCTCGGAATCCCCCAGGACCCTCCGGACGCCCCCCCGTGCCCCCCAGACCCCCAGCCATGTCGGACAGCGAGGACAGCAACTTCTCGGAGGACGAGAGCGAACGCAGCAGCGACGATGGCGACGACAACGAGGTGAGGCCGAAGGCTTGGGGGGATCCGGGGAGTTTGAGGGTTTCAGGGGGGGTCTCGGGGGTCCCTGACCCCCTCCCCAAATCCCCCGGCCCCGTCAGGCCGAGGAGCAGCGCGGGGGGGGCAGCGGGAAGGAGGAGGCGGAGGAGGAGGAGGAGGAAGAAGAGGAGGAGGAGGAGGAGGAGTACGATGAGGAGGAGGAGGAGGAGGAAGACGACGATCGCCCAGCCAAGAAACCGCGGCACGGGGGCTTCATCCTGGATGAGGCTGGTGAGGGAAGGGGCAGGGATTTGGGGGGTTCTGGGGAGGTTTTGGGGGTCTCCAGGCCACTGACCCCCCCCTCCCCACGTGTCCCCCCCAGATGTGGATGATGAGTACGAGGATGAAGATCAGTGGGAGGATGGGGCTGAGGACATCCTGGAGAAAGGTGCGGACTGGGGGGGCTGTCCCCAGCCCAGGGGGCTGCAGGGAGGAGAGAGGGAAGCCCTGGCTGGGGGAGTCCCTGTTCCACCCCCCCCGAATCCCCAAAACTGCCTTTTCCTTCCCCAAAACCCCTTTTCCCCAACCCCTTCTTTCCCCACCCCCAAACCCCCTTTTCCCTCCTCATATCCTCTTTTTCCTAAATCCCCTTTTCACCCCAAAACCACTTTTTTTCCCTGCAAACCCTTTTTCCCTTGCAGTTTTTCTTCCTAAATTCCTTTTTCTCCTCCCTGAATCCCTTTTTCCCTAAATTCCTTTCTCCCCCTCCCCAAATCCCCGTTTTCCCCCATCCCTTTTCCCGGGTGGGGGTCCCCGATCACCCCTTTCTCTCCATCTCATCCGCTCTCGCCTGGGGCTTTTCCGTTGCATTTTTTTTTTTGTTTTCCCCCAAAACCCACAATTTTCCCCCATTCCCTGGTTTTTGCTGTTGATTTACTTCATCCTCCACCGTCACCTCCTCCCCGGGGCAGAGGAGATCGAAGGTAAGAGTCCCACTCCCCCAATTCTGGGGGTTCCCGAAATTTCCACACCCCCCCCGGATCCCAAATCCCCCTCCTGACCTTCCTCTGCCTCCTCTTCCTCAGCTTCCAACATTGACAACGTGGTGCTGGACGAGGATCGCTCGGGAGCACGGCGGCTCCAGAACCTCTGGAGGTGACCCTGAACACCCCCAGTGTCCCTCTGTGTCACCCTTCACCTCGTTTTTATCCTTTTTCTACATTTTCCCCCTCTTTTCCCCTCATTTTTCCCTGTTTTTCTCTCATTTCCACTGCCTTTCCCTCATTTTTCTGTTTTTCTCTCATTTTTCCCTGATTGTTCCTCGTTTTTCCTTAAGTTTTCTCTTTTTTTCCTTTTTTTAATTGCTTTTTCTTCACATTCCCATATTTTTCCCTCGTTTTCCCCCGTTTTTCCCTCATTTCCCCCAGCTTCTCCCTCACTTTTCCTCATTTTTCCCGTTTTCCCCTGATTTCCTCCTGTTTTCCCTGCCAGGGACCAGCGGGAGGAGGAGCTGGGCGAGTACTACATGAAGAAATACGCCAAGTCCTCGGTGGGGGAGACGTGAGTGCCACCCCTGTCCCCTCCCCGCCCGTCCCTGGCACCCTCCCTGGCACCACAGGGCCACACCCACCCCAGCATTCCCTGATTTTTTGGGGCCCTTTTCCCAGAGTTTACGGCGGCTCCGATGAGCTCTCGGATGACATCACCCAGCAGCAGCTGCTGCCCGGCGTCAAGTGAGTTTTGGGGGGGAAAAACGGAATTTGGGTCAGAATCCCTGGGAATGAGAATTCTGGGGAAAAAAGGGGGAATTTGGGTCAGCCCCCCCCCCCAAAATAACGAGGTTTTGATGCCCCTCACAGGGACCCCAATCTCTGGACGGTCAAGTGCAAGGTGGGTGTTGGGGGAGGACCTAAACCCTGCTTTTTGTGCCCAAACTTCCCTTTCTGAGCCCAAATCTCCCTTTTTGCCTCCAAATCTTTTTTTTTTTTCCCAAATCCTGCTGGTTTGTGCCCAGATCGGGGAGGAGCGTGCCACGGCCGTCGCCCTCATGCGCAAGTTCATCGCCTACCAGTACACGGAGACGGTGAGCACTGGGAGGGACTGGGGGACACTGCGGTGGCACTGGGGTCACACCTGCACGTGGGGACACTGGGGCTGTGCCAGGGTGTCCTTGGTGTCACACGGGTGCCAGGCTGGTGGCACTGCTGACACTGCTGACATTGCTGTCCCCTCTGTCCCCTCTGTCCCCCTCTGTCCCCCGCTGTCCCCCGCTGTCCCCACTGTCCCCACTGTCCCCACTGTCCCCAGCCATTACAGATCAAGGCCGTGGTGGCCCCCGTGGGTGCCTGTGCTGGGGTGGCACCGAGGTGTCCCACTGCTGACACTTCTGTCCCCGCTGTCCCCAGCCGCTGCAGATCAAGGCCGTGGTGGCCCCCGAGCACGTGCGTGGCTACCTGTACGTCGAGGCCTACAAGCAGACCCACGTCAAGCAGGCCATTGAGGGCGTGGGCAACCTGCGCCTGGGCTACTGGAACCAGCAGATGGTGCCCATCAAGGAGATGACCGACGTGCTCAAGGTGGTCAAGGAGGTCACCAACCTCAAGCCCAAGGCCTGGGTGCGCCTCAAGAGGGGCATCTACAAGGACGACATCGCCCAGGTGAGGGGGGGACACACCTGAGGGGGAGGGGACACACCTGAGGGGGAGGGGGCATCCTCAGCTGGGGACACCCCCGGCCGGCCGGGACTGACCCGTGGGCGTGGCCTGGCACAGGTGGATTACGTGGAGCCCAGCCAGAACCAGATCTCTCTCAAAATGATCCCCAGGATTGACTTCGATCGGATCAAAGCCCGGATGAGCCTGGTGAGGATCCACTTGGGGGGGCACCTTGGGCAGGGGAGGGGAACCTGCTTGGGTGGATCCCCACCAGTGGATCCCGAGTCAGTGGGTCCCTGGGGGTTGGATCCCTGTGAGTGATTCCTGGGTCAGTGGGTCCCTGGTTTGAGTGGATCCCAGGTCAGTGGATCCCTGGCACTGAGCAGATTCCCTAAGCAAATCCTGGGTCAGTGCATGCCAGGTCATTGGATCCGCTGAGCAGATCCTTGGCCCTGAGCAGATCCCTGGCCCTGAGTGGATCCCCTGAGCAGATCCCCTCTCCCCTCCCCCGCAGAAGGACTGGTTCGCCAAGCGCAAGAAGTTCAAGCGGCCGCCCCAGCGCCTCTTCGACGCCGAGAAGATCCGGTAGGGCCTGGTCCTGAAGGACCCCCGGGATCCAATGACCCTGGGAGTGACCCTGAGTGACCCCAGGTGTCCCCCAGGTCCCTGGGTGGGGACGTGGCCTCAGATGGCGACTTCCTGATCTTCGAGGGCAACCGCTACAGCCGGAAGGGCTTCCTGTTCAAGAGCTTCGCCATGTCGGCTGTGGTGAGCCCCAAATCTGCTTTTTCTGGCCTAAAATCTGCCTGTTCTGCCCAAAATCCGCTTGTTCCAGCCCAAATCTGCTTCTTCTGGCCCAATATCCTCGTGTTCCAAACCCAAATCTGCCTGTTGGAACACAAAATTGACCTCTTGGAACCCAAAATTGACCTCTTGGAACCCAAAACCACATATTTGAGCCCAAAATTTTCCCCTTCTACCCAAAACCCACAAGTTTGAACCCTAAAATCTGCCTGCTCCAACCCTAAATCTGTTTTTGCCCCGAATCCTGGAATTTTCCCCCAATCCCAGATCACCGAGGGGGTCAAACCCACCCTGTCCGAGCTGGAGAAGTTCGAGGACCAGCCCGAGGGCATCGACCTGGAGGTGGTGACCGAGAGCACCGGTATGGGATCCCTGCATTCTCAAACCCCAGAAAACACCCCAAACTCCCCAAATTTCCCTAAGTCACCCCAAAATTTTGCAGGAAAAGAGCGGGAACACAACTTCCAGCCGGGGGACAACGTGGAGGTGTGCGAGGGTGAGCTCATCAACCTGCAGGGCAAAATCCTCAGCGTGGACGGCAACAAGATCACCATCATGCCCAAGCACGAGGACCTCAAGGTCTGAAAAGCCCAAAAAAAGCCCCCTTGGGATGGCTTTTTTGGGTGGAAAACCAGGAATCTTGGGTTTTTCCAGGATATGCTGGAGTTCCCGGCACAGGAGCTGAGGAAATACTTCAGGATGGGCGACCACGTGAAGGTGATCGCCGGGCGCTTCGAGGGCGACACCGGGCTCATCGTCAGGGTGGAGGAGAACTTCGTGATCCTGTTCTCCGACCTGACCATGCACGAGGTGGGAACAGGGGAAAAAAATGGGAGAACAGGGAAAAAATGGGGAAAAAATAGGGGAAAAAGGGGAAAAAATGAGGTAAAATGAGGGGAAATGGAGAGTGGAGGAGAACTTTGTGATCCTGTTCTCCAACCTGACCATGCACGAGGTGGGAACGGGAAAAAATGGGAGAACAGGAAAAAATGGTGAAAAAATAGGGAAAAAGGGGGAAAAATGGGGAAGAAATAGGGAAAAAGGGGGAAAATGAGGTAAAATGGGGGGAAATGGAGAGTGGAGGAGAACTTTGTGATCCTGTTCTTGGACCTCACCATGGACGAGGTGGGAACAGGGGAAAAAAAACAGGAAAAACGGGGGAAAAAATGGGAAAGACGTGGGAAAAACCTGTGAAAACATGGGAAAAACCCAGAAAATGGGGAAAAAGGGGAAAACGGGGTAAAAATGAGAAAAGTTAGGGGAAAACCCAGGAAAAATCCAGGAGAAAACTGGGGGAACAGGGTTTGGGGTGAAAGCAGGCAGTTTTGGTGCAGTCCCAGCGGATTGTTCCCCGTTTCCCACCCCCAGCTGAAGGTGCTGCCCCGGGATCTGCAGCTCTGCTCCGAGACGGCCTCGGGGGTGGATGTGGGGGGGCAGCACGAGTGGGGGGAGCTGGTGCAGCTGGACCCCCAAACTGTGGGGGTCATCGTGCGGCTGGAGCGGGAAACCTTCCAGGTGAGAGCCCCAAATCCAATCTGAAATCCCCCAAAAAATCCCCCAGAATCCTCCCAATAAATCCTCTAAAATACGCTCCAAAACCCCACCTAAATCTCTCCAAAACCCTCCCAAAATCCCAGGGGAACCTCCCAGGGCACCCCACACCCCAAATCGGCCTCCAGAGGGGCCCCAAATTCCCTTTCAAGGGGGGTCCCAACCCACCACATTTGGAAGGTCCCTGGAGTCCCCTGCCAGGTGTCTCCTGGGTGTCCCCCGTGCATGCCCTGAGCCGTGCCGTGTCCCCAGGTGCTGAACATGTACGGGAAGGTGGTGACGGTGCGGCACCAGGCTGTCACCAGGAAGAAGGACAATCGCTTCGCCGTGGCGCTGGACTCGGAGCAGAACAACATCCACGTCAAGGACATCGTCAAAGTCATCGACGGCCCCCACTCCGTGCGTCCGGGAGGCTTCGGGGGGTCCTCGGGGTGGTTTGGCAATCTTGGAGGGGTTTGGGGGATTCTTGGGGTGTCTGAAGAATCCTCAGGGTGTTTGGGGTGATTCTCAGAGTGTTTTCGAGGAGATTTGCAGGGTCCCTGGGGTGTCTTTGTCTTGAGGTGTTTGGGCAGACCTTCAGGTGCTTTGGGGGTCCTTGGGGTGTTTTGGGGGGTCCTCGGGGTGTTTGGGGGAGATTTGGGAGATCCCTGCGTTGGTTTTGGGGGTCCTTGAGGTGTTTTGGGGAGGTTTTGTGGTGTTTTAAGGCCTCCCTGTGGTGTTTTGGGGGAGTTTGGGGGCTCCATGTGGTGGTTCTGGGGGGGCGTCTCACCCCTTTTCCCCCTGACTCCAAAAGGGCCGTGAGGGTGAAATCCGCCACCTCTTCCGGGGCTTCGCCTTCCTGCACTGCAAGAAGCTGGTGGAGAACGGGGGGATGTTCGTCTGCAAGACGCGGCACCTGGTGCTGGCCGGGGGCTCCAAGGTCCAAACCCCCCGCCAAAACCCCCAAATTTCCCCATTTTCCCCCTTTTTCCTCCATTCCAACCCCGTTCTTCCCCTGCAGCCCCGTGATGTCACCAACTTCGCCGTGTGCGGCTTCACACCGATGTCCCCCCGCATCAGCAGCCCCATGCACCCCAGTGGGGCCGGTGAGCGATTCTGGGGGGTCTCGGGGGGTTTTGGGGACCCTCAGGGACCCCGCTGACCCCTCTGACCCCCCCCCAGGCCAGAGGGGCGGTTTTGGGGCCGGGGGGCTGAGCCGGGGCCGCGGCCGGCGCGACAACGACCTCATCGGGCAGACGGTGCGGATCTCCCAGGGGCCCTACAAAGGTCGGTGTGGGACCCCCGAAAACCCGCCCGGGGGAGCTTCCCCAAACCCTCTGACCCCACATAAACCCCCAAAAACCCCCTCTGACCCCCCCAAATCTCCCCAGGGTACATCGGGGTGGTCAAGGATGCCACGGAGTCGACGGCGCGAGTGGAGCTGCACTCGACCTGCCAGACCATCTCGGTGGACAGGCAGCGACTGACCACTGTGTGCGTGGGGAGTGGCACCCCGGGGACAGCCCTGGGGACACCCCTGTGGGGTGGGGGGTGACCCCCTAAAGGTCAAGACCATCCTTGAGACCCCCAAGAGGGTCCTGGAGCCCCAAAAGGGTCCTGGTCCCCCTCCCCACTGGGTCTCTGTGATGCCCCCGGCTCTTTTTGGCGTCCCTGTCCCCTCTGACCCCCCGTTGTTCCCGCAGGGGGTCCCGGCGCCCGGGGGGTCTCACCTCGGCCTACGGGAGGACCCCGATGTACGGATCCCAAACCCCCATGTACGGCTCGGGGTCCCGCACGCCCATGTATGGCTCGCAGACCCCGCTGCACGACGGTGAGAGGGGATTTGGGGACATTTGGGACAGTTTGGTGTTATATGGGGACATTCAGGGACAGTTCGGGGACATTTGGGGGGTCCAAACCCAGGGTGGGTTTGGGGTCACCCCCAGGAAGCCACACCCCCAACTGTGGGGTCACAGGTGGTGAGTGGGGGGCTTTGGGGACAGTGTGGGGACAAACGGCGTTTTTGGGGTGTCCCCAGGGAGCCGCACCCCCCACTATGGGTCCCAGACCCCCCTGCACGACGGGAGCCGGACCCCGGCCCAGAGCGGGGCCTGGGACCCCAACAACCCCAACACCCCCTCGAGGTGAGAGATCCCCAAAAAACCCCAGAATAACCCCAACAACCCCTCAAGATGAGAGAACCCCAAAAAACCCCAAAATAACCCCAACAACCCCTCGAGGTGAGAGAACCCCAAAATAACCCCAACAACCCCTCGAGGTGGGACCCCCCCCTCCACCAAAAATAACCTCCTTTGGGGTCCCACTCCCCCAGTTTGGGGTCCCCCTTCTCTCATTTGGGGTTTCCCATTTTTGGGGCCCCCTCCCCAATTTCCCCACTGTAGGGCGGACGAGGACTTCGAGTACGGCTTTGAGGACGAGCCCACCCCGTCCCCGCAGGGCTACGGGGGCACCCCAAACCCCCAAACCCCGGGGTACCCCGACCCCGCGTCCCCACAAGTCAGCCAGCCCTACAACCCCCAGACCCCCGGCACGCCTGCCATGTGAGTGGGGACCCTGAAACCTGTGGGGTCGGGCACCCCAGAATGTGGGACTGGGGGGGAGAGAGCCCCAAGTGGGGTTGGAAAGGGGGGGAAACGGTCCTGGGGACCCCAGATCTGGGGTTTTGCGGATGGAGGACCCCTAAATGTGGCTTGAAATGGGGAAACTGCTCCTGGGACCCCCAAATCCTCCCTGGGAGCCCCAAAATCCCCTCTCCCATCCCCTGGGACCCCCCCAGACAACCCCTGGGATCCCCCAAATTCCCCAGATGTGACTCCTGGGACCTCCAAATTCCCCCTGGGACTCCCAAACCCCCTCTCCCATCCTCTGGGACCCCCAAATCCCCCCAAAACAACCCCAAAACTCCAAAAAATAAACCCAAACGTAACCCAAACAACCCCGGCCCCCCCTCGGGACCCCCGAATTCCTCCCGAACCCCCCAGGTGTGACCCCCCCCTCACCTGTCCCAGGTACAACACGGAGCAGTTCTCGCCCTACGCCGTCCCCTCCCCCCAGGGCTCGTACCAGCCCAGCCCCTCCCCCCAGAGCTACCATCAGGTAGCCCCGAGCCCCGTGGGCTACCAGAACACGCACTCGCCGGCCAGCTACCACCCCACGCCGTCCCCCATGGCCTACCAGGTACCCCGAGACCCCAAACCTCCCCTGATATCCACAATCTCTCCAGAGCCCCATGGGCTTCCAGGTGCCCCCTTAGTGGCCACTGACTGCCCCTTATCAGGTACCCCTGGGACCCCAAAATCTCCCCCAGAACCCCCAAAACCTGCCCTGGGACCCCAAGACTTTCCCCAATATCCACAACCCCTCCAGAGCCCCATGATGCCTTAAAAAATGACCCCTTAGTGGCCACCGACTGCCCCTTATCTCAGGGGTACCTGATAAGCACCTGTGGCTGATCAGGTACCCCAAGACACCCCAAAATCCCCCCCAGGGTTGTCCAAATCCACAGCAGAGCCCCCCAAAGGCCTTGTAGCCCCCTAAAACCCCTTCATAGCCCCCCAACCCCTTGGTAGCCCCCCTACACCCCTTTATAATAACCCCAAATTTCCTTCAGACCCCCTTGCAGCCCCCCCAAACCCCTTTCCCCCCCTAACTGTGCCCCCTTGCTCCCAGGCCAGCCCCAGCCCCAGCCCAGTGGGCTACAGCCCGATGACCCCGGGGGCTCCATCCCCGGGTGGGTACAACCCCCACACCCCCGGCTCGGGCATCGAGCCCAGCGCGGGCGACTGGGTGACCACGGACATCCAGGTCAGGGTGCGGGACTCGTACCTGGACAGCGCGGCCGTGGGGCAGACCGGGGTCATCCGCAGCGTCACGGTCAGAGCCTGTCCGGGGCGTTTTTGGGGGGGTTGGGAGGTGTTCAGGGGGGTTTTGGGGGGTTTTGGGGTCTCCCAAAAGGCTGCCAGGGTGGATGGAGACCCTCGTGTTTTAGAGGGGTTTGGGGGGGGATTTTGGGGTTTTTTTGGGGGGTCTCCCAAAAGGAGAGAAGGCTGGGGGAGCATTGGAGGGTTTGGGAAGGGTTTTGGGTTTTTTGGGGGTGTTTGGAGGGCTTTGGGGGAGTTTGGGGAGGATTTGGGGGGGGCTGGAAGGTGGAGAATCATCCCTGATGCCACCCAGCCTTTGGGGATGGAGATCTCAGGGGTTTTTGGGGAGTTTTTGGGTGTCCCCCGCGAGGCTGAGCCCCCCCGGCCCCGCAGGGCGGGATGTGCTCTGTGTACCTGAAGGACAGCGAGAAGGTGGTCAGCGTGTCCAGCGAGCACCTGGAGCCTGTCACGCCCACCAAGAGCAACAAGGTGCGACCCCAAAACACTCCTGGGACTCCCAAAACCTCTTTGGGATCCCCCCAATTCCCTCGGAGCCCCCCAAACCCCTCCGTGCCCCCCCCCAGGTGAAGGTGATCCTGGGCGAGGACCGCGAGGCCACCGGGATCCTGCTGAGCATCGACGGCGAGGACGGGATCGTGCGCATGGACCTGGAGGAGCAGCTCAAGATCCTCAACCTGCGCTTCCTGGGGAAGCTGCTCGAGGCCTGAGACCCCCCCGGGAAGCCCCCCGACCCTTTTCTCCCTGTTTTCTCCCCATTTTCTGCCTCTCCCCCCCTGCTTTTTTGTCCCCCCATTTATTGTACCCAGGTTTTAGGTGTCAAATAAAGAACTGGGGGTGCAGCACCCGCCCGGCTTCCTGGTTTTGGGGGGGGGGGGGGCATTTCGGGTAGACCCCTCGCCACATAACAGGTGGAAGGGGGGAGATGGTGCTCCCTCTACGGGGGCCCTGAGGGAGTTGGGGGGGCACAGAGAGGCTTTAGGGGGAAATTTGGGCCGGTTTTTGGGCCAGTTTCGGGGGCTTCGGGGCCGGTTTCGGGGGTCGCGGCCTCGGCGCTGCCCCGGGCCCGGCTCCACGTGTCCCCCCAGCCTCGCGCCGCTTCCGCCAGCGCTCGCTCTGATTTGCTGCCGCGGCTTTGGCCCCGCCTTCCCCGCGCCGCCATTGGCCGCCCGCCGCGCCGCCATTGGCCCCCCGCCGCGCCGCTCCTCCCGCCGCCCACAGTCCTGGCCTCTGATTGGCTGCCCCCGTTCCGACCGCTCCGCTCCCATTGGCTGCCGCTCCCGCGCCGGCGCTTGGCCGTACAACAACATGGCGGCGTCCGCGGCGGCGCGAGCGGCGGCCTGGGGGGTCCGCGGGGTCCTCGGGGCGCGACGGGTCCGGGCCGCGACCCCCGCGCTGCCACCCCCGGGCCCCCCCGGGCCCCGCCGACCCCTCAGCGGCCCCGCCGCGGGCCCCGATACGGCCGCGGTGCTGCGGGAGCGGCTGCGGCAGCACCAGGTGGGGACACGGGGGGACACGTGGAGGGGGGGGGCCGCGCGTGGCCGTCCCCTCGGGCGGGGCGGGCCCGGGGGTCCCCAAAGGTCTCCGGCCACCCCCGAAAGTCCCCAGGGGGCTCCGAGGCTCGCGACGGTCTCCAGGTGTTCCCTCCGCAGGTGGCCGGGGACTCCCCCTCGTCCCCAGGTGTCGCCCGCTGGCCCCAGGTGTCCCCTCTTCCCCGTGACCCCCCCGGGTCTCCGCTCTGTGTCCCCGCTGTCCCCGCAGGTGGCTGGAGACTCCCCCCCAGGTGTCCCCCGGTCTCACGTGCCCCCGCACGGTGTGTCCCCCCGTGTCACCTGTGTCCCCTCGCTGTCTCCCCCCGCCCGTGTCCCCCGGCTCTGACGTGTCCCCGCTGTCCCCGCAGGTGGCCGGGGACTCCCCGGGCCCGCAGGACGAGGACCCGGCGCGGGGGTCGCTGCGGCGCCTGGCGCTGCGCCTGGGGGGGCTCCTGGCGGCCACCGGCGGGGTGGCCGTGCTCTACATCTTCGGTGCGTCCCCCCGTGTCCCCAACGCCTCCCTTTGTATCCTCCCGTGTCTTCCCGTGTCCTCTGTCCCCCGACAGTGACCCTGAGCAGTGTCCCCCCAATGTCCTCAGGTGTCCCCACAGTGTCCGCAAAGTCCCCCTTTGTGTGTCCCCAGTGTCCCCTGTCCCCCCACCCCGTGGCCCTGGTCGGTGTCCCCTCAATGTTCCGTCACATCCCCCCGTGTCCCCTGTCCCCCCCAGTGACTCTGGGGGGACACTGGAGGGACACTGATGAATGTCCCCAAATGTTCCCAATATCCCCCCCGCAGGCAGCAACGCCGTGGACGAGCACGGGGACAAGGTGAGGGGAGAAAGGGGGAGCTGTCCCCGAAGGGAGGAAATTGTCCCCAAAAAGGGTGGCAGGTCCCATGGGGGGGTCCCCTCATCCCTGCCCAGGGTGTCACTTTTGTCACCCAAAGCCCCTTTCGGCACCATCTGGGAGCAGGCAGGGGTGGGGACATCCGGGGGACATGGGAACATCAAAGGAGGTGGCAGAGGGTGACAATGACCCGGTGGGGGGAGGACAGGACATGGAGCCGCAGTGTCACCTACCTGCGAATTGTCCCTGTCCCCGGGCTGGCCCTCCCCCCTCCATGGCCCCTCCATGGCCCCTCAACGTCCCCTCAATGTCCCCACAGATTCCCGACGAGTTCGACAGCGGTGAGTGACCCCCAGGAGAGGGGGGAGGTGACACCACACCACCCCCCAGTGCCACCCGTTTGTCACCTCGGTGTCAGCCCTGGCCCCTTTCACACCCCAGTGTGACCCAAAAGGGGCTGGGACGGGGAGGGGGGACACTGTCCCCTCTGGGGTCACTGTCCCCCCCCCCCCCCCCGCAGACCCCGCAGGGATCCGGCATCTCCGCAGGACCTTCAAGTACTTCAAGGATTACAGACAGGTGGGATCTGGGGGGTTTTGGGGCTTTTAGGGGAGGTCTTGGGGTGTACTCAGGGCTCGGGGAGGCTCTGCCACCATCCCCCAAGGATTTGTCACCTTCTCTGGCCCCAGGGTTGGGGATGTTTGGTGGCCCCGTCCCAGCAAAGGGGATGAGGGTTGGGGGGGTTCTGGGGCAGTTTTGGGGGGGTCACTTCGAGTTTGGGGTCCTTGGCCCTGTTTGGGGTCCCTGTCCCCATTTGGGGGGTCCTTGTCCCCACAGGGGGATCCCAGCCTCACTGTCCCTGCCATGTCCCCCCCGTGTCCCCCCACAGATGATCATCGAGCCCACGAGCCCGAAGCTGCTGCCAGACCCCCTGCGGGAGCCGTACTACCAACCGCCCTACACGCTGGTCATCGAGCTCACCGGGGTCCTGCTGCACCCTGAGTGGTCGGTGAGTGACCACCGGACCCCCCAAACCCGGCCGGTCCCCAGGGCTGCTCCCAAAAACCCCGAAACCCCAAAAACCCGAAATTCCCAAAAACCACCCCAGAAACCACCCCATGACCAGCCGGATTTGGGGGTTTGGAGAGTTTTGGGGAGGGTTTTGGAGGCGTTTCTGGGGGATTTTGCAACATCCTGCAACATTCCCAAAAGCCCCAAAACCACCTGAATTTGCCCCAAAACCCAGCTGGTGACGGGCTGGAGGTTCAAGAAGCGCCCGGGCATCGAGCACCTCCTGCAGCAACTGGCACCACTCTACGAGATCGTCGTCTTCACCTCCGAGACCGGGATGGTGAGGACGGAATTCAGGGGGATTTGAGGCTTTCAGGGGGTTTGGGGAAGTTTAGAGGGGTCTGGGGGACTCCTGGAGGCATTTCTGGGGGCTTTTAAGGGGGGTTTTGGGAGCATCCCAAAACCTTCAAAAAGCCAGCCCAAAAGCCCCAAAAGCCACCCCAAACCTGAAGTAGAAGGGAAAAAATCATCCCTGGACCCTCCCGGTTATGGGGCTGCATTTTGGGGGGAGATTGGCGTTTTTTTGGTGTTGATTTTGGGGGTTTCCCATGGGGCTGCCGGGGGGGTAAGACCCAGAGATTTGGGAGGGATTTTGGGGTTTTTTTTGGGGGCGATTTGGAGAAGGGAAAATCCTCCCCAGCACCACAATTTTGGGGGTAGTTCAGGGATTTTGGGGGACTCACTTGAGGCTGCCGGGAGGGACGGTCACCCCCACCATCAGGAGGGGTCTTGGGGTGCGCCAAAACGACCCCAAAACCCCCTCCAGACGGCGTTCCCGCTGATCGACAGCATCGACCCGCACGGCTTCGTGTCCTACCGGCTGTTCCGCGACGCCACGCGCTACATGGACGGGCACCACGTCAAGGTCTGGGGCCTCCCGGTCCCCCCCCTGCGCCCAGCCCCATTTTGGGGCCGCATTCCCAGGTTTTGGGGTCCCCCCACAGGATATCTCGTGCCTGAACCGGGACCCAGCACGGGTGGTGGTGGTGGATTGGCGCCGGGACTCGTTCCGGCTGCAGCCCTACAACGGCCTGGCCCTGCCACGCTGGGACGGCAGCTCCGAGGACAGAGCCCTCTACGACCTCGCTGCCTTCCTCAAGAGTGGGTGAAATGTCCCGAAACACCCCAAAAATATCCCAGAAATGCCTTTAAACCCACACAAAAGTCATTCGAATCCATCCAAACCCACCCAAAATCCATCCAGACCCCGGAAGCTCCGAGGACAGAGCCCTATACGACCTCACTGCCTTCCTCAAGAGTGGGTGAAATGTCCCAAAACACCCCAAAACCATCCCGAAATACCCCAAAACAATGCCGAAACCTGCCCCAAATCCACCCAAACTCTCCAAAACCCATCAAACCCCCCAAAAACCCCTTAAACCTCAAAAAAACCCCCGTAAACACCCAAAATCCGTGTGTTACCCCATAAAATCCATGTCCCACCCCATAAAATCCATCAGAAATGCCCCAAAATCCCCCAAATGGCCCCGAATCCATGTCCCCATCGCAGCCATCGCCCTGAGTGGGGTTGAGGATGTGCGGACGGTGCTGGAGAATTATTCCCTGGAGGATGATCCGCTGGCGGCCTTCCAGCGGCGCCGGACCCGCCTGGAGGAGGTGGGGACACCCAGGGGACACCCGGGGGAGACAGGGGACACCTGGGGACCAAAATTCCAGTGGTTTTAGCCCAATTTTGGGAGCAGCGGTGGCTGGAGGAGGCGGGCAACACCTGGGGGTGACAAAGGACGCTTGGGGACTCCCCTGACCCAATCCCGGTGTTTTTCACCCCAAAAGGAGGAGCAGCAGCGCCTGGCGGAGCTGGCCCAGGGCAAGAAGCCCACAGGGGCGTTTTTGGGGTCCCTGACCGGGCGCTTCTGGCCCCGCTCCAAGCAGCAGTGATGCTGTCATCGTGATGTCATCGTGATGTCATCCGGGGCACAAAATCCCGTCCCCCCCCGCCCCCTTGGCCCCATCCCAAACCCCAAATTCCCAGATCCGGGGGGCATTTGGGGGGATTTTGGGGGATTTTTGGGAGGGTTCGGGGGGGTCCCTGCCCCATTTTGGGGCGAATAAAGGCTGAAGTGGAGCTCTGAGAGTGCCATGGTCTGTGGGGTCGGGGAATTTTGGGGGTTTTTGGGGCGGGTTTGGGGCTGAATCCTCATTTTACTGGAAGGTTTGGGTCTGAATCCTGTTTGGAGACGTTTTGGGGCGGAATCCCCCTTTTTAGAGCAGAGTTTGGGTCTAAATTCCCTGGTTAGGGGGAGTTTTGTGTCCGAATCTCCCTTTTTGGTGAGTTTATGGGGATTTTGAGGTCCCGGGGAGGGATTTGGGGTCTTTTGGGAGGGGGTTTTCTGGGGCCGGGCCCTCCTTCAGCCCTGGGGGCGGGGTTTTGGGACACTGGGCAGGGTTTGGGGAATGGGCGGGGCTCGGCCCCTACAAATGGGTCTGGGGGCGCCGCTGGACTCAGACCCCGCCGAGCCCCGGCCCGGACGCGACCCCCGGGACCACCCCCAGCCCCGGCCATGGAGGGGCCCCTCCCCCTCCTGCCCCTCCCCCTCCTGCCCGTCCTCCTCCTTCTCGGCCCCGCCCCGGTGAGGGGGAGGTCCCTGGGGGGGGGTCTGGGAGTTGGAGGGGGGGTACTGAGGGGGCGTTTTGTGGTTGCGGGGGAGGTTTGGGGGCTTGGGGGGATGTGGGGTCTCGGGGGGAGATTTGGGGTCTCAGGGGGATTTTGGGGTCTCGGGGGGGGGGGATTTTGGGGTTCACTCTCCACCCCCTCCCACCCCAGGCGCGCCCCTCAGGGGTCCTGGAGCTGCGGGTGCTCTCGGCGCGGGGGGGTCCCGGGGGGGTCTGCGGGGGTTCCCCCCCCCCCCGGTGCCGCCTCCTGTTCCGGCTCTGCCTGCGCCCCCCCGGGGGGGGCGGCTGCGCCTTGGGGGTCGCGCTGAGCCCCCCCGGGCCCCCCCCCGCGCCCGGAGCCCCCCGGACCCTGCGGCTGCCCCTCTCCTCCCCCTGGCCGGTGAGACCCTCCCCCCAAAATCTGAGCCCCCCTCAAAATATGAGAAACCCCAAAATACGAGACCCTCCCCCAAATCTGAGCCTCCCCCCCAAATTTTGTCCTCCCCCCAGGGCAGCGTCTCACTCGTGGTCGAGTCCTGGCGGCTGGAGGAGAACGGGGGTGAGGGGGGGGTCTAGGGGGTAAAATTTTGGATTTGGGGGGGGGCTGAGAATTGGGGAGGGGTCTCAGAGAGGGGGGAGGGGAGATCAAGGGGGGAAAAGAGGGGCGGGGGGGCAAAGAGTGGTCGGGGGGGGTTGGGAGGAGAAATTTGGAGGTCCCGGGTGGGGGAAATGGGGCACAAATCGGGGATTTTGGGGCGGGGGACAAACGGAGATTTGGGGGGGGGGGGTTTTGGGGTTGGGGGCGGTGAATTGGGGCTGGGCGTCTCGGGGGGGGGTCTGGAGCTGCTGACCTCCCCCCTCCCCCCCTCCAGGCCCCCCCCTGCGGCTTCTGGGTCGCGCGGTGTCGCGACAGCGCCTGAGGCCGGGGGGGCCGTGGCGGGGGGGGGCTGGGGGGGGGCTGCGCTTCGGGACCCGCCTGCGCTGCCCTTCCCCCCCCCGCGCCCCCCCCTGCGCCCTCCCCCAACGCTGCCGGAGCCGCTGCTGCGCCCCCCGTGAGTCCCCCCAGATCCCGACCCCCCCCCCGGCACCCCCCCCGCGGGGTTTAGGGGTCCCCTGACCCCCCCTCTGTCCCCTCAGGGGAGTGTGGGGGTCGCTGTGCCCCCCCCGGCGCCTGCGACAGCCCCGCGACAGCGGTGACAGCGGCAACATCCTTGGAAGCCCCGGCGGTGGCCCCGGTGGCCGCGGCTCTGGTGGCCCCGGGGGTGGCCCTGGACCCCCCTGCGGTTGCCCCAGTGGCGACCCCCGAAGCCCCGGCTCCGCCTTCGCTCGGTCGCGACCCGGAGCCGCTCCCGAGGGTCTCAGAGCCTCTTCCAGGGGTCCCGGAGGTTCCCAATGTCTTCCCGGGGGTCCCAGACCCGGTTTCGGGGATCCTAGAGGTCTCAGAGCCCCTCCCGGGGGTATCAGAGCATCTTTCAGGGGTCCCGGACCCTCTCCCGGGGGTCCCGGGAGTCCCAGATCCCCTCCCGGGGGTCCCGGAGCCGCTCCCGGCGGTCTCGGATCATCTTCCGGGAGTCCCAGATCCCCTCCCGGGGCTCCTGGAGCCACTCCCGGGGGTCTCAGAGCATCTCCCGGGGATTGCGGGGGTCTCGGATCCGCTCCCGGTGGCACTGGACCCTCTCCCGGGGGTCGCCAATCCCATCCCGGGTGTCCCGTTCCCCCTCCCGGAGGTGCCCCCCTCCCCCTGCGCCCTCGGGCCCTGCTTCAACGGCGGTGCCTGTGCCCCCGACCCCCCCTCCGGGACCCCCGGGACTCCCCCCGGGGCCCCCGGGTACACCTGCCGCTGCCCCCCGGGCTTCCGGGGCTCCAACTGCGAGCGCCGGGCAGACCGGTGTGACCCCCAGTACTGCCTGAACGGTGAGAGACCCCCAAAACCACCTCAAAAACCCCCCAAAGCCCCCCCGCGACCCCCAGGAAATCCAAAATTGATGCCCCGACCCCTCTTTTTTCTTCTTTTCTCCCCTTTTCCCCCTCCAATCCCCTTCTCCCTTTTTCCACCCAAATCCCCTTTTTCCCCATTTCCCCCCATTTTCCCCCAAATCCCCCCTCCCAGGCGGGCACTGCCGGGACTCCCAGGGCCTGACTCCTCTGTGCCGCTGCCCCCCGGGCTTTTCGGGGCGCCGCTGCCAACACAACACGGACGACTGCACCCCAAATCCCTGCGCGCACGGGGGCACCTGCCAGGACGGCCCCAATTCCTTCACCTGCTCCTGCACCCTGGGCTTCGGGGGGCCCCGCTGCCGCCGCCGCGCCGGAGCCTGTGCCCCGAACCCCTGTGCCCACGGGGGCACCTGCTTCACGCACTTCTCGGGGCCCGTCTGTGCCTGCGCCCCCGGCTTTATGGGGGTGCGCTGCGAGGAGGAGGTGGGGGCACCGCCCCCGACCCCAAAAGGCCGCGGGCCGGCCCCCCTGGCGCTGTGCGCGCTCCCGCTGCTGCTTTTGGGGCCGGGAGTGGGGCTGGCGGTGGCCAGGAGGAGGAGGGGGAGCAGCAGGTGAGGTTTTGGGGGGTTTGGTTTTCAGGATTTGGGTGCCCAGGTGTTACTGGGGCCGGGAGTGTGGGGTGAGGTTTGGGGAGTTTTGAGGTCTCCCTGCGAGTTCCAGGTGGGAGTTTGTGGCTTTGGGGTCTCTCTGTGGGTTCCAGGGAGGGATGTGGGGGTTTTGGGGGTCTCACAGCGGTTTTTGGCAGCAGGACCCCAGCGGACACTGGGGGGACCCCCCGGCTGAGCCCCCCCAGGCCAGAGCGGCAGCCCCAAAGAGCCTCGGCCACGCGGGTGAGACCCCCAAATCCCCTTCCCAAGACCCTAAATCCCCCCCAAGACCCCCAACTTCCCTCCCTTTAACCCCCCCTTTCTGTCACCCCCAGGTGTGACCCCCCCGGAGCCCCCAAGTCCAGGCAATAAATGGGAATTTCGGTGGTTTTGGGGGTTTACTTCGTGTTTTTTGGGGGTTTGGGTTTTTTCGGGGGGGGAGGCTCAGAGCTGCAGGAACTCGGCCACGAAGACCACAAGGACCTTGGCCAGGTCCTGCACGGTCGGGGGGTGCAGATTGTCCTCGGTGTCCCCCGGCGTGTGCCACACCCGTGGGAACGGCGTCGGGATCAGGTGCAGCACCGGGACACCTGCGGGGACAGCGAGGACATGGCGGGGACACACGGGGAAACCGGGGGACACCAGCGGGGACATCGAGGGACACGGGGGGGAAACCGGGGGACACCTGCGGGAACAGCGGGGACATCGGGGGACACACGGGGAAACCGGGGGACACCAGCGGGCACAGCGGGAGCTCACAGGGAGCCACGGGGGAGGCACAGAGGGACACGGGGGGACAGCGGGGAGCCCAGGGCCAGGCTGGGGACACTCGGGGACAGTCACCTCGCTGCAGGAAGGGAACGTGATCGTCCTCGACGGGCCCAGGAGCGGGGCCGAGGCGGAAGAAGGGCGGGGCCGGCGGCGCCGAGTGCAGCAGCCCCCGGTGGCGCAGCCGCTGCTCTGCGGTGGGGACATCGGGGGGACAGCGGGGGGACATCGGGGGGATACGGCGGCACCGCCACCCCCTCGCTGTCCCCTCCCTCTCTGGGTTCGTGTCCCCATGTCCCGATCCCATCCGGCCCCACCCGTCCCGGCACTGTCCTCGTCCCTTCCCCCTTGTCCCCACCCCTCCCCCCGTGTCCCCAGCCCTGTCCCCGCTGTCCCTGTGTCCTCACCGATGGCGACGAGGCGCAGGAACCAGTGGTGGGTGTGGGGGAAGTGGCTGTGGATGGCGGGGCTGGGGCCACCCAGCAGGTCCAGCAGCACCAGCAGGCTCTGGGGACACGGTGGGGACACAGGGACATGGTGGGGACATGGCCATGGGGACAGGGACGTGGGGACAATGATGGGGACAGGGACACAACCACAGGCACAGTGTCCCCTCCATGTCACCCCTGACCCCGCGGGTGTCCCCATGTCACTGACCATGGCAGTGACCTCTGACCCCGCGGGTGTCCCCATGTCACTGACCATGGCAGTGACCCCTGACCCCGCGGGTGTCCCCATGTCACTGACCATGGCAGTGACCCCTGACCCCGCGGGTGTCCCCATATCACTGACCATGGCGGTGACCTCTGACCCCGCGGGTGTCCCCATGTCACTGACCATGGCGGTGACCTCTGACCCTGCGGGGTCTCCCCATGTCACTGACCATGGCGGTGACCTCTGACCCCGCGGGTGTCCCCATGTCACTGACCATGGCAGTGACCTCTGACCCTGCGGGGTGTCCCCATGTCACGGACCATGGCAGTGACCCCTGACCCCGCGGGTGTCCCCATGTCACTGACCATGGCAGTGACCCCTGACCCCGCGGGTGTCCCCATATCACTGACCATGGCAGTGACCCCTGACCCCGCGGGTGTCCCCATATCACTGACCATGGCGGTGACCCCTGACCCTGCGGGTGTCCCCATGTCACTGACCATGGCAGTGACCTCTGACCCCGCGGGTGTCCCCATGTCACTGACCATGGCGGTGACCCCTGACCCTGCGGGGTGTCCCCATGTCACTGACCATGGCAGTGACCCCTGACCCCGCGGGTGTCCCCATGTCACTGACCATGGCGGTGAGCTCTGACCCCGCGGGTGTCCCCATGTCACTGACCATGGCGGTGACCTCTGACCCTGCGGGGTCTCCCCATGTCACTGACCATGGCGGTGACCTCTGACCCCGCGGGTGTCCCCATGTCACTGACCATGGCGGTGACCTCTGACCCTGCGGGGTGTCCCCATGTCACTGACCATGGCAGTGACCCCTGACCCCGCGGGTGTCCCCATGTCACTGACCATGGCAGTGACCCCTGACCCCGCGGGTGTCCCCATATCACTGACCATGGCAGTGACCCCTGACCCCGCGGGTGTCCCCATATCACTGACCATGGCGGTGACCCCTGACCCTGCGGGTGTCCCCATATCACTGACCATGGCAGTGACCCCTGACCCCGCGGGTGTCCCCATGTCACTGACCATGGCAGTGACCTCTGACCCTGCGGGGTCTCCCCATGTCACTGACCATGGCGGTGACCTCTGACCCTGCGGGGTGTCCCCTCGCCGCCATCTTGGCCGCCAGGTGCCGTGCCCCGTACAGGGAGTCGGTGGCGCTCCAGTCCCCAAACGCCTCCTCCCCGTCCAGGAACAGCAACTGCAGCGTCACCGGCGGGTCCTGCGGGGACACCGGGCCCGTCACACACCTGTGGCGCACCTGTGGCACACGTGTCACACCTGTCCGGGTGGCCTTGGGTGTGGAGGGACCGTGGGGGACACAGGTGGCCAGTGGGGACCCGGGTGAAGGATACCTGAGGGGTGCCCAGGAAGAGCCCAGGTGACCCAGGTGACCCCCAGATAGCCCAGGTGACCCTCAGGTGGGCCAGGTGACCCCCAGATAGTGCAGGTGAGCACTCAGGTGGCCCAGGTGATCCCCATGTGACCCCCAGGTATCCCGAAGGGTTTCCAGGTGACCCCAAGCGATGTCCAGGTGACCTCACCTGTCCCTCCCGCCGCCGCAGGTGTGTGTCCAGCGCGCTGGCCAGCTCCAGCAGGAGGGCGCAGGGCACGGCGGCATCAGTGGCACCCACGAAGGTGCCCGTGGGCAGCACCTTGGTGTCGTAGTGACAGGCCAGCACCAGGCGCCGCGCAGCCACCGGCGCCGCCGTGGCCACCACGCTGCTGAAGGTCACCTGGCCGCGCGGCGTGGGCGCGGTGAAAGTGTCCAGCTCCAGGTGCCACCCGGCCCCGAGTGACCGCAGGTGGGACAGGATGTGCTGGAAGAGGGGGTGGGGACACGGGGTGGGGACACGTGGGGACATCGCTGGGGGGATGGTTTGGAGGGGATTGGGGGGAATTTGGGGGAGTCAGGAGGGGGTTTGGGGGGTTCTGGGAGGCCTGGGGGGACTCGGGAGGTCTGGGAGAGGTTGGGGGAGAAATTGGGGGGATTTGGGGGCAATTTGAGAGCGATTTGAGGGGATTTGGGGTTTGGGGGAGACGGGGGGGGGGTTATGGATGAATTTGGGGGAGTCTGGGGTGGATTGGGGGAGGTTCTGGGTGGATTTGGGGTCTCTGGGGGTCTCCAGGTGGATTTGGGGTTTACGGGGGGGGTCTCCGGGTGGACTTGGGGTCTCTGGGGGTCTCCGGGTAGATTTGGGGTTTGCAGGGGGGTCTCTGGGTGGATTTGGAGTCTCTGGGTGGATTTGGGGTTTGCAGGGGGGTCTCTGGGTGGATTTGGGGTCTCTGGGGGTGTCCAGGTGGATCTGGGCTTTACCGGGGGGGGTCTACGGGTGGACTTGGGGTCTCTGGGGGGTCTCTGGGTGGATTTGAGGTTTTCGGGGGGACCTCACCTGCCGGGCCGCGCGGCTGCCGGGCCCCCCTGGGACCCTCTCATGCAGGAGGGGCCGCAGGAGGGACCCCCAGAGCCGGGCGGGGTCCAGGTGGGACAGGAGGGTCCGTAGGGCTTGGTCCGAGGGGGGGCCGGGGGCGTCCTGGGTGGGGAGGGCACCGTCTGAGGGGTCCCCGAGAGATCTGGGGGAGACTGGGGGGTCCTGGAGGGGTCTGAGGGGTCCCGGAGAGGTTTTGGGGGTCCTGGAGGGGTTTGGGGGTGTCTCGGTGTGGCTTTGGAGTGTCCCGGAGTGGTTTTGGGGGTCCTGGAGGGTTCTGGGGTTCCCCCGGGGGGTTTGGGGGTCCGGGACCCCCCGGCATCCTTCGATTCCCCCCGCCCCGCTCCATAACGGATCCCGGGGAGATCAGGGGCTCCCGGGGGTCCCGGTTGGTCCCGAAAGGTTGGGGGGAGCTCCCGTTAACCCCCCCTTCCCCCGTTAATCTCCTCCCCTCTCCCCGTTAATCCCGACCCCGCTCCCCGCTCACCGGGCCGGCTGTTCCGCGTTCCCCGCCGGGCCAGGCGAGGAAGAGGACGGCGGCGGCCGCCAGCAGCGCCAGCACCGGCAGCAGCGGCCGAGCTGGGCGGGGGGGCCGCGGGAGGAGCCCCCGGAACGGGCCCGGCCCAGGGACCGGGAGTGGCACCGGGACCGGGCCGGGACTCGAACCCGCGGCCCGAGGGCGGCGCGACCCGGCCGGGGCCTGGCGCATGGCGGGGGCGGGGCCTATCGGGGGCGGGGAACACGAGGGCCAATCGCTGGTGAGGGGCGTGGCCTGGAGGGGCGTGACCGCAGGGGGTGACGAGGGCGGCGGGGATTGGGCGGGGGGCGGGGCCTGACCGCGGGGCCACGCCCACAGCGAGCGACACGGCGGGAACACGGGGGGACACAACGGGGACACGGGGGGACACGGGGGGACACAGGGACACGGGGGGACACAACGGGGACACGGGGGGACACCGGGGGACACAACGGGGACACGGGGGGACATCGGGGGACACGGGGGGACACAACGGGGACACGGGGGGACACAGGGACACGGGAGAGACACAACGGGGCAAGAGGAGGGGACACGGGGGGACACAGGGACACGGGGGGACACCGGGGGACACAACGGGGACACGGGGGGACACAGGGACACGGGGGGACACCACGGGGACATAATGAGGACAAAACAGGGGGACACAATGGGGATATGGGGGGACACAACGGGGACGTGGAGGGACACAAAGGGGCAAGGGGAGGTGACACAGAGTGAGACAATGGGGACTCCCTGAGGGACGCTGTCCTTCGCAGGGCCACCGGCCCAGCTGGGGTCATCACCATTGGGTTGATCCCATTGTCCGTCATGGGGCCACCACCCTGCATGGGAATGTCACCCTCCATGGGGCCACCAGCCCAGCTGGGGTCATAGCCATTGGCTGTCCCCATTGCCTCCGTGGGGACACCACCCTGGAGGGGAATGTCACCCTCCACAAGGCCACCAGCCCAGTTGGGGTCACCCCCATCCCTGGGGACACCCCCAGCCACCTCCACCCCATCCTCCCTTTCCCCCTCCACACTTCCACACTCGACCATTCCATTCCTTTTTTTCCATCCTCTTCCACAGCCCCTCCCATCCCCAAAGTGTGTCCCCAGAGCGTCCCCCAGAGCTGAGACATCCGTCCTTCACCTGCCGTCCTCCCTGCGGCCGGCTGGGTGCACCCAGTTGTTGTCATGCAGCCCCGTCCGGCAGCCGGGCGCCTCCCGGTCCGGCCGCCGGCAGCACATCCAGTAGGAGCGGCCATAGGGCAGGTCGTGGTGGTAGGGCTTGGGGTGCCAGCGGCACAGGGACACGTCCCCGCGCTCATAGCGCTTCTTGCACTGCTTGCAGGGGTCGTCGCGGTACAGGGGGTCGCGGTTCCAGCGGGAATCCGTGGCCTGCACGCCGAAGGTCTCGATGATGGACTTGAAGTAGTGGCACGAGCACTTGAGGGCGGCCAGCGCCTGCGTGGGCAGGTAGCTGAAGATCTTCACCATGACGTGCTCGGGCAGCAGCAGCATGTACTGCCGCGGCTCCAGCAGCCGCTGGATCTTGAAGCGGATCTCCAGGAAGTCGTGGGACACGTGCCGGTACAGCCGGCACAGCGCCGGGTCCCCGGCCGCCACCTCCCGGCCCGGCGCCACTGCCGTGGCCACTGCCGGCTCCTCGGGCTGGCCGGGCAGCAGGAAGAGCTGGCCTGGCGGCGGCGGCTCATCTGGCAGCCGCACTGTCTCCTCGGTCACCTGCTTGGCGCTGTCCTTACCGAAGAACACGCACTGGTCCACCACGCCAGTCACCACCACGTCCACATGGAAGCCAGACGCACAGTCCCGCGGCGCTGCCGGCCCCTCGGCAACACCAGCGCTCGGCTCCGCCGCCACTGCCTCCTCGGTGCCGTCTTTGTCCCCTTTGGCGGCCAGCAGCAGCTCCACGCCGGCGCGCGCTGGGCTGACCAGCCGGTACAGGTCGCAGGTGATCTGGTCCTTGGCGCCCAGCGCGCGGGGACGCTCGGGGACAGCGCTGGTGGCCGCGGTGGCCGCGCGGGGTTCGCGCCCGCTTGAGATGCGGAATGCAATCCGCACCTCGCCAGGCCCTGCCGCTGCCGCTGCTGTGCCCGGCGCGCATTCGGTGGCGGGGCCTCCCCGGCACAGCCCGTTGGGCCGGGCCCCGCCGTGCTCCCGGTGCTGCTGCTGTGACTCGAACTGGGCCACAGCCGCGGCCACACGCCGGCACTCGGGGCCGCCCGGTGCCTCCAGCAGCACCAGCGGCGCCGGCGCGTCGCAGGGCCGGGGCAGGCTCTGCAGGGCCAGCGCCGCCCGCCGCTCCACCAGCGCCACCATCTCCGCCACCGACAGCAGGTCCGGGGCGTCCCCAGCGCTGTCCCCAATGGCGTCGCCCGGGGCGTCCTTGGGGGTGTCCTTAGGAGGGTCCTTGGGGGTGTCCCCGGAGCTGGTGGACCAGGGTGGGCTCGGCGCGGCCTTGGGGTCGTGGCAACGCCGGCGCCGCTTGGCCTTGGAGCTATCGCTGCCCCAGTTGCCCTTGACCTTCATGGTGCTGGCACGGCCGCCGGTGCCGCCGGTGCCGCCGGTGCCACACTGGTGGGCCACGAAGAAGGCCACCTTCTCCTTGGTGTTGCCCGGCTTGATGACGTACCACGTGTCCAGCAGCACCCGCCCGTCCTCGGCGGCAGCCGCCGGCGCCGGGCCGGGCTCGGAGGGCTCCGGGGGGGTGTTCTCGGAGGGGCGGCAGCCCAGGGACTTGCGGGGGG
The DNA here is from genome assembly GCF_965178545.1 of Coloeus monedula. Taxonomy (NCBI): domain Eukaryota; kingdom Metazoa; phylum Chordata; class Aves; order Passeriformes; family Corvidae; genus Coloeus; species Coloeus monedula. Next base: position 3,423,739 of record NC_138813.1, on the reverse strand, counting down.
CTGCGGGGCCAGCTGCGGCGGGGGCACATGGCTTGTTCTGCGAGAAGGTGCCGAAGGGCCGCGGGCACCACAGCTGCAGCTGCGGGAAGGCGTTGGGCTCCATCAGCGCCGCATGGCACGGCCACGCCGCCGGGGCCGCCCGGGCCTGCGGAGAGACGACCGGTGAGGGCGGGGGGGGCTCCGGGGACACTCAGGGGACCCTCGGGGACATCGCGGGGCTGCTCCCCCCTCCCACGCGCGGCGCAAGCCCCGCCCCCGAGCCCGCTAAGCCCCGCCCCCTCACGCCCCGCCCCCCTGGAGGCCACGACCCGCCCGTTTAACGCCTTGCCCCCGCGCGCGCCCGGGCGGCGGCCAATCAGCGCGCAGTGCTCGGGCCATGCCCATATATGGACGGCGGCGCGCGGCGCGGCGGGGGCGTGGCCGGGGCGATGGGCGTGGCCTCGAGGGGGTGTGGCCTTAAGGCCCCGCCCGCACCGCGCCGCGGTCCCGGTCCCGCGTGGGCCCGGGGGGGGTCGGGGGGGAATCGGCGCCAGTGTTCCGCGGGGGGGACGCGTTACCGGGCCCGGCCCCGCCACGGTGGGGCCGCGAGGACACAACCGGGCCCACCCGGCGCACCTCGCGCGTCGGCGGAATGGCCCCGTTCCCCCGCGCCGGTGCTCGGTGTCGCACCAGGATCCCCCCCAAGCCCCCGCCGTCCCCTCCGTTAGGCCCCGTGGCCGCTCTCAGCCACCGACCCGCGGGCTGGGCCGCTCCCCGGGACGTCCCGCGATGCTCCGCGTCCACGTCCCTCCCCCTCCCGCGCTGGCCGGGCCCCACCCGGTGCCGCCGCCCCTCCCCCGCTCACCGGGCAGTGCCGGGCGCGGCCGCTCCGCCTCTCCGGCCGCTTCCGGGGTGCCCCGCCGCGCCTGCGCTCGTGCCCGCCGCCCTCCGCGCCTGTGCCGCGCGGGACATCACGGGAGCTGTAGTTCGCTCCCGCCGAGCTCTGGGCCGCTGCGCGGAGTTTCACGGGAGTTGTAGTCCTGCCGTGATGTTCGGCGCTGCGCCGTGGGGCATGTTGGGAGTTGTAGTTCCCCCACCACCTTCCAGTATCCCCCCAGAAGCCCGCAGTGCCCCTCCACAATGGCTGCACAGCACCCCTGGGGGTTACACGTTTTTTTTTATTTCTGAGGGTACAAACCTGAGGGCCCTCGTGGCCCTAGCGTTTCAGACCCCCCCCCCAAAATCAGGAGGACACCCAAATCCCCCAGATTTTGCCCCAAATTGCCCCAGAACCGCCCCCCCCCCCAACCCCAAACTCTTGGAGGCCCTCAGCAGCCGCTCTCAGCCACTGGGTGCTGCCCCTGTCGGGAGTGACCCCTCCGGGGGCCCCTGGGGGGGCCGGGGACACCCAGACGGCACCGCTGCCACCCCCGGCGGACCTCGGCCTGCACCTGCGGGTGGCATGTCACGATATATGGCGGCATCTCGTGATACACAGCACCGTGTTGCGACATGCCCCGGTTGCGGACACACCTCCTTGTTGGTGAAGCAGTACAGGATGCTGACAACCAGGCCCTGGGTGGGGGGACATGTGGGGGGCCACCCGATTAACCCCCATTAAACCCTCATTTCAGCCCCCATTGTCCCCCTTTTTTGTCCCCTCATTGTCCCCCCATCATCTCCCGTGTCCCCTCACCTGGGCCGAGGTGAGCAGCAGGTGGAGGCAGAGCCGCGCCAGCCTCAGGCCGCCGCCTCCTTCGCCCTCCCCGGCCAGGGCAAAAACCACCTCGTGCACCCCGAGCAGCGGGATCAGCGTCAGCGTGGAGCGCGCCAGCCTGGGGACACGTGGGGACACGCGAGGACACGGCTGGGACATGCCCAGGGAGATCTGGGGACACCCCCAGGGATGGGGAACCCTTGGGGACCTGGTGTCCCCACCTGTCCCGGGAGTGTCCCCACATCCCCGTGATGCCCCCACCCGTCCCTGGTGTCCCCACCTGAGCCGCGTGTCCCCGCGGGACACCTGGTGTGCGCGCACTTTGGCCACCAGGATCCGGACGATTCGCATGAACACCACGAAGTTCACCTGGGGGGTGGAGGGGACACAGGGGACACCTGCAGTGACACCTCCAGGGTGAGGTGGGGACACTGCCACCCCCCCTGCCCCACCACAATGTCACCCACAGCGACAGCCACCAGAATGGGACAGCGGATCACCCACCACACCGCCACCTTCTCGTTGCGTTCCCAGCACCTGCGGTGGGGGGACACGCTCAGCCCCTCCCACCTGTGTCACCATTGTCCCCTGGAGGAGGGGACAATGTGGGGACAAGGCAGGGGACAGGTGGCCTCACCCCTCATTCTCGTACAGGTACCTCAGGACAACCCAGGGGACCACGAAGACCACGGGGACACCTGGGGGGGACACACCTGGTTAGGGGGACACGGGGACACCGGGGGACACGGGGGGGGGGGGGCACGGGGGGACATGGCAGGTCACAGAGGAACAGGAGGTGACACAGGTGACACGGGGGACAGCAGGTGGCGCAGAGAGGGACATGGGGAGACTCGGGACGGGGCACGAGAGGACACAGGGCTACACAAAGCCGCAGGAGGTGACAGGGGTGACGCGGTTACACAGTGACACAGGTGACACAGGTGACACAGGAGACACAGGCGACACCGGCGACACGTGGCGCACCCCAGCCGAGCAGCAAGAAGGCGGGGACACAGCGGCGACCCGAGGTGGCGACGAGGAGGCGCAGCAGGAAGAGCCCCTCGGCCATGGCCCACGCGTAGTTGGCGCCCACGCAGTACTGGGCCAGGCTCTGCGCCACGCGACACGCGGGGCCCGCCTGCGGCGACACCGCTGTCCCCTCCCCGCCCCGCGGGAGGGCGGCCCGGGGCGGCCCCGGCCCCGCGCGGCCACGGGGAGCGGGTGACACCCGCCCCCGGGGATGTCCCCGAGACCCCCGTGGATGTCCCCTTGTGTTGTCCCCCTCCTCCCCATGGGTGTCACCCGCTCCCGTGGGTGTCCCCGAGACCCCGTGGGTGTCCCCGTGTGTTCCCCCCAACCTCCCCGTGGGTGTCACCCGCTCCCGTGGGCGTCCCCATGAGTGTCCCCGTGGGTGTCCCCTGCCCGGGGTGCCCACCTGCATGCCCAGCAGCTGCAGGGGGTGGCCGTGGCCGTGGCCGTGGGGCAGCAGCGCGTCCCGCGTGAGGATGGCGCCGGCCCGGAGCGCGAAGGACACAAAGAGGTTGGCGTGGATCAGGTTCCGGGTGCAGCGCAGGCGCCTGCGGGGACAGGGATACGGCCACGGGTGACACGGACACGGGGGACATCCCGTGGGTGATACCGACACCGGGGACATCCCGTGGGTGACACCCCCGCGGGGGGCAGCAGCGCCCAGGGGTGCCAGTGCCCCGAGGGTGCCAGTGCCCCGGGTGTGACAGTCTCAAGGGTGACACAGCCCCCCAGGTGCCCCCAGGTGTGACACAGCCCCCAGGTGTGTCACAGACTCAAAGGTGTGTCCCTACCTGAGCAGCAGCAGCAGCAGCAGCGCCACTACCAGCGCGACAAGGGACAGGGAATATCCCACGGTGTAGAGGAGGCGGAACTGCTCCAGCAGCCACGCCTGGCGCTGCGGGGACACGGGGACACGGCAGGGGGACACGGGGGACACGGGGACACAGTGGACATGGCATGGGAACGGCACGGGACACGGGACACGGGACATGGCACAGCATGGGGACAGCAAGGGACACGGCAGACATGGCACAGCAGGGGACACGGGACGTGACATGGCGCACGGGACACAGGGCACGGCAGGGGACATGGCACACGGCAGGGGACACGGGACACAGGGCACGGCACAAGGCAACACACGGTGTGACACATGTCCCGGCACAGCGTGGCACGAGGCGCCGCGGAGTGTCACACGGTGTCACACGGGGCACAGTGTGACACAGGCAGGGCACAGCACGACACGGGGCACAGCACGACACGGGGCACAGTGTGACACACGCGGGGCACAGTGTGACAGGGAGCACGGCACGACACAGCCACGGGCACATGGCACCTCCCAGCATGGTGGCTCCCCACGGTGTCACCCCACTGTGTCCCCCTGCTGTCCCCTACAGCGTCACTCCCCCGTGCCCCACCACGCTGCCCCCACCGTGTGCCCACAATGTCCCCGTGCTGTCCCCCGATGTCCCTCCGCGATGTCCCCTCGCATCCCTGCCCCCTGTCCCCTCGCGCTGTGTCCCTGCACTGTCTCCCCCATGTGCTTGCGGTGTCCCTGCCCCGTTCCCCTGCTGTCCCTTTCTGTCTCCCTCTCTCCCCACCCACAGTGAGTGTCCCCTCGCTGTCCCCCCTCTGTCCCCGCGCTGTCCCCCCTCTGTCCCCGCGCTGTCCCCCCTGCTGTCCCTTTCTGTCTCCCTCTCTCCCCACCCACAGTGAGTGTCCCCTCGCTGTCCCCCCTCTGTCCCCGCGCTGTCCCCCCTCTGTCCCCGCGCTGTCCCCCCTGCTGTCCCTTTCTGTCCCCCTCTCTCCCCGCGCTGTCCCCACCTGCAGCGGCTGCACCTGCGCCAGGTCCTCGCACTGGGAATTGTCCTGCCAGGGCCTCCCGCTGTCGTCTATCACCCAGCGCCCGTCGGGGCCGCAGCGCCGCGCCACCACCCCGCCCTGCACTGTGGCACCGCTGTCACCCGCTGTCCCCTCCCCGGGGACTCCCGGGGCCGCCCCCGCGTTACCTCGGTGGTACCAGGGCAGGTACCAGGGGCAGGGGACAGTGGCGGTGCTGTTGGGGACAGCGTCCCCCCAGCACGCGTAGAGGTCGAAGCTGCGGTTGCAGACGGGTCCTGGGTGGGGGGGCGTGGGGAGGGGTCAGGGGGGTCCTGGAGTGTCCCCGGTGTCCCCAAGGTGTCGCCACTCACCCGGGGCGGGCGGGGCCAGGCGCAGGTGCAGCTCGCAGGCCTGGCGGTACTGGCGCCACGCGAGAACGGTGGCCTGGGCGGAGCGCTCCTGGGGGAACAGCGGGGACATCGGGGGGACATCGGGGGGGACATCAGCGGGGACAGCAGCGGGGACAGCAGAGAGGACAGCAGCGGGGACAGCAGCGGGGACAGCAGCGGGAGCCGGAGCAGGGGACATCGGCGGGGACATCAGCGGGAGATGGCGGGGGAAGAGAGGTGGACATCAGGGACAGCGCGGGACAACAGGAGACAGTGGGGGGGACATCGGGAGAGAGCGAGGGACAGCAGAGTGACAGAGTGGGACATCGGGACACAGTGAGGGGACACCGGGGGACATCGCGGGACATTGAAGGACAGTTGGCGATAGAGAGGGACATCGGGGGACAGCGGGAGAGCGTGGGGGGACAGCGCAAGGACAGCAGGGACAGCGGAGGATGACGGGGGGACATCGGGGACATCGAGGGATGGGGGGCATTGGAGGACAGCGGGGGACATCGGGGAGACTTCAGGGGACATCGGGGGGACTCGAGGGGGGATCTCACCTCTGCTCCATGCGGGCCATAGCTCAGCGGGGCGGGGGTCGCTGCCCACTGCCCCATGGTGGCTCCTGGGTGGCCCTGGGGGGATCCAGGTGGCCCTGGGGGGTCCCGGGGTGTCCCCTACCCTCCGTCCCCCGGTACCGGCTCCGCGAGTGGCTCTGTCACCCTCGGGTGACACCGGCACCGGCTGGGACCGCCCCCGGGAGGGGCGGGGGGCGCGCGGGGGGGGCGCGGGAGGAGCCTCAGTGTCACCCGCGGGGTCCCAGTGCCACCCAGGTGTGTCCCAGCATTCTCATGGGTGTCCCAGTGTCCCCCACAGGTGTCCCAGGGTCTCCCAGTGTCCCCCAGTGTGTCCCCCATTGTCCCCCAGTGTCCCCCTGTGTCCCCCAATGTGTCCCCATTGTCCCCCAGTGTCCCCCCAGTGTCTCCCAGTGTCCCCTAATGTGTCCCCCAGTGTCCCCAAGTGTCCCCCAATGTCCCCCAATGTCCCCCCAGTGTCCCCCAATATGTCCCCCATTGTCCCCCAGTGTGTCCCCCATTGTCCCCCATTGTCCCCCAGTGTCCCCCGGCTATGTGGGCGTGTCCCCAGGAGAAGGGGGCGTGTCCCTACGGAGGGTGTGCGCGCATCCACCAGGGGGCGCCACCAAGGGGGGGGCGTGTCCAAACCTGAGGCGCGCCCCCGCCTCCACACCCACGTGCGCGCCCGCGCGTGCGGCGTGACGTCATCACCGCGCGCCCCCCGCGCCGAGGATGGTGGCGGGCGCGTTCCCGCTGGCCAAGCTGCTGACGCTGGGCGCGCGCCAGCTCAGCCGGCCCCTGGCCGCGCGCATCAAGGCGGGGGCGCGCGCGTCCCCCTTCTTCCGCACCTACATCTGCCTGCCCCCCGCCCAGCGTGAGTGACCGCGGCCGGGGAGGGGTCACGGGGGGCGTGGGGACACCTTGGGGACGTCGGGGGATACGGGGGGACCCCGCCCCGGACCCTCCTTCCAGCCCCATATCTGCCTGCCCCCCGCCCAGCGTGAGTGACAGGGGGCAGGGAGGGGTCACGGGGGCGTGGGGACACCGGGGGACGTGGGGGGGACGCTGCTCCAGCCCCTTCTTCCGCTGCTTCGCCTGCCCAGTGTGAGTGAGGGCAGGTAACAAGGACGTTGGGGACACGTGGGGACGCTGTGGCAGGGGGCTGGTTTGGGGGGTGTCTGTGGATGGATTTGGGGGGGATCTGTGGATGGGTTTAGGGGGGATCTGTGGATGGGTTTGGGGGGGATCTGTGGATGGACTTGGGGGGGATCTGGGATTGGTTTGTGGGAGATCTGTGGCTGGACTTGGAGGGGATTTACGGCCAGACTTAGGGGCGTTTCTGGCTGGGTTTGGGGCTGTCCGCACCCGCCTTTCGGGGGTCCCTAACCCCTTTCTCTCCCCCCAGTTTACCACTGGGTGGAGATGCGAACCAAGATGCGCCTCCTGGGCTTCCGCGGGGCGGCCGTGAAGCCCCTGAATGAGGACGCGGCGGCCGAGCTCGGGGCCGAGCTGCTGGGGGAGGCCCTGGTCTTCGGGGTCGGGGGGCTCTGCCTCTACCTCGAGTACCTGCGGCAGGCGGGGCAGAGCCGGCGCCGCGAGGAGCACCTGGAGCAGACCCTCAGTGACCTCCGGCAGGGCCTCGAGCAGCTCCAGAGGGACCTGGACGAGCTGCGGGCCCAGGGACGTGCCCAGGGAGGGGCCGGACACGCCCAGGGAGGGGCCGGACACGCCCTAGGGAGCTCAGGAAACGCCCCTGCCCAAGCTGTGATGGCCGCTGCTGGGGCTGGCCCCGCCCCCGCTGGCTCTGGACACGCCCCGGTGGGCTCTGGACACGCCCCTGTCGCGACAGGCCACACCCCCACGCATTAAAGCACTTTTGGTGTCCTGCTCGCGGTGCCTTTGAGGGGCGGGGCTCTGGGGGGTGGGCGCGGCCGTTCGGGTGTGTCTGGTGGGGTGGGGTCGGATGAGAACACGGATCAGTCAGCAGGTGCTGAGCACGTGTCCTCCTCTGCTGGGGGGGTGGCCATTAAAGCCCCGCCCCCGGTGGCCCCCCCCCAGGGACTCCCCCCAAGGCCACGAGGGTCCTGTAGAAAACCGTTTATTGGTGCTGGTAGGGGAGACCCCCCTCAAATAACCCAAAAAAAGAGTGAAAAACCCAAAAGTGGCTTAAAAAAGACCCCGGGGGTGCTGGGGGAGGGAAGGAGAAAAAGGGGGGGGTTCCCCTTCCCCCTCCTCCCCCCCCAGTGTAAAAAATGGGGTCCCCGGTTGGCGGTGAGTGGGGGGCACAGTGTGGGGGGGCTCGGGGCCCCCCCTGCCGGTAAGGCACAGCCTGGGGGGCCTGGCCCGGAGCCCCCCCAGGGCGGTGAGGGGGTAAAATGGTGAGGGTGGGCTGGGGGGGGAGAGTGGGGGGGGACACCACCCCCTCTGCCCCCCCAAATCCGGGCCCATGGCGTGGTGGGGGGTGGGAGATGGGGGGTCAGGGTCCGTTTCGCTTCCGCAGCTCCATCACGAACGCTGGGGGGGGAACAGAAAAAGCGTTGGGGGGGGGGGGGCGTTGTCATTGTCACCCCCCCTGGCCCCCTCTGCTACCCCCCCTCCCCATTGTCCCAAGCCCCCCCACCTTCGATGATCTCCTCCTTCATCTTCTGCAGCTCCCTCCGCAGCTCCTCCAGCAGCTCCTGGGGGGCTCACAAGGTGAGGGGGAGGGGCACACCACATAAACCCCCTCCCGAAATTCCCCCCCACCACCCAAACCGGTACCAGTTTGAACCGCTCCAGGTCCAGCTCACTGTGGGGCTCAGAGGAGGGGGCTGGAACGGCCGATTTCATCCTGGGGGGGGTTGAAAGAATGAATTAGGGACCCCCACAGACCCCCCTCCCTCCCCCCCAAGCCCCCAAAACCCACCTGGGCAGAGTGGAGCTGGATTTTTCCCACGGCCTCCGTACGGGCTCTGCGGGGGGATAGGCCAAGGGGTGAGGGGAAGGCTGGACCCCCAACACCCCCCCCCGCCTTCCCCAAAAAAGCCTCCCGGCAAACCCTCCCGGTTCCTCCGCCAAGCTTTTTTTTTTTTTTTTTTTTAGAACTACAGTTCCCTGGATGCCCCGCGCGTTCGCACCGTGCCCGGCCGCGCGCCCCCACCGCGGTGCATGCTGGGGGTTGGAGTCCGCGGGCTCACCCGGCGGCGGCCCCGCCGTCCTCGCGCCAGGCTCCGCCTCGTCCTGCGGGGGCAGAAATTTGGGGGGAGAGGGCTGGGGCGAGGGGGAGGCAGAGAGACTCCCCCCCTTCCTCCCCAAATTTTTTAGGTGGGGGTACTGACGTTGGTGACGTCATCGTCCTTTGGCTGCTCCGCGGCTTTCCTCCTGGGGTGGGGGGATTAAAGGGAGGGGTCAGCGTGGGAATTGAGGGGGACCCCCCCCAAATTGCCCCGCCCCCCCCTCACCTGCGGGCCAGCATGGCGCTCATCTCCTCCATCAGCCCTCCCCCAGCCCGGGGGGCCCCGTCGGCTTTGGGTGGGGGAACGGGGGTGGCCCCCCCACTCGGGGTCTCATCCTGGTGGGACAAACGGGGTGAAGAGGGACGCTGTCCCCAATTAATTACCCTCCCCCATGCTATTAATTACCCCCCCCGACACTCACCTTCCCGACTTTCCTGAGTTTGGCCCCCGCGATGGCGGCGGCAAAGCCGGAGACCCCCCCGGGGACCCCCCCTGGCACCCCCTCGGAGCCCCCCCCCTTCAATGGGGGGGCCGGGGGTACCCCCGGAGCTGGGGGGGGGCCGGGGGGCGGGGGGGGGCCTGGAGGCGGGGGAGGGCCAGGAGGTGGGGGGGGGGCTCCGGGGGCCACAGCTGGGGGTCCTGGGGGGAAAAAAAGAGAAATTTGGGAGGGGGGACCAATGGGGGGAGCCCATTTTTTTGGTGGGGGAAGGTCGGGGTTGAAGCCCCCACGTCACCCACCTGCAGCCATCCCTCGGCGCTCAGACTCATCCATCACTGGCCTGAGGGGGAAGAAAGGGTCAACACCCCCAGTGCCCCCCCCCTCAAATGTGGGGGTTCCCATGTATGTTCCACCCCCCCCCCCAAATTGGGGTTCCCCCCACCTCTCCTGCTGCTCAGGCTGGTCCGGTGCTGACCCATCGGGGTCTGGCCGGGACGGCGGCGTTCCTGGGGGGGGAGAGGACACCCAAAGGTTATTCTGGGGGGGACACGGGGGTTGGCGACCCCTCCCGAGACCCGAGACTCACCCTGGTCGAGCGCCTGCAGCGCCCGGAGCACCGAGGCAGCGAACTGGGCGGCCTCGGGGGGGGCCACGAAGCTGAGCCCCCAGACCCGGCGGCCCTCGCGCCACTGGTGGAACTGGGGGGTGGCCTGGCTGTAGCGCAGCCCCCGCCCTAAGGGGCAGTTAAGGACCACCTGGGGGGGGTGGGGGGAGGGAGATGAGACATGGAGAGACCCCCCCCCCAAACCATGGGGGTGACCCCCAAAACCATAGACACCCCATAGAGCCCCCCCCCCAAAATCACGGGTGTCCTCCCCATGGTCAAAGGGGTCACAGAAAGGCCCCTCCCCAAAAACCGTGGGTGCCTCACAGAGCTCCCCCACCCCCATGGGGATCCCCACCCCCTCATTTCTACCGTGAGCCCCCAGCCCCCCACCCATGGGTGCCCCATAGAGCCCCCGCCACCCCCACAGGGGTCCCAGCCCCCCCATTTCTACCGTGACCCCATAGCCCCCCCCTCCGTGTGTGCCCCATAGAGACCCCCACTCCCATTTCCACCATGGCCCCCCAATCCTCCCCCATTACCCTGGTGACCCCATCGCCCCCCGCCCCCGGCTGACCCCCCCCCCCGCGCCCCCCACCTGCTGCTCGGGGTGCAGCCGGCGCCCCACGAGGCGGAAGCTGTGGGTGCTGGGCTGGTGGAACAGCTGGACACAGCTGGGGCTCTGCGGGGGCCCCCCCGCGGGCACCCACTGCCGCTGCCCCTCGTCGTAGAGCAGCACCGAGGCCCGGGCGCTGCACAGCACCTGCTCGCTGGGGGAGGCACGGCTGGGTCACGCCCCCCGAGGGGCTGGACCCCCCCCCCGAAAGGGGCTGGACCCCCCCCCCAAAACTAGGGGATCCCTCCTTTATATGGGGACCCCCCTGCATGGAACCCCCCAATGTCGGACCCCTGGGTGCTTGAGGATCCCCCCTTAGACAGGGATTCCCCAGTGTGTGGGACCCTCCCCCCCAATGTGGGACACCCCCAGTTTGGGATCCCCAAGATGCTGAAACCCCCGCAGTGTGGGATGGGACACCCCCCAGTGTGTGGGACCCCCTCCCGAATGTGGGACGCCCCCAATTTGGGATCCCCAGGATGCTGAAACCCCCCCAGTGTGGGATGGGACACCCCCAGTGTGTGGGACGCCCCCCCCCATTTGGCACCCCTGGGTACTTGGGGACCCCCTGGGGTGGCCCAGGGACCCCCCCGGGGTGGGAATTTGGGGACCCCCCGAGCCGGGGACCTCCCTCCGCCGAACCTTGGGGCACCCCGGGAGCTGCCCCCCCCAAACTCCCCCCCCGCACCCCAAAACTTCCCCCTGGCCCCCCCTTTTCCTTCCTCTTCACCCCAGGCGGCCCCTCCCCCACTTCCTCCCAGTGTTCCCAGTGCTCCCAATGCCCGTTCCCGGTGCTCCCAGTGCTCCCAGTGCTCCCAATGCTCCCAGTGCCCGTTCCCGGTGCTCCCAGTGCTCCCAGTACCCATTCCCAGTGCTCCCAGTGTTCCCAATGCCCGTTCCCGGTGCTCCCAGTGCTCCCAGTGCCCATTCCCAGTGCTCCCAGTGTTCCCAGTGCCCGTTCCCGGTGCTCCCCAGTGCTCCGAGTGCCCTCTGGTAGCGGCTCCCAGTACTCCCAGTGCCCGTTCCCAGTGCTCCCACGCCCGATTCCAGCGCTCCCTGCCCGCTCCCGGTGCTCCCAGTGCTCCCAGTGCCCGTTCCCGGTACTCCCAGTTCCCGTTCCCAGGGCTCCCTGCTCACTCCCGGTGCCCGTCGCTCCGTTCTTCCGGTCCCTCTCCGTGCCCGCTCCCGGTTCTCCCAGTAAGCCCAGTACCGATTCCCAGCACTCCCAGTGCCCCCCAGTCCCACTTCCCGGTTTTCCCAGCGCTCCCAGTCCCATTTCCCGGTTTTCCCAGAGCTCCCAGTCCCACTTCCCGGTTCTCCCGGTATTCCCAGTACCGATTCCCAGCGCTCCCAGTGCCCCCAGCCCCAGTTCCCGGTGCTCCCAGTGCCCCCAGTCTCACTTCCCGGTTTTCCCAGCGCTCCCAGTCCCAGTTCCCGGTTTTCCCAGTACCGCTTCCCGGTGCTCCCAGTGCTCCCGGTGCTCCCAGTTCCGGATCCCAGCTCTCCCGGTGCTGCCCAGCGCCCGCAACCCCCGGAACCAGTTCTCCCAGTGCCCGTTACCGGCGCCGCCCGTTGCCCCCAGCGCTGCTGTCCGGTGCTCCCGTTACCGGTGCCCCCAGTGCCTCCAGTACCGACCGCGGGGCCGCCCAGTGCCCGTTACCGGCTCTCCCAGTGCCCCCAGCGCCGCTGTCCGGTGCTCCCAGCGCTCCCACTTCGCCCAGTACCGACCCCCGGTGCTCCCAGAGCGCCCAGTTCCCGCTCCCAGCGCCCCCGGTGCCCCCCGCGCCCGTTAATGGCTCCCCCAGTCCCTCCAGCGCCGGTGCGCGGCGCTCCCAGTTGCTCCCGGTACTCCCAGTACCGATCCCCGCTCACCTCATGCTGGCGGCCGCGGCCGGTCCGGGCCCTTCCGGTGGCGGCGGGGGCCGGACCCGCCGGTCCCGGCGAGAGGCCCCGCCCCCCATGGGCCGCACCCCGCCCGTCCGTCCCCGCCCCTCCCGGTAACGGCGGCGGAGACCGGGAGATCCCCCCGGGCCTCCTTAAAACGGCAACGGCGGCGCGCGCGGCCCATCGAGGACCAGTAACGCCCAGTGTCCCCCCCAGTGTCACCCCAGTGTCCTCCAACGGATCCCCCGGTGTCCCCCCGGTGTCCCCCACCCGCGTCCAGCTGGTGTCCCCCCGAGCGCTCCGGTTCTGGGGACTGGGAGGTCCTGGGGGGGCACTGGGAGGGTCCTGGGGGGACACTGGGAGGTGCTGGGGGACACTGGGAGGGTCCTGGGGGCCACTGGGAGGTCCGAGGGGAACTGGGGCGCCCCGGGGTAGGTGCCCAGTTCCCGGTGCCGATTCCGGGTCTCCGTTCCCGGTTCCCGGTGCCCGATGTCGGTTCCCGGCTCCCAGTGCCCGGTTCCTGCTTCCCAGTGTCGCTTCCCGGCTCTCCGGTGTCGCTTCCCGGATCCCAGTTCCCAGTTCCCGGTGCCCGGTTCCCGGCTCTCCGGTGCCGGTTCCTGGTGTCGGTTCCCTGTTCCCGGTGCCGGTTCGCAGTTCTCGGTTCCCAGTGCCCGTGTCGGTTCCCGGTGCCGGTTCCCCATTCCCGGCTCTCCGGTGCCGGCTCCCAGTGTCTGTTCCCGGTGCCGGTTCCCCATTCCCAGCTCTCCGGTGCCTGTTCCCGCTTCCCAGTGCCGGTTCCCGGTGCCGGTTCCCGGTGCCGGTTGCCCATTCCCGGCTCTCCGGTGCGGTCCCGCCCCCCGCCCCGCCCCTCTCCCCCGCCGCCGCCGCCGCCGCCGCCGCCGCCGCCGCCCTTTGTCCGCGGCCCCGGGCCCCGCCATGGCGCTGCGGTGATGCGCGGCGGGGCCGGCCCGGGCGCGGCGGGGCCGAGCGCGACCGGGAGCCCCATGCAGGGGCCGCCGCCATGGGGCAGGTCCTGGGCTTCGCCCACTGCAGTACGGACCGGGCACCGGCACCGGGAACCGGGAGCGGGAAGCGGGGAACGGGGAGGGCGCGGCGGCACCGGGAGGGGCCGGGGATGGGGTACCGGGAACCGGGAACGGGGCGCAGGGAGGGGCTGGGGATGGAGGGAGCGGGAGGGGCTGCGGGATGCGGGAGGTACCGGGGATGGGGAACCGGGAATCGGTACTGGGGATCGGCACCGGGAGCAGGGAACAGGGAGGGGCCGAGGAAGCCGGGGATGGGGGGATCGGGGCTGCGGGAACCGGGAGGAAGCGGGGACGGAAGGACTGGGAGTGGCGGGGGATGGGGGCACCGGGAACTGGGGATGGTTCGGCACCGAGAGGGGACGGGGATGGCGCGGCAGGGGGGCATCGGGAGTGGCCGGGGACCGGGGCAGCACCGGGAGGGACGGGGGCAGCACCGGGAGGGACTGGGGCTACGGGAACCGGGAGGCACCGGGGGACGGAAGGACTGGGAGTGGCCGGGGATGAGGGGTCCGGGAGTTACCGGGGATGGCGGGACCGGGAGCAGCCGGGGATGGGGAGACCGGGCACCGGGATGGGGGCACCTGGGGGCACCGGGAGGGACCGGGATGAGGGCACCGGGCATGGCCGGGGGTGAGATACCAGGAGGTACCGGGGACAAAGGTATCCGGGGCGACGGTACCGGGAGGCGCCGGGGATACGGGAAGAGGGACTTGGAGGCGCCGGGAACACCGGGAACGGGACACCGGGGATGGAGGAGGGACCGAGACTGGCCGGGAATGGGAGGACCGGGGGATCCCGGGGGTGTCCCGGGGATGGAGCGACCGGGAGGGTCCGGAACTGAGTGGGAACGGGGACACCGGGGACACCGGGAACGGGACACGGGGCGTGTCCGGGAGTCCCGGGAAGTTTGGGGGACCAAGTTTTGGGGTCCCACTCCCCGCACGCCCCCCGTGCCCCCCCAGAAGAGGCTCCGTCCACGGCCTCCACCACGCCGGACTCCACCGAGGGTGAGCGGGGCCGCCCCCCCGGTTCGGGGCGAATTTTGGGGCGGGGGGGCGGGCACGAGGCACGAGGCTCCCCCGAACCCCAAAACCCCCCGCAGGTGGCAACGAGGATTCGGAGTTCCCGGAGCTGCCGGCGCCGGAATCCCCTGAGGAGGAGGAGGAGGATGAGGATGAGGACAGGGAGGCGGCGTGGAGGGGGAGACCCCCCCGGGACCCCCCCCGGGAACTGACCTTCTCCTACATCGCCTTCCGGGGGGGGGGCGGACCCCCCCAAACCGAGCCAGGGCCCCGCAGCCGCCGCGAGCCCCGCCGGGGCCGCCCCCTCCGCCTGAGCTCGGGGGGGTCCCCCCGGGGGCCGGACCCCCGAGTGGCCTCCAGGACTCCCCCCCCGAAACGTCCCGGGGAGCCCCCGGCCCCCCCCGAGGCGGGGCTGGAGGCGGGGGCGGCCCTGGAGGAACTGGGGGGGCCCGAGGTGGAGGAGCCCCCCTGGAGCCCGGGTATGGAGGGGGGAGAGGATGGGGGTCCCGGGGTGGGGGGCGGCTCGTGGCCATGGGGGGGGCTGGGCATCGGGAGGGGGTGGTCCCCAAGGGGGGTTTGGGGCCATGAGGGGTCCGGGGACATCCCTGGGGGGGATTTCGGGATCCCCAACGGGGGGGTTGGGGACATGGATGGTCCTGGGACATCCCTGGGGGAAATCTGGGGGTCCCCAAGGGAGGAGTTTGGGGGCATTGGGGGAGGGGGCCCCGAGACCCCCTCGATCCCCCCAATTTTTTTCTCTCAGCCGCCCCCGAGCCCCTCCCCTCCCTTCCACCAGGGGGCGCCCCGCGCGCGCCCCTCCTGGAGCCCCCTCAGGCCTCGGTCCCGCCCCCGCCACTGCCGGACCAATCAGCGAGCGCGTCGGGCGCTGACGGACAGGGTGAGCAGCCAATCAGCGCGTGCGGGCGGGCCCGGGGGGCGGCTTCGGGGTCCGGTTTCAGGGAGGGTCCCGCGGCCCCCGCCGCCATTGGCGGCTAAAAATAGGAGGTGACCCCCCCAAAAAACCCGGCAGCACCCGCGGAAGCCATGGAGGGGCCGGGTGGGGCACGGGGGGGCACTGGGAGGCTCTGAGAAGGGCACTGGGAGCACTGGGTAGCTCTGGAGGGGGAACTGGGAGGCCCTGGGAGAAACTGGGAAGGACTGGAAAGCACTGGGAGGCATCGGGAGAAACTGGGAGGTTGTGGGAAGGGCACTGGGAGCACTGGGGGACTCTGGAGGGGGCACTGGGAGGCACTGGGAGGGCACTAGAGGGACTCCGGAGGAGCACTGGGTTGGAACTGGGAGAGACTGGGAGCACTGGGAGGAGCTGGGGGGACTCTGGAGGAGCACTGGGAGGGGCACTGGAAGGGACACTGGTGTCTCTGGTGTCACCGGTGTGTCCCCGCTGTCCCTCAGTGTGGGAACTGCTGTACTGGCGGGCGCCCGAGCGCTCGGCGCTGGCCTTACTGGTGGCACTGGTGGTACTGGGGTGCCTGTCCCGCTTCAGCACCATCTCGGTGGGCGCCTACGGGGCACTGGCGGTGTTGGCGGTCACTGTCCCCCTGCGCCTGCGCCAGGTGGCCCTGAGGGCCCTGGGGACAGCCCCCCCGGAGCCCCCCGCGCGGTGAGTGACATGGGGACACCCCCCTGTCCCCTCCCTGCCACCCCTAGCACCCCCAGGGACCTCTGGGTGGCCCTGATGGCGCTGTCTCCCCCATCCCATGGGGTGTCCCTGTCCCCATCCCTGTTCCCCTGACACTGTCCCTGTCCTTTGTCCCCCTGTCCCCCCAACCCTGTCCCCATCCCTCTCTCTGTCCCGCGATGCTGTCCCTGTCCCCCTGACATTGTCCCCGTCCCCATCCCTGATGTCCCATCCCGTCCCCTGACGCTGTCCCTGTCCCCAGGACACAGCCGGAGGTCTCTGGGGTGCTGTCCCTGTCCCCTGGCCCTGTCCCTGTCCCCAGGACACAGCCGGAGGTCTCTGGGGTGCTGTCCCTGTCCCCTGACCCTGTCCCTGTCCCCAGGGCGCAGCCGGAGGTCCCCGGGGTGCTGTCCCTGTCCCCTGACCCTGTCCCTGTCCCCAGGGCGCAGCCGGAGGTCCCCGGGGTGCTGTCCCCAGAGCAGCAGCAGCGCTGGGCGCGGTACCTGGCGCGACACGTGGTGACAGCCACCCGCACCCTCACCCGCCTCTTCCTCGTCCACAGCGTCCCCGAGTCCCTCAAGGTGACACTGGGGGCACAGGGGGACACAGGGGGCATGGGGAGGTGTGGGACACAGGGGACATTGACAGCGTTGGGGACACAGGGGGTATTGGGGACATTGGGGACACATGGGGGCATGGGGGACACAGGGGGCGTGGGGGACACGGGGGGTGTGGGTGGCACGGGGGCCCAAGGGCGGGGTGACGGTGACGGTGACAGTGCCACCCGCAGTTCGCCTTCCTGTTCTACCTGCTGACCTACGTGGGGGCCGTGTGCAACGGGCTGACGCTGCTGGGAGCGGGTACGGAGCGGGGACACCGTGGGGACACCACGGGGACACGGGGACATGGGGATGGGAACATTGGATGGGACACGGGGACACCGCAGCGGGACGTGGGACATGGCATTGGGGATGTGGGGTGGGGACACCAACACAGGACACAGGGACATGGAGATGGGGATGGGGACGTGGGGACATAGAAATGAGGATGGAGATGGGGACACGGGGATATGGGATGGGGATGTGGGACAGGGACATGGGACATGGGATGCGGATACAGGACACGGGATGGGGGACAAGGGATGTGGGACAGGGATAGAGGCTGCGGACACGGGGACAGCCTGGGGACAGGGGGGTAAGGGGGCGGAGGCTGGGGGGCTCAGGGGACAGGGGGGTGGGGGCAGAGTGGGGACCCGAGGTGACACAGTGCTCCCTGGCCAGGTGTCATCTGCGCATTCACCTTCCCCGTGCTCTACCGGCGCCACCAGGTACGGGGACAGCGAGGACACGTGGGGACATTGTGGGGGGTGGCGAGGGTTGTGTGTGTCCCCTCGGCCCTCCTGCTTTGTCCCCGATTTCCCCTCCATCCCCCATGTCCCCAGTTGCCCCCTGTGTCCTCGATGTCCCCAACTGCCCCCCGTGTCCCCGATGTCCCCAGGCCCAGATTGACCAGTACATGAGTCTGGTGAGGAGCCACCTGAGCCACCTGCGAGCCAGGTCAGTGTCCCTGTGTTCCTGTGTCCCCCTCCCCTCTGTGTCCCCTGGGGGGGGGTCTCGGGGAGCCCTGGCCCCCCCTGATCCCCCCTGTCCCCGCAGGGTCCTGGCCAAGCTCCCAAGTGCCAAAGTGAAGCCGCAGTGACACCCCTGTCCCTCCCTGTCCCCCTTCCCGAGGTGACAGCGAGGGGGGGGCATGGCCGGGGGGGTCCCCACACCCCTCCCCCCACATGGGGGGCACGTGTCATCCCCCCCTCCGTGTCCTTCCCCCCCCCGCGCGGGGGGGGGGGGGTCACACTTTAATAAAAACTCTTGTGACAGCCGGGTTTGGTGGCGAGGGGACCCGGGGGGGGAGGCGGGGGGGAACATGAGGGGGACAGGTTGTCGTGGGGTGCTGTGGGGACCCTCTGACGTGTGTCTGACCCCTCCCCCGCCCGCTGCTGGGGTGGGCTGTGCTGGGGCCACCTCCTGTTCGCTCCCACCGCCCTGTGTGCCCCCCACTGTCCCCGCGTGTCCCCCCACGTCCTCTCGTGTCCCCCGTGTCCCCCAGTGTTCCTCCATGTCCCTCTGTCCCTGCGATTCGCCGAGTCCCCGTGTGTCCCCCGTGTCCTACAATGCCCCCCCGTGTCCTCCCATGTCCCTCAGTGTCCCCCGATGTCCCCTCGTGTCCCCCGATGTCCCCTCGTGTCCCCCCGCCCCGCGAAACGCGCGGGAACCTGGAAGCACAAGCCCCGCCCCCTCGGTCTTGGGCCCGCCCCCTCCCGCCCCTCTTTGCCGTGGCCCCGCCCCGGCCCCGCCCCGTTGCTATGGCCACGGCCGTTGCCGCGCGACGTAAACACGGGACGCCGGACGTGGTGACGTCACCGCCAGGGAACGCCGTAACCGGGGCGACCCGCGCAGTGTTTACCGGGACGGGACGGGGACACCGCGAACGGGGCGGGGAACCCCCCGAGAGACCCGGGAACACCGCGAACGGGGCGGGGAACCCCCCCGAGAGCCCCGCCGGGACCCCCGGAACCCCGGGACCGGGGCTGGGAAGCCCCCGAGATCCCCCGGGACCCCGGGAACGGGGCGGGGAACACCCCGAGACCCGGCCGGGACTCTCGGGAACGGGACAGGAACCCCTGGAACACCGGGAACGGGGGTCCTGGCTCAGAGACCTCCCGGCAGCCCCGAGACGGGGACCCTGGGAACGGCGCTGGGAAGCCCCCGAGAGCCCGGCCGGGACCCCCGGGACAGTGGGAACGGGACCCCCGAGACAGGGACACAAGGGAGAGCTCGTCCGGGACCTCCGGAAACGGGGACAGTGGGAACGGCACCCCGAAACCTCCTGAGAGCCTGGCCGGGAGCCCCGGGACACCGGGAACGGGAGCCCCGGGACAGCCCGGACGGGACTCAGGGGCACCGTAGGGAGCCCGAACGGGACAACGGGACCGGGGACTGAGATCGGGACCCCCAGGACAGCCCGGACGGGACTCCCGGGACTGCTGCCACCGGGGACACGGGACGGGGACACCGGAGGGGGCGGGGCCTGCGTGAATGAATGAATGAATGAATGAATAAACGAACCAAAGGGCGTGGGAACCGCCCCCCCCCTCCGGTCCCCGCGGCCCCGCCGTGACTCAGCGCCGGTTCCCGCCGGTGACATCAGCCCCCGGTGTCAGTCCCGGCGCTGGAAAGGGACCGGGACCTTCCGGGACCCCGTCCCGGGCTCCCCAGGGAGTGCGGGGATGGGGCCGGTGGTCCCTGCACTCCGGTACCGGGACACCCCAACCCCGGTGTGTCAGCACCCGCCACGGGGACACCCTCACCCCTCAGTACCGGGATCCCCGGAGCTCCTCAGCCCGGTCCCGGTGGCCCCCGGAGGTGCGGGGGATGGGGGTCGCTCTGCCCCGGTCCCGATAACCCCCGGGGCGCTGAAGTTCAGTCCCGGCAACACCCCGGGGGAAAGGTCCCATCGTTCCGGTACGGGGGATCCCCGTACGGGGACTGCTCCACCCCGGGACGGTCCTGGTGGGGGTCCCGAGTGGTTACCAGGATGTCCCGAGGGTCCCGGGAGAGGTTCCGAAGACTCACGGAGGTACCGGGAGCGATTCCGGGGGTCTCCCGAGAGTTCCGGGGGGTTACCGGGCGATCCCGAGAATCCCGGGAATGCTCTGGGGGGATTCCCGGAGGTCTCGGGGGTCCTGGAGGACACCAGGGGATCCCCGGGGTCACGATGGGGGAAGCGGGGAGATTACCGGGGGATCGCGGGAGAGATCCCGGCAGGGGTCGCGGGGGTCCCGGGAGCGTCAGGAGATGCACCGGGGGGGGGGGGGGGGATGGGGGATCCCGGTTACCCGCGGGATCCCGTGGTGTTACCGAGGGCGGGGGGGTCCCGAGGGTCTCGGGGGACTCGCGGGAGAGGTGCCGGGGCCCGGAGCCGGCGGCCCGGAGGGTTCAGGCCGTTTCTAGAACCGCGGTCGGTCCCGTTTCTATTAATACGCGCCCGGGCGGCGGCGGCGGCGGCGGCGGCGGCGGCGGAGGGAATCCCTGTGACGTCATTGCTAGGATACCAAACAAACACTCCAGACAAGCCCATATATGGCTAATTGCGTCACAGGAACTCCGGGGGGCGGGGACAGGGATCCCCCCCGCTCCCAGCCCGCCCAGGGGCCTCTTAACGGCGGCGGCGGCTCCCGGAGCCTCAAACGGCAGCGGCGACAGCGGCCACGGCGGCTGCGGGGTCCGGGGGGTCTCGGGGGGGTCCCGGGGGTCCCAGAGCAGCGGCGGCGGCTGCCGTGACGTCAGCGAAGGGGGGCGGAGCCCCGCCGTATAAAGCGGCGGGGCTGCCGTGAGCAGTTCATTCATAAAACCGGAGACCGGGGGAGCGGCGGGAGCGTCACCGGGGCTCGGAGCGGACGTGCCGGAGCCTGGGAAGGGATTTACCGGAGCTTGCAGCGGCCGAGCGGAACTTTGTGTCTGGGAACCGGAGCTTGGGACGGATGTACCGGGGCTCGTAGCGGCGAACCGGAGCCTGGCGCGGGCGCACCGGGGGCTGTGTACCGGCCAACTTTGGAGCCCGGGACGGGCGCGGCGGGACTTTGTACCGAGCAACCGGAGCCTGGGGCGGATGGAGCGGGGTGTGTAGGGGCGCAGCGGGGTTTTGGAGCGGCGGACCGGAGCCTGGCACGGATGTACCGGAGCTTATAGCGGAGAGCCGGAGCCTGGGACGGACACAGCGGCGTTTGGTACCGGCCAGCCGAGGCTCGTAGAGGCGCACCGGAGCTTGGCACGGATTTACCGGAGCTTACAGCGGCTCCCCGGGACGTTGCACCGGCGAACCGGAGCCTGGCACGGACATACCGGCGCTTCTAGCCGCGAACACTCGCTCGGACCGGCGACCCGGAGCCTGACCGGACACCCGGGGCTCATCGCACCGAACCGGGGCTTGCGACAAAACTCCCTGCGAGCCCCTCCGGGCTTCCACGCGCTTATCCCCCCGGAGCCCGCAACCCCTCCGGAGGTCCCCGTGATGCCGGTAGCGGCGTGACCCGCAGCCTTGTCGCGGCGGGGCGGCCCCCGCGCCCCCGGGGCCATGTTCCAGGGCTTCCCCGGGGACTACGACTCGGGGTCGCGCTGCAGCTCGTCGCCCTCGGCCGAGTCCCAGTACCTGTCGCCGCTCGACTCCTTCGGGAGCCCCGCGGCCGCCGCGGCCGCTCAGGTGAGAGCACCGGGGAGGGGCGGGGGCGCGCGGGGGGGCGCGCAAGGGGGCGGGGCCGTGCGTAAGCGCGCGCAGTGACGCCGCCGCCGATGACGCGGCACGCACGCAAAGCGCGCGGGTTATTTTTGGGCGCCCCCCCCGCGGTTGCCAGGGGAGACGGGAGGAGGGACACGCCCCCTCGGCCGCCGTGGCCACGCCCACCGCGCGCGAAGCCGCGCCCCGCTCGCGGCCGGCGCTGCAGGAAGGCCACGCCCCCTCTTTGCATGGCCACGCCCCATCCTCTGCTTTGGCCACGCCCCCGGAGCGCGATCGCGGTGGCGACTCCCGGAAAGGGGGAGCTTGGCGGTGTCCCCAGAGGGTGGCGGTGTCCCCAGAGGGTGGCAGTGTCCCCAGAGGGTGGCGGTGTCCCCAGAGGGTGGCAGTGTCCCCGCGGTGTCCCCCCCAAGCAGGGAGGGCTCGGTGTGGGGCGCGAGTGCTTCCCACGCCCGCGGATTTGGGGGGGAGCGGACTTTGGGGGGGGCTGCGACCCCTCCCCCGCCCCCCCGAGATGGATTTGGGGGTCTTTGGCAGGGACCCTCAGATTGGGGTGACAGGGACGCGAGGGTGTCACTCGTGGGTGCCAGACACCCCTTGCACGGGGAGGAGGATGATGATGGTGATGAGCTGGGGACATCTCAGGCACGGGCACACCCTCGCCCCAGTGCCACCAGCTGGGGACAGCGCTGTCCCCAAACCAAGGCACCCCGCAGGAGATGACAAGGATGACACCCTGGCCACGGCAGGGGGGTGACAACGCCACCGGGGGCCCGTCCCCTGTGCGTTTGCGGGAACACACCGGTGTCACCCGCGGCTGTCACACCCCGGTCCCGCGCGGTGGGGGGCCACCCCCGCGGTGTCCCCCGCTGTCCCCAGCCACGCTGACCCGTGTCCCCCGCAGGAGTGCAGCGCCCTGGGGGACATGCCCGGCTCCTTCGTGCCCACGGTGACGGCCATCACCACCAGCCAGGACCTGCAGTGGCTGGTGCAGCCCACGCTCATCTCCTCGGTGGCCCCGGGGGCCCCCATGGCGCAGCCGCCCCCCCTCGACCCCTACGACCTCCCCGGGCCCAGTTACTCGACCCCCGGCCTGGGCGCCTTCGCGGGACCCCCGGCCCCGGCCCCCGCCCGCGCCCCCCGCGCGCGGCCCCGGCGCAGCCGCGAGGAGACGGTGAGAGGGGACAGCGGGGGTGGTGGCACTTTGGGGACGTGGGAGGGACTCGGGGATGTGCGGGAGGTTTGGGGGTGTTGTAAGTGGCAGGAGGTTGAGGGACATCCTGGGCGGTGGCAGCTTGGGGACACTGTGAGTGGCAGGAGCTTGAGGGCCATCCCAGGTGGCGGCACCTTGGGGACACCGTGAGTGGTGGCAGATTGAGGGACACCCAGGCGGTGGCACCCTGGGGACACCACACTTGGTGACATCACGCCCATCCTCACCTATACCGAGGAGCGCGATAGGATTTCGGGGACACAGACAGCGGGATTTCGGGGACACGGCGGGATTTTGGGGATGTGGGTGACAGCGGGTGACAGTCCCGTCCGTGTGGCAGCTGACGCCGGAGGAGGAAGAGAAGCGCCGCGTGCGGCGGGAGAGGAACAAACTGGCGGCTGCCAAATGTCGCAACCGGCGCCGGGAGCTGACGGACCGGCTGCAGGCGGTGAGTGCGGGGAGACGGGGACACCGCGGGGGTGGCATCGTCCCCAACAGCCGGGGCGTGGCGGGGGATGGGGCGACGTGAAGTGGAGGCGTCCCCGGAGGGAGGTGGGGACAGGAGTGTCCCCGTCGTGGTGATGCCTTTGGAGCTGGGGACACCTCAGACACAACTCGAAGGGAGTTGGGGACATCAGGTGGGGACAGTGGTGTCCCCCACGGCCGCTGGTGAGGAGGAGGAGGATGATGGTGCTGTTGCTCTCAGAGCTGGACACTGTGGTGTCCCCAGGACTGTGCAAGGGGACAGTGACACCCCTGGGGACATCAGAGGGGACAGGCGGGTTTGCCCTCAGGGCCGTTGGAAGGAGGTGGCAATGTTCCCAGGGGTGGTGGCACCGCAGAGAACGGAGGTTGTCCCCGGGAGCTGGGGACACCAGAGGGGACAGACTGATGGCCAGCGGTGACAGAGAGGGACGGTGCCACCCCTGAGAGCTGGGGACGTGGGAGGGGGACAGATGGACACCCACAGGACAGCAGTGTCCCCAGGCTTGGGGACATCAGAGGGGACAGATGACACTGCAGGAGGAGCAGGATACCGTCCGTGGGAAACAGGGGACAAGGGAGGGGACAGATGGACACTGGGAGAGTCTGCAGGATGTCCCCAGGCTTGTGGACATCAGAGGGGACACCCAGGGGTGCCGCAGGAGGAGGAGGAAGACGATGCCACCCGTGGGAACAGGGGACATGGTGGAGGACAGGCGGGCACTCAGGGACGTCCCCAGGCTTGGGGACACCAGAGGGGACAGACGGACATTCCAAGATGCTGCAGGAGGAGGACAATGCCATCCGTGGGAACAGGGGACAAGGGAGGGGACGGACGGACTCTTAGGAATGCTAGAGGAGCCTGTGGGATGTCCCCAGGCTTGGGGACGTCAGAGGGGACACCCAGGGGTGCCGCAGGAGCAGGAGGACGTCACCCCTGCGAGCAGGGGACAGACGGACACTCAGGGACTCTGGAGGGCGACAACGCCGTCGCCAGGCTTGGGGACATCCGAGGGCACAGAGGGACACTTAGGGACGTCCCGAGCCGGTGACAACGCCACGTGCCCTGACCGCGCTGTCCCCTCAGGAGACGGACCAGCTGGAGGAGGAGAAGGCGGAGCTGGAGTCCGAGATCGCGGAGCTGCGCAAGGAGAAGGAGCGCCTGGAGTTCGTGCTGGTGGCCCACGCGCCCGCCTGCAAGGTCCCCTTCGAGGACATCGGCGCCGTGGGCGCCGGCCCGGCCGAGGTGAGCAGCCCGGGCAAGGCGGGGACCGTCGCCTTCCTGCCCCCGGCGCCGTTCCAGGGCCCGCAGGGTCCCTTCCCCGGCTGCTGCCTCCCGCCCGGGGTCCCCGCGGGACCCCCTAACGCGACCCCCGCGTTTGTGTTCACCCACCCAGAGGGAGCCACGTGTGGAGCCTCGCACCAGCGGAGCAGCAGCAGCGACCAGTCCTCGGACTCCTTGAATTCTCCCTCGCTCCTCGCGTTGTGAACGGGGTGTCCCCCTCCCCTGGTCCCCCTCCGAGCCCCCCGAAAACGGGCACCTCCTCCCTGCCCCCCGCCGCGCCTCGGGGCTGGGTTTTGCCCGCCCCACCCCGTCCCCTTTTTTGGGTTTTTTTCCGGCTCCGGTGGGGTTTTTTTGGGGGGAGGTTGGGAGGGGTTTTTGGGGTTTTGGCGCCTGGAGGTGGTGGCCGTGACGGGGCCCCAGCGTTGCCGTGGCTGTTCGGAGGTGTCTGTTCCCGGTCCCCGTCACCTCGTGGGGGTTCATCCAGGATCTCTGTCCCCTCTCGAGCTATCCCTGCACCATTCCCGCTGCCTGGAGAAGCCTCTCGTGGTGTCCCTGTCACCTCAGAGGTGTCCATCCCCCATTTCATGGGGTTCCTCCAGGATCTCCACCCCATTGGAGATGTCCCTGCCCGTTTCTCACTGCCTGGAGAAGGTTCTGTGTCACCTCAGAGGTGTCCGTCCCTCATTTCAGCGTCTCCACCCCATTGGAGATGTCCCTGCCCCATCCCCACTGCCCGGAGGAGCCTCTAGTGGTGTCCCTGTCACCTCAGAGGTGTCCCTCCCTCATTTCATGGGGTTCATCCAGGATCTCCACCCTTTTGGAGATGTCCCTGCCCCATTTCCATTCCCCTGGGAAGATCTTTTTGTCCTCTCCGTCACCTTTGGAGGTCCCTGTCCTCGATCCTCGCCGTCCTGTGAGACTTTAGGCAGCGTCTCCGTCCCTTTGGTGACATCCCCGTGCCATTCCCACCACCTGGGGAAGGTCTCTGTGGTGTCCCTGTCACCTTGGAGGTGTCTGTCCCCGATCCCCGTCAACCCCAGGGGGTTCCTGCCACATCTCCATCCCTCTGGAGATGCCCCAGCCTGGTCCTGGTGGTACCTGTGACACCTGAGGTGTCCCCAATCCCCTGCTGAAGGGTCCCGGTGCCATCTCCATCCCTCTGGAGAAGCCATCGCTGTGTTCCCGTGCCCCCGAGAAGGTCCCTGTGTCATTTCTGTCCCACTAGAGAGGTCCGTGTCCCCCACCCCCGCTCTGAGGGGCTCCACGGGCCATCTCCCCCCCCTCGGAGGTGCCACTCTTGTCACCTCCACGACCCCCATGTCCCCCTCGGGGGTCCCTGGGCCTCCAGGTGACCCCTCCAGGTCACCTCCTTCTCTTTGGAGCTGCTCCTCTGTCACCTCCGGGATCCCCGCGTGCCGTCCCCGTCCCCCTCCAGGGTCACCCCTCCTCCAGGTGACACCTCCAGGTGGGCTCGCCCGTCCTGCTCGTCCCGCCCGTCCCCGCCTGTCCCTGCCCTGTCCCCTTCAGCTTCGCCGGCCTTGGCTCCGCCCCCCCGGTATATAAATCTATTTTTGTTGCGCGGGAGATGTTTAATTTTTTATTATTATTATAACGAGGATAATTATTGTCGCCCTGTGCCGTGTTCGTGCCTGTCCGGGGCCACCCCGGGCCCCCCGTCCGCGCTCGTCCCGCCCCAAATGTGGCCAATAAAGCAGCTTCCAGCGGCTCCGCGGCTCCTGGGTTTTATTTGGGGAGGAGGGACACTGGGAAGGGTCACCGAGGGGGTTTGGGGACACGGAGCTCTTGAGGACACGGGGCACATGAGGACAAGGAGCTCGTGGGGACCCGATCTCGGGGACACGGGGACAGCGGGGGCGTCGCCCCGTTGCCCCACCCCCCTGTCAATCAACGGGAAAATGGGCGGGACAGACACCACGCCCCCACAAGCCACGCCCCCCTCCGTCGGTGACCGGCAGGGGGAGCCCGGGATGAGAAACTGGGGGGGCATCTCCCAGTTAGGGGGGGCCCTGCCCAGTTTGGGGAATCCTTTCCCAGTTTGGGAGGGTCATCTCCTAGTTTAGGGGCTCCTCTCCCAGTTTGGTGTGGGTTCTCTCCCAGTTTGGGAGGTCCCTGCCCAGTTTGGGGGGGTCCTTTCCCAGTCTTGAGAGGGCCCTTTCCCAGTTTGGGGTGTCCCAGCCCACTTTGGGGGTCCCTGGGGCGCTGCGAGGGAGCCGTGCAAGCTTTGGGGGCTCCCCCCGACCCCCGCACTCCTCCCTTTGGGGGGGGTTTCCTTCCTCCCTCCCCCCCCCCCGGCCTTGACGTCAGGCGCCCGGTGATTCACCGGGGCTGGCACCGGGGACACGCCACTGTCACCCCCCTGTCCCCCGCCATGCCCAGAGCCGCAGCCGGGGACCCCGCGGGTCTCTGGCGCTGCGTCCCCACATGGTGACACCCCAAGTGTCCCCACGCTGTCCCGCGCCCCCTCCCAACGCCGGGGTGTCCCCTGGGCGCCCCCTGTGTCCCCTCCCGGGGCCCCCCCCGGTCCCCGCCCGGCGCTGTCGCTTCCGCCGCCGCCGGTCCCTTCCCAGGGCCGGGGGTGACACGGTGACCCCTGGCCCCGCTCCCGCCGCGGTCACTTATTTTTAGCTGTCGCCTCTTCCTGGCCGGATCCCGACTATTTCTGACCCGGGGAGGGGGACCCACCCAGGCCCGTGGGGACACGGGGGTGGCCGTGCCCTCCGGGTGTCCCACCAGACTCCTCGCTGTCCCCAAGCCTGTCCCCAGCCCCGGGAAGGGCCGCAGTGTTGCCTTGTCCCCACCGTGTCCCCTCATCCCCACTGCGTGGTGGATTCCCAGCGTGGCACTGCTGGCCCTTTCCTCCCCCCGCACCCCATCGGGGGATGGACCCTGCTGTCCCCAAGTCCCCGTGTCCCCAAGGATGAGGACACGGCTTCTGGTGTTAATTACAGCGTCATTTATACACTGGCGGGGGGGAGGGGGGGGGACACGCCCAGATTTGGGGTGTCCCCAGCGCCGGGAGTCGGGGACAGACCCCAGGTTGGGACTGTAGGGGACAGACCCCAGGCTGAGGGTGTCCCCAGCCACCCCGGGAGGGGACAGACCCAGACTCGGGGGTGTCCCCAGCCCCGCGGGAACGCGGTGCCGGTTCCGGGGGTGTCCCCAGCGGTCCCGGGGAGGTTACGGGGGGGGCCTGGCGGGGCTGCGGCGCGGGAGGCGCAGCCGGGGCAGGTGGAACGGGAGGCAGCGCACGGGGCGCGGCGCCGGCAGCTCCGAGAAGAACGTTCGGTGCCGGGGGGGGCCCGGCTCGGCCTCCGACCCCCCCAGATCCTGCAGCACCCCCAGGATCTCGCGCCGGGGGCCCTGCGCCCGCAAACCCCGCGCGTCCAGCAGCGCGGCCACGTGCCTGCGCCTGCGGGGACAGCGGGGACAGCGGAGGTCAGCGGGGACCGGGGCTCAGCGGTCACAAAACCCCCCCCCGGACCACTGGATGTGGTTTTCGGGCACACTCAGCTCCGGGGTGACCCCTGCCCCGCGGCTTAACCGGTCCCAGTTTCCCCCCTGCCCAGTTTAACTGGTGTCCCCCCCCCCCTCCTCCTCAGGTGGCCACGCGTGCCACCGGCCCCTGGGGACCGGGGCCGGGGCCGGGGCCGGGGCCGGGGAGGGGACCTGGCGCGAGGCCGCGGCCGCTTCCCGGCGGGAGGAGTGGGGCGGGGGCTGCCGGGAAGGGCCGGAGGCCACGTCCGGTCACCCCGTCCGGTCACCCCGCTTGGTCCCCGCGGGTTCGCCACATCCTGCCCGTGGCCACCGTGGCCATCACGGCCGCTGGCAGAGTGTCCCGCCGGTCCGTGTCACCCCAGTGCCACCCCCGCGGGGTCCCCGCACCCACCGGACGTCGGGGAAGTCCCTGGCCAGGGCGCCGACCTCCATCTGCAGCGCGGCCGTGTCCTCCAGCACCAGCAGCTCCCGCAGCCGCGGCACCACCGAGTCCAGCCAGGGCGACGCTGAGTCCTGCGGGAGGTGACACCCAGCGATGGGCACCGTGTCCCATGGTGTCACCCAACACCCCACCAACGTCCCATGGGTGTCACCCAATCCAACACCCAACGACGGCACCACGACCATCGCACCCGTGGGTGTCACCTGTCCCAGCACCCAACGGGAGCCGGGGGTCGCAGGGGTCTCACCAGGCGCGTGAAGAGCTCGCGGAGCTGCCGGGCCTCGTCGCCCAGCCGGGCGGCCACGCGGGCGCGCGCCTTAGCCGAGGCACAGACCAGGCGGCCCTGGAGCAGTGGGCGCACGTACTCGATGAGCACCCGGCGGTGCAGCTCGCTGACCAGCACCTGTGGCACGACGGGCGTCACACGGGGCCACCGCGCCCGGGGGCGTCACCCAACGCCACACCCAGCGATGGGCATCACCCAGCCCAACACCCGACCAATGGCACCGTGTCCCATGGGTGTCACCCAACGCCGTGGAGGCCGGTCCAGGCCCTGCACACCTGGTGGGGCTCGGGGTGCAGCGGGCGCAGCGTCTGCGCGAAGCCGGTGATGAGCATCACGATGGCATCGAAGGCGTCTGAGCTCGTCAGCCACTTGCGCTTCATCAGCTTGCCGAAGTAGGGCTGGGGGTGGCGGGCAGAGACGTCACCCGGAGCGGCCGCCCACGGGTGGCACCTGGGTCGGCAGCCAGTGGTGGCACCGAGGGTCAACGCCCAACAACGGGCACTGTGTCCCACAGGTGTCACCCAACCCAACACCCAACGACAGGCACTGTCCCCCACAGGCGTCATCCAATCCAACACCCAACCAAGGTCCCCGTTGCGCCCATCGTGTCCCCCACCCGCCCCTTGGGGACACCTTGAGGTCCTCGAAGAGGCGCCGGGTGAGGACGTGGCCGCAGATGCGGGTGACCCTGTCCAGTGCGGCGTGGGCCTGGCGCCGCGGCTCCTCGCTCTCGGGGTGCCCAAACTGTGCCAGGCGCTCAGCGAAGGCTCTGCAGGAGGGGACAGCGGGGATGTCAGGGTGTCACGGGGACCCTTGGGGACATGGGGACACGGGGCGGCCTCACCTGAAGGGGGGGCAGCAGTTGGCCAAGGCGATGGCGCGGCCAGGGGCGCTGTCGGTGGGGGGAACCTCACTGGGGGCTTCCAGGAACCGCTCGACCTTCCGCTGGAAACTGGGGACACCCCTGGGTCACCGCGGTGGCACCCGGGGGACAGGGGACGCAGGGGACATGGGGGACGTGGCTCCTGTGCCCACCTCTGTGTCCCTGTGCCACCCTGCCTATCCCCTGTCCCCTTGTGTCCCCACGTCCCTTCACTCCCTGTCCCCGTCCTGCGTCACATCCTGGTGTCCCCATGTTGCTGTCGTGTTCCCGAGTGTCCCACCTGTGCAGGAAGGCCACCAGCACGCCCAGCAGGCTGTGGGCCATCTCCCGCCCGAACTCGGGGGTCACCTGGGGGGCTCGGTCCACGTGTGCCCGCAGCAGCTGTGGGGACACGGCCACCATGGGTGTGGGGGCACGGCCACCACCGGCCCCTCGGGGCACTGTGGGGTCCCCACGGGCCACCCCGGGGGACAGGGACGGGCTCTAGTGGTGGCCGTACTCCGGTGACACGCATGGCCAGTCCCTCCTCCATGTCCTGGCTGGTGACATCCTCGGGCCATGTGTCCTCGCTGAGCTGCAGCTCCTGCGCCACGGCCACCTCCACCTTCGCCTGGGACAGTGGGGGACACCATGGGGTGTGGGGACACCAGGAGTGGTGTGGGGACAGTGGGACACAGAGTCGCCTCCCACCCCTTGCCCTGCAACTGTTCTGATGCCACCACAGTGCCAGTCCCAGTGCCACCACAGCACCCTGAATGTCCCCACCCCGGTGCTCCCAGTGCCCCAAGTGTCCCCAGTGCCCACCTTGACGGCAGCGATGCAGGAGCTCTCGAGGTCGCGCTGGGTCTCGGGGGGCAGGAGGGGCCCCAGCTCCTGCGCCCGCAGAAGGGCCCCCACTTCGGGGTGCCCCAAAACTTCCCTGGGGGGGGGAGGGACAGCCCCAGTGGGTGTCTGGGGGACACCCTGGGGGCGCGGGGGGACATGGGGGACATGGGGTGCCCGGTGGGGGACAGATGTTGGGGGGTCCCATGGGTGTCCCAGGGGTGACACCCTCTGTACCAGGGTGACACCCTCCGTGCTGGGGCGGGGACGGGAAGGTTTTGGGCAGTCCCAGAGGGTCCCCCCAGGTTCCAGGGGCGGGGGTCTCACCTGGGGTAGGCGTTGCTGTGCCAGTCGAGCAGCAGGTAGAGCTCGGGCACGGGCAGGGGTCTCTGCGCCAGCGCCCGCAGCTGCTGCGCCAGCGCTCGGTGGTAGCCACGGGCGTAGACCCCGAGCGCGCCGTACTCGGGGGGGTACGCGGGGGCCACGTGGCTCCTCACGACCCCCAGGTCGCCCACCACCCTGGCGGCCAGCGCAGCCAGCCGCGCCCCGAGCCCGCCCGCCGGGGCCACCTGCGCCAGCCGCTCGCTCGCCGCCCTGGCCACCGCCTCGTGCCAGCGCCGCCGCAGCGCCCGCGGCCGCCCCGGGCGGGTCCCGGGGGGGGTCCGCGCGTCCGCCGCCTCCTCCTGCTCCAGCACGGCCACCACGGCCCGCAGCGGGGCCACCGCTCGCCCCGCGGCCACCGCCTCGGCCACCACGGCCCAGAGCTGCGCCAGCAGCGCCCGGTACAGCAGCGCCACGTCCCGCGCCCGCCGCCCGCCCGCGGGGACCGGCGACGGCGGAGGGGACCCGGAGGAGGGCGACGAGGGGGGACACGGGGACGGCGGGCGCGACGGGGACAGGGCGCACTCGGCCTCCAGCGCGATGATCTGAGCGTCCGCCGCCACCAGGTCCCGCCGCTGGATCAGCTCCAGGATCTCCAGCACTGCGGGGACGCCGGGGGTCCGTGTCCCCGTGTCCCTGTGTCCCCGTTCCTTGTCTCTGTCCCCAGCCCGCATCTCCACCACGTCCCAAAGTTGCCATTCCCATGTCCCTGTGTCCCCAAGTCCCACGTCTCCATCCCTGTCCCCTGTCCCCAAGTCCCCCGGCCCCGGCCCCGTCCCACGTCCCCTTTCCCAAAGTCCCCGTCCCCATGTCCCTGTGTCCCCAAGTCCCCATGTCCCGTGTCACCATCCCCGCGTCCCTGTGGCCTCTGTCACCATCCCTATCCTCACGTCCCCAAGTCCCGCGTCCCCGTCCCCACCGCTGTCCCCACCGCATGTCCCCAAGCCCCCCTCGTCCCTCCGGTGCCCCCCGCTGTCCCCACTCACCCGACAGCGGCTCCCTGTCCCTGTCCTTGTCCTTCCCGCCGCTCTCCGGCCGCTGTCCGGCTCCGTCCGCGCTGTCCCCCGCCTGTCCCTCACCCGGGGACGGCTTCTCCGTGCCCCGCTGTCCCCACGTCCCCAGCGCCAGGCGCAGCAGCGACCCCCGCTTGCCCCCCCCCGCCTCCTCCGGGGGTCGCCGCGGGACCCCCGAGTCCTCGGAGCGGCGGCGACCGCGGGGCCCGGCGGGGTCGCGGAGGCGGCGGGCGCGGCCGAAGGGCCCCCCCAGCTGTCCCAGGTGTCCCCCGAGGTGTCCCCCGAGCCCCACCAGCCCCCCCAGGGTGGCGCGGCGCCGCCGGCGACTCTCGGGGTTGGTGGCGAAGGGGTCCCCGTCCTCCTGTCCCCCCTCCGCCGCCCCCCCCGGGGGTCTCCGGAGCAGCGGCATCGCCGGGGGGGCACCGGGGGGGCGCGGGGACACCTGGCTGTCACCCGGAGGCTGAGGTGGCACGGTGGGGACGCCACCCGAAGCTCCCGGAACCGTCGCGGTGCCCGCGGCGGTGGCACTGGTGGCACTGGCGGCGCTGCTGGCGGTGCTGGCGGCGGTGGCTGCGGTGACACTGGTGGCGGCTGCGGTGACACTGGTGGCGGCTGCGGTGACACTGGCGCTGGCCGGGGGCTTCCTGAGGAAGCGCCGCCCCGGAGGGGCCTCCCCGGCCGGGCAGGGTCAGCCCCGGTTCCGCCCGGGCACCGGTACGGGGCGGGGGGACACCGGGGGGGGAGCGGGGTCACCGGGATGGGACTCTGGTGGCACTGGGGGACAGCGGGATGGGACCCTGGTGGCACTGGGTGACACAGGGATGGCGCAGGGACAGGACGCACCAGGGACCGCACGAGTGACAGGGACGGGACCCCGATAGCATAGGGATGGCACAGGGGTGGCACAGGGGACCCCACGGGTGACAAGGAGGGGACTCTGGTGGCACCAGGGGACATCGATGGCGTCGAGACAAGACCCCAGTGACACTGGGGGACACAGGAGTGGCGCAGTGCCACAGGGGGCCCCACGAGGGCCAGAGATGGAACCCCAGTGACACCAGGGGATGGCACAGGGACAGGACGCGGTGACACCAGGGACCTCACGGTGACAGGGAGGGGACACGGGTGACACGAGGGACCCCATGGTGTGACGCTGGAGACCCCGCCAGTGACCCCGCGGCTGACGGGGGGGGACAGATGTGACACAGGAGATGATGGGGAGGGGACAAGGGTGACACGCGGCACCCCACGGCCGACACGGAGGGGACACGTGCCCGCCCACGTGACCCCGCGGCCCACGTGACTCCTCCCCGGTCGCTCAGGGGTTAAACCCCGCTCCCTCCTCCCATTGGCCAGCTCCCAGCCAATCGCAATGCTTCTCCCGCGCTTGGCCACTCCCCCTTCGGGGCGTGCCCAGCTGTCTCCATGCCCGGACGCCGCGTTCTGATTGGTCTGCTCCGTGTCGTGGGCGGGGCTAACGCACGGCCACGCTCTTTATATGGGCGAGGCCACGCCCCCGGCGCGCCCCGGTTCCGGTTCCGGCGCCATGGCCGCCATGGCCGCCCCGGCCCGGCCCCGCCGCCCCCCCCGGTAACGGGACCGCCCCGGGAACGGGACCCCCGGCAACGGGACCGCCCCTCCCGGTGCCCCCCGGTGCCCCCCGGGCCGGGACCATGTCCTCGCGCTCCGCCCTGGCGGCGGGGAACGAGCGCAACGCGGACACGGTGAGGGGGGGGCGGCGGCACCGGGGGGAGGCCCCGGGGGGACCACCGGGAGGGGCCGGGTCGGGAGCGGAGGGGGCGGCGGGAATGATTTGGGGGCACCGGGGGAGAGATCCGAGAGGGGCCGGGGGTAGCGGGGGTGGGGCACCGGCGGTCCCGGTAAAGCGGCGGGGGTTGAACCGGGAGGGTCCCGAGGATGGACACGGGGGCGGGGGGGGGGCTCAGGGGTCACCGGGAACCCCGGGAATGGGCTTGGGGGGCTCAGGGGTTTTTTCCTCCCCCGGGATGACTTGGGGAGGGGTCTCACCCGCTGCCATAATTTGGGGGGGCGTCTCAGCCCCCCGTGATGGGCTTGGGGCGGTCTCGGGGGTCTCAGGCGCTGCTGGGGTGATATGGGAGGGTCTCAGTGGTTTCACGCCCCTGCAGTACATTGGGGGGGTCTTGAGGGTCTCACTGTGATATTTTAGGAGCCATCTCAGGGGTTTTGGGGGGGTCTCGGGGGTCTCACTGTGATATTTTGGGGGGCTCTCAGGGGGTCTCACTGTGACATTTTGGAGGGATCCCACCCTTGCCATAATTTGGGGTGGGGTTCTTACTCCTCTGTGATTATTTTTGGGGTGGGGGTCTCACGCCCTGCCCCAGTGATTTTTGGGGGTCTCACCGGCCCCTCCTCCGTGTCCCCCCCCCCCCAGCTGGCGGGCCCGGGGGGCAGCGGCCGCCCCGAGAAGGGCGGGGGGTGGTCGGGGCGCGGGGCCGGAGCCCCCCGGGGCCGGAACTCGCTGGGGGCCGAGGAGCCCCCCCACGTGGGCAACTACCGGCTGCTGCGGACCATCGGCAAGGGCAACTTCGCCAAGGTCAAGCTGGCCCGGCACGTGCTGACCGGCAGAGAGGTGGGCGGGGGGCTCGGGGGGTCCCGGCGGGGCTGGGGAGGGGGGGTTTGGGGTGGTTGCGGGCAGCGGGAGGGGGCTTGGGGACAAGAGGGGTCAGTGGGAGGGGGCTCACGGGAGAAATAGGGGTCCCAGGGGTCTCTGAGGGGAGCTGGGGGCAGTTGGGGGGATCCTGGGCAGCTGAGGAGGGGTCTCAGGGACACTGGGGGGCCTGGGGAGGGATC
This sequence comes from Coloeus monedula, assembly GCF_965178545.1. NCBI lineage: Eukaryota > Metazoa > Chordata > Aves > Passeriformes > Corvidae > Coloeus > Coloeus monedula. Next base: position 3,389,319 of record NC_138813.1, on the reverse strand, counting down.
TCAGCGAATTCGGGACTGGTCTCAGGTGAATTGGGGTGGTGGGGAGGGGGTCTCAGTGAATTTGGGGGGGTCTCTGGGAGTGTCCTCCTTGCCCCCTCCCTTTTTTTTAGGTCGCCATTAAAATCATTGACAAGACGCAGCTGAACCCCACAAGCCTGCAGAAGGTGGGGAGGGGTCCTGGGGGGGTTTCCCCTCATTTGGGGGGGTTCCCTTAATTTGGGGAGGGGTCCTTTAATTTGGGGAGAGGTCCTGGCCCCCCTCACTGACCCTTCACCCCCCCAGCTGTTTCGGGAAGTTCGGATCATGAAGGGGCTGAACCACCCCAACATCGGTGAGTGGGGGGGGGTCCCGGGGCTGGGGGAGGTCAGGGGGGTGGGGAGGGGTCTTGGGGATGGAGAGGGGTCCCCAATGACCCCCCCACAATGTGTCCCCCCCCCCCCCCCCCCCAGTGAAGCTGTTTGAGGTGATCGAGACGGAGAAGACGCTGTACCTGGTGATGGAGTACGCCAGCGCAGGTGGGAACCCCTCGGGACCCCCCAGGGGACATCCTGAGACCCCCAGAGACCCCCCGACCCCTCCTGTGACACTGAGACACGCCAGGGAACACTGGCCCCACCCAGGGACCCCCTGACTTCCCCCAGGGAACAGTGGGACCCCCCAGGGGACACTGTCCCATCCCATCCCAGGTGTGGATTTGGGGTATTTTGGGGTCCCAGCCCCCCCAGATAATGGATTTTGGGGGCTCAGCCCCCCAGGTTGGATTTTGGGGTCACCCCAGGTGTGTCTCCCCCCGCCAGGTGAGGTCTTCGATTACCTGGTGTCCCACGGGAGGATGAAGGAGAAGGAGGCGCGGGCCAAGTTCCGACAGGTGGGGTCATCTTGGGAGGGCTTGGGGACATCTGGGAGGGCTTGGGGACAGCGTGGGGCCCCGTGGTGACAGTGCCACCCCCTGTCCCCAGATCGTCTCGGCCGTGCACTACTGCCACCAGAAGAACATCGTGCACAGGGACCTCAAGGTGGGACACGGGGACACCGGGGGTGGCACCGCGCAGGGGATCATGTCGGGCATTGCCGTGGCCATCCTGGTGTCCGTGTCCTGGTGTCCGTGTCCTTGACCCCGTGTCCCTGTCCTGCTGTCTCTGTGTCCATCCCAGTGTCCGTGTCCTGGTGTCCCTGTCCTTGACCCCCTGTCCCAGTGTCCATCCCAGTGTCCATGTCCTGGTGTCCCTGTCCTTGTGCTGTTCTCCTCGTGCTGATGTCCCTGTTGCCGTGCTGACGTCCCCATGTCCCTGCTGATGTCCCCACCAATGTCCCTGCTGTCCCCAGGCCGAGAACCTGCTGCTGGACGCTGATGCCAACATCAAGATCGCAGATTTTGGGTTCAGCAACGAGTTCTCGCGGGGCTCCAAGCTGGACACGTTCTGCGGGTCCCCCCCCTACGCCGCCCCCGAGCTCTTCCAGGGCAAGAAGTACGACGGCCCCGAGGTGGACATCTGGAGCCTGGGGGTCATCCTGTACACGCTGGTCAGCGGCTCGCTGCCCTTCGACGGGCACAACCTCAAGGTGACCGTCACCATTTGTCATCTCCTGGTCACTCACAGTCAGCCCTGACCCTCCTCGGTCAGCCCCAAGCTCACCCCAATGTCACGGCTGGAGTTTGGGGTCACTTGGATCCACTGGTCAGGGGGTCAGTGCCCTTTGATGGGCACAATCTCAAAGTGACCTTCACCTCCTGTCACCTGCTGTCACCTCCTGTCACCTGTGACCCCCCCCCCCCCACCCCTTGGTCCCCTCCAGGAGCTGCAGGGCCAGAGCTGTGTCCCCTCCTGTGTGCCCCCGCTCTGTCCCCTCTGTGCCCCCCACCCTGACCCCCGGTGACCCCAGGTGACCTTGAGTGACCCCAGGTGACCCTGCTGTCCCCCCAGGAGCTGCGGGAGCGGGTCCTGCGGGGCAAGTACCGCGTCCCCTTTTACATGTCCACGGACTGCGAGAACATCTTGCGCCGCTTCCTGGTGCTCAACCCCGCCAAGCGCTGCACCCTCGAGGTCTGGGGGGTCCTGTAAGGGATTTGGGGGGGTTCTGAGGGGTCTTGAGGAGTTTTGGGGGGGTTTTGGGGGAGTTCTGGGGGGCTCTTGAGGGGTTTTGGGGGGATTTTGAGCGGTCTCAGGGGTTCTGGGAAGTCCTGTGAGGGGTTTTGGGGGGGTTCTGAGAGGTCCTGGGGGATCCTGAGGGGTCTGGGGGTGTCACAAGAGGGTCTGGGGGTGTCCTCACGTCCCCCTGATGTCCCCGTGTCCCCCCTCAGCAAATCATGAAGGACAAGTGGATCAACATCGGCTACGAGGGGGACGAGCTGACGCCCTACACGGAGCCGCAGGAGGACTTTGGGGACACCAAACGCATCGGTGAGGGACGCGGGGACCGCGGGGGACAGCGGTGACGCCCCGCTGGCGCGGTGACAGCGCCGTGTGTCCCCCCCAGAGGTGATGGTGGGCATGGGGTACACGAGGGAGGAGATCAAGGAGGCGCTGAGCACCCACAAGTACAACGAGGTGACGGCCACCTACCTGCTACTGGGGCGCCGGGGAGAGGTGGGTGACAGCGGGGACATTGGGGACGGCGGGGACATTGAAGGGATTGGGGGGTCAGGGGGACCTTGGGGACATCGGGGACATTGAGGGCAATGGGGAGGATATGGGGACATGGGGACACAGCCACCTACCTGCTGCTGGGACGCTGGGGACAGGTGGGTGACAGTGAGGACATCGGGGACATCGTGGGCGTTGGGGATACTGGGGACACTGGGGGGATTGGGGATATTTGGGACCCGGGGACCTTGGGGGAATATTGGGGACACTGGGGACATCGATGACACTGTGACCCTGGGGGCAGCCCGAGGGTGGCAGTGGCCTGTCCCTGTCCCTGTCGCGGCCGCGGGGCCCAGCCGAGGCCCCCAACGGTGGCACCAAGTCGGGGACATCGGGGACCCACGGGAAGGGACAGCGTGGGGGCGGCCACCACCGGCAGCGGCGGCACAGCGACTTCTGTGAGTGACACTGGGGACATCGGGGGGACATTGGGGACATCAGGGGGCAAGGGGGGGTGCAGTGACTCTGTGAGTGACACTGGGGACATCGGGGGGACATTGGGGACATCAAGGACACAGGAACGGGGGGGGGGGGGCACAGTGACTCTGTGAGTGACCCCAGGGAGGGGGGAACAGACTGGGGGGTCTGGCCCCGCTGTCACCTGCTGTCCTCCCCTCAGTGTCCCCGTGCCCACCCTGGCACCCCTCAACTACCCCATGGACGGGGGGGTCCCAGTGGGTTTTAATCCCCCCAAACCCACCCCAAACCGCCCTGGGGGGGGTCGCAGTGCGGTGTCCCCCCCCTCCTGTGACTCCTTGTGACCCCCGTGTCCCTCCTGTCCCCTCCAGGTGGCCCCGCGCCCACCCCGGCGCCCCCCAAGCGCAGCCCCACCAGCGCCGGCGCCGCGGAGCTGCGGGAGGGGGTCGGGGTCGGGGGGGGCGCGGGGGTCGCCCCCCCCCCCCGGCGGGGCAGCGGCGGCGGCCCCGGGGGAGTCCCGGGGGGAGGGCGTGGGGGCGGGGGCGGGGCCGCCCCTCCCCCCTCCAGCCCCTTGGTCAGCAGCGCCCACAACCCCAACAAGGCCGAGATCCCCGAGCGGCACCCGGACAGCGCGGTGGGCACCGGGGGGGCACGGGGGGGCTGGGGGCACCCGGACAGCGCGGTGGGCACCGGGGGGGCACGGGGGGGCTGGGGGCACCTGGACAGTGCGGTGGGCACCGGGGGGGCACGGGGGGGCTGGGGGCACCTGGACAGCGCGGTGGGCACCGGGGGGGTATGGGGGAGAAATGTGGGGCTGGGTGTACTTGGGGGTGCTTGGGGGGCACAGGGAGGGTGGGAAATGTGGTTTGGGGGTATCCCTGTGGGTCTGGGGGTGTCGCGGGGGTCTCTGTGGGTCTGGAGCTGTCCCCAAGGGTGACCCCGTGTCCCCCCCAGCCCCACGTGCCCCCCAGCGTGATGGGCCGCAGGAACACCTACGTGTGCTCCGAGCGCCCGGGGGGCGAGCGGCACCTGCTGCTGCCCAACGGCAAGGACAGGTGAGAGACCCCTCCCCAAATCCCCCAAATGCCCCCCAGATCCACCCGAACCACCCCGACCCCCCAAAACCCCCAAATCCACCCCAAACCCACCCCGGGAGCGGCACCTGCTGCTGCCCAATGGCAAGGGCAGGTGAGAGACCCCTCGGCAAATTCACCTGCACCCCCAAAATCACCCCAAATCCACCTGTGTGCCCCCTGCTAACACCTGTCCCAGCATCACCAGTGCCACCAGTGCCACCAGTCCGCGTCCCAGCACAGGGGCTGTGGGGCTGGGGGGGTCACGTGGATGTCACCTGTGGGGGTCACCTGTGGGTGTCACCTGGAGGTCACCTTTGGGGGGTCACCTGTGGGTGTCACCTCTGTCACCTGTGTCACCTGACCCCCCCCCCCGTGTCCCCCCAGCCTGTCCCGGCCGCCACCGTCCCCCTCCAGCCACTCCCTGGGCGGGGCTCACCTGGCGCACCTGGCCCGGGGCTGCTCCGCCCGCAGCACCTTCCACGGCGGGGGGGGCGGGGGCGGCCGAGACCCCCGAGAGCGCCGGGGAGGGGGCGCGGGAGCCCCCCCCGCCTCGCCCCCCCCCGCGCCTGCCGCCGCCTCCCCCCGGCCCCGGCCCACGGCCACGCTGCTCAGCAAGATCACCTCCAAACTGACCCGCAGGTGAGCGCACCTGGGGCCTTCGGCCTCGCCTGGGGGGGTGCTCAGCCTCCTCATCCTCACCTGGGGGGGGGGGGTCCTCATCCTCCTCATCCTCACCTGGGGCCTTCAGCCTCACCTGGGGGTCTTCCTCTACCTCCTTCTTCTCACCTGGGATCTTCATCCCCCTCGTCCTCCTCACCTGGGAGCTTCGTCTTCCTCCTCCTCACCTGGGGCCTTCCTCCTCCTCCTCACCTGGGCACCTCCATCCCCTCTCTGCGCTCACCTGAGCCTTCTTCCCGCCCCTCCTCCTCCTCCTGGTCCCCGCTGTCCCCGCTCTGTTCCAGGGTGTCCCTTGACCCCTCCCGGCGCCAGAGCTCCAATCGCTGCGTGTCGGCCACGCCCGGCCCCGGTGCCACCAAGATCCGTAAGTGGCACCTGGGGACGCCTGTGTCACCTGTGTCATGTGGCCCAGTGTCCCCAGAGCCTGTCCCAGTGTCCCCAGTGCTCCCAGTGACACCAGTACCCACCCCCGGACACCAGACCCTGTCCCAGTGCCACCAGTGCCACTGGGATCCCCCGCCCCGGTGCCACCAAGATCTGTAAGTGGCACTTGAAACACCTGTGTCACCTCCTGGGAGACCTGTGTGACCTGGCCCAGTGTCCCCGGAGCCTGTCCCAGTGTCTCCAGTGACACCAGTAACACCAGTACCCATCCCAGTGCCCCCCAGTGCCATTGGGATCCACTGCCCTGGTGCCACTAAGATCTGTAAGTGGCACCTGTGGCACTTGTGACACCTGGCCCAGTGTCCCCAGTGCCCCCAGTGCTTCTCTGTCCCTTCTCTCTTTCCAGCTTTCAGCCTCTGCTGCTGTCCGGGGAGGTTTGGGGGTATGGGGGATTTTTTGGGGGAGTATTTTGGGGGTGTGGGGCAGTTTTTGGGGGGGATTTTGCCTCCCCCCGACCCCGCCGTGTACCCCCAGGGTCGCAGACGAACCTGCGGGAATCGGGGGACCTGCGCTCACAAGGTGGGTGCTGCCCCCTCTCCCTCCCCCCGGGGACCTCCCTGGGGAGCCCCTGCTGGCGCGGGGACCCCCGGGGGACCCCAGACCCACTGCTGCCCCCTCCCCCCAGTTGCCATCTACCTGGGGATCAAGCGGAAGCCGCCCCCCGGCTGCTCCGAGGGGGGGGGGCTGTGACGGGGGGGCTCCACCGCCCCCCGCCCCTCCCCCCCTCCTCCTCCTCGCCGGGACTCCCCCGGGACCCCCCCGGGCCGCCCCTCCCCCGCTGCTGCCGCCGCCTGCACGGGGGGGGCCCCCGGGACCCCCGCGGGACCCCTGGGAGCGCCCGGCTGCGGCTGTAGGGACCCCCCGGGACCCCCCGGGACCCTCGGAACCGTACCAGGACCCCCGGAATTGCACCGGGACCCCCCGGGACCCTTGGAATTGCACTGGGACCCCCCCGGGACCAGACCGGGACCCCAGAACTGGACCAGGACCCCCGGAACCGGATCGGGACCACCATGGCCGCAGCTCCAGGGACCCCCCCCAGAATCTCAGCAGGACCCCCAGAACCTGCTGGGGACCTCTGGAATCAGACCAAGACCCCCCCGGGACCCTCAGAACAAGACTGGGACCCCCCCCGGGACCCTTGGAACCAGACCAGGATCCCTGGACACCCCCCCGGGACCCCCAGAACCGGCCCAGGGGGCCCCCCTCAGCACCTGTGGCCGCACCGGGACCCCCCAGGACCCCCCCGGGACCCCCTCGAGGGCTGGAGCAGCCTCAGGACCCCCCGGGACCCCCCCCCCCCCCGGGGGCTGCGGTGGCACCGGGACCGCCCAGGACCCCCCTGGAGCCCCCCAAGGATTCAGCGATTTTCCCCCAGTGTGGGACCAGCGGCGCTGGGACCCCCCCGGCCCCCCCGTGGGGACCTTGGGGACATTGCTGGGGGGGGCTTTGGGGGTCCGGCGGCTCCAGGACTTCGGTGCCAAGATTTTGGGGACCCCCGCGTGACCTGCGGCCCCCCCGGGGTCCCCCCGTGCCCCTTCCGTGTACAGTCTGTAAATACGGCCCTGGGCCCCCCCGAGTCCCCCGTGCCCCCCCCATTTTTAAGTTATTCCTGCCCCGATCTGTCCCCCCGCCCCCCCAAATAAACGTAGGGACCCCCACCCTCGGCGTCTGCGTCTGGGGGCGGGTCCCGTGTGGCGATCTGGGGAGGGGGCGGGGCTGGGTTCGGGGTGGGGGGTGCGGGGGGGTCCCGGGGGCTGTGGGGGATGGGGAGCCCCGCCCTCACTCGGGGGGCGTGGCCAGCACGGCGACCCCCCCCTTATATGGTCGGGTTGTGGGCGTGGCTACCGCGGACCCCCGCCATGGGCCCCAGGGGGCGTGGCCAAACAACTCCTTATAAGGCCGCCGAGCGGGCGTGTCCAGCTCGCCGTGCACGCGCGCTCCAGCCAATCAGGCCCCGCCGCCGCCTCACCGCCCCCCTCGGCCGCCAATCAGCGTTCGCCCCGCTGTTTGGCCACGCCCCCGGCGAAGATGGCGGCGCTGCGGGCGCTGTGGTGGCGGCGGCGGCTCCCGGGGCTCGTCCCGCGGCGGCTCCTGGGGACGGCCGTGAGTGCGACAGGGAGCACCGAGCGGGGCACTGAGCGGGGGACAGAGGGGCCCCGTGTCCCCCCTCCGGGTCCCCCTGTCCTGTCCCGTGTTTGCCCCGTGCTGTCCCCGTGTCCTGTTCCGGTGTCCCCTGTGCCGCTGTTCCCGTGTCCCCTCATCCCCGTGTCCCTCTGTTCCGTCCCGGTGTCCCCCGCTCCTGTCCCCTGTCCCCACATCGCGATGTCCGCGTTTTGCCCCCGTCCCATCCCGGTGTCCCGCTGTCCCTGTGTCCGCCCCGTTCCCGGTCACTGTCCCCGCAGCGCTGGAGAAGCCGCGGCACACCCGGTGTCCCTTTTTGGGGATTTGGGGACCCTCGGTGCCACCGCCGTGTCCCCAATCCCCGCAGGAATCCCCCGAGGAGCGGCCGCAGTTCCCGGGGGCCTCGGCGGAGTTTGCGGAGCGCCTGGAGTTCATCCAGCCCAACGTCCTGGCCGGGATCCCGGTGTACCGGGTCATGGACCGGCAGGGACACGTCCTGCGGCCCAGCGAGGACCCCCAGGTGAGCGGGACAGGGGACACCTGGCACAGGCGATGTCCCACCAGGTGACACCTCACACACGCAAGGTCCAGGCAGGTGCCCCCTGTGTAGGTGACCTCCAGCCACGTGACAGAGCTGTCACCGCCAGCTGCTCGAACACACAGCGCCCGGGCAGGTGACACCCCAAACAGGTGGCCCTGTCCAGGTTGCCCCCAGGTGCCCCCAGGTGACCCCGGGTGTCCCTGTCCCTGCAGCTGCCCAAGGAGCAGGTGCTGAAGCTCTACAAGACGATGACACTGCTCAACACCATGGACCGGATCCTCTACGAGTCCCAGCGTCAGGTACGGCTGTGGGCTCACCTGGGGGGACCTCACCTGGCGGCTCCAGGGCTCTGGGTGCCCAATCCCGGTTTTCCAGGGCCGCATCTCCTTCTACATGACCAACTACGGCGAGGAGGGCACGCACGTGGGCAGCGCCGCCGCGCTCGAAGCCTCTGACCTCGTCTTCGGGCAGTACCGCGAGGCAGGTGAGGCTCAGGTGGGACAGGTGGGCACACGGGAGATGGATTTTGGGGGGATCAAGCCCAGATTTGGGCTCCATGTGTGCCAGGGATGCCCCTGGAGCTGCTCCTGGTGTTTTGGGACACTGGCGATCTCTGGAATGTGTGGGACAGGTGAGGCTCAGGTGGGACAGGTGAGATGGAATTGGGGTGAATCCATCCCAAATTTGGGATCCTGCTGTGCCAGGGATGCCCCTGGAGTTGTTCCTGGCACTCTGGGAACAGGTGGGACAAGTGAGGCACAGGGGAGATGGATTTTGGGGGAATCAATCCCAAATTTGGGTTCCAGGGGGGTTTCTGTACCAGGGATGCCCCTGGAGCTGTTCCTGGTGTTTTGGGAACACCGGTGATCCCGGAAAGGGGTGACACAGTTGGGGACAGGTGTAACAGGTGACACAGGTGAAGGACAGGTGACCCAGGCGTGGCACAGGTGACCCAGGTGAGCCCGGATCCGTGTCCCCAGGTGTGCTGCTGTACCGCGGGTACCCCCTGGAGCTGTTCATGGCCCAGTGCTACGGCAACGCCAGCGACCCCGGCAAGGGCCGGCAGATGCCGGTGCACTACGGCTGCCCCGAGCGCCACTTTGTCACCATCTCATCCCCCCTGGCCACGCAGATCCCGCAAGGTGACGCACCTGAAGCTGGCCCCAGTCCCGCCCCGTGTCCCTGGGGTCCGTCCTGTCCCCCTCCGTAACTGCCAGGGAGCCCCAGTCCCACCCCTGCACCGGCTCCCCGCAGCCGGGTGGCACTGGCTGGGTCCCTGTGTTGTGGCACCTGTCCCTGCTCTGTGTCCCTGTGCCCTGTCCCTGCTCCGTGTCCCTGCTCCGTGTCCCTGTCCCATGTCCCTGTCCCATGTCCCTGTCCCGTGTCCCTGCTCCGTGTCCCTGTCCCGTGTCCCTGTCCCGTGTCCCTGCTCCATGTCCTTCATTCCCAGATCCGTGTCCCTGCTCCATCCCAACCCATTCCATAATTCCCCATTCCCCCCCTCCACCTGCCCCCACCCCCCTCCAACCGACCCCTCTCCCCTCTGACCCTTTTTCCCCCAAACTCTCCTAATTTCTCCCCGAATTCCCGCTTTCCCGGGGCTCAGCCGTGGGAGCCGCCTACGCCATCAAGCGCGCGGACGCCAGCCGGGCCGTGGTCTGCTATTTCGGGGAGGGGGCCGCGAGCGAGGGCGATGCCCACGCCGGCTTCAACTTCGCCGCCACCCTGGAGTGTCCCATCGTCTTCTTCTGCCGCAACAACGGCTACGCCATCTCCACCCCCACCTCCGAGCAGTACCGGGGCGATGGCATCGGTGGGAAGCGGGAGAGCAGCGAAATCGGGGCCTTGGGGGGAAATCGGGCGGTTCTAGGGGGGATTTTGGAGGTGATTCTCCTGCTCGTGTGGAGGTGGACAAGGGGGAGATCCCTGGGATTTAGGGGAGGAGGAGATTTGGGATTTTGAGGTGGGAGATCCCTGGGGTTTTGGGGGAAAAGCCCTGGGATTTAGGGGGGAGTGGGGTCCTTGGCATTTTGGGGCAAAAGCCCTGGGAATTTGAGGAGGAACGGCCAAGATTTGGGGCGGGGAGATCGCTGGGGTTTTGGGGGAAAAGTTCTGGGATTTTGGGGCAGGAGAGATTCCTGCAAGTTCGGGGAAGGAGTCCTGCGAATTTGGGACAGAATCTCTGGGATTTGGGCAGAAAGAGCGCTGGGGATTTTGAGGAAGGAACCTCAGGAATTTGAGAAGGAACGGCCGGAATTTGGGGGAGCGAGATTCCTGGGATTTTGGGGAGGATTTCGGACACCAACCCCCAGGATTTTGGGGCACTTTGGGGCACTTTGGGGCAGCAGCATGGGTTCCAGCGTCCCGGGGGGCTCAGGATGGCGTTTCCCGGGCTCTGATCCCGCGCTCCCGGCAGCGGCGCGCGGCCCCGGTTACGGGCTGCTGTCCATCCGGGTGGACGGCAACGACGTCTTCGCCGTGTACAACGCCACGCGGGAGGCTCGGCGCCGCGCCGTGGCCGAGAACCAGCCCTTCCTCATCGAGGCCATGACCTACCGGTGCGGGCTTCCGGAACGTTCCTCGGGAACGCGGCTCGGGAACGCCGGGAGCCCCCCAGAGAAGCTCCCGGTTCCCCCAGGGTTTTCCCACGGGGTTTTGCCCGTCCTTGCAGGATCTCCCCAGCTTCCCCGCCCCCCCCCCCCCCCCCCAAAAAAGCCCGTTCTCGTGGTTTTCTGCCCGTTTTTCCCCGTTTCCCGTGGATTTTCCATGGATTTTCTGCCTATTTTTCCCTATTCTTTCAGGATCCCCCAATCTCCTCAAAAAGACCCCGTTTCCCATGGTTTTCCGCCCGATTTCCCGCATTTTCCGTGGATTTTCTGCCCAGTTTTCTTCATTTCCCAAGGATTTTCCCCCATTCTTCCAGAATTACCCCCAAAAAACCCATTTCCCATGGATTTCCCACCCGTTTTTCCCCATTTCCCGTGGATTTTCTGCCTGGTTTTCCCCATTCTTCCACAATTCCTCCCCCGGAAACCCCAACTTCCCACAGATTTCCCATGGATTTTCTGCCTGTTTTTTCCTCATTTCCCGTGGATTTCCCACCCATTCCTCCCCATCCTTCCAAGACTCCCAAAAAACCCAATTTCCCACGGATTTCCCACCCGTTTTTCCCCGTTCTTCCGGGATCTCTCCCCAAAACCCTGTTTTCTATGGATTTTCCCCCCTCCCAGGATCGGGCACCACAGCACCAGCGACGACAGCTCCGCGTACAGATCCGTGGACGAGGTGAATTACTGGGACAAGCAGGACCACCCCATCTCGCGCCTGCGGCACTACATGGCCAACCGCGGCTGGTGGGACGAGGAGGAGGAGAAGGGCTGGAGGAAGAGCTCCAGGAAAATGGTCATTCCCGAGGGACTTCGAGGGTTTTGGGGTGGGAAGTTGAGGTTTCGGGATTTCAGGGTGGGAGGGTGCTGGGGGTTTTTGGGGAAAAGAGCCCTGGGATTTGGGAGAGGAACATTCGGGATTTTGGAGTGGGGAATCATCAGGATTTAGGGGAAGAATGTCTGGGATTTAGGGAGGGAAATCCTTGGGATTCTGGGGAGGGAGCCCTGGGATTTTGGGAAGAATAACCAGGATTCTGGGGCAGGGAATGCCCCGCATTCTGGGCAAGAACACCTGGGATTGTGGGGCAGGAATCTCTGGGAATGCTTTGGGCAGGAACCCCCGGGATTTCAGCCCAGGGAATCGCCCAATCTCAGGGAAGAACGCGCGGGATTCGGGGCATTTTCTTGGGGGCGAATCCCGGGATGTGGGGCTGGAACGAGCGGGAATTGCGGGCGGCGTTCCCGCAGGTGCTGGAGGCGTTCGAGCAGGCGGAGCGGGAGCCGAAGCCGCCGCCTCACCTGCTCTTCTCCGACGTCTACCTGGAGATGCCCCCGCGGCTGCGCCGGCAGCGCGCGGAGCTGGAGCGGCACCTGGAGACCTACGGGGAGCACTACCCGCTCCAGCAGTTCCAGAAGTGATCCCGGCATTCCCGGGAATTCCCTGGAATTCCCTCAGTGCCCCCGGAATTCCCTGAGCACCCCCAGATCTGCTGGGAAAGCCCCCAAATCCACCCTTTTCCCCCCAGAGCTGCTCTGATCCTGACCCCAAAATCCACCTGGAGACACCCCCCCCCTGCCCAGGGAGCCTTTCCCACTCCAGCGGTTCCAGAAGTGATCCCAGGAATTCCTGGGAATTCCCTGGAATTCCGTCAGCACCCTCAGAATTCCCTGAGCACCCCCAGATCCACCCCGACCCCCCAATAAATTATTTGGGAGAGGAATTTTGGGGAAGGATCCCTGGGGCTCTGGGAGTGGATCCCCGGGATTTTGGGGACAAGTCCTGGGATTTTGGGGAGGAGGATCCTAAAAATTTTGTGAAGAGAACCTTGGGGCTTCAGGGAGGGAAATCCCTGGGATTTTGGGGAAGGATTCCGGGGATTTTGGGAAGGGATCTCCGGGATTTTGGGGTAGGGTATCCCTAGGATTTTTGGGGAAGAATTCCCAGGACCTGGGGGCAGGGAGTGGCCGCGATTTTTAGGGAAGGATCCCTGGGATTTGAAGGCTCTGGAAACATCAACCCCGCCCCCCCCCCACCACCTTTTCTCCCAAAAAAACCCCAAATCCACAGAAAAATAAGGGATTTATTTTTGGGGGGGTCCCGGGGGGGCCCCGGGCTCGGCCATTCCCAGGACCCGGCACCCCGGGAGCGCCTCCTCCAGCAGCGCCCGGAGCAGCCCCGGGCTGGGCACCGAGAGCCCGGAGACGTCCAGGGACCGCAGCTCCCTGTGGGGGACAGCACTGGGAGCACTGGGAGCACTGGGAGGTCCCCAGGTGACCCCCCTGAGGTGGTGCAGGGTGACCTGGGGACACTGAGGGAACACTGGGGGGACACTGGGGGACATTGGGGGGACACTGGGGTGACACTGGGGGACACTGGGGGACATTGGGGACACTGGGAGACACTGGGGGGACACTGAAGGACACTGGGGTGACACTGGGGACGACAGGTGGCACCGAGGGCCTCACCTGAGGTGGTGCAGCGTGGCCAGGCCCCGCTCGGTGACCTGGGGACACCGGGCCAGCGCCAGGTGCTGCAGGGTGGCCCCAAAGACGTGGAGCCGGCCCAGGGCCCAATCGGACACGTGGGGACATCCCGAGAGGTCCAGGTGGGACAGGTGGGACAGGGACACTGCAGGGGGACAGCGGGACTCTGGGTGTGACCCCGGGTGGGACAGGGAGGGTTTTGGGGGTCCCCAGGTGGGACAGGTGAGTCCAGGGTGGGCCCAGGTGTCCCCAGGAGGTTTTGGGTGGGGGGTCCCAGGGGCTTAGGGGGCTTGGGGGATTTTGGGGTGGTTTTGGGGTGCTCCGGGGCCTTACCCAGGTTGTCCAGCCCCCGGTAGGTGATGGGGGTCCCGCTCAGGTCGATGCCCACCACGGGCAGGTGCCGCAGCCGGGGCAGCTCCGAGCGGCTCCCGGGGCGGATCCAGCACTGCTGCCCCAGAAACCTGCGGGGCCAGAGCCCCAAAACCCGCGGGGTTTGAGGGGTCAGGGCCGGGACCCCTCCAGGTGGGGCAGGGACACCCCAAAAAGGGGAGGGGGCTCACCTGACCCCCCCCCCGCAGGCCAAAGTGAACTCGGCGGCTGCGACGTCGTCCCCAAAGGTGTCCCTGGGGGACTGGGGGTACCTGGGGGGGGGGGACACACCTGGTGAGACCCCGAAACCCCCAAATTCTGCCTCACCTCAGGGGGGACACACCTGGCGAGCCCCCCCAGGGACAGGTGACCCCCCCCCCCACCTCTCTCCCCACCTGCCCCTCACACCTGGGCGCACCTGCCTGACACCGCCTACCCCAAATTTCGGGGTCCCCCTCCCCACTTTCGGGGTCCCCCCTCACTCACGCGTTGAGGTTCTGCAGCCGCCACCGCTGGGCCCAACCTGCGACGGCGCCCAGGCGCTGCGCCCACCTGTCCAGGTGTGTCCGGAGCCCCCCCGAGCCCTCCCGGCGCTGCCCCGGGGGGGGGCGCAGGGCGGGGGCGCCCCGGGACGCCCCGATCTGGGGGGGAGAGAAACGGGGGGGAGACGGGTGAGGGGGGACACCCCTGGGGGGGCGCTCAGAACCCCCAAAATCGCCCCAAACCGCCCCCGCCCCAAATTCAGGGGTGGTGCCGGGGGTTCCCCCGTCCCTGGGGGGGGGTCTCAGGGGTCTCCCCCCCCCCCCTCAGGTAACCCCGGGCCACTCACCGCCCTCAGCGCCGCCATCTTCGCCGCGTCACGTGACTCGCGGGTCACGTGGCCACGCCCCCGCTGCCCCGGTGGTGTCGCCCCCTGGCGGGCCTGGGGGAGATTGAGGGTCGGGGGGGAAGCGGAGAATTTTGGGGGGTCCCAAAGACCCCCTGACCCCCCCCCCGATCCCCCTAAATCCCCACAAAGACCCCCCCAGAGCTCCCCAAGATCCCCGAACCCCCCAAAGTCCCCTAGGCCGCCCCAGGACCCCGCCCCCCAAAGTCCCCTCATCAGAGTTAATTAACGAAGCCCCCACATTTTCGCACTTTTTTATTGATATTCCCTCTTTTCCAGCTTTTTTCCTTCCGGGAGTTTGGTGGGGGGCGGGCCGGGGAGACCCAGCGGGGCGGGGCCAGGGATCCGCCGTGATCCAGGGATCCTGCGAGGCTCGGGAATAGTCCGTGGTCCTGGGATCCCCCATAAATCCGAAGATCCCCTCGTGGTCCTGGGATCCCCCACAGTCCAGGGATCCCCCGAGGCTCGGGAATGCTCCGTCCCGCCGGGATATCCCGTGTCCTGGGGTCGTTCCGTGCTCCGGGAATATTCGGTGCCCCGGGAATTTTCCGTGCCCCGGGAATGGTCCCGGCCGGGAGGATTTTCCATGCGGGAATGCTCCGTGCCGCGGGCATTGCCCACGATCCAGGGATTCTCGGGGGTCTGGGGGGTCGTCTGCGTCCCCCGGGAATTATCCGCGGCCCGGGAATCGCCCACGCTCCGGGGATTGTCCGTGCCCCGGGAATTGTCCGCGATCCAGAAGTTAATTCCCCGTGGTCCGGGGGCGCTCCGCGCGGGAATTCTCCACGCCAGGAGCGCGTTCCACGCCCCGGGAACTGTCCGTGACCCGGGGCCGCTCCTCCGTGCCCCGGGAATTCTCCACGCCACGAGGATTCTCCCGGCCGGGACCCCCGGGATCCGCCCCCCCCGTCACCCCCCGGGACGCGCCCCCGCCATCCCCACGCCCCCCCTACAACACCTGGAATTTCCAGGTGCTCTGATCCTTGTACTCCAGGCAATCCGCGCCCCCGAAATTCACCTTCCAGGCGCTGCCCTGGTCCTTGAACTCCAGGCAATCCACGGCCCCGAAGCCCATCCCGGGGGTCCCCCCGTAGCCCGCGGGCGACGCGGCCAAGCCCAGCCCGGGGGGGCCCAGGGGGCTCAGCCCGCCCACCTGGGGAGGCAGCGGGGACAGGTACGAGTCGAGCCCCCCGAAGTAGCCGGGGTAGCCCTGCCCGAAGCCCCCGGAGCCCGGGAAACCGCGGAACCCCGGCGCTCCCGAGGGGTCCGGCAGCGGCGACAGCGCCGCGGGGCTCCAGATGGACACGGGGGCGGCGCTGGGGGGGCCGGGGGGAGCGGGCGGCGGCGTGAAGGGGCCCGGGGGGGGCTCCGGGGGGGGATCCCGAGGGGGGGAGCTCTTCTTTTTGGGGGGGGGGCGCGGTTTGGGGGGGCCCGAGCCCTGAGCCTGCTGCTGGCGGCACTTGGCGCGGCGGTTCTTGAACCACACCTGGGGGGGACACGGGGACACTGAGGCACGGGGGGGACACGGGGGGACACGGAGACACACGGGGAAACTGAGGCACCGAGGGACATGGGGACACACGGGGTCATTGAAGCCCCCCGTGTCCCCCCCTGTCCCACCTGCGCCCACCCGGGGCTCACCTGCTCCCCCCAGCCCGTCCCGGTGTCCCCCAAATCCCCCCCCCCCCCCATCCTCCTGTCCCCCAGAGCTGTTCCCTGTCCCCACCTGCACGCGGGACTCTCGCTCACCTGTCCCCGCTCTGTCCCCGCCTTGTTCCCGTCCCCCGTGTCCCTCCTTGTCGCCCCTGCCCCCCTTTCCCCGTGCTCCCCCGTGTCCCCAGAGCTGTCCCCTGTCCCCAGAGCTGTCCCCACCTGCACGCGGGACTCGGGCAGGTTGATTTTGAGCGCCACCTCCTCTCGCATGAAGATGTCGGGGTACCGCGTCTTGGCGAAAAGCGCCTCCAGCACGTCCAGCTGCGCCCGCGTGAACGTGGTGCGCTCCCGCCGCTGCTTCCGGGGGGTCCCTGGGGGGGGGACAGGGTTGGGGGACCCCCGGGGTTGGGGGGAGACTCCCGGGATTGGGGGCACACCCCTGGGGTTGGGGGAGTGCCGGGAGTCGTGACAAAACCCCGGGATTTGGGGGAAAACCCGAGAGGGGGGTGGGATGGGGGGGGCCCTCCCAACCCCCCCAGATTTTGGGGTACCCAGGCACCCCCACGGGGGGACCCGCAGCTCCATCCCTCCCCCCCCCCTCCCCGTTTTACTCCCCAAATGTGGGGTACCCGGGTGTCCCCCGGGGCGGTCCCGCGGCTCCACTCCCCCCCCCGTGACCCCCCCAGTCCCCCCGGTGTCGGGGTACCCGGGTACCCCACGGGGGGGGGCAGCAGGTCCAGGCTCAGCCCGTTCACGCCGTAGTGCGGCTGCTTCAGGTACGACATCATGGCCGGGGGGGCTGCGGGGACACCGCGGCGACACCGATGGCACCGGGGGGGTACGCATGGGTGTCCCCAACTCCCCCGGCCCCCCCCAGTCCCCCTGTGCCCCCTCCGGAGCCCCCCGAGCCCCCTTCCGTGCCAAGTCTGCGCCCCCAAACCTCCGTGTCCCCGCGCCCCCCGGTGTCCCCTCGATGTCCCCCCAGTGTCCCCAAGCCCCCCCCAACCCCCGGTGATGCGGTGCCGGTTGTGTCCCCCCCCCCCCTCGCCCAAGACCCCCGGGACCCCCAGCCCCCGGTGCCAGCTGTGCACGGGGGATACACCGAGGGGGCACGGGGCCACCGGGCACCACCCTCGGGGACACCCTTAGGGACACCCTTGGGGGTAGGGACACCTGGGTGACACCCTCGGGGACATCACCCCGGGGCCCCAGCCCTGTCCCTACACCGGGGACAGCGGCGGTGGCTCGTCCTTGAGGCCACCCCAGGGCTGGGGCTGGCTGTCACCAAGCTGGGGACAGCGCTGGTGGCCTGTCCCCAAGCCAGGGGACACCACCCTAGGGCTGGTGACAATATCCCCAAGCTCGGACATGGGGCTGGTGGCCCTGTCCCCATCCAGCGATGGCCCCAAGGCTCTGGTGGCCCTGTCCCCCTGCCAGGGATGGCCCCAAGGCTCTGGTGGCCCTGTCCCCACCCAGGGATGTCCCCGGGGCTCTGGTGGCCCTGTCCCCACCCCAGCGATGTCCCCGGGGCTCTGGTGGCCCTGTCCGCCCCCAGGGCCGCCCCCCGCCCGCCGGGCCGTACCTGCGGCGGTGACACGGTGACAGCGGGGACAGCGGCGGTGGCAGGGGAGGCACCCCCGCGGCGGGGGGAGCCTTAAGTAGGAGCCGCGTGATGTCACCCCCTAATCCGGGGGGACAAGGGGTGACATTGGCCCGGGCCGGCTAATCCAGAGCGGCCGCCAATTAACGGGGGGGACACGGGGGGGGAGAGGGAGGGGGGACACGGGGGGACAATGGGAGGGAAATGGAGGGGGACACGGGGGGACAATGGGGGGGACATGGAGGGGGACACGGGGGGACAATGGGGGGGAAATGGAGGGGGACACGGAGGGGAAGAGAGAGGGGGATATGGGGGGACAATGGGGGGACATGGAGGGGTAAGGGAGGAAGGATACGGGGGGGACACAGGGACTGGGGGGGGACATGGGGGAGACACGAAGGGGAAGAAGGGGGACACAAAGAAGGGGGGAGGGGGCAGGGGACTGGGGGGACCTGGGCGGGGACACTGGGGGGACACTGGGATTGAGGGGGGGGGGACACGGGGGGGACACCGGGAGCTGGGGGGGACACGGGGGTGACTCTGGGATATTTTGGGGTGGACGGGGCTCGTGCTGCGCCCCCCTTTGTGCCCTCTCCCGGGGGGTGACACTAATCCCGGCCCAGCTGCCACGTCTGGGCCGCGGGGACACGCGGGGACAGCGCGGGGAGGGCCCGAACGGGGCGGGGAGGGGGGGCTTGGGAAAAGGGAGGGGTGGGAAAAACTGGGAATTGGCGGGGGGGGGGGGGGGTCGCTGGAATTTCGAGAATAAACCCCCCCAAATTCCTCCTAAAATTGTGGAATTTCCCAAATTCTGGCGCGTTCTCCCCAAAATAACCCCAACAAATGAAGGCGGGGGGGGTCCCGAATTTTCAAGGGGGGGTCCCCGAATTCCAAGGGGGGGTCTCGGCGCTGCCGGGGGGGTCCGGGGGGAGCAGCTGGAGGCGAGTGTGGAAATGGGGCTGATTAGGTTGTTTTCCAGACGCGCGGATTTGGGGGGATTAACCCAAATCCGGGAGCCGGGGGGGGCGGGGGGGTCGGGAAAAGGGGGGGGAGGGGAGAGACACCCCCCCCCTCCAAAAAAAAAATCGGGATCGCAGGGAGCCAAAATTTGGGAATTTGGGGGAATTTTGGGGGTAAAATGAGGAAATAAATGGGAATCAATTGAATTATTTGGGGGGGAGGGGAAAGACCCCCCCCCTCAAAAAACCCCCTGGGATCCCAGGGAGCCAAAATTTGGGAATTTCAGGGGTGGAACAATGAATTAAATGGGAATAAATGAGGGGGGCGGGGTGACACTGATACTAAACCTTGAAATTTGTATCAAACTCGATCGATCTCTATATTAAAAATTGATTATTGGTCTCAAAATCTCAATATTTGTCTTTAAAAATCGATTATTTGTACCCAAATCAATCGATATTGACACAAAAGCAGGTGTTTACATCCAAATCCTTCTGGATTTACTTTAAAAATCGGCATTTGTATCAAAACCCCTCCATTTCAATGTAAAAAAATTCGGTATTTCTACAAAAATCTCACTCTATTGACATAAAAATCGGAAATTGTTATCAAAATCCCTCTGTATTGGTAAAAAATTGGGATATTTGCATCAAAACGCCTGTATTTTTATATAAAAATTTGGATTCTTCCATCAAAATCCCAATATTTTTATATAAAACCCGTGATATTTCCATCAAAATCCCAATATTTTTATATAAAAAATTGGATATTTGTATCAAAATCCCAATGTTTTTATATAAAAACTGGATTACTTCCATCAGAATCCCTCAATTTTTATAGAAAAGTTGGGATATTTCCATCAAAATCCCTCAGTTTTTGTATAAAAATCGGGATATTTCCATCAGAATCCCTCTGTTTTTAGGGGATATTCGCACCCAAATCCCGATTTTCTTATCAAAGGATGAATTTTGATATCGTCCCCCCCCCGGACTCCCCCACCCCTCCCCCTCGTTTTCCAGGGACCTCAGGTGGCTGCCCCTCCCCCCCCTAATCCCGATTATTGGGATAAATTTATCCCGGGGTGTCAAGAACCATCAACGTCCCGGGATAATCCCCTCCCCCCCCTACGGGGAACCCCCCCCCCCAATCCCAAACGAACCCCTCCACCCCCGAAATTTTGGGATAAAGGGCGGGAATTCGAGGAATCCCCGAAAATCCGAATGGAATTCCAAGGAAATTGTTTGGGGTTTTTTGTGGGATTTTCTTTATTCCAGCAGAGCCAGGGTGACAATTCCCACTCCCCCCTCCTCCCCGAAATTCCCCTTTTTGCCCCCAAAACCACACATAGAAAACCAGGAATTCCCCAAATCCAAGGAATTCCCCCAAAATTCCCGCCTTGGACATCCCGAGTGTACAAAAAAAACCCAAACCAAAACAACAGGGGAAACCACCCCAAAAAGCTCCGGAATCCTCGGGAATTTGGGGTCCCTCCTTGTCTGGAATGACCCCCACACACACCCCCAAATTTTTGGGATAAAAGGCGGGAATTTGAAGAATCCCGAAGATCTGGGAGGAATTCCAAGGAAACGCGGGATTTCCCTGGGATTTGCTTTATTCCGATGGAGATGGGGTGACCACGACCCCCCTGGACCCCCCCAGAATTCCCCTTTTCCCCCCCAAAACCACGTGTAGAAAACCAGGAATTCCCAAAACCCCCGAGAATTCCCCAAACCCCACCCGGGATACTCCAGGTGGGAACCCAAGCGTACAAAAAAAGGAGGAAATCGCCCCGAAAAGCCGCGGGATCTCCGGGAATTCCCGGATCCAGGCTCTCAGGCGCGCTCGCCGCGGATCCGCCGGGCCAGCTGGATGTCCTTGGGCATGATGGTGACGCGCTTGGCGTGGATGGCGCACAGGTTCGTGTCCTCGAACAGCCCCACCAGGTACGCCTCGCTCGCCTCCTGGGGACAGGTGTGACACAGGTGTGACACCCACAGGGACATCTGTCACCCCTGTGTCCCCGTGTCCCATCCCTGTGTCCCCAAACAGCCCCACCAGGGACGCCTCGCTCGCCTCCTGGGGACAGGTGTGACACAGGTGTGACACAGGTGACACCGATGGCGGCGCTCTGGAAGCGCAGGGGGGATTTGGGGTGTCCCTGTCACAGTTTGGGGTGTCCCTGTCCCTGCCCAGGTGTGTCCCTGTCCCTGCCCAGGTGTGTCCCTCACCTGCAGGGCGCCGATGGCGGCGCTCTGGAAGCGCAGGTCGGTTTTGAAGTCCTGGGCAATCTCGCGGACGAGCCTCTGGAACGGCAGCTTCCGGATCAGCAGCTCCGTGGATTTCTGGTAGCGCCGGATCTCCCGCAGCGCCACCGTGCCGGGCCTGGGGACGGGGACAGCCCGGGGCGTTGGGGACACCGAGGGCACCCCCCGTGTCCTCCCGTGTCCCTCTTCCCAATCGCCGTGTCCCCATCACCCATCCCCTCTGTGTCCCCTCCCATGTCCCCAACCTGTCCCCGTGCCCCCCATGTCCCCCATCCCTGTATCCCCCCACGTCCCTGTGTCTCCCCAATGTCCCCATGTCCCTCCCATGTCTCTGTCCCCCATCCCAGTGTCCCCCCCATGTCCCCACAAGTGTCCCCTCCCTGCGTCCCTCTCCCCATGTCCCTCCCGTGTCCCCATGTCCCCCTGTGACCCCCGCACTGCTCCGGGAGGGGTCCCCAGCCCCGGGAGGGGGTGGGGGTGGCCCAGCCCCGTGTCCCCCCTGTCCCCTGGTCCCTGCAGTGTCCCCTCTGTCCCCTGGTGCCTGCAGTGTCCCGTAGTGTCCCCTCTGTCCCCCCCTTTACCGGTAGCGATGCGGTTTCTTGACGCCCCCCGTGGAGGGCGCGCTCTTCCGGGCCGCCTTGGTGGCGAGCTGCTTCCGCGGCGCCTTGCCGCCGGTGGATTTCCGAGCCGTCTGCTTGGTGCGGGCCATCCCGGGCCGTCACAGCCTGGAGCCACCGGGAAAAACGGGGAAAAAAACGGGGAGAAAAACGGAGAAAAAAACCGGGAAAGCCAAGAAAAACGAGAAGAGACCCCCGCGCGGCCTAGGCGACTACAACTCCCACGAGCCCCCCGCGCCACGTCACGCGAACACTTCTCCGCGCCTGATTGGCTGAGCACGACGCCCGCGCTGCCCCGAACTACAGCCCCCAGAAGCCTCGGTGCAGCCCCCGCTGATTCGCCAGGGCGGTGCCATTCGCTCGCCCTCCCTTTGATAGACGTGCGTCACAGCCAATCACGTCCCGTCCTTCTGGCCAATCAGCGCGCGGCCGCGCACGGAAGGCGGGATTAAGTAGCAGCGTCTCCTCAGGCGACCCCGGCGCCCCCCTGCGCACCGGAGCCCCCCCGTTATTTCCCCGCCACCACTCCCCGGTACCGACCCCCGACTGCCGCCGCACCCCCGGTACCTGCGAGCGGCGCTGGAGGCGGCGCTGGAGCCGTGGGGGTCCCGCGGTGCAGCTGCAGCGGCTTCGATCTCCCCCTTCCCGCCTTTCCCGGCAGAAAATGGCGGGTCCCGGCTGAGGGCGGTTCCCG
Source organism: Coloeus monedula (assembly GCF_965178545.1). Classification (NCBI taxonomy): domain Eukaryota; kingdom Metazoa; phylum Chordata; class Aves; order Passeriformes; family Corvidae; genus Coloeus; species Coloeus monedula. The sequence continues at coordinate 3,367,261 of NC_138813.1, read as the reverse complement.
TCGTGCCCCGCGCGCCGCGGGGCGGGAACGGGGGGGGGGGGTCGGCTGAGGTGAGGCCGCGCCGCCATCTTGGACGTCCTGAGGGGCTGAGGACTGAGGCGCTACGGAGGCTTTTCCCGCCTCCGAATTCCTTTAATGCCATAATTCCTGAATTCCAGGATGTTGGGGTTTGAGGTTTAAGCGAGGGGACGGAGTTTGGGAGAGCTCGGAGCCAGGCATCATCGCTGTCCCTCCTCTTTCAGGTCCCTTTTCCCATGAAAACACCCAGTAGACCCCCAAAAAGCCCCAGAAAACCTACCCAAATCCAGCTCAGTTTTTCATCTTTTATTCCCAAGAGGAGTAGTTCCATAATTTCATCATTTCATTATGTTTTTAGGGTAAAGCAGGGGGACAAAGCTTGGAAGAGTTCCGAGTGTGTTGATCCCAAAAACACCCTCAAATAGCCCAAAACCCAAACCAAATCCAGCTCAGCTTTCCATAATTTTATTCCCAAAAGGAATAATTTCATGATTCCCTAACTCCACGATGCTGGTTTTCAGGATTAAGCAAGAAAACGGAATTTGGGAGAGCTCTGAAAGAGGCATCGCCCCCATCCCTCCTCCCTCAGCTCCCTCTTCCCATAAAAACACTCAGTTGATCCCAAAACCCCCACAAAAGAGCCCAAAAACCACCCACATCTGGCTCAAATTTCCAATGTTTTATTTCCAAAAGGCCACCGAGTCACGGAAGGCAACTGGAATGGGGGGTGGAGAGCCAGTAAATGAGGGAATAATAAAATTACTGGATATTTTCAGTGCTTTAAGGAGTTTTTTCCCAATTTTTCAGCCTCTCAGGGAGTGTTCTGTGGGAGAAAAATCCCTGAAAAAGCTGCATCTGGCTGAAAATGGCATAGATGAAGGCAGTTACTGAGGAAGAGGAGGATCTGGAGTGAGGGGAAGGATTTTAGGGGGTAAGAGAAGGATTTGGGGATGCGGGAGAAGGATTTGGGGACAAAGAAAGTTTTTGGAGTGGGATTTGATACATTTGGGGATGGGATATGAAGGATTTGGGGTGGAATGAAGAATTTAGGGTGGGACAGGAGGGATTTGGGGTGGGAACTGAAGGATTTCGGGTGGGATAGAAGGGAATTTTGGGTGGGATTTGAGGGATTTTACAGTGGAATATGAAGGATTTGGGATGAAATGAAGGAATTTTGGGTGGGATTTGAGGGATTTAGGGTGGAACATGAAGGATTTTGGGTAGAATTTGAAGCATTTGGGATGGAATGAGGGAATTCTGGGTGGGATTTGAGGGATTTAGGGTGGGATAGGAAGGATTTGAGGTGGAATGAAGGAATTTTGGATGGGATGTGAAGGGTTTGGGGTGGAATATGAAGGATTTTGAGTGGGATCTGAAGGATTTAGGGTGGGATAGAAGGAATTTGGGATGAAATGAAGGAATTTTGGGTGGGATTTGAGGGATTTCGGGGGGGAACTGAACCCCCAGCCCCCCCGTCCCACCGCCCGCGCGGGATCTGGGAAGCGCCCGGTGCCGGGGGCGTTTTGGCGATTCCCGTCATGGAGCGCGGGGGGTGTCCCGGGGGGGCTGGGGGGCGTCAGCACTGTCACGACACGTCCCGATATGCCGCGATATCCGACGATATCTCGCGATATATCGCGACACGTCGCGACGGTGCCCCCCTAGTGGGGCCTACGCCAGGCAGGACTCAATGGCGGCCACGATTCTGCGGAGTTTGGAGTCGCTGTCCACGAATCCATCGCCGTTCTGGGGGGGCCAGCAGCGCTCAGCGGGGGGGACGCCCCCAAAACGGGGCAGGGAGGTGGGGGACACCCCCAAAATGCCCCCCCCCAAGGGGGGGAGCACGCTGGGGGAGGGGCACCCACCTTTTTGGAGTGGACCAGGCGTCCCCCCACTGTCACCTCAAACCATCCTGTCACCTCCGGGGTGCCCTGGCCGCTCTGGGGGGGCACGGGGGGCAGCTGAGAGATAACCCCCCCGTGCTGAGAGCCCCCCAAATCCTGGGGATCCCCCTCAAAATCCTCTGCCCCGCCCCCAAATTAGGAGACCCTCCCCAAAATCCTGCAGCCCCTGAAACTCAGACGGACGCCCCCAGAATCCTGTGACCCCTCCTCAAATTAGCCCCGACCCCGCCCCAGTTTGGCCCCCCCCCAAACCCACCACATCCAGGGCTCCCGGGAAGCGCCGCTCCAGCTGCTGCTTGAGCTTCTCAAACTGGAATTTTGGGATGGGGGGGTCACGCCGGGCCCAGGGGGGGCGGGAATGGGGAGGGGGCACCCCCTGGTTGTTTTAGGGGGTCCCCCCCCGGTTTTTGGGGGATCAGGAAGGGAGGGGGGCTCACCTTGGGTTTGTAGCCTCAGGCCCCGCTGGTGGGGGTGGTCAGTGAGGGGGGGGAGCCTTTTTTAGGGACCCTCCCGGGATTGGGGTGCCCGGGGTTGGGGACGCCCACCCAGAATTAGGGAGCCTCCCCCCAGGGGCACAGAAACCCTCCCTGGGGATTGGGGACCCCCCGGAATCAGGGACAGCTCCGGAATTAGGGGCCCCCCCGGGGCACAGCGACACCCCCAAGAATTAGGGACACCCCCCCCCCCCCGAATTAGGGACCCCCCGGGATTGGGGACCCTCACCCAGAATTAGGGAGCCCCCAGAATCAGGGACACCCCAAAAATTACCCCTCCCCTCCCCCTGCCCCGGAATTAGGGACACCCCCGGAATTTGAGATCTCCCCGGGGTTGGGGCCCCCCCCCCCCGAATTGGGGAGCCCCGAAATCAGGGACCCCGCCAGGAGCACACGGAGTCCACCAAGAATTAGGGACACCCCACCCCCAGAATTAGGGACCTCCCCGGGATTGGGGACCCCCCTCGGGATTGGGGACCCCTCTCAGGGGCACAGGGACCCCCCCAGAATTAGGGACCCCCCCGAATTGGGGCCCCCCGGTACCAGTAAAGGACATGGACTCGGAGCGGCGCCATGGCGGCAACTGCGCCTGCGCGGGAGGGGCGGGCCCGGCAGCGCGGCAGCGGCAGCAGCGACACCAGTGACACCAGTGACACCAGCGACACCAGTGACACCAGGGACACCAGGGACACCAGGGACACCAGCGACACCAGTGACACCAGGGACACCAGTGACACCAGTGACACCAGTGACACCAGGGACACCAGTGACACCAGCGACACCAGTGACACCAGGGACACCAGGGACACCAGTGACACCAGGGACACCAGGGACACCAGGGACACCAGTGACACCAGCGACACCAGGGACACCAGGGACACCAGGGACACCAGTGACACCAGGGACACCAGGGACACCAGGGACACCAGTGACACCAGGGACACCAGTGACACCAGCGACACCAGTGACACCAGCGACACCAGGGACACCAGGGACACCAGTGACACCAGTGACACCAGGGACACCAGGGACACCAGTGACACCAGGGACACCAGGGACACCAGGGACACCAGTGACACCAGGGACACCAGTGACACCAGCGACACCAGGGACACCAGGGACACCAGTGACACCAGGGACACCAGTGACACCAGGGACACCAGGGACACCAGTGCGGGGCACCAGGGACACCAGTGACACCAGTGACACCAGTGACACCAGCGACACCAGCGACACCAGCGACACCAGTGACACCAGGGACACCAGTGACACCAGTGACACCAGTGACACCAGGGACACCAGGGACACCAGTGCGGGGCACCAGGGACACCAGTGACACCAGTGACACCAGTGACACCAGCGACACCAGCGACACCAGCGACACCAGTGACACCAGGGACACCAGTGACACCAGTGACACCAGTGACACCAGGGACACCAGTGACACCAGCGACACCAGTGACACCAGGGACACCAGTGACACCAGGGACACCAGTGACACCAGCGACACCAGGGACACCAGTGACACCAGTGACACCAGGGACACCAGTGACACCAGGGACACCAGGGACACCAGTGACACCAGTGACACCAGCGACACCAGGGACACCAGGGACACCAGTGACACCAGCGACACCAGTGACACCAGTGCGGGACACCAGTGACACCAGTGACACCAGCGACACCAGTGACACCAGTGACACCAGGGACACCAGCGACACCAGGGACACCAGTGACACCAGGGACACCAGCGACACCAGGGACACCAGTGACACCAGCGACACCAGTGACACCAGCGACACCAGGGACACCAGCGACACCAGTGACACCAGTGACACCAGTGACACCAGCGACACCAGCGACACCAGGGACACCAGTGACACCGGTGACACCAGCGACACCAGGGACACCAGTGACACCAGTGACACCAGCGACACCAGTGACACCAGGGACACCAGGGACACCAATGACACCAGTGACACCAGCGACACCAGGGACACCAGTGACACCAGTGACACCAGCGACACCAGTGACACCAGCGACACCAGCGACACCAGGGACACCAGTGACACCAGTGAGACCAGTGCGGGGCACCAGTGACACCAGCGACACCAGTGACACCAGGGACACCAGGGACACCAGGGACACCAGTGACACCAGTGCGGGGCACCAGTGACACCAGCGACACCAGTGACACCAGGGACACCAGTGACACCAGTGACACCGGTGACACCAGCGACACCAGTGACACCAGTGACACCAGTGACACCAGGGACACCAGTGACACCAGTGCGGGGCACCAGGGACACCAGCGACACCAGTGACACCAGTGACACCAGGGACACCAGGGACACCAGTGACACCAGTGACAGCAGCGACACCAGTGACACCAGTGAGACCAGTGCGGGGCACCAGTGACACCAGCGACACCAGTGAGACCAGTGCGGGGCACCAGCGACACCAGTGACACCAGCGACACCAGTGACACCAGTGCGGGTCCACCGGGATAACGGGGAGCTGCGCAGGACTCCAGTGCCACCAGTGCCACCAGTGTAGGGACCCCAGTACAGCACCCCCGGCTAATGGGGGAGGGGGGCGGGACCCAGTGGGACCAGTAAAACCAGTATAGAGACCCCGGGAGGAGGGGAATGAGGCCAGGACCACCACTAGGACCAGTATAACCAGTATATACCCCAGTGGGACCAGGATCCCTCCTGCATTCCCCCAGTATAACCAGTACATCCGCCCAGCATAACCAGTATTTCCCCCCAGTATAACCCCTCCACTCCCCAGTATAACCAGTGTATCCCCCCAGTATAACCCCCCCAGTGTAACCCCTCCATTCCCCAGTATAACCAGTGTATCCCCCCAGTATAACCCTCCCAGTATAACCCCCCCAGCATCCCCAGTCCACCCCCGCAGTGTAACCCGGTCCCTCCCCCAGTACAATCAGTATTCCGCCCCAGTATAACCAGTACACCCCCCCAGCCCCGCCCCAGCCCCCCCAGCCCCGCCCCAGCCCCCCCAGCCCCGCCCCCAGCGCCCCCAGTCCCCGCCCGCTCCCTCCCCCAGGCCGGGCGCTCGGGCGGCAGCGCCGATGGATCCCGGGGATCCGCTGGATCCGCCCGATCCCGGGGGGCGGGGGGGGCGCGGGGGGCGCCGCTGCTGAGCCGGGGGGGCCCGGGGGGGTCCCGGGGGGACCCGGGAGGGGTCCGGGGGGGTCCCGGCGCCCCCCGATCCCGGAGCCATGGGCGAATGGACCATCCTGGAGCGGCTGCTGGAGGCGGCGGTGCAGCAGCACTCCACCATGATCGGCAGGTCAGGGACCCCGAATCCCCTCGGGACCCCCAAATCCGCCCCCAAATCCACCCCCGGGACCTGATCCCTGATCTTCACATTCCACCAAACTCGCCCCCCGAGCCCCGAGATTCCCCCGTGTCCCTGTGCGGAACCCTGAGATTCCCCCCCCTCCCGGGCCCTTCCCGAAGGCCCCCAGATTCCCCCCGGACCCTCAAACTCCTCTCCAGACCCCCCGTCCCACCCCCCGGCTCAGCATCCCCACACAGCCTCAGCCCCCCCGCACCCCCCGTGCCCCCGAAGCCCCCCTGGACCTTCGGGACCCCCCCCCCGATCTCACCACGGACCCCAAAATCCCGTCCCAAGGGCCCCCCAGGACCCCCAAAGCCTCCCCCGCTCCCCCCCCCGCCGCTGTCCCCTCCCCGTTGTCACCTCCCCTCCGGCAGCAGGTGACACTGGTGACACTGGGACAGCCCGGGGGGGCCCCTCCTGCGTGGGGGGAGGGAGGAAAAGGTCTCCACATGTCCCCAAATCTGTCCCCACTCCCCGCAGGGCACCTGGGGGGGCCTGGGTGACACCCCCCGACTGGCACCTGGGACAAATCCAGGTGGGATCTGGGGGCAGGTGGGATTTGAGGGGACACCTGGGATTTGGGGCACAGCTGGGACCTGGGGACAGATGGGACCTGGGGGACAGGTGACATCTGGGAGGGACAGGTGTGACCCACGTGTCCAGATCCAGGTGGCCCCAGGTGACCCGGGTGGCTTGGGGCTGCCCACGGGTTCTGGTGTCCCCGCGGGGAGCACGTGACCAGGGGAGCCACGTGCCCGTCAGGGGACACGCGGCCAGGTGGGACCAGGTGACCACGGCCACGTAAATCCCGGGAGTCCAGGGCCAGGTGGGACCCCCGTGTCCAGCTCTGACCCACGTGTGCAGGTGGGACCCACGGCTCTGGGTCCAGCCCCACATGTTCAGGTCCAACCCAGGTGTCCAGACCCCACCCACGTCTCCATGTCCAGACAGGACCCACGTGTCCGTGTCCAACCCACCCCTCCAGGCAGACCCCAGGCGCCACCCCCAGCTGCAGACCCCCCCCACACCCCGTGCCCACCTTTCCCCCCTGCCAGGATCCTGCTGACGGTGGTGGTGATTTTCCGCATCCTCATCGTGGCCATCGTGGGCGAGACGGTGTACGAGGACGAGCAGACCATGTTCATGTGCAACACGCTGCAGCCGGGCTGCAACCAGGCCTGCTACGACAAGGCCTTCCCCATCTCCCACATCCGCTACTGGGTCTTCCAGATCATCCTGGTGTGCACGCCCAGCCTCTGCTTCATCACCTACTCGGTGCACCAGGCGGCCAAGCAGCGCGAGCGCCGCTACTCCTTCCTCTACCCGCTCCTGGACGCCAAGAAACCCAAACTCAACGGGGCGCCGGCGCCCAGCCCCGACGGCGCCGCCAAGGACGACCCTGAGGACACCAAGGAGCTGCCGCCGCCGCGGCCGCCCCGCAGCGCCAAGATGAAGCGGCAGGAGGGCATCTCGCGGTTCTACGTGATCCAGGTGGTTTTCCGGAACGCTCTGGAGATCGGCTTCCTGGGCGGGCAGTACTTCCTGTACGGCTTCAACGTGCCGGCCATCTTCGAGTGCGACCGCTACCCGTGCGTCAAGGAGGTGGAGTGCTACGTGTCGCGGCCCACCGAGAAAACCGTGTTCCTGGTGTTCATGTTCGCCGTGTCCGGCGTCTGCGTCCTGCTCAACCTGGCCGAGCTCAACCACCTGGGCTGGCGCAAGGTGCGGGCGGCCGTGCGCGGGGCCCGGGCGCGCCGCAAGTCCCTGGGGGATGCGCGCAAGAAGGAGCCGGCGGCGCCCGCGCCCGTCCCCGCGCCCGCCCTGGGCCGGACGCAGTCCAGCGAGTCGGCCTACGTGTGATGGGCTGGGATGGCATTGGCGTGGGACTGGGGGCAGGACAGGGCACGGGCAGTTCTGCCCCGGATTGGTGTTGGAAGTGAAGTTATTGGGGTGTCGGTCCCAAAATGGCAGAGTTTGGAGCCAAAACCATCAGGGTTTCAGTCCCAAAATGGTGGGGATTGGAGTCAGGATTGTCAGGATTTCCATCCCAAAATGGTGGGGTTTGGAGCCACAGCTGACACGTTTGGAGCCAGAACTGTTGGGATTTCGTCCTCAAATCAATGGGGTTTGGGACCACAATCGTTGGGATTTCATCCCTAAATTGGTGGGGATTGGAGCCACAATTGTCAGGATTTTGGTCCCAAAATGGTGCAGATTGGAGCCAAAGTCGCTGGGATTTTGCTCCCAAATTGGTCGGGTTTGGAGCCAGAATTGTTGGGATTTCATCCTGGAACTGCAGGGATTTGGAGCCACAATCATCAGGATTTCATTTGGGGTTTGGAGCGATGTTTGGGATTTCACCCCCAAATTGCTGGAGTTTAGAGCCAAAATCATCAGGAATCGGAGCCACAATCGTCGGGATTTGATTCCCAAATCGCCGGGGTTTGGACCAAAACAACCAGGGATCACCCCCAAATCGTTGGGATTTGGGCCCAATTTGACGGGGTTCAGACCCTGAACTGTTGGGATTTCATCCCTGAATTGCTGGGGTTTGGACCCAAAATTGCAGGGTTTGTCCCCAGATCGCTGGGGGTTTGTCCCCAAAATTGTTGGGGCTTGGACCCACAATCTCCAGGATTTCACCCCCAAATTTCTGAAGTTTGGAGGCAAAGTCGTTGCAGTTTTGCCCCAAAATTGCTGGGGTTTCACTCCCAAAATTGTTAAGAGTTTCCTCCCCAGATTTCTGGAGTTTGGACCCAAAACAGGGATTTTGGACCCAGAATGCCAGGGTTTTTCCCCAAAATTGCTGGGGTTTCATCCCTAAAATCATCAGATTCCCCCTCAAAATTGCTGGGATTTGGACCCAACATTCCTGTGCTTTTCTCCCCCAAAATTCCCACGGTTTATCCCCCCAAAATCTCCGAATTTCAGGATTTCACCCCAAAAGTTGCTACTGTTTTTCCTAAATCTTGGGGTCCCCCCAAATTCTGTCTCCCCCCCTTCAATTTTGGGCCCCCCAGGTGCAAATGGGGCAATTGGGGGGGGGAGGGCACAACCCCTCCTCCCCAACACTCTCAGAGCTGGGGAGGGGAGATTTGGGGGGGTTGTATTTATTTTAGGGGGTTTGTATTGATTTTGGGGGGTTTGCATTTATTTTAGGGTGTTTGTATTTATTTTGGGGATGTTTGTATTTATTTTGGGGGGTTTGTATTTATTTTGGGGGGGGTTTGTATTTATTTCAGCGTTTTATTTATTTTGGGGGATTTATTTCTTTCGGGGTGTATTTATTTGAGGGGGGGTATTTATTTGTGAGGGGCCAGAGGTGCTGGGGGGGCAGAGCCCCCCCAAAGTGTAAATAAAGGGGTCACAGAAGCCTGAGTGGCTCTGGGGGGGTCTCTGGGGGTTTCGGGGTGTCCCCCCCGTGTGTCCTTCCCCCCCCGGATTTGTGGCCCCTTAATCCCCCCGAGCTGAGCCAGCACCATCTGCCACGGCCCCCCCGCGGGAAAGGGGGGCTCAGACCCCCCCCAAAATGGGCTCAGACCCCCCCCCAGATCCCCCTGGGGGGGGGGTCGGACCCTCTTAGCCCCTCCTGGGGGAGATTTGGTCCCCTCCCAATGAGGTTCAGCCCCCCTGATGGGTTTTGACCCCCCCAGGTGGCTTCAGTTACCCCTTGGGGGGGTTCAGTTGCCCCCCAAAATTGGGTTTGACCCCCCCCATTCCCAAAGAAGACCCCCAGACCCGCAGCTGCTCCAAGGAATTTATTTGGGGGGGGGGTCCCGGTCACACCCTGGAATAGAAAAAGGGGGAGGGGTCAGGGGGGTTTGGGGGGGTCCCAGTTTTGGGGTCTCCCCTGCTGCCAGCCCCCCCAACTCACGTCACTTCCCGGAACGCCCGTTTCTCCACGTATTTCACCCGGTACCTCCGCTTGAACCTGGGGAAAACACCGGGAACTGGGTCAAAACGAGCCCCACCCTGAAATGTTGGGGTTTCCCCCTGAAATGCTGGGGTTTTCCCTTAAATTTTGGGATTTTCCTTTAAATTTTGGGGTTTCCCCTTGACTTTTGGGGTCTCACTCACTTGGCCCTTTCCCGGGGCTCGATCATGTTCCGCCTCTGGAGGCTCTTGAAGCGATCCCGGAGCACGTTCCCCTCGGGCTGGAAGTTTGGGATATTCCCAAGTTTTATTTTTAGGGATTCCAGAGGTTTTCTGGGAGCTCTGGAACCGCCCCCCCGCCCCCCCCCAAAAATTTTGGAGCCTCAGCACCCTCAGCCCCCGGGGTCTCGTCCACGCAACAAAACCCCGGAACCCCCAAATCCTTCACATTCCCGAACTTGGGAATTCTCACAGCGCAAGGATGGGTCTCATCATGGGGTGCTGGCAGCCCCACAATCGGGATTTTTCACCCAAAAAACCCCCTGGGAGCACCCACCCGGAGGCTCCGCAGGGACTCCGGGAGCTCCTCGCTGAGCTGCACCTCGGGGCCGGGGTCCTCGTACCTGGAACAGCCCAAAATTGGAATCTCTTGGCTCAAAAATGGTGGCATCAGCCCAAAGTTCCATCCCCACGGTCCCAAAAAAGAGAGATCGCCTCCAAATCCCACCAAATGCTCCCAAAATTGGGGCGTTTACTCCTAAATCCCATCCCCAAATGCTCCAAATCCCCACTGCCCCCAAAATCCCCCTTTCCCCCTCAAAATCCCTTTTTTCCCTTCCCTAATGTTGTTTCCACCAAGGATCCCCTTTTACTCTCCAGATTCTCCCTCTTCCCCCACTTTAATCCTAATTCTTCCCTCTCAAAATCTTCTTTTTCTACCAAAAACCTTTTTCCCTCCCAAGTTCACTTTTCTCACCCCCCAAACCACCTTTTATTTCACCAATCTCCCCTTTTCCCTCCCCAAATCCCCCCTTTTCCCACCCCAAATCCCCCTTTTCCCTCCCCAAATCCCCCCTTTTCCCACCCCAAATCCCCCTTTTCCCACCCCAAATCCCGATGTATTTCCCCCGGGTTCCCACCGGAGCCTCCCGAGGCGCCTTGGGGCCGTTTCCTGCTGCAGCCGGCGCCGTTCCCGGAGCAGCCGCCGGCGCCGCAGCTCCGAGTCCCTCTGGAGCAGGGCCCGGCGCAGCGAGCGCAGCCGGAACAGCCCCTGCAGCCGCTGCGAGGCCAGGCGGGAGCGGGCCCGGCCGGCGGCCTGCGGGGCGGCCATCCCGTCACATCCCGGCCCCGAGTCCTGCGGACCCCATCCCACCCCAGAAATCCCATCCCATCCCACCCACCCCAGAAATCCCATCCACCCCAGAAATCCCACCCCATCCCACCCCAGAAATCCCATCCCACCCCAGAAATCCCACCCCATCCCATCCCACCCACCCCAGAAATCCCACCCCATCCCATCCCACCCACCCCAGAAATCCCACCCCATCCCATCCCACCCCACCCCAGAAATCCCATCCCACCCCAGAAATCCCATCCCACCCCAGAAATCCCACCCCATCCCACCCCAGAAATCCCATCCTATCCCACCCACCCCATAAATCCCATCCCACCCCATTCCTTCCCAACCTCATAAATCCCATCCCATTCCTTCCCATCCCACTGCTTTTCATCCATCCCATTCCTTCTTATCCCAACCCCACAGATCCCATCCCATCCCACAGATCCCATCCCATACATCCCATCCCACCCCACCCCACCCCCCCTGAACAGCTGATCCCAATCCCGAACCCCTCAGTCCCACTCCTGTTCTGCCCCCACTCCCTGATCCCGCTCCCTGCCACCCCCACCCCAATCCCGCTGCCCCAGTCCCAGACCCCGCTCCCCCCGTTCCCAATCCCGATCCCAACCCTTCACCTTTTCCCTCTGCTCCTTCTCCTTCCGTCGCTGTTTCTCCGTTTTCCTGCCCGGCTGTTCCCGTTTTCGGGGGGGATCCCGATTCTCTTCCTGCTCTTCCTCCTCCTCCTCCTCCTCCTCCTCCAGCAGCCCCTGCAGCTGCTCCCGCAGCACGGCCTCCTGCGGGATCCCGGGAACTCCGGCGTGAGCGGGCCCAAGTCCCCAATTCCGGGGCTCAGACCCCGAATTCCAGGCCCGGCTGCGCCCGTTCCCGAATTCCCACCTCCGAGGGCGGCTCCTCGGTGACCTTCAGCCTCCGCTCCACCTTCTCCTCCTCCCTCGTCCTCCTCGTCTCCACCTCCAGCGCCCGCAGCAGCAAATCCTGGGAAAAGGGGGGACACGGGGTCACCCCAAACCCCCCAGGACACCCCGAAACTTCCCTGGAATCCCACAAAACCCCCTCGGGAACTCCCAAAACCCACTTTGGGCCTCCCCAAACCATTCTGGGACTCCCAAAATCCTCCTGAAACCCCCCAAAGTCCCCTCTGAGCACCCCCAAAGCCCCTCTCAACCACCCCAAGACCTCTGAGGATCCCCCAAAACCTCCCCAAGCCCCTCTGGGACCCCCCAAATCCCACCTGGACCCCTCAATCCCTTCTGGGTTTCCCAAACCTCTCCTGGACCCCCCCAAAGCTCCTTAAAGGCCTCCCAAACCTCCTCGGGACCCCCTACATCCCCCCCGGTATCCCCCAAATGCCCTCTGAGCCCCCCAAGCCCCTCCTGGGACCCCCCAGGCCCCCAAACCTGGTGTTCCTGGAAGGGGGGGTTGTAGGACCCCCCTTGGCCGATGACCTCCACGGGGGGAAGCGGCGACGGCTTCGCCTGGAGCCGGGCAGGGCGCTGGGGAAAGGGGGGGACACCCCAAAAATGAGACCCCCCAACCTCGGGGGACATCCAGTGGGGTTTGGGGGGGCTCAGAGGGGATTGAGGGATCCCAGGGGGGTTCTGGGGGGGTTGTAAAGAGGCTGACGTGGGTTTGGAGGGAGCCAGAGCAGTTTTGGGGTGGCTCAGGGAGGATTTTAGGGGTTCCCAGAGGATGTGGGGGGGTCCCAGGGGAATTATGGGGGGGGGGGTTCCAGTTGGGCTCAGGAAGGATTTGGGGGGTCCCAGAGGTATTTTGGGGAAATTTCAAAGAGTTTTGGGGAGGGTACCAGAGATTTGAGAAGTTTGGGGTGTCCCGGGTGGGTCCTGTGGGGTTTTGGGGGTCCCAGGGTGGTTTTGGGGTGTTTTTGAGGGCTCCCAACCCCACCTGCACCCGCATCTTCTTGGTCTGCTGGAGGTACCAGGGGTCCTGCCCGGCCAGAGGGGCGTCCAGGGGGTCTGGGGGGGCACAGAGGGCTCTGGGAGGGGTCCCCAAAATCCCCCCATCCCCAAAATCCCCCCACCCCTCCAAAATTACCACCCCAAAAGGTGCCCTCAATCTTCCCAAATCCCCCCCACCCTGAAAATCCCCCCCAAAATCCCACCAAATTTTTCCAAGCCCCCAAAATTGCTCCCCCCAACCCCAAATCCCCCGAAATTGCTCCAAAACCCCCCAAAATTGCCCCCAAATCCCCTCCCAACTCACTGTGCTCCCCCCAGATGTCGTAGAAGCTCCTTTGGGGGTCTGATCGCCCCAGCTCAGGGGGTTTTTGGGGGGTTTGGGCCCCCCCCCGGCTGAGCCGGGCCCGGAGCCGCCGCTCCCCCCGTGGGAAAATCCCTTTTTCTGCCTTTTTCTCCCAAAATTCCTGGCGCCGCTTTTCCTTCCGCCCGTTCGGGGTCTGGTGGGCGCAGATGCTGCGGAAAGGGGGGGGGGGGTCAGATGGGGAGACAACCCCAGAAATGAGACCCCCAAACGTGGAGGGGTCCCTGAGGGGGAACTGGGGGGTCCCAGGGGGGTTTGGGGGATCCATGGGGGTCCTGAAGGAACCCAGAGAGGATTTGGGGGGGTCCAGGGAGGATTTGGGGGCTTCAGGGAGGAGAACCAGGGGTCCAAGAGGGAATTTGGGGGATTAGGAGGTGTTTGGAGGGGTCATGGGGTGGTTTTTGGGGGTCCCAAGGGCATCTTGGGGGTCCCACTGGGAGTTTGCAGAGACATCAAAGCGGAACCCACCCCGAAATCCCTCCCCCAGGTGGATTTAGGGTGAAGAGACCCCAAAATCGCCCCTAGACTCACTTTTTTGGGGGGGGCACCTTGGAGAGGGGCTGCAGAACCAGGTCCACGTGAAGGGGCTTCTCCGGGGGCTTCTTGAGGCGCTGACCTGGGGGGTTCGGGGGGTCAGAGCACCCCAAAACCCTCGGGGGGTGAATCTTGGGGAAAAAAACCTCACCTTTGGGGGTGTTCCCCGTGTCCAGGAAGAAAAGCCCCTCGTCCGGCTGCTCCGAGATCAGGCCTCTGAAGGAGACCCCCCGCAACATGAGCGATCACCCCAAAAACCTCCGACCCCAAAGATCGCCCTCAAAGGCTCCCCAGCTTCAGACCCCCAAGTCAGGGACTCCCACCCAAAATCTGAGATTCCGAAAAAATTATAGACAACCCACCGGAACTAAAGACATCCTAAAAATAAGGGACCTCCCCAAACCCCCTCTGAGACCTCCCAAATCCGCTTACAAGACCCTCAAGGCGCTCTGGGACCCCTCAAACCCCCTCTGAGCTCCCCCACGCCCCCTCTGAGCCCCTAAAATCCCACTGAGACCCCCGCAAACGCCCTGACGCCGCCTCCTCACCCCGCCGCTCGCTCCTGCAGCCCCACATCCTCCAGGAAATCGCCGATTTCGCGGCCCAGCTGCGCCTCGGGGCCGCTCCAGCGCTTCCAGCCCTTCTTGCGGTTGCGGGGCCCGCGAGCGCGGCGCCGGGAGGCGGCGGCGGGGCCGGGCCGGGCCGCGGGGTTGAAGGCGAGGAACGACTCGGCCGCCGCCATTTCGTGAGGGCTCCGCGTGAAAGCGGGGGGGAGGCGGAAGTGGCCTGAGGCGGCTTCCGGTCGCCACAGCCAAGGGGGGGGGGAAAGGGCGGGAACCGGCGGGCCAGCCATCTTGGGGAGGGAGTGACACGGTGGCGCCGCCATGTTGGTAAGGACCGGAAACAATTCTGGCGCCATCTTGGGGAGGACCGGAAACAGTCCGACCGCCATATCGAGAGTACCGGAAATGTATTTGTCGCCATCTTGGGGAGGACCGGAAACAAGGTGAGTGCCATATTGAGAGTACCGGAAATGCGTTTATCGCCATCTTGGGGAGGACCGGAAACAAGGTGAGCGCCATATTGAGAGTACCGGAAATGTATTTGACGCCATCTTGGTGAGGACCGGAAACAAGGTGAGCGCCATATTGAGAGTACCGGAAATGTGTGTGTCGCCATCTTGGGGAGGACCGGAAACAGGGTGAGCGCCATTTTGGGGAGGACCGGAAGCGCGCCGTCGCCTTGCTGAGAAGGGCGCGGCTCCGCCGTGGCCCCATCTTGGTGAGGTCGGCGTCCGTCTGCAGCGGGAGGCGGGACCAGACGTGCCCCAAAACCCCCAAAATGTGCCCCGAAACCCCAAAATGTGCCCCAAAAATGGCTCTTTGCCCCCTCTGCACCCCAAAAATTCAGAACAGCTCCTTCAGCTTCACTCTGCCTTTATTGGGGGCTCCCTGGTTTTGGGGCGAGGTTGGGGGATTTTGGGAGGTTCCAGGAGGGATTTGGGGGTCACTCCTTTGCTCCTCCTCTTGGGGCTGGGGAAGCCCTGGGGATCCCTGATTTTGAGGGTGTTTTGGTTGGTTTTGGGGCGGAGAGTGGGTGAGATTTTGGTGGGTTTGGGGCGTTTTCTTTTGGGGTAATTTTGGGGTTTTTGGCATCACTCTGCCGACCCCTTGTGCTGCCTCTTGGAGGGCGGCACGGGGCGGAGGGGTCATCTGTGAATCCTTGATTTTGGGGTATTTCTGGGAGGGTTTTGGGGTTGACTTTTGGGGTTTTTTGATGGGGTCTTTTGGGGTCACTCTGCCGACCCCTTGGAGGGCAGCAGGAGCCGAGGGGGCATCTGTGAATCCCTGATTTTGGGGTGTTTCTGGGTGGATTTTGGAGCCCATTAGGTGGTTTTTTTTGGGCTATTTCAGCTTTTTTGGGGGGGTCACTCTGCTGACCCCTTGTGCCTCCTCCTGGAGGGCGGCAGGAGCCGGGGGGATGCCAGCGAACCCCCGACCTGGGGGCATTTCTGGGTGGGTTTTGGGGCCCTTTGGAGCGTTTTTTGGGGGATATTCCAGGGTTCCCGAGGTCACTCCGCCGACCCCTTGTGCCTCCTCTTGGAGGGCGGCACGAGGCGCGGGGGCAGATCCGCGGGCAGCCCCCGCCCCTCCAGCTTGGCGCCGATGAGGTGCCCGGCCAGGGCGAACTCCTCGTGGTCCAGCATGCCGTCCCTGTCCACGTCGCTGAGCTGCCAGATGCGGCCGAGCACGGAGCTGGGCAGGTTGCTGGCCACCATCCAGCCCCGCGCCCGCCGCCCGCTCAGCTTGCCCCCGCTGGGCGCCAGCCCGTAGAAGATCTCGTCGTACTTGGCCTTGTCCTTCAGCACCACCCACTCGTCGCTGTCCTCGTCCTCGTCCTCCTCGTCCTCGGAGCCGGCCCCGAAAGGCCCCACGCGGGCGCCCTCGAAGGCCCCGCCGCGCACCTCCGGCTCCGTGGGCGCGTCCCCGGCCAGCAGCGGGGTCAGCGCGGGGATGTCGCGGCTCAGCAGCTCCTCCAGCCCCGCCAGCAGCCGCCGCTTCAGCGCCGGCAGCCGGGAGAGGTCCCGGGACAGCAGCTGCTCCTGGGGGGCACGGGGCGGGGGGGGGCCCCGCGGGGGAAGCGTCAGATGGCAAAAAGAACGTAAGATCCCACCAAAAACCCCCAGAGGATCCTTCAAACCCACACAGAATCCCAGCAGATCCCAGCAGATCCCAGAACCCCCCCCCAGAATCCCTCAGATCCCACCAAAACACCACCAGATCCCATCAGCTCCCGATGGGGTCCCACCAATATTTGGGGTCAGCACCTCAACACGAGGGATCGGATCCCACTGGATCCCACCGGACCCCACTGGATCCCGCGGTTCCCCCCCAGGGCGGGGATCAGGACCCCCCCAGCCCCCCCGGCTCCCCCCGCACCTGGAGCCGGGCGCAGTCCGGGAGGTCCCCGGGCGGGATCTGGTGCTCGCGCTGGATCCGGGCCAGCAGCGCCGGCAGCCGCTGGATCAGGCGCTTCCGGCGGCCGCTGCCCCCCAGCAGAGACGGCAGCTCCTGGCGCAGCCGCGACAGGATCAGGGCATGGACCTGGAATGGGGATTTGGGGTCGGCCAGGGGTCACCCAGGGGTCACCCGGGGGTCACCGTATCCGTGGGGAGCTCCAGGGGGATCCTGGGTTGCCTCAGGTTCATGGAGACCCAGCAGGATCCCGGGATCCCCCCAATCCGTGAAGGATCTTGGGCGTCTCCAAGGGGTCCTGGGTCCCCTCAGAGCCGAGAGGAGCCGCAAGAGACCCCGGGATCCCTGAGATCCATGGGGATCCCCAAAGAACCCCAGGTTCCCTGAGACCCAGGGGCATCTCCAAGGGATGCTGGGATCTCCCCAACCCTTGGGAACCTCCGAGGGATCCCCCCAATCCACGAGGAGCTCCAAGAGATCCTGGGTGTCTCCAAGAGCCCCCAGACCCATGGGGAGTTCCAGGGGGGTCCCAGCCACCCCCGGACCCCCCGGACACCCCCGGGGCCTCACCCGGACGAGCCGCGCCCGCTTGACGAGGTCGTTGAGCTTGCGCAGGGCGGCGTTGCGGGGCAGGGCCTGGATCTCCCGGAACAGATCCTGCTCCTCCAGCTCGAAGAGGCGCCGGTTCTCGGGGTTCAGCAGCGGCTGCGCCCAGAAGGAGCCGATGAAGACGCGCAGCACCTCGGGCGTGTCCACGACCTTGCCCAGGCACCACATCAGGGCCCCGTAGACCCTCATGAGCTGCTGCGTCTCCACCGCGTCCGCCTTGTTCAGCACCACCCGGATCTTGTCCTCGTGGCCCCGCAGCGCCCGGATGGCCCCGGAGAACTCGTCCGAGATCTCCAGCTTGTGCGCGTCGAAGAGCAGGATCACCAGGTCCACGCGCTCGGCGAACCAGCGCAGCACGGCCGGGAAGTCGTAGCCTGGGGACAAACGGGAAATGGAGACACCCAGATCCCAAATCCTGCCCCAAATCCAGCCCTAAACCTAAAAAATAATCCAACCCAAGAAGCGGCGCAGCACGGCCGGGAAGCCGCGGCCGGGGAAAATGGGGGAAAATACGGGAAAAATGGGATACGGAGAGGGATGGATCCCGAACCCAGCCCCGAATCCCAACGGGAACCCCAAATCCAGCCCTAATCCCCAAATAACCCACGACGAGAAACTCTGGAGCACCTCTGAGAGGTCTCAGCCTGGGAAAAGGGGGGGATGGGATACGGGGATGCCCAGATCCCAGATCCCGCCCCGATCCCAAAGCGATCCCAAAGCGAACCCCGGTTTAATTCCCAACCTCCTCCCAAACCTCCTTCCCCATCTCTTTCCACCCCCTTTTGCCCCCATTCCCAAATCCCCCTTTTTTCCCCTCTTTTTCCCCATTTTCCCACCCCCCATTCCCAAATCCCCCCTTTTCCCTCCCCTTTTTGCCCCTCCCCCTTTTCCCGCCCCTCCCCCCCATTCCCGGCCCCTCCCCCACCCCTCCCTTGGCAGCCGCCGCGGGTTTTGGGGTGGGGGAGGAAGCGGGGGGGCCCCGGGGGGGTCCCGGGGGGGTTCGGCCCCCGGAGCCGCCTGGAAAATTGGCGGAATTCCCGGGAATGCGGGGGGGGCCCAGCCCCGCCACGCCCCCCCCGCCTTTTGGCACCCAGACCCTTGGCAAAACTCCCAAAACTGCCCCAAATAGCCTCAAAATTCCCCGAAACCCCCCCAAGTCCCCCCTCAAACACCTCAAAATCCCCCCTCAAACACCCCAAATCCCCCTCCCCAATTTTGGGTTCCCTCCTTTTCCCACGCCGGTTTTCTTTTTTGGGATCTCCCGGGTTTTGGGGACCCCTCCCAAAATTTGGGGACCCCTCCCAAAATTCCGGGGACCCCCTTTAGCCCCAAATTCGGGGGCTCCCGCCCCGCTCCCAGAGGGACATCGGGATCCCCCTCCCGGGTTTTGGGATCCCTCCTTTCCCGCGCGAGTTTTTGGGGCTCTCCCGGGTTTTTTCGGGACCCCCCCCAATTCCGGGGACCCCTCCGCAATTCCGGGGACCCCCCCCCGGCTCCGGGGCCCCCTTACCCCTGCAGACCCTCTGCTTGGCCCCCGCCAGGATGCCGGGGGTGTCGATCAGGCTGATGCTCTCCAGGACCTGATTGTTCAGCGTGGCACAAACGAACCTGGGGGGGCCCGGGGGGTCAGGACCCCCCAAAAAACCCCCCCGGGAACTCGGGGACCCCCCCCAGGGCCCCCCCAGCCCCGCCCGCCCTCCTGGGATTGGCAGCGGCCGGGCGGAATTCCAGAGGGATGGCTCATCCCGGGGGGGGGGGCACGCGAAAAGGGGGGGAAAAGGGGAAAAAAGGGGAAAAAAGGGGAAAAAGGGGAAAAAGGGGAAAAAAGGGGGGAGGGGCGGTGCCCCCCCGCCCGGTTTTGGGGGTGGGGGGTGGGGAGTGTCCAAATCCAGGGAAAAATGGGAAAAACAATGGGGGGAAATGGGGATAATCAGGGAATTGCAGAGGAAATTCGGGATGGAGGGAGGGGAAATGCCGGATTTGGGGGAGGGGATTGGGGGAAGGGGGAGGTGGGCGGTGTCCCCCCCCCCTCCGAATTTGGGGGGTTTTGGGGTCGAAAAGGTCAAAAAATGGGGGGGAAAAAATGGGGAAATTTGGGATTGGTGGAGGTGGGATCCCATTTTTTGGGTGGGATTTGGGGCTGACCCTCAACGGGGATGGAAAATCTCAAAAATAGGGAAAAATGGGGGGAAATGGGGAGTTTGGGGGTAAATCTGGGATCCATGGAGGGGCGATCCCATTTCTGGGGGGGCCTCGAGGGTGGGAAATGGGGAAATGGGGGAAATTGGGGGGAAATGGGGAATTGGAGAGTAAATTTGGGATGCACAGAGAGGGGATCCCATTTTTGGGTGGGATTTGGGGATGCTGGGGGGTGGGAAATGGGAAAAGATGGGGGAAATGGGGAAAATTAGTGAAAAATGAGGGATTTGGGGATAAATCTGGGATCCGCCAAGCCCTGATCCCATTCTTGGGTGGGATTTGGGGGTGCTGGGAGTGGGAAATGGGGAAACATGGGGTGGAAATGGGGAAAATTAGGGAAAAATGGGGTAAAATGGGAGTAAAATGGGGAAAAATTGGGAAAACCGGGGGATTTGGGCTAAACTCGGGATGCACCGAGCCCCGATCCCGTTCTCGGGCTGGGTTCGGTCTCCCTCGGGGCCGGAACCCGAACTCACCGGTTGAGGAAGCCGTTGCCGAAGGGGTCCAGGTGGCGGAAGGGCTTTTTGGGGTCGACGACGAGCGCGTTGCCGGGGATGATGCCCTCGGCCTCGCCGTGCATGACGGCCACGAAGGAATCCGTGGTGGGCTCGGGCCCCACGCGGCCGCCGGGGATCTCCTGCTCCAGCAGGTACTGGATGAAGGAGGTTTTCCCGCTGGAGTACTGGCCCATCACCAGCACCATGGGCTTCCCGTCGAAGTCGGCGTCCTCCAGCGCGGGCGAGTGGAACTCCTGGAAGCGGTAGAACTCCTCCACGGGCAGCAGCTTGGCCTTGTAGAGCGCCTTGAGCCCCTCGGTCACCGTGCGCACCTCGGGCGCTGCCGCCCGCTGGTGCCGCCGCAGCCAGCTGAACATCCCGGCGGATCCCGGCCGATCCCGGCCGATCCCAGGGGATCCCGAGCGGGGAGCGGAGGGACGGGGGAGAAGGGAAACTCCCCCAGCAGATCCCGGGATAGCCCCGGGGAACTCGGGGATCTGCGGGAAGAGCGGAGGTCCCGCGGGGATCCCGAGGGATCCGAAGGGATCGCGGGGAGCTGGAGGCCCCGGAATCGCAGGGATCCACAGGGAGCGGCTGGAAAAGGGTGGGAAAAGGGAGGGGCTCAGCTGGAGTTGGGAGCCATGGGGGGAAGGGGGAGGGATTCCCACCTGGGTCCGCCGGATCGGGCGGAAAAAGGAGGATTTGAGGGGGTTTGGATGGGAAAAATGAGCAGAGAGCAAAGCTGAGGGGTTCACCCCAAAAAATCCAGCGGGGAAAGGAGGGTCTGGGGGGGGTTTCCCAAAAAAATCGAGGGGGGAAATGGAGTTTTAGGGGAAAAATGAGGAGAAAAATGAGGATTTCAGGTGGTTTCTCTCTAAAAATGAGGAGAAAAAAAGAGGCTTTAGGGACCTTTTCCCATAAAAGGAGGGAAAAAAATTACGCTGGAGGAATTTTTTCCATAAAACCAAGCCAAGAAGTGAAGTTCCAGGGAGGTGGTGTCGTAAATTGAGGGAAAATGAGGTCTCTGGGATATTTTTCCCTGTCAAAATAAGCGGAGAAAGGAAGTTTTAGGGATTTTCCCAGAAAATCAAGCAGGAAAAGAGAAGTTCTGGGGATTTTGCCTGTAAAAACAAGGAGAAAAACAAACTTTCGGGCTTTTTTCCCCATAAAAGCCAGCCAAGAAATGAAATTTTAGGGACTTTTCCTGTAAAATCGAATCCCAAAAGTGAAGTTTTTTGGGATTCCTCGCCGGAAAACGAGCAGGAAAACGGAGTTTCGGGGATTTTTCCCAGGAAAACAAGGCGAATCCCAAACTTCCCGGCTCTTTCCCACCCAAACAAGCGGAAACCCGAAGCTCTCGGGATTTCCTCGCTCCCGAAACCACAAAAATCCCTTCTCCCTTTCCCCCGCCTTTTCCCAGCCCCGCTCGGGGGGGGGGATTTGCCTCTTCCCGGTGGGAAAATCCCCCTTTTTTCGCCCCAAAATTCCCGGTTTTCGCCCCGAACGCGGCCGGGGCGGGGCCCGGGCGCTGCCGGCGCCGCTCCCGGAGCTTTCCCGGAGTTTTCCCGACCTTTTCCCGGGGCTTCCGGGGCTTTTCCCCCTCCTTTTCCCGGGTTTTTACCCCAAATTCGCCGTCGCGGCGGCCGCGGGCGCAGCTCTGAGCGGGGCCGGGGGCCGCGCCTCAAAAGGCTCGAGGGGGGGCTCGGATTTGCATAAATTTGCGTAAATTTGCATAAATCAAAGGCCGCGGGCCATAAAAGAGCAACGGGAATTAATGAATTAATAAAGAAGCCGTGCATAAATTAATAAATGAATAAATTAATGACGGGGGGGCCCCGGGGGGGGGGAGCGAGGGACGAGCCCGGCGGACCCCGAGGAATTCCAGCGGATCCCGAGGAATTCCAGCGGATCCCGGGGGGCGCAGGGACCCCCCCCGCCCCCCCCAACTCCGGGATCCCCTTTTGGGGGGATCCAGCCGGGATTTGTTGGGAATTTGGGATCGCCCCTCCCCCCCCCCGCCCCCGGGTTCCCACGGAGCCGGGAACGCGATCATGGAACGGGGGGCGGATCCCAAATCCCAAATCCCGATCCCGGAGCCCCCAGAGCCCCCCTCGATCCCGATCCCAAATCCCATTCCCAGCCCCCAGCCCCACCTGGGCTTCCCCCCCACCCCAAATCCAGGACCCCTCCCCATTCCCAGCTCCGTTATTTTGGGGGGGATTTCTCCCTTTCCCGCGGTTTTCCCGGCGGGAATCAGCGCGGCCGGGATTAATTAATGAATGAATGGATTAATTAAAAGTGATTTTAATTTACACCAGAAATAGTAAATGTCCGGAATTCCTTAAAAAACTCGGTATAGACAATAAATACAGTACAAAATTCCGTCCGGGAATCCTCCCCGGAGCCCATCCCGGGATTCGGGGCTCCCCCGGATTCTCCCCTCCAAAATTTGGGATCCGACCCCGCCCCGGCAGCGAATCCCCCCCGAATTCCGGGAAAAGGGTGGGAAAGGGTTAAAATCCCCCCGAAACCCCGGGAAGGAATTCCCGGTGGGAAAAGGGGGGGGGGGGGGGGTTATCCCGAAAATTGGGGTGGGGAGGGAGTGGTTGGGGGGGAGGGGGAAAGGGATTTTGGGGCCAAAAAAGGAGATTTTGGAAGCGAAAAATGGGAAGTTTTTTTTTTTTTTGAGGAAAAAAGAGATTTTGGGGTGAAAAAAAAGAGGATTTGGGGGTGGAAAGAGAGACTTTGGAGGGAAATCCAAGATTTATTTCTTGGAAAAGGGGGGATTTTGTGGCTAAAAAATATTCTGGGGCCAAAAAAGGCGATTTTGGGGTTTTCCAATGGATCCACCCGGCAGAGAATGGGGAAAGTGTGAGGGAACGAGGCTAAAACCGGGATAGAGGGTTAAAAAAAAAAAAAAAAAAAAGGGATAAAAACAAGGATGGGAATGGGATAAATAATAAAAAACGGGATAAAAAATGGATAAAAATATAAACGGGATAAAGGAAAAAGTGGGAAAAGGAAAAAGAAACGGGATCCAAAGGGAGAATTAAAAATGGGATAAACGGAAATGGAAATAAATAAAAAAACGGGATAAAGAAAAGC
This sequence comes from Coloeus monedula, assembly GCF_965178545.1. NCBI lineage: Eukaryota > Metazoa > Chordata > Aves > Passeriformes > Corvidae > Coloeus > Coloeus monedula. Next base: position 3,344,047 of record NC_138813.1, on the reverse strand, counting down.
GGATAAAGGGAAAAATGGGATAAAGGGAAATAAATAGGATAGAAAGGGATAAATAAAACCGGGATAAAGAAAATAAACGGGATAAAAGGGGGAAAAAAGGAGGAAAATCCAGGATAAACCAGAATTCCCGGGATTTTGGGAGCATTCCGGGGCCGGGGCCAATCCCCTCTGGAATTCCGGGTGCTCCCAGCCCGGGAAAATTCCCGTTTTGTGCTTTTTATGGAAAAAACGACTCCGAGCGCTGCGGGGGCCGCCCCGGGGCGGCTCCTCTGGCGCATTCCCAGCCCGGAATTCCAGCCGGGAACGGCTCCGCAATCCCTCCCGCGCTGGAAAACCAGGATTCGGGGGGAATTATCGGGATTCGGGGGGAATTATCGGGATTCGGGGGCTCCTCCCCACCCCCCCCCGAGGGGATCCCGCGCGGTTTCCAGGGGAAAAGTGACCAAAATTCCAAAGAAAATCTGGAAAAATCCCCGGAAATCTGGGGCGGGTCCCGCCCGGAATTCCCCGTTCCCGCCTCCCTAATGCCGGGAACGGGATCCAGAGGCTGCGGGAATCGGGAATATCCCCTTCAAACAGAGGGGAAAACGGGAAAAAAACGAGGGATGGGCAGAAAAAGAGGGAAAACGGGAAAAAGGCGGAGCGGGGCGGGGCCCAAGGCAGCGTTTTCCCCCCAAAACCGTGGAATTTTGGGGAGAACGAGGCGACGGCAGCAAGAAATTCCCGTTTTCCCATCGGAAATTGGGATTTTTGCGGTTGAAATGGAGGATTTGGGGTGGGAGAGGGGGAAGCGGGATCGGAGCCCCCCCGTTCCCAGCCGGGTCGGCCGCTCCAGGGGGAACTCGACGGAAAACTCCCAAGTTTTTAAAGGAATTGGGGTTTCCTGCTTTTTTTTTTTTTTTTTTTCACCCCAAAATCTCCGGAATTGGTTTAAAAAAAGGCTGAAATATTGGAATTTCACCCCAAGTTTGGGAATTTTTAGGGCGGGGTTTGGGGAGGGTCCAAAAATCTCCAGAATTCAACAAACAAACAAAAAGGTGGAAATCCGGGATAAGTTTGGAATTTGGCCCCTTTTTTTGGCCTTTTTTTTTTTTTTGGGAAGACCCCAAAATCTCCGGAATTAGTTAAAAAAAAAAGGGGGGGGGGGGGTGGGAGATGTGGAATTTTGCCCCTCTGGAGGAATTTCTGGGATGGGGCTTGAGGGGGGCAGGTTTAAAAATCTCTGGAATGAGTTAAAAAAAAGGCGGAAATTCGGGATAAATTTAGGATTTTGCCGCTTCTTGGGGAATTTTTGGGGTGGAATTGGTGGTGGAGGCGGAGGGGGGGAGGGAGGTGAAGAAGCCGCTCCAGGAATCCAGAATTACCCATGGAAGTTTGGTTCCGGGGGGGGGATTTGGGGCGGGAATTCCGCCCTTGGCCTGGGTTAGATCCCAAAAAAATCCGTTTTGGGGGAAAAACGGGGCAGGAAGGGGGGAAGCGACGGCTCCTGCTCCCAGTCCGGCGGCGTCCGAGGGATTCGGGATCGTCCCAAGCTCTTCCCGTCCCCACCCCAATCCCAGCCGGGTCCCGGGCAGAGCCAGGCCGGCCTTTTCCCCCTCTCCCAGCCCGATCCCGATGGATTTGGGCTTCTCATTCCCATCCCGATCCCGGGTGGAGCCGACCCGGGCCGTTCCCAGCTCCCACCCCGATCCCGACGGATCCGGGGCTGTTCCCGCCGGGATCCCCCGGGGCTCTCCCGGATCGCGCAGAGTCTCCCGCATTCCCGATCCTCTCCCGATCCCGGCGGGCTCCGATCCCGGGGGAGCTCCCGCATTCCCGAATTTCCCGCTCCTCTCCCCAATCCCGGGCGAGCTCCCGCGTCCTTCCCGAATTTTCCTCTCCCACTGCCGGGGTCTCCGCTCCCGGGGCCGTTCCCGCATTTCCCGATCCTCTCCTCCTCCATGCCGGGAGGCTCCGATCCCGGTCCGCTCCCGCATTCCCGAATTCTCCCCATCCTCTCTCCTCCATCCCAGGAGGCTCCGACCCCGCTCCTCCCCCAGTCCCGGGGGGCTCCGCTCCCGAATTTTCCCGCTCCTCTCCCCCATCCCGGGTGAGCTCCCGCGCCCTTCCCGCCGCTCTCCCGCTCCCGGGGAAGCTCCGCTCGCGCACTCCCGGTCCCGGTGCCGGTCCCGCCGTCCCCCCCCGTCATCTCGTGCACGTCCGGGCGGCGCCGAGGCCGCCGTTGTGGCTGGGGGGGGGCAGGAGGGGCTCGGAGCGCCGGGCCGCGGCCGGGAAGGGCGGCGCCGGGGGGTTGCGCGGCTGCTGCAGGTTCAGGATGCTGTCGATGGCGCTCTGCAGGTGCTCGCTCAGGGAATCGTCCTGGGGGCTGTCGCTGGAGAAGGACGCGTTGTCCACTTCCAGCGGTTCCGCCTTGCGCCGCTTCCCGGCCGGGCCCAGCGCGGCCCAGGGCGGCTCCAGCTCCGGCGGCTCCGCCCGGGCCCCGGCGCCTTCCTCGTCCTCCTCGTCCTCGCCGTCCGACGGCTCCTCGGGCGCGCCCTTCCCGCGGAGCCGGGGCGCGGCTCCCGGCTCCCTGCGCAGCGCCGTGATCACCGGGCGCCGCTCGGAGCGCGCGGGCTCGCGGCTCTCGGGGCTCTCGCGGTGCTCCCGGTAGGTTTTGCGCAGCGGCAGCCGGCACGGAGCGGCGCCGGGCGGCGGCTTCTTCTCCAGGGAGCCGTTCAGCTGCTGCTGCTGCTGCGGCGGCGGCGGCGGCGGCGGCGCTCCCGGCGGCATTCCCGGCGGCATTCCCGGCGGATCCAGCGCCGTGTTGTGGATCACCTTGCTCAGCCCCGCCTCCTGCTTGATCTTCAGCTTGAGCCCGATGCGGCTCCGCGCCTCGTACGTCTTCATCGGGGGGCGGCTCCGCGACGGCAGCGCGTCCTCGTCCCGCGGCGGCTCCCCCCGGGAATGGGGGTCCCCCCGGGAATGGGGGTCCCCTCGGGAATGGGGGTCCCGCGGCGGCTCCCGGGGGGGGTCCCGCGGCTCCCCGAGCCAGGTGACGGACGGGGAGCGGCCCCCGTGCTTGATCAGCAGCTTCGGGGGCGGCGGGGGAGGGGCGGGCGCGGGCGCGGGAGGGGCGGGGGAGGGCTGGGGGAGGGGCAGCGAGGAGGAGGAGGAGGAGGAAGAGGAGGAGGAGAGGGGATGGGAGCGGGAGGAGGAGGAGGAGGAGGAGACGTATTCGTCTGCAAGGGAAACGAGCCGTTAGAGTTCATTCGCACATTCATGACGGTGTTGCCTCTTCTCCCCTCTTTTCCCGCCCAAAATGCCCCTTTTCCCAGGGGATTCATCCCTCGGGATGCCAAAGATGCAGGGGCTGGAGAAGGACTTTGGAGAGAGCCCTGACTGGCTTTTAATTGACCTTAATTGACCCCTGATAAGCGTTTGACTGACCCCTAGCTGACCTTCGGCAGGTTCCAAACCCCAGGAATTTGAGCCCAAATCCCAGGAATTTGCTACTGAATCCTGGCCAGGACCCCCCTAAATCCAAGGAATTCGGTCCCAATTTGTGGGAATTCAATCCCAAACCCCGGGAATTCAATCCCAAACCCTGGGAATCCTGGTCAGAACCCCCTAAACCCCAGGAATTCAGTCCCAAACTGTGGGAATGCAGCCCCAAGAATTCCGCTCCCAAACCCCAGGGATGCCCTCCCCACCCCCCCAGGATCCCGCCCCGTTCCCCCCGGGAATCCCGGCCGCCGTTCCCACCGGGCTTGTCCCGGGCCAGCTGCCGGTCGAGCGCCAGCGCCGTCTTCTCCTCCTGGATGAAGATGCGGTCGATCATCACCATCTCGGCCGAGGGGCTCGCGCGCTGCCGGACACACGGACACCGCGGTCACGCCAGGACCGGGGCAATCCAGGGATCTGGGGGGAATCCCGGGATTCGGGGCTCACCCGCGACTCCTCGAGCAGCAGCAGCCGGTACTTGTTGAGCATCGCCCGCGTGCGGCGCAGGAGCTGCTCCGACACCGCCTCGAACTCCTCGTCCACTGGGAACGGGAATGGGATCGGGAGTGGGAACAGGAGTAAAGCAGGAAGGGAAGGATGGAGAAGGCACAGAGGGATCCACGGACACAGCGCAGATGGAGCCGGAAGTGGAAGGAAGGGAAGGAAGGGAAGGAAAAAACGTCACCCTGAGCCCGTCCCGTTATCCCAGCACTCCCATTCCCAGTATCCCCCATTCCCAGCACTCCGATTCCCAGTATCCTCCGTTCCCAGCACTCCCATTCCTGCTATCCGTTCCCACTATCCCATTCCCACTATCCCCCATTCCCCCTATCCCCAATTCCCACTATCCCATTCCCACTATCCCATTCCCACTATCCCATTCCCCCTATCCCCAATTCCCGCTATCCCCCATTCCCGCTATCCCCCGTTCCCGCCCTCCCGTTCCCGCTGTCCCGGCTGACCCCTCCGGCACTCGGGCTCGGCCGGGAGCATCCCCTGGTACACGTGGTAGGGCAGCAGCCGGCGCAGGGCGTCGCCCACGGAGCGGAAGGGGGTCCGGAATTCCGGGTGCAGCACCGCGCCCTGGTGCTTGTGCAGCTGCTCCAGGAGGCTGCGGGCGGAATTCCGGGCTTTCGGCACGAGCGCGGACGCAACTCCCGGTTCCCGGCCCCGCAATTCCCCGTTCCTGCCGCTGACGCGGCCCCAAGTCCCAGCCCTTGGCGCCAGCTGGAGCCGCGCTCCCAACTCCCGGTGCTGACGCCGGCAGAATTCCCAATCTACGGCACCAACATGGGCAGAATTCCCGACTCCCAGCGCTGAGACGGGCAGAATTCCCAGCTTCTGGCAACAAATTCCCAATTCCCAGCAGCGAAGCGGACACAATTCCCAGTTTTCAGCACAAGCAGGGACAGAATTCCCCGCGAACGGCCCCACCCCAGCCGGAATTCCCGGCATTCCCAGTTCCTTACCAGGCCTCCTTACTGGGCTGCAGCGCCGGGGGCTTCTTCAGCGCCAGCTTCCCCTCCAGCTGCGGAGACATTCCCGGGATTTGGGGCAATTCCGGGGATTTGGGGAGTTCACAGGATTTGGGGAAAATGCCCAGGATTTGGGGGAAGGGATACGCAGGATTTGGGAGGGACTCCCAGGATTTTGGGAGGATTCCTCGGATTTGAGGGAATTCCCAGATTTTGGAGGACTTCTGGGATTTTGGGGGGTGGATTCCTGGGATTTTGGGAGTGGATTCCCAGGATTTGGGGACTGAATTCCCAGGATTTTGGGGCGGATTCCCAGGATTTGGGGACTCACCGTGGGCGGGGCCTGGGGGCCCTTCCCACCCCCCGGGGTCTGGGGGGGGCCCTTGATCCCGCCTGGCTTCACCTGTGGAAAAACGGGGAAAAATTTGGAATAACGGGGAAATTCCCATGGCTGGGAAAGGGGGGGATCCCAAAGGGGGAAAACCCGGGGAGAAAGGGGGGAAAAAGTGGGAAATTAAAAGCGAGGGAATTCAGAAAATTGGGAAAAGGAGCAGGAAAACGGCGGAATGGACAAGGAAAACTGGGAAAAACTGGGAAATAAAGTGGGAAAACCTGGAAGCCAAGGGAGAAAATGGGAAATGAAGTGGGAAAACTGGGAAAGGAAGGGGGAAAATTGGAAAAATAAGTGGAAAAGTGAGGAATTAAGGGGGGGGGAAGTGGGAATTAAAGGGGGAAAACCTCGGGAATCAAGGCAGACGCAGGGAAAAGAAGGGGGAAACCCAAGGAACAGAAGGGGAAAATCCCTGGAAAAGGCGCTCACCTGGCCGGGCTGCTGGGGCGGGAGAGGAGCCCCCGACTTCCCGGGAGCCGGGGCCCCTTTCCCGGCGGGAATGGGGGTGGGAACGCTGGAGAAGGGCTTGGCCTCGGCCGGGGCGGCGGCACCTGCGGGAATGGGAGACGGGAATGGCACCGGGAAACCAGGAACGGGACTGGGAAACCGGGAATGGCACCGGGAAACCAGGAACGGGACTGGGAAACTGGGAATGGCACCGGGAAACCAGGAATGGGACTGGGAAACCTTGAATGGGAGACGGGAATGGCACCGGGAAACCGGGAATGGGACTGGGAAACCGGGAATGGCACCGGGAAACCGGGAATGGGACTGGGAAACCAGGAATGGGAGACGGGAATGGCACCGGGAAACCGGGAATGGGACTGGGAAACCGGGAATGGGAGACGGGAATGGCACCGGGAAACCGGGAATGGGACCGAAAAACCGGGAATGGGACTGGGAAACCGGGAATGGCACCGGGAAACCGGGAATGGGACCGGGAAACCAGGAATGGGAGATGGGAATGAGACCAGGAAACTGGGAATGGGACCGGGAAACCGGGAATGGGACTGGGAAACCGGGAATGGCACCGGGAAACCGGGAATGGGACTGGGAAACCAGGAATGGGAGACGGGAATGGCACCAGGAAACCGGGAATGGCACCGGGAAACCGGGAATGGGACCAGGAAACTGGGAATGGGACACAGGAATGGCACCGGGAAACCGGGAATGGCACCGGGAAACCGGGAATGGGAGGAGGGTCCTGGTGTGGATCCTGGGGGATTCCCAAGAGCGGGGGTGGGACGCCGGGGCACTGGGATGCCGGGATTCCGGGATATCGGGATGTCGGGATACCGGGAGCCCGGACCCACCTGCGGCGGCGGCGCTGCCGGCGCTGGCTCCGAGGGCCGGGCCCGGCGTTCCCGGAGCCGCCGGCACCAGGACGGAAGCGGCCGGAGCCGGGAACGGGGCCGGGCTGGACGGAGGCGGCTTCGGCTGCAGGAGCAGCCCCTGGGGCACCTGGAGCGGGAGAATCCCAAATTCCCTCAGGATCCGGCTCGGGAACCCCCCAATCCCAAATCCAGCGGGATTCAACACCTGAACCCCCTCGAAATCCCAAATCCAGTGGGATTCAGCAGCTGAATCCCTGGAAAATCCCAGATCCAGCGGGATCCAACACCTGAATCCGTTGGGATCCGAGCGCGGGCCGGGATTTGCAATGGGAATTTTCCCTGGAAAACGGGATCCTTCCCACCGGCTCTCCTCGGGATTCAGGGACCGGGGAATTCCAGCGGAACCGCCCGGAATTCCCGGGGGCGGCCGGGAGCGGGCTGGGGGCTGCGGGGCCGGGACGTGCGGGAATTCCTGGAACCTGTCCGGGATTTCCCCGGAATTCCCACCGGGATTTACCTGTCCGGGCCGGGATTTCCCAGGAATTCCCGCCAGGATTTCCCTGATGGAACCTGTCCGGGATTTCCCGGGATTCACCAGGAATTCCCACTGGGATTTCCCGGGAATTCCCACCGGGATTAACCTGTCCGGGCCGGGATTTCCCGGGAATTCCCGCCGGGATTTACATGTCCGGGCCGGGATTTCCCTGCTGGAACCCGTCCGGGATTTCCCGGGGATTCCCCCGGGATTCCCCCTGGGCTTTCCCGGCCATTCCCGCCGGGATTTACCTGCTGGAACCTGTCCGGGCCGGGCTTCTGCGGGGCCGCGGGGCCGGGATGGGGCTGGAAGGCGCCTGGGATCAGCGGGAAGCTCCGGGAATGCTCCGGGGGCAGGTGCAGCGCCGGGCCCGCGGCCTTGAGCCCCGCGAGCGGCAGCGGGAAGTGCTGGGATTGGGAATGCGGGGACTGGGAATGCTCGGGGGGCTCCGGGAACGGCGCCGGGACCCCGAAGAGCCCCTGCGGCGTCACCGAGCGCGGCGGCGGCTCCGAGGGCGGCCGGGGCTGGGACGGGGGCCGGGAATGCGGCCGGGAAGGGGGGCGGGAGAGCGGCTGCGGCTGCGAGGGAGGCCGGGCCGGGAGCTGGGATGGGAGCTGGGACGGGATTTGGGATGGGATTTGGGATGGGAGCGCCGGGGGGTCCCCGGGGGACGTTCCCGGGAGCTTCGGCTGCAACAGAGAAGGAGAGGAAGAGCTCGGTTAGTGCGGGAATGGCGGCGGGAGAGGCGGCGGCATCCCGGGAAAAACGGCCTCGGGAAGGGTCTGGACCCCCCAGATCCCAAATCCAAACCCCAAATCCCAAACCCAGCCCGATTCCAGCCCAAAGCCGCTTTTCAGGGCGTTCTGGGCGGGGAGGAGAAGGGGAAACTGCAGGAAAATCCATCTGGGGATGCCCCAGGTGGCTCCGGGAGCGGAATATCCCGGGAAAAACACCCCCAGGAGGGTCCTGGATCCCTCCCGGATCCCGATTCTGTCCCAAATGTGCTCTTTAGGGAGTCTTGGGGAGGCTGGAGAAGGGGACACTGAAGGGAAATTCCACCCGGGGATTCCCCACGCGGCTCCAGGAGCGGCTCTGGCTCCGGAGCATCCCAGGAAAATCCGCCCTGAGGATCCCCGACCCAGCCCCGGGACCCCCTGGATCCCAATCCTGCCCCGATCCCGCTTCTTAAAGCATTTGTGGGAGGCAGGAACAGGGAAAACGGAAGGCAAATTCCACCTGTGGATCCCCAGCGCGGCTCCAGGAGCGGAATATCCCAGGAAAACCCAACTCCAGGGATCCCGAACCCCTCCAAATCCCAGCGTGGGCCCCTAAACCCCCCCAGGGAGCCCCCAGATCCCAACTCCTGAAGGATTCCGGGAGGCAGAAGGAGGGAAAACCACGGGAGGATCCCCCTTTGCATTCCCAAAGGAATTCGCGCTGGAGCGACACCAAAAATCAGGGGGAAAAGCCATTTCCTGCTTTTCTTCCCCAAAAAATCCCCATTCCCGCTTCCCCCACCCCCATTCCAGGGGTGATATCGGATGGACCCAAACCTCCCCTCCCCACCCGGGGCTGTTCCCGAATTCCCAGAGCTGGGAATGGCCGGGGGGGGGCCCGGGGAGGGCGGTGCCCTGAGGAGGATCCCGGAGGATTTGGGGCGAATCCGGGGGATTTCGGGATGCGCCGGAGGGGGAGCAGCAGCGTCCGCGGTTAGTGAGCGCCAAGCGAGCGGGAGCAGCCGGAAAACGGGAACGGGAACGGGAATGGCGGGGGTCCCGCAGCCCCCGGCTCCGGAATGTGGGATGTGGGGGAAAAGGCCCGGATTCGGGGCTGGGGTGAGGAATTCCGGGAGAGCCCCGCGGCTCATCCCCGCTCCCGGGGGAGGTTTGGCTCCCGAGGGACGGATCCAGCGGGAAAAGCGGATCCGGGGGGGGGATTTAGGGCCGGGAGACACCCGGAGTGGCGTGGATCCGCTCCCAGATCCCCGATTTCCACTCCTGGATCCCGATTTTCTGCTGCCGGATCCCAGCTTTTCACTGCTGGACCCCCATTTTCCAAGCCAGGATCCCGGTTTGCCGCCTCCGGATCCCGGTTTGCCGCTCCCAGATCATTTTTCCCCATTCACACCGGAATCCCGCTGCTCCACGGGATGGATCCGGCACAAAAATCTGGGATTTTGCTGGGAAGGAAAACCGGGAGCCACCGCGTCCCTTCACACACCGAGAGCCGAACGTGGATTTGGGATCGTCCCGGGAAAAGCCGACCGGGAACACCCGGAAAGCCCCAGCACCGCCCTGCCCCCACCTCCCAAACCGGATTTTACGGCCCAAAACCGCCTCAAATCCATCGGGATCCCCCCAGAACCCGCGGGAACGGCGCCCCCGGAGTGGGCACGGCCCCCGCCGCGGCCCGGGGAAAAGCGGGAATCCCCAAATCCCGGGATTCCGGGGCTCACCTGCTGCAGGAACATGGGCACGGCCTCCTGGCCCAGCACCGGCGCCGCCGCTCCCAGCAGGATTTTCTCGGGGCTCGCGGCCATTCCCGGGCTGGGCTGGGCGCTCCCGGCCGGGATCGGCGCCGGAGCCGCCGGGGGCTGCGCGGCTCCGCCGGCCCCGGGATCGGCGCCGGGGTTGGGGCTGCCGGCGGCGCCCGCCTGGATGCCCACGGCGGCGCCGAGCCCATCTCCGGCGTTGAGCATCGCCACCGGGCTGGCCAGCGTCACGCCCTGGATCACCGTGGGCGCCGGCGCCGCGGCCGAGCCGGGGCTGGGCAGGGGCCCGGCCAGCGACACGGGCATCTGGAACAGCGCCGGCGGAGCCACCTGGCCCGGCTGCAGCTGGATGGGCGCCGACAGGATGTGCGCCGTGCCCGCCGCGCCCGGCGACGCCAGCACCGGGCCCAGGTTCAGCTGCCCCGCCAGGTTCTGGTTGAGCAGCTGCGCCGGCAGCGCGGGGTTGGCCAGCAGCTGGGCGCCGGCGCCCTGGCCTGCGATGATGTGCGTCTGGCCAGCGCCCGGCAGCAGCTGCCCGCCCACGTTGGCCGGCAGCGCCGAGAGCGGCTGCGGCAGCGGCACGGCCGAGGCTCCGGCCAGCTGGCCGGGCAGCAGGAACTGGTTCTGGCCCTGGAAGGGCTGCGCCGGGATGACGATGGAGCCGCCCTGGTTGAGCACGTGCACGCTCATGGACTTGCCCAGCGCCGGTGGCTGCGGTGGTGGCGGCTTGAAGACGTTGGGGGGGAAGCCCTGGAGCACCACGTTGGGCGCGGCCTTGCCGGCCATGAAGGTCAGGTTCTGCTGCGCCTTGGCCGGAGCCTCGCCGGGCAGCGCCAGGGCCCCGCCGGGCGCGAAGGGCTTGGGCGTGATCTGGTAGAGCTTCTGCTGCAGGACACCGGCGGGCTTGGGCTGGATGGGCGTGGGCGTGCGGTGGATGATGACGTTGGGCGCCGGCACCAGGGAGCCGCCCAGGCCCGAGGTGACGGTGAGCGGCTGCGCCGACGCCGCCGAGACGCCGCCGAACACGGAGCTGCCGTTCAGCGTGGTGGTGGCCACGGCCGGGAGGCTCTTCTGGATGACCAGGCCGGCGCCCTGGGCCGCGGCCGCCTCAGGCTGGGCGATGTAGCTGCCCACGGCCGCCACGGGCGCCGGCTTGGCCAGCAGCTGCTGCGCCGCGGGCTGGTTGATGGCCATCACTTGCTGGCCCACCACCTGGATGGGGCCCAGCCCCAGCGCGCCGCCGGGGCTGCCGTTGGGCAGCCCGGGCAGGTTGGGCAGCGGCTGGATGGTGACGTTGCCCAGCCCCACCTGCTGCAGGAAGGGCTGCACGCTGATGGCCTTGTTGACCACGTCGGCGCCCACGGGCGGCTGCACCAGGGCCTGGGGCGCCAGCACGGCCGGCGGCTGCAGCCCCAGCAGGTCGGCGCCGCCTGAGAAGATCTGCGAGGTCCCGTCGGCCGCCTGCACCACCGGCTGCAGCGCCGGCAGCTGGAAGGAGCCCAGGTCCAGCTCAGCCTCGGCCTCCAGCGTCTGCTCGGTGATGTTGGCCTCCTGCAGGCTCTGTTGGAGGATGTCGCACGGCTGCTCGGCGCCCGCGCCGGCACCGGCCGGCGAGCCCAGGATGTCATCCTCCAGGAAGTCCAGGTCCACGCTGGCCGGCGGCTGGCTTGGCTCGGCACTCAGAGGGTTCCCTGGGGCCTCCTGCCCGTGGAGCTGCGGCAACGGCAACGGGACGGGGAGTCAGCGCGGGGCAGGGGGAGATGGTGGAGCTCAGCGGGGTTCACGGAGCTCAACGGAACCCAACGGAGCTCAACGGAACCCAACGGAGCTCAGTGGGATCCAACGGAGCTCAATGGAACTCAACAGGATTCAATGGAACCCAATGGAACCCAACGGAGCTCAATGGAGCTCAACAGAACCCAACGGGATTCAATGGAACCCAATGGAACCCAAGGGGATCCAACGGAGCTCAACTGAGCTCAATGGAAATCAATGGGATCCAATGGAACCCAACGGAACCCAATGGGACTCCAAGAGCTCCACGGAAGCCGAGAGGACCCAACGGAGCTCAACGGGATTCGAGGAATCCAACGGAACCCAACGGAACCCCATGGAACTCCATGGCATCTAACAGGACCCAACGGAACCCCACGGAACTCCATGGAATCCAACGGATCCCAAGGAACCCAACGCTTTCGGGCATTCTGGCACCGAAATCCCGGAATTCCGGTTGTGTCCCGTGGTTTTCCCGCCCCAAAATCCCAAGCTCGGAAGGACAAAGAGGATTTGGGGGAAAAAAGGGCAAAAGAGGGAAGTACCGGAGAACCCAACACGCGGCCGAGCCGGATCCAGCGGGAACGGGGAACCCGCGGGAAAGGGAAGCTCGGCTTGGAAATTTCTGGGATTGCAGGTTTTGGAAGTTGGAAAAATAAAACTCAAAGGAAAGCAAAAAATCAGGGAAAAAACCCGACAAATCGGGATTTGTAACGGGAAACGGGAGAAACCAACGGCAGAGGAAGGGAAAAGAGGGCAAAGCAGGGAAAGGGAAGCGAACGTGGAGTTCCAGGCCGGTCGTCCATGCAGAGCATCCCGCGCTTCGGGAAAAGAGGGAAAAACGGGAGCTGGGGGCTCCAATTCCGGATTCCCCCCCGCACCCAGGGGGCTCCGGAGGAACTGGGAGGAACTGGGAAGAGTGGGAGGAGTGGGATTTTCCTCCTCCAGAATGGAATTTTAAGGGGTTTTTCCCCATTTTCCCAACTCCCCGCGGGAACGTGGCTCCTCCTCCCTCCCTTTTTCTGGCCGTTTTTCCATCCCGGAGCCAAATCCGCCCGGAAAAACCCCGGAGGGTCTGGAAAAGGGAATTCCTTTTTCCCTGAAATCCGAGGGATAATGGGAAGGGGGTGGAGGGGGGGGGGGGGCGGGTTTCCCGGGAATTCCCGGGAGGGTTTTGCGTCTTTGTCCAGTCCTGGGAAAGGGATCGAATTCCCGGGAAAAGGGCAGAATTCCGGGAAAACTCGGGGAGGGAAAGGCGGAATACCTACCCCAGCACCTTCAAAGAAGGCGCTGGCAGCATCTCCTGAGTTGTCCAGGAGATCATCACTGTCAATCTGGAATTAGAAACACCGGATTTACTGGGATTTTCGGGATAGGACGGGGGGAAAAAATGCGGAAAAAAAATGGGGAAGAAACGGGAAAAAAATGGGAAAAAAACGGGAAAAAAATGGGAAAAAAACCAGGAAAAAATGTGGAAAAAAATGCAGAAAAAAAGGGGAAAAGAACGGGGAAAAAATGCGGAAAAAAAGGGGAAAAGAACGGGAAAAAATTGGGGAGAAATGGGGAAAAATGGGAAAAAAAGGGGGAAAAACGTGAAAAAAACAAGGAAAAAATTGGGGAAAATGGGAAAAAAAGGGGAAAAAAAAGGAAAAAAAAAAGGGAAAAAAATGGGAAAAAAAGGGGGGAAAAAAAAGGAAAAAATGGGGGAAAAAAAAGGAAAAAAAAGGGAAAAAAAAGAAGGATGTGGTGGTGAGGGGTGGCCCTGGGAGTTTGGTTCGAAATGGCCCCGAATTCCTGCGTGGCTGCTGGGAAAAAATTCCTGAAAAAGCCCAGCCTGGGTGGGGGTTGTGGATGGAGAGAGCTGGGATCGATGGAGAAGGGGGATTTTTATGGAAAAGCGGGACTGGGGGGGGCAGGCGTGGCTCACCTTCTCGGATCCATGTAAGAAATCGTTCAGGGCCTGCGGATCGCTGGGAAAGGAGGCGGAAAAGAGGCTTAGGGAGGGGGCTCCCGGGAAAAACGGGAGAATCCGGGAAATCCCGGCGCTCGGCGTCCCGAAACGACGGACTCGGGACGCAGCGAAGCCACCCCGGGAAGGTTTCCCACACTTTTTGGGGCTGTTCCCGCATTTCCCGCATTTTCCGGGATGTTTTCCACCTTCCCGCGACACTTCCAGCCCTTCCCAAGAAACTCCCGGACATTTCCAGCCCCTTCCAGGGCATTTCCCACCCTGTTTGGGGCTATTCCAGCCCTTTCTGGGACACTTTCCAGTCTTCCCGAGACTTTTCCCACCCTTGTGGGGCATTTCCCAACCTTTCCAGGCCAATTCCCACCTTTTTGGGGCCTTTCCCACCCTTTCCATGACAATTCCCACTTTCCTTGCAGCTTTCCCACTGTTTTGGGGACAATTCCCAACATTTCCCAGACAATTCCCCCCTTTCCGGGGCCTTTCCCGCCCTTTTTGGGCCATTCCCAGGACAATTCCCAGCTTTTTCGGGTCTTTCCCCCTTTCCTTTTTGGGGCTGTTCCCACTTTTCCGGGCCGTTCCCGGCCGCAATTCCGGGACTCACCAGATGACATCTAACAGGCACCGGCCGTCTTCATCATCCATGTCAACTGCAACGAGAGACAGCGTCACTTTTCCAGGGAAAATCCCGGAAAAACCGTGGGATCCGGGCTGGCTTTGGGGCCCTCTTCCCTCTTTTCCCTGGCTCCGGGCAGGGATGGGCGGGAATCCACAGAGAAAAGCGGGATAGAGCCCCAAATCCTCATCTCCCCTGTGGTTTTGGGAGGGAATCGGAGGGAAAAGTGGGAATAATGGGAGGATCCGGGGGAAGGGGGGGGGGGAAGGGATTCCTCAATAAATCCATCGGGAGCTGGGGAAGGAATTGATCCCGGGAAGGCAGCAAGGAAGCAAATCCTGGATGAATCCAGCGGGGAGAGGATTTATCCCTGAACCCCGCAGGGATTGGATTCCTCATCAAACTTATCCAGGGAAACATTCCCAAAAAGCCAGCAGGGAAGGGAAGAACTGATCCCGAAATCCAGCAGGGAACGGATTCCTCCAGGAATCCAGCCCGGATCCGATTCCTCCCCGAGTCCCCCCTCCCCTCCCCCCGTCCGGAGCCAAGAGCCCCAAATTTGGGCAGAACAAACAATTCCCGGGATTTTTGCTTTTTCGGGAGAAGCCTAAAAAAAGAGGCCCCGGGTGGATTCCGAACATTCCAGCCCGGAACAAGGGTGGAATTCCCGCTTTTCCCAGGGATTCCTTCACCTCGTCCTTGGCCGGGTCTGCCCCGCAGATTCCCAAACCCCGGATCTCCCTCCCTGATCCCCGTTCTACCCCAAATCTCGGGAGATCCCAGGGCCCTGGCCAGGGAAAACTCGGGAATTCCTTGGGAAGCAACTCTGGGAAATCTGGGAATTCTAGCCCCAGCCCCGGCCCCGATCCCGGAGAATTCCCGACAATTCCGGGTGGGAAAAGCGGGATTAAATCTGGACCTGGGGCCGGAATTCCAAGGAAATCCAAGCGAGGCTCCGTCTCCCGGAATTCCCATGGAAACGCATCCAAAGGCTCCCAAAATTCCACTTTTCCCAGGGGCTTCCAGCCCATCCCTGACGGCCTTTGAGTCATTGATGAGCAGCGAGCCAGGTATTGATCCCATATTGGAGCAGATGAACCAATTAATAACCAATAAATCAATCAATCAAGCACTCCACGACCCCGCTAATTCACCTATAATTGGTTAATTAACAGATATTCAATTAATGAAGTACCAGTTATTGATCAAGTCCTTAATTAACCCACGAAACCGATACCGAACCCATCAATCAATCTGATAATTAACAGCTCCATCAATCAATACTGCACCGAATGAACCCGTTAATCAATACCTGACCTAATCAATCGTTAATATCCCATTGATTAATCCGTTATCTAATAAAGCCTGGAGTGAATTAATAACAGGATTAATTAAACACCAAAGGCAGCCATCAACCAAACACCGCCGGAGCCACTGAACAGCTGATCAATCAACGCAGTCACTAATTAAGCACCTCAGTTAATCAATACCCAATCGGTTCATTAACACCCAACGGATCAGCAATGCAACGTTTATCAGCTGTCAATCAAACACTGAGGGGAGCCCTTCAACAGTCACTAATGGAGTCATTAATGAGGAGTTAATCAATCACGGATTGATCGGCTCCGTGAGGGGATTCGGGGCCGGGTGGATCAATGGATGGAACGGGGCTGATCGGCGGCCAATCAATCAATCAATCATCAATACCGATAAATGCACAGGCACTGGTGAGGCCTGGCTCCAATTAACCAGTGAAGCGCTGATTATCTTTGGTTATTGATTATCAATCATTGGTTATTGATCAGTAGTTATTGATCATTGGTTATTGATCGCTGATTATTGGTCACTGATGATCCCACAGCCAACGGACGGAGCCGGGATCGAGCAGATCCCGGAGCTTCCAACGGGCCCGGATTGGAATTAAAGGGGGAAGAAATTCCCAGCCCCAGCCCGGAAAAGCCATTCCCAGTTCGGGATAAAACATTTCCAGTTCAGGAAAAGCCATTCCCAGTTCGGGATAAAGCATTCCCAGTCTGGAATTCTCCATTCCCAGTCCGGAAGCGCCAATCCCAGCAATCCCAGTCCATTCCTGCCATTCCCAGTCTGGAATTCTCCATTCCCAGCCCCTTCCCGCCATTCCCAGTTTCCCCGCGGCTTTGGGATGAAATTCCCTGGGTTTGGGGTTTCCCCGCCGGGAAAAGCCGTGACGTCATCCCGGATCCGTGGGGAAAACCCCGGGATTCGGGAGCCGGGTGAATTCCCAGGGTGGGGGCGGAAAAACCGGGATAATCCCGGGCACCGGAATCCCGGCTCTGGGAGGAAATTTTGGGGAAGAAACAGGAAAAAGGGAGAGAAACGCGACAGCGCCCCGGGAACGGGCCCGGAGCCGGCAAATCCCGAGGGAAAACCCAGCAGTGATCCCGAATTTCCCCGAAATCCGACCCGAAGCACCAACGGCCTCCCCAAGGAATTCCGTGTCCCGAGGATTCCGGAGCCGTTTTCCCCCAAAAACGCCCGGAAATGGTTGGGAAGAGGCGGCACTGGGGGCGGAATTCCCGCGTTCGGGAAGATTCAGATCCTCAGCCACGGGAATTCGGGAAGAGTTTGGGTCCCAAACGGGAGGATTCGGGATATTTTGGGTGCCAAACACCCGGAATTTTGAGGATTTGGGAATATTTTGGCCCCGGATTCGGGAACATCCCAGCCCTCGGCCCGGAATCCCCCCCGGAACCCGGCACAAATCCCGGATTCTGCCTCTCCCCATCCCGGGAGTTCCAGGACGAGTCCGAGCCCCAAAATCGCAGGAAACGGCCCCGGAACTGCCGGGATCGGGAGCTTTCCGTGGGAAAAGCGGGAAAAGAGGCCCCGAATCCACCGGGACGGGGGAAGAGCCCGGAGGGAGGGCGGAGCAGGGAACGGGGCCGGGGGAGCCCCTCACTCCGGGGATGCTCCGGGGATACTCCAGGGATACTCTGGGAATACTCAGGGCAGGAATTCCGACCTCAGGGGATCCTCCAGGGATACTCCGGGGATACTCCGGGCTGGAATTCCGGCCCCAAACTCCTGCTCGGGGGATACTTGGGGTGGGAATTCCGACCTCAGGGGATCCTCCGGGGATCCTCCAGGGATACTCCGGGGATACTCCCAGCTTGACCTCTGACCTCTCGCTCACGGGATGCTCCAGGACGGAATTCCGGCCTCCCGAATCCGCCCCAAATCCATCCAAGCCCCGCCGAAGCGCGGGAATTGCCGGTGCCCCGAACGCCGGAGCCCCCCTCCCCCTCCCCTCGTGCCTCAGTTTCCCTCCGGAGCGAACGAAACCTGGAATTTCCAAAAAAACCCCAAAAAACCCCCAGGAAAGGCGGGATTGGGGAATTCCCGAATTCCGCCGGAGCGCCCGGATTTGCCCAGAAAAGCGGGGGGAGAATCCGGGAATTCCGGCGGGGCCAGAGCGAATGAACACGGGAGAGAATCGGGAGAGCAACGAGCCGGAGTTTATTCGGATCTGGAGGCGCTCGGGGGGTCCAGGGATGCTCCAGGGACGCTCCGGGCTGGGATTGCGGGGGGCTGATCCCGAAATCCCAAACCTGCCCTGGCCGCAGGGGAGCGGAGGGGAGGAAGAGGAGGAAGAGGAGGAAAAAGAGAAGCAGGAGGAAGAGGAGGAGGAAGAGGAGGAGGAAGAGAAGGAAGAAGAGGAAGAAGAGGAAGAAGAGGGAGGAGGAAGAGGGGGCCAGGGCAGGGGCAGCTCCAGAACGGAATCCCTGAGGAAGAGCGAGAAGAGGAAGATGAAGACAAGGAAGAGGAGGAAGAGGAGGAAAAGGAGGAGGAAGAAGAGGAGGAAGAGGAGGAAAGGAGGAGGAAGAAGAGGAAAGGAGGAGGAAGAAGAGGAGGAAGAGGAGGAAAGGAGGAGGAAGGCCACACCCGCAGAGCCAGAGCTGGGACATTCCCAGAGCAGCTCCCGAGGAAGAGGAGGAGGAGGAGGAAGAGCGGGACAGCTCCGTAACCAATTCCCGGCAGCAGCCGCAGCTCTCCAGGGAAGGGGAGGAGGAGGAGGGGGAGGAAGGCCACCCACAGCCCCAGCCCAGTGACAGCTCCATTCCCAAATCCCCGAGGAAGAGCAGGAGGAAAAGAGGAAGAAGAGGAGGGGACAGAGAGGCAGAGCGGGAGGAGGAGGAGGGGGAGGAAGGCCACACACACGGAGCCAGAGCGGTGACATTCCCAAAGCGGCTCCCGAGGAAGAGGAGGACGAGGAGGAGGAGGAGGAGGAGGAAGATGCGGGGACACAACGAGCCCGGGGCAGCTCCGTGGCGGAGTCGCTGAGGAAGAGCGGGAGGAAGAGGAGGAGGAGGAAGACGAGGAAGAGGAAAAGGAGGAAGAGCAGCAGCGGGAGGAGGAGGAGGAGGAGGCGGCCGAGGCCGAAGGCCCCACCCCGCGCCCCCTTCCCCCCCGCCCCCCTCAGTTTTGGGCCCATTCGGGGCAGTTCGGAGCGGGGGGGAGGGGCCCCGCCCCCCCTTTTCGGGCCCCGGCCCCCCCAAAGCGCGCGGGGGGGGCGCGGCGGGGCCGCGGGGGGGGTTCCCGGCCGCGGGGGGGGCGCGCGGCCGCCGTGTCGCCGCCGCCTGTCGCGACAGGGCCGCGATTTGGGGCGAATTCGGTGCTTTTTGTGGCGGACTCACCGTGAGGCCTGAGCGGCGCCCGGCGCGGGGTCTCCCAGGCGCCCCCGCACGGGCGCCGCCGCCAGGACCCCGCCGGGCCCCGCCGCTTAGGGGTTCGCGGCGCTGCCTGATCGCGGCCGCCGCGCCGCCGGGGCTCGGCGGGGACAAAACGGGGCTGAGGGGGGACGTGGCGGGGAAAGGGGGGTACGGGGGGGTTTAACGGGACCCCCCCCGGCCCCGCGGCCCCCGCAGAAAGCAACGGAGAGGAATTAATTAGCATAAACCGCGCCCCCGGACAGGCATTAGAATAGACACGCCCCCGCGCTGGCGCCTCAGCAGCCAAGCCCCCCCGAGGGAGCGCTCATTAGCATAAACCACGCCCAGCGATCTCCAAATTAGCATAAACCACGCCCCAAGTCACAGCGCGCCAGCCCTGGGACTCTCCTTTGCATAAACCACGCCCCATCACAAACCAGGGGTAATCCAGAGCCCTGATTTACATACACCACGCCCTCACCCGCTGTTAATTACCATAAACCGCGCCCCCGACGTTGGCCTCTCAGCAGCCCGGTGGCACTCCCTCATTTGCATAAACCGCGCCCACACACCGGTGTCCAGTCCTCCCAGCCGCCAGAGGGCGCCGCGGCGAGGCAGTCGCGCCCGGGGGGCGCTCTTGGTCACGTGGCGCGGTGCGGGGGTCACGTGGGGCTGTGGCGGGGCTGTCATGGCGGCGGCGGGGAAGGAGGCGGAGGCGCAGCGGCTCCTGAGCGAGGCCGACAGGAAGGTCCGGGGGGCTCAGTCCTTCCTCGGGGGCCTCTTCGGGTGCGTGCGAGCGGCGCGGGGGGAGCGGCGGGGCCGCGGAGGGCGAGGGGGGCCCGGGGGAGGCCTGAGGGAGGGTCGGGGAGGGGGTGTCATGGCGGCGGGGGGGAGGAGAGGGCGGGAATTTGGGGAGTTCTGAGGGGGAAGAGGGGAGAGGGGAGGGGAACGGGGGGCTCTGAGGGGGTTTCGGGGCAGGGGGAGGGGAATGGGGGGCTCTGAGGGGGTTTCGGGGTACGGGGAGGGGAATTCCTGCTCCAACTCCTTCTTTATCCCCGGAGTTTCCCCCATTCCCTCTGTTTGCCCCTGAATTCCCCCTTTTCCCGTCCCAAATCCCTTTAAATGCTCACAAATCCCCCCCATTCCCCCTTTCCCCCCAATCCCGCGTTCCCAGGGGCTCGTCCCGCCTGGAGGAGGCCTGCGAGTGCTACGCCCGCGCCGCCAACATGTTCAAGATGGCCAAAAACTGGAGCGGTGAGGGCTGACCCCGACCCGACCCTGTCCTGATCCCATCCCCGTCCTGATCCCGTCCTGATCCCATCCCGATCCCATCCCGATCCCATCCTGACCCCGTCCTGATCCCATCCTTGTCCTGACCCTGTCCTGATCCCATCCCGATCCCATCCCTGTCTCAACCCCATCCCCGTCCTGATCCCCCCGGAGCGGCAATCCCAGGAATCCCGGCCCCATCCCCATCCCTGATCCTGGTGTGGAGTGGGAACCCCGGGAATCCCAGCCCCATCCCTGACCCTTTCTTGGAGCGGGAATCCCAGGAATTCCCAGCCCCATTCCCAGCCCCATTCCTGGCCCCATTCCCAGCCCCATTCCCGGCCCCATTCCCAGCCCCATTCCCAGCCCCATTCCAGCCCCATTCCCGGCCCCATTCCCAGCCCCATTCCCAGCCCCATTCCCGCCCCATTCCCGGCCCCATTCCCAGCCCCATTCCCAGCCCCATTCCCAGCCCCATTCCTGGTTTCCCACAGTGGCCGGCAGCGCGTTCTGCCGTGCGGGGCTGTCCCAGCCCCATTCCCGGTTTCATTCCCAGTTTCATTCCCGGCCCCATTCCCGGTGTCCCGGTGCCATTCGTGGTTTCATTCCCAGTTTCCTGGCCCATTTCCCTGTTTCCCGGTGCCATTCCCAGCCCCATTTCCAGCCCCATTCCGGTGCCATTCCCAGTTTCCCGGTGTCCTGGCCGCATTCCTGGCCCCATTCCCGGTTTCCCAGTGCCATTCCCGGTGCCATTCCCTGTTTCCTGGCCCCATTCCCGGCCCCATTCCCAGTTTCTCGGTTTAATTCCCGGCCCCATTCCCTGTTTCCTGGTGCCATTCCCAGCCCCATTCCCGGTGTCCCGGTTTCATTACCGCCCCATTCCCAGCCCCATTCCCAGCCCCATTCCCGGTGTCCCGGCCCCATTCCCGGCCCCATTCCCGATTTCCCGGTTTCATTCCCGCCCCATTCCCGGCCCCATTCCCGGTGTCCTGGCCCCATTCCCAGCCCCATTCCCAGCCCCATTCCCGACCCCATTCCCGGCCCCATTCCCGGCCCCATTCCCGGTGTCCTGGTTTCATTCCCGCCCCATTCCCGGTTTCATTCCGGCCCCATTCCCAGCCCCATTCCCAGCCCCTTTCCCGGTTTCATTCCCGGCCCCATTCCCGGTGTCCTGGCCCCATTCCCGGCCCCATTCCCAGCCCCATTCCCGGTGTCCCGGTGCCATTCCCGGCCCCATTCCCGGTGTCCCGGTGCCATTCCCGCCCCATTCCCGGCCCCATTCCCGGTGTCCCGGTGCCATTCCCGGCCCATTCCCGGCCCCATTCCCGGTGTCCCGGTGCCATTCCCGGCCCATTCCCGGCCCCATTCCCGGTGTCCCGGTGCCATTCCCGGCCCTGTTCCCGGTGTCCCGGTGCCATTCCCGCCCCATTCCCGCTCCCCGCAGCGGCCGGCAGCGCCTTCTCCCGCGCGGCGCAGCTGCAGCTGCAGCTCCAGAGCAAACACGACGCCGCCTCCAACTTCGTGGATGCCGGGAACGCCTTCAAGAAGGCGGATCCGCAGGGTAGGCGGCGGGAATTGCGGGAATTGCGGGAATTCGGGGGGCTCTGGGGGTGGCGGTGACGTGGGGGCTGGGAATCCTGGAAAATCCCATGAAAATCCGGCCAAATCCCATGAAATCCCACTAATTCCCACTAAAATCCTGTTAATTCGCATTAAATTCGGTCTAATCCAGATAAAATCGTGTCACGTTCCATTAAAATCCCATTAAATCCCATTAATTCCCATTTAAATTCCATTAAATCCCATTAAAATCCCCCTAAAACATCAAAAAGGTGGGTTCACGGGGTAGGGAGCGGGAATTCCATCAATTCTGGGAATTCAGGGGGCTCTGGGGGGGTTTTGGGGCTGGTGTGGGTGAGGGGGCTGGGAATCCTGGAAAATCCCATCAAATCCCATGAAAACCTCATCAAATGCCATGAAAACCCCATCAAATCCCACTAAAATCCCCCTCGGAGCCCCGCAGGGCCCATCCGCAGGGTGGGGAGCGGGAATTCTGGGAATTCCCGCGGGTTTTTGTGTCCGGGGGCGACGTGGGGGGGCTGGAAACCCCGGGAAATCCCGATAAAATCCCACAGAACCCCCCCAAAGCCCCAAAAAACGGGATCCCCAGGGAAAGGCTCCCGGTTCCCGTCGAATTCCAGAGGGTTCCGGCTCCGGCCCGGCCACAGGAGCCACAAATGCCCCAAAATCCCTCAAAATTTCCTGGAATTGCCCCGAACGCCCCAAAATCCCCCCGAGTTCCCCCAAAGCTGCCCTGGAGACCCCCCCAGCCCTCGGCAGGGCGGATCCGTGGGGAAGGCTCCGCATTCCCATCGCAATTCCGGCGGATGCCGCCTCCAGCACGGCGACCGGAGGCACGAAAATCCCGAAAATTCCCCAAATCTCCGGGGTTTTGGCCTCATCCCATGGAATTTGTGCCGGGTGGGGGGAGGGGGGGCTCTTTTCCCACTTTTCCAGCCGTTTTTGGGCTCCAGCCGGAATTCCGGAGCCGGGATTCACTCCCCGCCCCCCTCGGCAGGGATCCCCCGGAGCCGAGCAGATGGAGCCCAGCTTTGGGTGGAATTCCCGGGGTTTTGGCTTCCGCTGGAAGCGGCTCCAAGGGGGGGGGGGGAGGGGTGGAAATTCCAGAGTTTTGGGTGGATTTTCGGGATGAAAACGCCTTGGGATGTCCCATCCCCCCCTGCTCCCCGAAGCATTCCCGGTTTTTGGGGTGGTTTTCAGGGATAACAGAACAACCTGAGCCAAAAAAACCCCAGGAATTTTCATCTCCCGGAGGTTTTTGCCAAATCCAGGAACGTTTTTATCCCAATTCTCCTGCCTGGAAATGGGAAAACTTCCTGGAATGTCTCGGGATTCGCTTGGAGAGGGTTGGAATTCCCGAGGAAAGGGGGGGAGATCCCTGAAGGCACCGAGGTTTTGGGAACTGAGGCTGCGCTTCGGAAATCCGGGATTGCGATGCCGAGGGTGGGGGGATCCCATCCCAAACCCGCGGCCTCTGCTCCCAGAAGCATCAGGAAGGGGGGGGCAATCCCGGGAATCCGGGGCTCATCCCAAGGATTTGGGGCTTTGATCCCGAAGCTTTGGGGGTTTCCAGTCCTGGAATTCGGGGCTCCGATCCCGAAGGTTTTGGGGCTGTGATCCCGAGGATCCCGGGGCTGATCCCCAAAACCCGGGGGGTCCCATCCCTAAAAATTCCGGGGATGATCCCGAGGCTTTGGGCTCCCATCCCGCCCCATTCCCGCTTTTCCCGGTTTTCCAGAGGCCGTGAACTGCCTGCTCCGCGCCATCGAGATCTACACGGACATGGTGAGGCGCTCCCGGGCCAGGATTTGGGATCTGGGGCCGTTTCCTTCCCGTTCCCGGGGGCTCCGGATCCCTCGGGATCATCCTGGGGTGCTTCTCCCTCAGGGTTTGCCCGTTTTTCCCTGGGATTATCCCGTTTTCCCCTGGGCTGATCCCGTTATTCTGGGCCGCTGTTCCCGCTCTCCCTGGGCCGTTTTTCCCGGGCCATTCCCATTATTCCCGGGCCATTCCCGTTATTCCGGGGCCGTTCCCGTTATTCCGGGGCCGTTCCCGTTATTCCCGGGCCGTTCCCGCTCTCCCAGGGCCGTTTCACCATCGCTGCCCGGCACCACGTCTCCATCGCCGAGATCTACGAGGCCGAGCTGGTGGACATCGAAAAGGTAAATCCCGGAAAAGCCCGGGAATTCTGGGAATTCCGGGGCCCTCCTCCCGTCCCCATCCCGCAGAACCCCACGGGAATCGCCCCGAATCCCGGATTTTTCCCCTTCCCTGGGGTTGGGGGGGTGAATCCGGATCATCCCGGGCGGGAAAAAGGAGGGAAAGATGGGATTTTGTGGAATTCCGTTCCCTGGGGATCTTGGAGAGGATCCCAGGGGGTTCCAGAGGATCCCAGAGGATCCCAGGGGGTTCCAGGGGGTTCCAAGCTCAGTTCCCAGATTGTTTTAGGATTTCTCTCCCCAGCCCTGGAGGAATCCCGGAATAACCCGGGAATGATCGGGAAGGGTTCACAAAGCCGGGATTTTCCGCAGGGATTCGCCCCGAAGGAGAGAACTCCCCAAAATCTGGGAGAGTCCCCAAATTCCCCTGGGAAACGCCGGGAAACCGGCCTGGGAAAGGAGGAGGGCGGGATTTTTCCGGGAATTTGGGATTTTTCCAGGAGCTGTGCCCAGCCCGGCCCCATCCCGGCGGGAGCAGATGGAGCGGGGGCGGCCGGAGCCGCGGGAAACCGGGAACGGGCACCGGGAGCGGCGGGGGAGGGGCGGGGATGGAAAATTCGGGGATTTATGGAATTATTCCTGATCCAACGGAGCTTGTCTGGGAATTTTGGGTGTTTTGATCCCAGTTTATCCCATTTGATCCCGGTTTATCCCATTTGATCCATCCATGTTCTTGACTTTGTTCCTATTTATTTTTTTCCTTGGAATTCTGGGCCATTCCCGTGGATTTTAATCCCCATTTCCGGCAGTTTCATCCCTCTTCTATCCCCATTTTCCCAGAATTTTGCCCACATTCAGGGAATTCCGTGGTTTCATCCCTGATCCCAATCCCTCCTCCCGTCCCCTCCGTCATTCCAGCCCCTCTCTCCCATCCCTTGGATTCTCATCCCACTTTTCCCAGACTTTTCCTTCATTTTCACTCCTCAAACCCAGCTTTGCTCACGGATTCCTCATTAATTCCCTAAGAAACCTGGGAAAAGGGTGGATAGATCCATAAAAACCTGGGAAAAGGGTGGAATTGGAGATTTTTCTGCATTTTTCTTGAAGCACTTCCGTTTTCCCAAGGTTTTTCCCAGGTTTTTCCCAGGATTTTTCCCTTTCCATCGCACTCTTGGGTGATCTCACGCAGGATTTTCGGGATTTGATCCCGTTTTTTTCTGGTTTTTCCCGTTTTTCCTGGTTTTCCCCCCAGGCCATCGCCCACTACGAGCAGGCGGCCGATTACTACAAAGGGGAGGAATCCACCAGGTACCGGATCCCGAGGGATCCCGGTGATCCCGGCCCCGAATCCCAACGGATCCCCCGGCCCCAAATTCCCGTCCGGGGACGGTTCCTGGTCCTTCCTCATCCTCCTCATCCTCCCCGGCCGATCCCAGCGGATCCCGGTGGCTGGGGGGGCCTGGGGGAATTTTGGGGTTTGGGGAGGGGTTGTGGGGTTTGGGGAGGGATTTCTGGGATTCGGGCTGGGATTTTGGGATTTGGGGTGGGATTTCTGGGGTTTGGGGTGGGATTTGGGCTGGGATTTTGGGATTTGGGCTGGGATTTTGGGATTTGGGCTGGGATTTTGGGATTTGGGACTTTCCGGGGCTATCCCGCATTCCCGGTTCCCAGCTCGGCCAACAAGTGCCTGCTGAAGGTGGCCGCGTACGCGGCGCAGCTCGAGCAGTTCCCGCGCGCCATCGACATCTACGAGCAGGTCTGCCCTTCGGCCTCCTCCTCCTCCCTTCCCTTTTCCCTTTTCCCCTTTCCCTTTCCCCTTTTCCCTTTTCCCCTTTCCCTTTTCCCTTTTCCCCTTTCCCTTTCCCCTTTTCCCTTTTCCCCTTTCCCTTTTCCCTTTTCCCCTTTCCCTTTCCCCTTTTCCCTTCCCCTTTCCCTTCTCTCTCTCTCTCTCTTCCTTTTCCTTCCTTTTCCTCCTCTCTTCCTCCTCCTCCTCTTTTTTCCCTTCTCCCCCTCATTTCCTCCTCTCCCAAATCCCCGATCCCGGGGCTCCCTCCAGCCCCAATCCCCGGGCTGCCCCGGCCCCAGTGACCGCGGGATTCCCGGGAACGCCGAATTCCAGGTGGGGGCGGTGGCCATGGACAGCCCCCTGCTCAAGTACAGCGCCAAGGAGCATTTCTTCCGCGCCGCGCTCTGCCACTTCTGCGTGGACATGCTCAACGCCCGGGTACGGGAACGTGGGAATGCGGGAATGGGATTGGGGGATTGGGAATGGGAATGTGGGAATGGGATTGGGAATGGGGGATTGGGAATGGGGGATTGGGAATGGGGGATTGGGAATGTGGGAATGGGAACAGGGTCCTCTGCCACTGCTGCGTGGTCATGCTCAACGCCCGGGTATGGGAATGGGAATGTGGGAATGGGGGATTGGGAATGGGAATGTGAGACGGGAATGGGGAATTGGGATGGGAGGGCCTGAGGGTCTCCCCTGGTTTTTCCCGTTTTTCCCCTTTCCCTCTTCCTCCCCTCACACCCCATCCCCATCCCCGTCCCCGTTCCCGTTCCCATCCCCGTTCCCATCCCCATCCCCGTCCCCGTCCCCGTTCCCGTTCCCATCCCCGTTCCCATCCCCATCCCCGTTCCCGTTCCCATCCCCGTTCCCATCCCCATCCCCGTTCCCATCCCCATCCCCGTTCCCATCCCCGTTCCCGTTCCCATCCCCGTTCCCATCCCCATCCCCATCCCCATCCCCGTTCCCGTTCCCATCCCCGTTCCCATCCCCGTTCCCGTTCCCGTTCCCATCCCCGTTCCCGTTCCCGTTCCCATCCCCGTTCCCATCCCCGTTCCCGTTCCCATCCCCATCCCCGTTCCCATCCCCGTTCCCATCCCCATCCCCGTTCCCATCCCCATCCCCATCCCCATCCCCGTTCCCGTTCCCATCCCCGTTCCCGTCCCCATCCCCGTTCCCGTTCCCATCCCCGTTCCCGTTCCCATTCCCGTTCCCGTTCCCGTCCCCGTTCCCATCCCCGTCCCCGTTCCCAGCTGGCCGTGCAGAGGTACGAGGAGATGTTCCCGGCCTTCTCCGACTCCCGGGAATGCAAACTGGTCAAGGTCAGCCTTCCTCCCCTCCCTCCCCTCCTCCCCTTCCTCCTCCTCTTCCTCCACCAGGATCGGGGCCGGGATCATCCCAGATCCGCTCCCTGCAGCCCCGGGGGGAGCGGGAGGAGCCTCCCCTTCCTCCTCCTCCTCCTCCTCCTCCTCCTCCTCCTCCTCCTCCCCAGAAACTCCTGGAAGCGCACGAGGAGCAGAACGTCGACGCCTTCACCGACGCCGTACGTGGGGAACCCCAAATCCCCTCAGATCCACCCCCCAAACACCTCACATCCAACCCCAAATCCCCCCCATCTCTCTCAAATCTCATCCCATCCTCTCTCAAATCTCCCTGATTTCACCCCAAATCCCTCCTCAAATCCCTCCCCAAACCCTCCCTCAAATTCACCCTAAATTCCCCCAGATTTGACCAAACCCCTCCAATTTTCCCCAATCTCACCCAATTTCCCCCCAATTCCCCCCGACCCGCCCCGAACTGCCCCAAACTGCCCCGAACCACCCCAAACCATCCCAAACCTCCCCGAACCACCCCAAACCGCCCTGGACCACCCCAAACCACCCCAAACCTCCCTGAACCACCCCAAACCATCCCAAACCTCCCTGAACCACCCCAAACCGCCCCAAACTGCCCCAAACCTCCCCAAACCACCCCAAACCACCCCGAACTGCCCCGAACCGCCCCAAACAGCCCCAAACAGCCCCAAACCACCCCAAACCACCCCAAACCACCCTGAACCGCCCCAAACCACCCCAAACAGCCCCAAACCACCCCGAACCACCCCAAACCATCCCAAACCTCCCCGAACCACCCCAAACCGCCCTGGACCACCCCAAACCACCCCAAACCTCCCTGAACCACCCCAAACCATCCCAAACCTCCCTGAACCACCCCAAACCGCCCCAAACAGCCCCAAACCGCCCCAAACCGCCCCGAACTGCCCCGAACCGCCCCAAACCACCCCAAACAGCCCCAAACCGCCCCAAACCGCCCCGAACCGCCCCAAACCGCCCCAAACCGCCCCGATTCCCCGAGCCGCCCCGAGCCGCCGCGGTCGCTGCCGCAGGTGAAGGAGTTCGACGCGGTCTCCCGCCTGGACCCGTGGCTCACCACGGCGCTGCTGCGCATCAAGAGGACGATCCGGGGCGAGGAGGAGGATCTGCGCTGACCCCCGGCACCGCCGGCACCGCCGGGATCCGCGCCGTTCCCGGGACCCGGAGCCGCCGCTTCCCCCCCGCCTCGGCCGTGCCTGACCCCGAGCGAATAAAATATTTAACGGGAGCCGGGATTTTTGTTGGGATTCCCCCCGGTTTTCCAGGGAAAGGGGGATGGGGTTGTCCCCACTCCCCAAGAAATGGACCCCAAAACCCCCCTTGAGCCTCCCGGAACCTCCCCAAAGCCCGTCTTGGCCCTCCCCCGAGCACCCTGGGACCCCCAGGTTCCCCCCAGATCCCCCCTGATCCCCCCCAGATCCCCCCAAATCCCCCCCCAGATCCCCCCAAACCCCCCCAGATCCCCCCCAGGTCCCCCCAAATCCCCCCCAGCCGCTCCAGCCCGGCCCCGCCCCCTCTGGGCGTGGCCATAGCGCCAAGCCCCGCCCACCCAGCGATGGCCACGCCCCCGAACCCTCCCGTCGCCTCCCCGTGACGTCACCGCCGCGCGCCCCCTCCCCGCAAGGACCCCTGCGCGGCGCTCCCGGGGGGCTGCCCCGGGCGGTGCCTGTCCCGGTGCCCGTTCCCGGTGTCGGCCCCGCTCCCGGTTCATCCCCGCCCCATCCCCGCCCCATCCCCGGCCCCGCGATGTCTCCGTGGGGCCGCTGCCCGCTGGTCGAGGACAGTTTCAGCCGGCTGGGCTCGCAGAGTAACGTGTACGGGCTGACGGCGCTGGCGGGGCCCGGGGGGGGGCCCGGGGGGGGCCCCGGGGGGCTCCTGGCGGCCGCGCTCAAGGGGAAGGTGCTGCTGTTCCGGTACCTGCAGCTGCGGCCCCGCCTGCGGCCCCTGGCCCGCGAGATGCAGTTCACCTACATCCCCGGTACCGGGGCCGGGGCGGGGCCGGGGGGGTCTGAGAGGTCCTGGGGGGGATTTAGAGGGGTCTGGGGGGGCACTGGGGGGGGGTCTCAGGGGGTCCTGGGGAGGTTTGGGGGGGATCTGGGGGTCTCAGAGGGGGCTGGGGGGATTTGGGGGGCATTTGGGAGGGGTCTCAGGGGGTTCTGGGGAGGTTTGGGGGGGATTTGGGGGTCGCAGAGGGGGCTGGGGGGTCCCGGGGGTCGTGAAGGGTCACGGGGAGGGGCCGGGGGTGGATTTGGGGGGGTCGGGGGGATTGGGGGAACTCCCGGTCGATTTTGGGGGGGTCCCGGGGGGTCCCCGCCCCCCCTGAGCGCCCCTCCCCCCTCAGTGGATGCCGAAATCGTCTCCATCGATTCCTTCCCCAAATCCCCCCCCCAGCGCGGCCTCGTCGTCGGCATCACCTTCATCAAGGTGGGGGGGCCGGGGGGGTTTGGGGGGGATTTTGGGGGGGGCCAAGGGGGGTCCCGGGGGGTCCCAGGGTGGTTGGGGGGGCCTCAAGGGGTCCGGGGGGGGGTCCCGGGGGGTCTCGGGGGGGTCTCAGGGTGTTTTGGGGGGGTCTCGGGGGGGTCTCAGGGTGTTCTGGGGGTCTCAGGGGGGTCTCAGGGTGTTCTGGGGGTCTCAGGGGGGTCTCAGGGTGTTTTGGGCCCCCCAGGACTCGGGGGACAAGCCCAGCCCCTTCCTGAACATTTACTGCGACTACGAGCCCGGCTGCGAGTTCGACCTCGACTCCGTGGCCCGTGAGTGACCCCAAAACGGGGCTGGGACCCCCAAAACGGGGCTGGGACTCCCAAAACGGGGCTGGGACCCTGAAATGGGTTCAGGACCCCCCGAAAAGGGCTCCTGCCCCCACTTTTCCCCCCCCAGAAAGTTGCCTGAACCTGGAGCTTCGCTTCACCCCCTTCCAGCTGTGCCACGCCCAGTGAGTGCCCCCAAAATCCCCCCAAATCCCCCCCAAATCCCCCCAAATCCCCCCCAAGACCCGGCATGGCCTGAAATGGCCCCAAACGCGCAGGGTCCGGGTGGGGGAGCGCCTGGAGACCGTGTTCCTGCTGAGCGGGAACGACCCTGGCATCCACCTGTACCGGGAGGTGAGAGCCTAAAAACCCCAAAATGCCAAAAAACTCCTGAAATCCCCCCCCAAATCCGGCTGGGATCCACCTGTACCGGCAGGTGAGAGCCTAAAAACCCCAAAATCCCAAAAAAACCCTGAAATCCCCCCCAAATCCACTTGGGAACCCCCAAGTTCCACCTGTACCGGGAGGTGAGAGCCTAAAAACCCCAAAATCCCAAAAAAACCCTGAAATCCCCCCCAAATCCACCCAGGAACCCCCAGATTCCACCTGTACCGGGAGGTGAGAGCCTAAAAACCCCAAAATCCCAAAAAAACCCTGAAATCCCCCCCAAATCCACCCAGGAACCCCCAAATTCCACCTGTACCGGGAGGTGAGAGCCCCAAATCCCCCCCAGATTCACCCCCAAATCCCCCCCAAATCCTCCCAGGAACCCCCAAATTCCAGCTGTACCGGGAGGTGAGACCCTAAAATCCCCCGAATCCCCCCGAATCCCCCCAAACGCCGCGGGAAGGCGCCACTTTCCCGCTCTTTTCCCAGAATCCCGGCTCGCACCAGTTCGAGGAGCAGCCGCTGCAGCTGCTCTTCCCGGAGCTCCAGGACGTTCCCAGCACGTACGGCCCCTCTGCCGCCCTTTCCCCCCGCTTGCCCCGTTCCCCTCGGATTTTCCCTGCTTTTCCCACTTCTTCGCCGTTTTTCTGATTTTTCCCTGCTTTTTCTCCCCTCTTTTCTCTGCTTTCCCCCGTTTTCCTGGTTTTCCCCTGGTTTTCCCTGGATTTTCCCATCTTTTCCCCCATTTTCCTCGGATTTTCCCTGGTTTTCCAATTTTTTCCCCGATTTCCCCCCGTTTTTCCCCATTTTTCCTCCGTTTTTCTGATTTTTCCCTGCTTTTTCTCCCCTTTTCTCCCCGTTTTCCCCTATTTTCCTGTTTTCCCCCCATTTTTCCTGTATTTTCCCTGATTTCCCCTGGTTTTCCCTGGATTTTCCCTGGATTTTCCCTGGATTTTCCCATCTTTTCCCCAATTTCCCCATTTTCCCCCATTTTTCCCTGTTTTTCTGATTTTTCCCTGCTTTTTCTCCCCTTTTCTCCCCGTTTCCCCCTATTTTTCTGTTTTTCCCCTATTTTTCCTGTACTTTGCCTGCTTTTCCCTGGTTTTTTCTGGATTTTTCCCTGGATTTTCCCATCTTTTCCCCAATTTCCCTGGATTTTTCCGTGGATTTTCCCATCTTTTCCCCAATTTCCCTCCGTTTTCCCCCGTTTTCCTCTCATTCCCCTTCTCCCGCTTTCCCTCCGCAGTGTCCTGTGGCTCGATGTCCAGCCCGTGCCCGGCTCCGGCCATCGCCTCTCAGCCCTGGGCTGCCAGAGCGGCTTCGTGCGCGTGGCGCGCGTGGACCAGGACTCCCGAGGTGCCCAAATCCCCCCGTTCCCAATTCCCGCCGGGAATTCCCGCCGGGAATCCCCCCCAGCCCCTCCCCCATCCCAGTTCATCCCATTGTCCCGCTGGGATCCAGCCGGGAGCGGGGCCGGGGCGACCCAAGGGCAGCTCCCGGATCCATCCCGGCCCCATTCCCGCTTTTCCCTGGGAAACCCCACAATTCCCACCGGGAATTCCCACTCCTATCCCCTCCCCCATCCCAGTTTGTCCCACCGGGATGGATCCAGAGCGGGGATTTGGGGCATCCCGGCCCCATTCCCGGCCCCAATTCCCAGCCCCATTCCCGGCCCCATTCCCAGCCCCAATTCCCAGCCCCATTCCCAGCCCCAATTCCCAGCCCCAATTCCCAGCCCCATTCCCGGCCCCGTTCCCGGCCCCATTCCCAGCCCCATTCCCGGCCCCATTCCCAGCCCCATTCCCAGCCCCATTCCCGGCCCCATTCCCGGCCCAATTCCCGGCCCCAATTCCCAGCTCCATTCCCGGCCCCATTCCCAACCCCATTCCCGGCCCCATTCCCGGCCCCATTCCCAGCCCCATTCCCAGCCCAATTCCCGGCCCCATTCCCAGCCCCATTCCCAGCCCCATTCCCGGCCCCATTCCCAGCCCAATTCCCAGCCCCATTCCCGGCCCCATTCCCGGCCCCATTCCCGGCCCCATTCCCAGCCCCAATTCCCAGCTCCATTCCCGGCCCCATTCCCAGCCCCATTCCCGGCCCCATTCCCAGCCCCATTCCCAGCCCCAATTCCCAGCTCCATTCCCGGCCCCATTCCCAACCCCATTCCCGGCCCCATTCCCAGCCCCATTCCCAGCCCCATTCCCAGCCCCATTCCCGGCCCCATTCCCAGCCCCATTCCCAACCCCATTCCCGGCCCCATTCCCAGCCCCATTCCCAGCCTCATTCCCGGCCCCATTCCCAGCCCCATTCCCAGCCCCATTCCCGGCCCCATTCCCGGCCCCATTCCCGGCCCCATTCCCAGCCCCATTCCCGGCCCCGTTCCCAGCCCCATTCCCAGCCCCATTCCCAGCCCCATTCCCGGCCCCATTCCCAGCCCCATTCCCAGCCCCATTCCCAGCCCCAATTCCCAGCCCCAATTCCTGGCCCCATTCCCAGCCCCATTCCCAGCCCCAATTCCCAGCCCCAATTCCCGGCCCCATTCCCAGCCCCATTCCCAGCCCCATTCCCAGCCCCATTCCCGGCCCCATTCCCGCTTTTCCCGGCATTCCGGCACCGGCAGCGGTGCTGCAGAGCTGGAGCGTGCAGCTGGACGGGCCCATCTCCACCGTGCTGCTCTTCCCGCTGCCTCCGGAGCCCCACGGTGAGGGAAGCCCGGGAGAACCCGGGAGAACCCGGGAAAAGCCGGGATCCGCCCCAAAATCCGCCCTGAGATCCCGCTTTTCCCATGGGATTCCCCTCCCTGCAGAGGATCCCGAGGATCGCTGGAGCCTCCTGGTGAGCAGCGCCCTGGAGGCGGCCGTGGTTTATCGGTGAGCCCCGGCATTCCCGGCATTCCCAAAAATCTCCCGAATTCCTGCGGATTTCCCCTGAAACCCCCATGAAATCCCCCCCAAAAATCCCCCCACCGAATCCCCCTCGGAAAACCCGGATTTGCCGTTGTCCCAAATCCCAGCTTTTCCCCCCAAATCCTCGGATTCTCAAATCCGCCGGAAAAACGCCGCACTTTTGAGGGAAAACCCGGCGGAATTCGGGTCTCTGGCGGCCAAAAATGGCAATTGTGGGGAATTCCCCGGGAATTTCGGATCATCCGGATCCATCCCCCCCTGGGGGGGCTCGGGGGGTTGGGAAAATCGGGATCGCGGGGCCTCGTTCTGGGCGTGGGAACGGCCGAAAAGGGGGGAAAGGCTTGGGAGCCGCGGGGATTTTTGGGGAATTCGGGGATTTTTGGGGAGCTGCGGGAATTCTGCCGGAGCCAGGCGGATCCTGCGGCGGGGCCTGGCGGAGCCGCTGGAGCTGCCGGGGAGCTCCGGCTCCGACGCCGTCGTCTGCGCCAAAGTCACCGACGTCGACTTCGACGGCGCCGCCGAGATCCTGCTCGGCACCTACGGCCAGGTGGGGATCCCGGGAATGCCGCGGCCTTCCCGGAAAAGGAGCCAGCCCGGGGTCCCAGCACGGCCCCCGGAATTCCCAACATTTCCCCCGAATTCTCAGCACTGCCCCCAAATTCCCAGCATTGCCATAAAATTCCCAGCATTGCCCCCGGAATTCCCAACATTTCCCCCAAATTCCCAGCACTGCCCCCAAATTCCCAGCATTGCCGTAAAATTCCCAGCACTGCCCCGGAATTCCCAGCATTTCCCCCGAATTCCCAGCATTCCTCCCCAAAATTCCCAACATTCCCTCTGAATTCCCCCCATTCCCCCCGAATTCCCACCATTTCCTCCAAATTCCCAACATTCCCTCTGAATTCCCAACATTCCCCCAAAATTCCCAACATTCCCCCTGAATTCCCCCCAAAATCCCCCCTTTCTCCCCAAATTCCCACCGTTTCCCCCGAGCTTCCCCCACTTTTTCTCCAATTTCCCCCAATTCACACCGATTTCCCACCAAATTCTCAACATTCCCTCCAGATTTCCCCAATCCTCCCGAATCTCCCCCCAAAATCCCTGAAACCCCCCCCCAGGTTTTCCCCAATTTCCCCTAAAATCCCCCCAAATTTTTGCATTTTCCTCCGAACCCGCCCCAAAATCCCCAAATTCCCCCGTTTCCCCCCCCCCAAATTCCCCGTTTTTCCCAGGAGCTGCTGTGTTACAAATATTTTGGGGCCAATTCCGGCGGATCCGGGCAATTCCGGCCGCTCTGGGCCCGGCGCTTCCCCTCCCCGCTGCTGGCGCTGGAGCCGCTGGACCTGACGGGGGATGGGCTGCGGGAAATCGCCGTCGTCTGCCTGGGGGGGCTGCACGTGCTGCAGGTCAGGGGGGTCCCGCTTTGGGGCAAATTCCCGCCTTTTCGGGCAATTCCCGCCTTTTCGGGCAATTCCCGCGTTTTCAGGCAATTCCCGCGTTTTCGGGCATCCCCGATCCCAGGGATTTCCCCCCAAAGTTCTGCGGTTTCTCCCCGATTTCCAAGGGGTTCTCCTCAAGTTTTGGGGTCTCCGTCCCCCCCCTCCCCCCCCCCCGGATTCATCTCCAGAATCCCGTGGGCTCCCTGACCCAAAATTCCAAGGATTTCCCCCGAAATCCCTGAGTTTTTCCCCGGATTTCAGGGGGTGTTCCCCACGGTTTGGGGTCTCCACCCCCCTGGATTGAACCCCAGGGGAGGGGGGAGGGGGCGAACTTGGGGGTCCCAAAATTTTGGGGAGTTCCAGTCCCCGAATTCCAAGGAATTCCCCCAAGATTCAGGGGGTTTTCCCCCAAAATTCGGGGGTTTTCCCCAAATTTCGAAGGGTTTCATCCAAATCCGGAGTCCCCGCCCCCATTCCCGGCGTTCCCAACCCCTGGATCCAATTCCAGCTGTGAGAGGATCCCAAATTTGGGGGCGGGGCGGAGGTTCCCCAAAATTTGGGCGCCTCCCCACCCCTAAATCCCAGCGGTCTCCCCCAAATTCCGAGGATTTCTCCAAATCCCGGCGTTTCTCCCCAAATCCCAGCGATTTCCAAGCCCCGGAGCTGCTCCCAGCTGTTCTTGGGGGGGAAGGGGGGGGTTCCCAAAATTTGGGGCATCCCCCCAAAATCGCCCCCAAATTGGCCCCCCCAGCACAGCCTGGAGCCGACGGCGCGGCTGCTCCGGGAGCGGCTCCGGCGGGAGCTGGAAAACCGGGAAAAGCAGCGGGAAAACCGGGAAAAGCAGCGGGAAAACCGGGAAGAGGAGCTGGAAAAGCGGGAAAAGGTGCTGGAAAAGCGGGAAGAGGCCGAGGAAGAGCGGGGCGCGGGGCCGCGCCCCCCCAGCCCCCCGGAATCCCAATAAAAACCTTCCCGAAACCGTGCCCGGAATTCCTGGGAATCCCGGCGGGGGGGTTGGGGGCCCCGGGGGGGGTTTGGGGTCCCCGAAAGGTTCCTGGGGAGGAATTTGGGGTCCCGAGGGGGAACTGGGGGGGTCCGGGGGGGATTTGGGGAGGATTTGGGGGTCCCCAAAAGGGGCGGAGACCCCCAAATTTGGGGGGGGGGGGGGGACGAGAGGAGCCCCCAAATTGGGGAGATGGTGCTGGGGGGGGGTTGGGGGTCCCCAAAGGGGTTTTGGGGGGGGTCCGGGGGGCGTTTTGGGGGTCCCGGGGGCGTTCCCGGGGGTGGGGGCGGGGCCGGGGCCGTTCCCGCCCCTCCCCCCGCGCTCCGCCCCTCCCCCCCCCCCCAATGGAGCTTTAACGGCGGCGGCGGCGGGAGCGGACCCGGGGGGGAACAGGTAGGAGGAGGGGGGGGCTCCCCAAAACCCCCCCGGGACCCCCGAAACCCCCCCGACCCCCCCCGCCCATCCCCCGCCCCCGGGACCCCCCCCGGCCCCGCCCCCACCCCGGGTTTGGGGGGGAATCGGCGGAATTGGGGTGGGGGGCTCGGGGGGGCTCGGGGCGGGGGCCGTTCCCACGGGGGGGGAGGGGGCAGGGAGGGATGAGCCCCCCCCGGAACCCCCCCGCTATTCCCTAAAAATCGCCGGGAATTGGGAAAAATCTTCCCGAGATTCGGGCTGGGAACAGGTGGGTGGGGGGGGGAGGGGGGGCAGCGATTCCGCCCGAATTCCCAGAAATTCCCCCCAATTCCCGCGGATTTCCCCCAATTCCCCCCCGTTTTTCCTGATTTCCCCCAAATCCCCCCCGGATTTCCCGGAATTCCCCCGATTCCCTCACGTTTTTCCCGGATTTTCCCCCGAATGGCCCCAAAATTCCCCATCTTCCCCCCGAAATTCCCCCAAATCTCCCCCGGATTTGCTCGAATTCCCCAAATTTTCCCCTCGTTTCCCCCGAATTCCCCAAAATTCCCCCAAATTTCTCCGACTCCCCCCCCGGATTCCACCGAAATTCCTCAGATTTCCTCCCAAAATCCCCGAATACCCCAGAATCTCCCCAGAATTTTCCCCAAATTCACCCGAATCCTCCAAATTCCCTCGATTTCCCCCCCAGTTTCCCTGGAATTCCTGAAATTCCCCACAATTTTCCCCAAATCTCCCGAATCCTCCCAAATTCCTCATTTTTCCCCCCCCAAAGGCCTAAAATTTCCCCACATTTTCCCCAAATTCCCCAGAATTTCCCTGAATCTCCCTGAATTCCCACAAATCCCCCACATTTGGGCTCAGGATCCCAAAATTCTCCCCAATTTCATCACTTTTCCCTCAAAATTCCCCTGAATTCCCCCGAATTCCCCCAGATTCCCCGAATTTTCCTGAAATTCTCCCCATTTTCCCGGAATCCCCTCCCCAAATTCTCCCAAATTTCCTCTGATTTCCCGTAATTCCCACAAAAATCCCCCCATTTCCCTGAATTCCCCCCGAATTCCCCGCATCTCCCTCCAAATTCCTGACATTCCCTCCCATTCCCCAAATTCCCCCAAATTCCCTCTCATTTCCCCCAAATTCCCACATTTCCCCCCCTCGTTTCCCACAAATTCCCCACATTTTGGCCCAAAATCCCTCAATTCTTGCAGCTTTCCTGGAATTCCCCCACATTCCCCCCGAAATTCCCCCAGATTTTCCCAGATCCCTCCAAATTCCCCCAAAATCCCTCCCCAAAATTCCCCCAAATCCTCCCGATTTTCCCTGAATCCCTTCAAATCTCCCAAATTCCTCCAAATCCTGCAAACCCCTCCCCCCAAAATCCCCAAATTTCCTCCATTTCCCTCAAATTCCCCCCAAATTCCCCTCGGATTCCCCCCAAAATCCAACATTTCCCCAGAATTTCCTTCAAATCTCCCAAATTCTCTCAATTCCTACAAATCTCCCCCCGAAATCTCCCAAATTCCTGCGAATTCCCCCCCCAAATTCTGCCCAAATCCTCACAAAATCCCAGAAATCCCCCCCCCAAAATCCCCCAAATTCCCCCCAAACCCTTTTTCCCCTCCCCCACCCCCCCCTCCCCTCCCCCCCCACCGAATCCCCCTCGGAAAACCCGGATTTGCCGTTGTCCTAAATCCCAGCTTTTCCCCCCAAATCCTCGGATTCTCAAATCCGCCGGAAAAAACTCCGCACTTTTGAGGGAAAACCCGGCGGAATTCGGGTCTCTGGCGGCCAAAGGTCGCAATTTGGGGGAATTTCCCGAGAATTTGGGACCATCCGGATCCATCCCCCCCGGGGGGGGCTCGGGGGGGCCCGGGGGGTTGGGAAAATCGGGATCGCGGGGCCTCGTTCCGGGGGCAAATCCCCGAAAATTGGGAAAATCCTGGGGAATTAAGGAAAATCCCCGGAAACTGGGGCAAATCCGCGGGGATTCGGGAAAATCCCGGCCCCGGCCCCACGGCTGCGGCCCCGCGGGGGTCCCGGGGTTAATTAACGGCGGGGAATTAAAGAGCGTTAATTGCATTAATGGGGGGGGGGGGGATTTGGGGCGGGGATGGGGCGGGGGGGTGGGGCAGCGCTGGGGGCGGGGGGAGCTGTGGGGCAGAGCTGTGGGGTCGGGGGGAGCTGTGGGGCGGAGCTGTGGGGCAGAGCTGTGGGGCGGAGCTGTGGGGCAGAGCTGTGGGGTCGGGGGGAGCTGTGGGGCGGAGCTGTGGGGCCGTGGTGTGGGGCGGAGCTGTGGGGCAGAGCTGTGGGGCGGAGCTGTGGGGCGGAGCTGTGGGGCAGAGCTGTGGGGCCGTGGTGTGGGGCGGAGCTGTGGGGTCGGCGGGAGCTGTGGGGCCGTGGTGTGGGGCGGAGCTGTGTCTGTCCCCCCCCCGGCCCCACAGCGCTGCCCCACGGCTCCCCCCGTTCCCTGCTCCATGGGGCCGGGATGGATCCGGGGGTCAGGGATGGATCCGGGGGTCAGGTTTGGATCCGTGGGGCCAGGATGGATCTGTGGGGCCGGGATGGATCTGTGGGGCGGCCCCTCCTCCCCCGGCCGGATTTGGGGTCCCTCCTCCCCCCCCTCCCCCCTCCATCCCCGTTTCCATGGAAACCGCGCAGTTGCCAAGGAGGAGCCGGAGCCGCCCCCGCACCCGAAACCCCCCCGGATCCAACCCCGATCCACGGATCCAACCCCGCCCCACGGATCAATCCCTGACCCACAGATCCATCCTGGCCCCACGGATCCATCCCTGACCCACGGATCCAACCCCGATCCACGGATCCATTCCTGACGCACGGATCCATCCCTGACCCACAGATCCAACCCTTCCCCACGGATCCATCCGAACGTCACATCCCAGCCCCATATCCCTGATCCATTGCCACACCCCAGCCCCACACCTCAGCCCCATGGATCCATCCCAACCCCATATCCCAGCCCCATATCCCAGTCCCATATCCCATATCCCAGCCCCCCATCTCAACCCTATATCCCAACCCCGTATCCAGCCCCACATCCCAGCCCCATATCCCTCATCCCACATCCCATATCCCATACCCCGTACCCCATATCCCACATCCCTGACCCCACATCCCATCCCCACATCCCATATCCCATATCCCATACCCCGTACCCCATATCCCCAGTCCCAATATCCCACATCCCTGATCCCACATCCCATCCCCACATCCCATCCCCACATCCCTGATCCCACCTCCCTGACCACAATTCCCGGATCTCATCCCCATATCCCCGATCTCACATCCCTGATCCCTGATCCCACAGCCCTGATCCCACATCCCATCCCCACACCCCCGATCCCACACCCCGGATCCCCGATCCCCTATCCCACACCCCGGATCCCACATCCCCGATCCCACACCCCGGATCCCACATCCCCGATCCCACATCCCCGATCCCACACCCCGGATCCCGGATCCCCGATCCCACACCCCGGATCCCACATCCCTGATCCCACATCCCCGATCCCACACCCTGGATCCCGGATCCCCGATCCCACACCCTGGATCCCGGATCCCCGATCCCACACCCCGGATCCCACATCCCCGATCCCACACCCCGGATCCCGGATCCCCGATCCCACACCCCGGATCCCGGATCCCCGATCCCACACCCCGCCTCCTCTCTCCCCGCAGGCTCCTCCAGGGGCGCCATGGCGGCGCTGGGCCCGGCGCTGGCGGCCTGGCTGCTGCTGAGCCCGCGGGGCTGCGGGGCCGCGGCCGACGGCCCCAACGGGACGTGCCGGGGCTCGGCGCGGTGCCAGCCCGGCGTCCTCCTGCCCGTGTGGCAGCCGGACGAGCCGGCGGCCGGGGACAAGGCCGCACGCGCCATCGTCTACTTCGTGGCCATGATGTACCTGTTCCTGGGCGTGTCCATCATCGCCGACCGCTTCATGGCGTCCATCGAGGTGATCACGTCGCGCGAGAAGGAGATCACGGTCACCAAGGCCAACGGCGAGACCAGCGTGGGCACCGTGCGCATCTGGAACGAGACCGTGTCCAACCTGACGCTGATGGCGCTGGGCTCGTCGGCGCCCGAGATCCTCCTGTCGCTCATCGAGGTGTGCGGCCACCGCTTCCAGGCCGGCGAGCTGGGCCCGGGCACCATCGTGGGCAGCGCCGCCTTCAACATGTTCGTGGTGATCGCCGTGTGCGTGTACGCCATCCCGGCGGGCGAGAGCCGCCGCATCAAGCACCTGCGCGTCTTCTTTGTCACGGCCTCCTGGAGCATCTTCGCCTACATCTGGCTCTACCTCATCCTGGCCGTCATCACGCCGGGCGTGGTGCAGGTGTGGGAGGCCTTCCTCACGCTGCTCTTCTTCCCGGCCTGCGTGGTCTTCGCCTGGGCGGCCGACAAGCGCCTGCTCTTCTACAAGTACGTCTACAAGCGCTACCGCGCCGACCCGCGCAGCGGCATCATCATCGGCACCGAGGCCGAGCGCCCGCCCAAGGACCTGGAGGCCGACGGCGGCTTCCCGGCGCTGCCCGAGCCCGAGCCCGGCGCCGCCTCGCCCTCGCCCACGCCCGAGGAGAAGGAGCTGGACGAGAGCCGGCGCGAGGTGATCCAGATCCTCAAGGACCTGAAGCAGAAGCACCCGGAGAAGGAGCTGGAGCAGCTGCTGGACGCCGCCAACTACATGGCGCTGGTGCACCAGCAGAAGAGCCGCGCCTTCTACCGCATCCAGGCCACGCGGCTCATGACCGGCGCCGGCAACGTGCTGAAGAAGCACGCGGCCGAGGCGGCGCGGCGCTCGCCCGCCCTGCCCGGCGAGGACGACGAGGACGACGAGGAGGACGAGGCCTGCAGCCGCATCTTCTTCGAGCCGTGCCTGTACCACTGCCTGGAGAACTGCGGCTCGGTGACGCTGGCCGTGGCCTGCCAGCAGGGCCTGGGCGCCAACCACACCTTCTATGTGGACTTCCGCACCGAGGACGGCTCGGCCAAGGCGGGCTCGGACTACGAGTACAGCGAGGGCACCCTGATCTTCAAGCCGGGCGAGACGCGCAAGGAGCTGGCCATCGGCATCATCGACGACGACATCTTCGAGGAGGACGAGCACTTCTTCGTGCGGCTGCTGAACCTGCGCGTGGGTGACGCCGAGGGCATGTTCGAGGCCGACTCTGACGACCACCCCAAGGGCAAGCTGGTGGCGCCGCTGGTGGCCAC
Source organism: Coloeus monedula (assembly GCF_965178545.1). Taxonomy (NCBI): domain Eukaryota; kingdom Metazoa; phylum Chordata; class Aves; order Passeriformes; family Corvidae; genus Coloeus; species Coloeus monedula. The sequence continues at coordinate 3,303,007 of NC_138813.1, read as the reverse complement.
GGTGACCATCCTGGACGACGACCACGCCGGCATCTTCGGCTTCCGCGAGCGCTCGGTGCGCGTCAGCGAGTGCCAGGGCCACGTGGAGGTGACGGTGGTGCGCAGCTCCGGCGCCCGCGGCACCGTCATGGTGCCCTTCCGCACCGTGGAGGGAACGGCGCGCGGAGGAGGCGTCGACTACGAGGACGCCAGCGGGGAGCTGGAGTTCCGCAACGACGAGACGGCGTGAGGGGCCGGGGGGCACGGGGGGCTGGGGGGAAGAGGAGGAGGGTGGTGGGAGCGGGTGGATGGGGGATGGATCACGGATGGATGGGTGGGGGGAGGTGGGAGAGGAAGAGGATGGATGGATGGATGGATGAAGGTGAAGGACAAGGATGGATCAAGGATGGATGGAGATGGAAGAGGATAGATGGATGGATGGATGGAGATGGAAGAGGATGGATGGATGGATGGATGGATGGAGATGGAAGAGGATGGATGGATGGATGGATGGATGGATGGATGGATGGATGGATGGATGGAGATGGAAGAGGATGGATGGATGGATGGATGGATGGATGGATGGATGGATGGATGGATGGATGGAGATGGAAGAGGATGGATGGATGGATGGATGGATGGATGGATGGATGGAGATGGAAGAGGATGGATGGATGGATGGATGGATGGATGGAGATGGAAGAGGATGGATGGATGGATGGATGGAGATGGAAGAGGATGGATGGATGGATGGATGGATGGGTGGTGAGGGACACAGGTGGATGAAGAATGGACCACGGATAAATGGATGGATGGAAATGGAAGAGGAAGAATGGATGATGGTGGCAATGGATGGAGATGGACGATGACGATGGTGGCGATGGACGGCTGGACGGAGATGCATGGTGATGGTGACGATGGATGATGGAAGATGATGATGACGATGATGGTGGTGACGGTGATGAGAATGATGGTGATGATGATGATGAGAACGATGGATGATGGAAGATGATGATGATGATGATGGTGGTGACGATGACGATGGATGATGGAAGATGATGATGATGATGATGACGACGATGATGGTGGTGACGATGATGAGGATGATGACGATGGATGATGGAAGATGATGATGATGATGATGATGATGACGACGATGATGGTGGTGACGATGATGAGGATGATGACGATGGATGATGGAAGATGATGATGACGATGACGGTGGTGATGATGATGAGGACGATGATGATGATGATGGTGACGATGACGACCCTGACGCTGAGGGTGCCCCATGTCCCGCCCCAGGAAGACGCTGCAGGTGAAGATCGTGGATGACGAGGAGTATGAGAAGAAGGAGAATTTCTTCATCGAGCTGGGGACGCCGCGCTGGCTCAAGCGCGGCATCTCGGGTACGGGGACACCGCGGGGACACCGGGGTCACTGCGGGGTCACTGCGGGGTCACTGTGGGGTCATGGGGGTCTCACCGCTGTCCCTCCCCTCTCTCCTCAGCTCTTCTGCTCGCCCAAGGTAGGAGCCTTCGGCCTCGGCCTCGGACCCGTCCCATGACCATGGATGTCCCCATGACCGTGTATGTCGCCGTGTCCCCACGCCGTGTCCTCATGCCACGTCCCCATGCCCCCGTCACGTCCCCACGTCATGGTCCCATGTCCCCCTGACGTGTCCCCGTGGCCACGCCCCGTCCCCACCTTGTGTCCCCACCTTGTCTCCCCACGTCCCTTCAATGGCCACACAACATCCCCACACGTTGGCCCCGTGTCCCCGCACTGTGTCCCCATGACCTTGGGTCACATTCCCATGACCATGCCATGTCCCCATGTTGTGTCCCCATGACCTCGTGCCACGTGCCTGTGCCCACCCCATGTCCTCCCGTTGTGTCCCGTGCCCACCCCATGTCCTCCTGTTGCATCCTGTGCCCACCCCGTGTCCTCCCATTGTGTCCCATGCCCACCCCGTGTCCTCCCATTGTGTCCCATGCCCACCCCGTGTCCTCCCATTGTGTCCCGTGCCCACCCTGTGTCCTCCCGTTGTGTCCCGTGCCCACCCCGTGTCCTCCCGTTGCGTCCCGTGCCCACGCCGTGTCCCCACGGCCGTGCCACGCCCCCGCCGCGGGCCCCCGGTGACGTCCCCGGCGTGTCCCCGCAGGGGACGGGGAGCGGCAGCTGTCGGCCGAGGAGGAGGAGGCGCGGCGCATCGCCGACATGGGCAAGCCCGTGCTGGGCGACAACCGGCGCCTCGAGGTGGTCATCGAGGAGTCCTACGACTTCAAGGTGGCCTGGGGGACGTGGGGGGGGCGGGGGGCGCAGGGGGACGCGGCCTGACCCCCCCGTGCCCCCGATGTCCCCAGAACACGGTGGACAAGCTGATGAAGAAAACCAACCTGGCCACCGTCATCGGCACCCACTCGTGGCGCGAGCAGTTCCTGGAGGCCATCACCGTCAGCGCAGGTGGCGCGGGGTCCCCGAGGGGTCCCCGGGGTGTCCCCGGGGCGTCCCCTGAGCGGCCACGGGGTCCCCCCCACCATCCCCAGGGTCCTCAGGGTCACCGTCAGCGCCGGTGGCAGAGGGTCCCCAGGGTGTCCTTGGCATCTCCTTGGTGTCCCCAGGGTCCTCTCAGGGTCCCCAGTGTCCACCCTTTGGCCACCGCCTTGGTGCCGCCACCCTGCGACCCCCACCCTGGTGTCACCCACCACCACCCTGGTGACCTCAACCATCGGCCACCGCCCTGGGGACACTCGCTGGCGCCAGCACCCTTTGGCCACCCCTGGGAGCCCCCCGGCCGCGGTGCCCCCGTGACCCCGCCGTGCCCCGCAGGTGACGAGGACGAGGACGACGAGGGCCGTGAGGAGCGGCTGCCGTCGTGCTTCGATTACGTGATGCATTTCCTGACCGTGTTCTGGAAGGTTCTGTTCGCCTGCGTCCCCCCCACGGCGCTGCTGGGGGGCTGGGCGGCCTTCGGCGTCTCCATCCTCCTCCTCGCCCTCCTCACCGCCCTCATCGGCGACCTCGCCGCCCACTTCGGCTGCACCCTCGGCCTCAAGGACTCCGTCAATGCTGTCGTCTTCGTGGCCCTCGGCACCTCCATCCCCGGTGAGGGATACCTTGAGGACAACATGGGGACACTGGGGACACCACGGGGACACTGGGGACACCATGGGGACATCACGGGGACACTGGGGACACCATGGGGACATCACGGGGACACTGGGGACACCATGGGGACATTGTGGGGACACCATGGGGACATTGGGGACAACATGGGGACAGTGTGGGGACACTGGGGACACCATGGGGACATTGGGGACACCATGGGGACATCATGGGGACACCATGGAGATGGTGGGGACACCATGGGGACATTGGGGACACTGTGGGGACACCATGGGGACACTGGGGATGCAATGGGGACACTGTGGGGACACTGGGGACACCATGGAGATGCTGGGGACACCATGGGGACATTGGGGACACCATGGGGACATCGTGGGGACACTGGGGACACTGTGGGGACACCATGGGGACATCGTGGGGACACCATGGGGACATTGAGGACACTGTGGGGACACCATGGGGACATTGGGGACACCATGGGGACATCGTGGGGACACTGGGGATGCCGTTGGGACACTGGGGACATTGTGGGGACATTGGGGACATCGTGGGGACACCATGGGGACATTGAGGACACTGTGGAGACACCATGGGGACATTGGGGACATCGTGGGGACACTGGGGACACCATGGTGGGATAAGGGACAGGACAAGGGACAGGGAGCCCAGGAGTTGAGGACTCGGCCGATGCCATCCCCGATGGCCCCAACGCCCCCAGGACTCTCAAAGGCCCCACGGACCCCAGCGTCCCCAACGCCCCCGATGTCCCCAGCGTGCCCCATGTCCCGCTGCCCCCCTGGAGCCCTGGATGCCCCCGGTGTCCCCAGCGTGTCCCCAGCCGTGTCCCCGTGCCCACAGACACGTTCGCCAGCCGCGTGGCCGCGCTGCAGGACCCGTGCGCCGACGCGTCCATCGGGAACGTCACCGGCTCCAACGCCGTCAACGTCTTCCTGGGGCTGGGCCTGGCCTGGTCGGTGGCCGCCGTGTACTGGGCGGCGCAGGGACGTCCCTTCCGCGTCCCCCCGGGGACCTTGGCCTTCCCCGTCACCCTGTTCACCATCTTCGCCTTCCTCGCCATCGGGGTCCTGCTCTACCGGCGCCGGGCGCCCATTGGGGGCGAGCTGGGGGGGCCCCGCGCCCCCAAAGTGCTCACGGCCGGGCTCTTCCTGCTCCTCTGGCTCCTCTACGTCCTCTTCGCCAGCCTGGAGGCCTACTGCCACATCCAGGGCTTCTAACTGGGGGCACTGGGGGCACTGGGGGGGACTGGGGGGCACTGGGGGGACAAGGACAGCCCACACTGCCACATCCAGGGCTTCTAACTGGGGGCACTGGGGGCACTGGGGGGGACTGGGGGGCACTGGGGGGACAAGGACAGCCCACACTGCCACATCCAGGGCTTCTAACTGGGGGCACTGGGGGCACTGGGGGCACTGGGGGCACTGGGGGGGGGGGGCTGGGGACGCTGGGAGGGACTGGGAAGGACTGGGAGGGACTGGGAGCAGTGGGCAGCGGCGGGGGACACGGGGGGTGGCGGGAGGGGTCCCTGGGGTCCCCCCGATGTCCCCTGGGTCACTTCGGGGTCCTCCCCGTACCCCCCTCCCCCACCCCAGGGACCCTCCGGCCGTCTCAGGGACCCCCAGGACCCCCCAAATTCCCCCCTGGGGACCCCCAAAACCCTTCAGGGATCACCCAACCCCCCCCCCCGAGCCCCAGCCCGACCCCCGGGGACCCCCGACCCCCCCCCCAGGGACCCCCAAAACCCTTCAGGGACCCTCAACCCCCCCGGGGACCCCCCCAAGCCCCTTTAGGGACCCTCGATTCTCCCCCCGGGACCCCCAGCCCCCCCTCGGGGGCCGTTTCTTATCTCGCAGCGTTTTGTAAGCGGGGGGTGGGGGAGGGGCGCGGTGGGGGAGGGGCGCGACGGGGCGGGGGGTGGGGGAGGGGCGCGGGGGGGGCTCCGGGAGCTGCGCCCCCCGAAAAAAAAAAAACCACAAAAAAAACCCAAACCCCAAACCCGGCCCCGGCTGTGACTGAGTGCGACACCCGTGACGTCACACGCGCCGTGACGTCACTCCCTGCTCCGCCCGGGTGACGTCACTCCCCAGCGCGGGAAGGCGGGAAGCGCCTGTCGCAAGCGAAGCGCTACCGTAAAGCGCGGCGCGTTCCCATGGCGGCCGACGCGCTGGGTGGCGTTACCATGGGAACCCTTCCCGGGTCCCCGAACCGCCAGGGGACCCCCGAAACCACGCTGGGGACCCCCCAAACCCTTCAGAGATGCCCGAAACCCCTGCGGGGAGCCCTCAGAGGCGGGGGGGCCGCTGGGGAGGGCTGCGTTACCATGGTTACCGCTGCGAGGGGCGGCGGTTCCGTGCGGAGCGGGGCGTTGTCATGGCGACAGCCATCGGAGGCGAGGGGGGGGGCCGTAAAGCGCGGGCAGGGGGGCGTGAAGCGCTCCGTTACCACGGTGATCGCCGTAAAGCGCGGGGGCGGCCGTCGCGAACCGTGGAGTTGCCAAGGCGACGGCCGTGACGAGCCGGGTTGCCGTGGCGACGGCCCCGCGGGGCGGGCGGTGCCGTAAGGCGCATCCGCGTTGCCCAGCGACGGCCGCAAAGCGCGCGCGTTCGCGGCAGTGTCGCGTTGCCGCGCAGTCATGGCGGTGCCGAACGGGGCCGGGGCCGCGGCCGCGACGGGCCCGGGGGGGCCCGGGGGGGCCTTGGGGGGTCCGGCGGGGCCCGGGGGCGGCACGGGGGGGCTGCGGGCCGCGGCCGGGCTCTACGAGCAGCTCAAGGGCGAGTGGGGCCGCAAGAGCCCCAACCTGGCCAAGTGCGGGGAGGCCCTGGGCCGTCTCAAGGTGAGATCGCGGGAAACCGGGGGGGCTGGGGGGGCCTGGGGGGGTCCGGGGCTCTGGGGGCTCTGGGGGGCTCCCTCGGCCTTGGGGGATCGCTGGGTTTGGGGGGACTGAGGGGAGAATTTGGGGTCCCTCGGGGCCGTCTCTGGGGGGGAGGGGGCTCTGGGGTGGTCCCTGGAGGGGGGAGGGTCGGGGCAGCCCCGGGGCCTGAGGGGGGAGTCCCGGGATTTTGGGGATTCCCGGGAATTTTGGGTGCCCCAACCCCCCCTTTCCCCATTTCCGGTCTAACCCGTAAACACCAATTAACCCCGAAGCAGTAATTAACCCCAAGGCATTAATTAACTGGGTGAGTCGGGACTGGGGGCGCTCCGAGACCCCCCCAGAATCCCCCAAATCCCCCCCAGGTCGCTCTCCTGGACCTGAACTTCCTCCCCACCTCCGGCTCCTCCATGACCAAGCAGCAGCTGATCCTGGCCCGTGAGTGCCCAAAATGTCCCCAACCCCCCCCAAAAATCCCACTGGGATCCCGCCCAACATCCCCCTGACCCCTCCAGGATCCCGATCCCTGGAATTCCTGAGGGAAATCCTGGGATGTGGGGCGAGAGAAGCAGAGCATGGGCATCGAATCCCCGCAAAACGGCCCCAAATTCCCACAAAATTCTCCTCAAATCCCCCCCAAACGCCCCCAAATCCGCTCAGGACCCCACCTAGACCCCTCCCCACCTTTACCTGAGCCCGACTGCTGTCATTCCCGGGGGATATTCCTGGAAATCAGGGAACACTGGAGCATCCTGAGGAAGGACATGCCCCTGAAATCCCCCCCAAACCCCCTCAGATCCCACCCAAACCCCCTCAAATCCACCCAAACCTCCCCAAATCCCACCCAAACCCCCTCAAATCCACCCAAACCTCCCCAAATCCCACCCAAACCCCCTCAGATCCCACCCAAACCTCCCCAGATCCCACCCAAACCTCCCCAGATCCCACTCAAACCCCACCAGATCCCACCCAAATCCCCCCAGATCCCCCCCAAATCCCACCCAAACCTCCCCAGATCCCACTCAGACCCCACCAGATCCCCCCCAAACCCCACCCAAACCCCCCAGATCCCCCCCAAACTCCACCCAAACCTCCCCAGATCCCACCCAAACCCCCCAGATCCCCCCCAAATCCTACCCAAACCTCCCCAGATCCCACCCAAACCCCCTCAGACCCCACCCAAACCTCCCCAGATCCCACCCAAACCTCCCCAGATCCCACTCAAACCCCACCAGATCCCACCCAAATCCCCCCAGATCCCCCCCAAATCCCACCCAAACCTCCCCAGATCCCACTCAGACCCCACCAGATCCCCCCCAAACCCCACCCAAACCCCCCAGATCCCCCCCAAACTCCACCCAAACCTCCCCAGATCCCACCCAAACCCCCCAGATCCCCCCCAAACTCCACCCAAACCCCCCAGATCCCACCCAAACCCCCTCAGACCCCACCCAAACCTCCCCAGATCCCACCCAAACCCCCCAGATCCCCCCCAAATCCTACCCAAACCCCCCCAGATCCCACCCAAACCCCCTCAGACCCCACCCAAACCTCCCCAGATCCCACCCAAACCCCCCCCCCAAACCCCCCCAGATGCCCCCAGGACCCCCAGGGGACCCCTGCCAGCCTTTCCCCGACCGCGGTGCCGTCGTCCCCAGGGGACATCCTGGAGATCGGGGCGCAGTGGAGCATCCTGAGGAAGGACATCCCGTCCTTCGAGCGCTACATGGCGCAGCTCAAGTGTTACTACTTCGACTACAAGTGAGTCTGTCCGAGGCGGGGATTCATTCCCAGGACTCATTCCTAGGATCTGGGAGCTCCCAGACCCCCCTCCCCCCGCTCCCCGATCCCGGAACATCCCGGAATTCCGCAGGGAGGAGCTGCCGGAGTCGGCGTCCCGGCACCAGCTGCTGGGGCTGAACCTGCTGTTCCTGCTGTCCCAGAACCGCGTGGCCGAGTTCCACACGGAGCTGGAGCGGCTCCCGGCCCCCGACATCCAGGGAAACCTCTTCATCCGGCACCCCGTGTCCCTGGAGCAGGTCTGGGAACGGCCCGGGGGCTCCGGGGGGGGATTCGGGGCTGGAATTCCGGGCTGGAATCCAGAGCAGCGTCTTGGCGCGGGTTTGGGGGAGCTTTGGGGGTCCCCGTGGAATTTTGGGGATCCCTTGGGAATTTTGAGGGTTCTCGGGGGGGGCCTGAGGGGGCTTAGGGGGGAATTGGGGGGGATTTGGGGCTGGAATTCCACCTGGAGCTGGAGCAGCTCCCGGACCCCAACATCCAGGGGAGTTTCTCTGTGCAGGTTTGGGGGATTCCTTGCGATTTTCGGGGAGTTCTGACCCGTTCTTGGGGTGTTTTGCCCATTTTTGGGGGGGTGTTTTGCCCCATTTTGGGGTGTTTCGCCCATTTTCATCCCCAGTACCTGATGGAGGGCAGCTACAACAAAGTGTTCCTGGCCAAGGGCAACATCCCAGCAGAGAGCTACACCTTCTTCATCGACATCCTGCTGGACACCATCAGGTCTGGGACCCCAAAACCCCCCAAATCACCCCAGAACCCCCCCTGAAGTATCCCCAGAACCCACCCCAAACCCCTCACCGGGGCACAGTTTCACCTTCGTCGCTGCCGTCCTGCTGGACAGCAGCGGGTCCGGGACCCCAAAAACCCCTCTGCGCCCCCAAAACCCCCCTCAAATCCCCCAATATTCACCCAAAACTTCTCAGACCCCCTCTGAGCCCCCAAACCCCCTCTGAGCCCCCCAAACCCCGTTTCCCCAGGGATGAGATCGCCGGCTGCATCGAGGCCGCCTACGAGCGGATCCTGTTCCCCGAGGCCGCGCGGATCCTGTTCTTCAGCTCCCCCCGGAAAATGACCGACTACGCCAAGAAGGTGCCAAAGCACCCCGAAAACCACCCTGAAATACCCCCAAACACCCTGAAACCACCCCAAAAACCACCCTGAAATACCCCCAAACACCCTGAAACCACCCCGAAAACCACCCTGAAATACCCCCAAACACCCTGAAACCACCCCAAAAACCACCCTGAAATACCCCCAAACACCCTGAAACCACCCCGAAAACCACCCTGAAATACCCCCAAATACCCTGAAACCACCCCGAAAACCACCCTGAAATACCCCCAAACACCCTGAAACCACCCCGAAAACCACCCTGAAATACCCCAAAACACCCTGAAACCACCCCAAACACCTGACACCACCCCGAAACACCCCAATAACACCAAAAAACTCCCCCAAACCACCCTGAACACCCAAACCCACCCTGAAATACCCCAAACCACCCCAAAATACCCCCCAAACCCACAGGGAAGGAGCCCAAAACTCCCTAAAAACCACCCCAAAATCCACCAGGGAGGACCCTAAAACCCCATTGGAGCTCTCGAGTATCCCCCAAATCCTCTCTAAGGCCCCCCCAAACCCCTCAATATCTGCCCCAAACATCCTTTGACCCCCCCAAACCCCCGATATCCCCTCCTAACCCCTTCTAAGCCCCCCCAAACCCCCCCAATTCCCCCAGAACCCCCTCGAGCCGCCTCCGAGGCACCCACAAACCCACGAGGATCTGCCCCAAACCCCCTCCAATTCCCCCAAATCCCCCCCAAAACCCCCCGAATTCGCCCCTAACCCTCTTTTTCCCCCCCTTTTCCCAGCGGGGGTGGGTGCTGGGCCCCTCCAACTATTACAGCTTCGGGGGGCGGCAGCAGAAGGCCGAGGACCCCCCGATCCCATCCACGGAGCTGGCCACGCAGGTGATCGAGTACGCCCGGCAGCTGGAGATGATCGTCTGAGGGGCGGCCCCAAAACCTCCGCTTCCCCTTCCTTTCCCCTTTATTCGCATTTTTTCCGCCTTTTTTTCCGCCTTTCCTCGCGGTTTTTTTGAGTTTAAAGTGGGTTGGGTTTTGTTTTTTGGGGAGGGGAGGGTTTAACTGTTCGAAGATGATTTGGGGAGGTTCAGAGTGGTCCCCCCACATTGAGACCCCCTCAAACCTCCCTGGACTTGCCAAATCCACCCCCCCCCCCCCCAGCTCCCGTTTATTCCCCTTTAATCCCTCATTTCTTTGCGTTTTTGGGAGGCGTTTAGACATTTAAAGTGGTTTTTCAGGAGGGTTAATTGTTAAAAGATGGTTTTGGGGGGGGTCTCAATGTGGGGGGACCACTCTGAAACTCCTGAGACCCCCCAAATCCCCATTTATTCCCTTTTTGCTCTCATTTTGTTGCATTTTGGGGGGGTTCAGTGATGTAAAGGGGGGTTTTGGGGAGGGGTCTCAGTGTATGGACCCCCAAAACCCCCTGGAATACCTCAGACCCCCAAATCCCCCTCTAACTCCCATTTCCCGCATTTTTGGGAGGTTTAACAAATCCAGAGGTTCTTTTAAGGGGTCCCCGGTGTGGGGGGATTTGGGGACGCCCCCCCCGCACCCCCTTTTTGAGCAGAATCGGGGGGGCTGAGCCCCCTCCCCCAAAAAATGACCTCCAAAATGTTGTTTCAATAAATTGCTGGAGCCGGAGTGAGGCGGTTTGGGGGGTTCGGGGTCGTTTTGGGATATTTTGGGGACATTTTGGGGCCGTTTCGTTCCCGGGGGTGCTCCGGACCCCCGAATTGGGGAAGGGGCGGTACCGGCCCCCCTCACGGGGAGGCTCCGCCCCCTGTCTCCTGATTGGCTGAGAGCGTCCGGGCCGCGCGCTGATTGGCCGCGGTACAGCCGAAACCCGGAAGCGGCTCTGCCGGGGAAGAAGGCGCGCTCTGCTAGACCGGCGCGAATGAAAGGGCTGAGCTGATTGGGTGGCAAGTGGTGGGAATGAGAGGGGAGCGGTGATTGGTTGGAGCCGCGAGGCGGGGGTTGGAACGAGGTGAGGGGCGAGCGCGCTCCTGAGCGGGCGGGAGGGGGAAGGCCCAGTGCTCCCAGTTACCCCCAGTGCCCTCCCAGTTGCACCCCCAGTAAGCCTGGGGAGGAGGGGATGCTCCCATCTGAGCGATCTCTATTGGCGGGGCCCACACGCGCCGGCTAATCCCAAGGGAAACATGAGCAATCGACCAATTAGAGCGCGTCGTTGCGGGCGTGGGCGTTGATCGACGTGCGGCTGAGCCAATGAGCGAGCGGCATCCCCGATGGGCGAGACCAGCGCTGCTTGAGACGAGCCAATCACGGCGGGATGATATTGATGGACGTCGCGCCACAGCAATGGCGGGAGGCGCCGCTGCCGAAGGGCGCTGTGGGAAGAGAGAGGCGGGGTCTGCGCGCTGAACAAGAAGAAGGGCGGGGCATTGCCCTGACAGGCAGCCTCTCCTCCAATCAGCGCGGTGGGCGGGCGGACCGTTGTGCGTGATGACCAATGATATTCTCAGAAGGTCGCTGATGGGCAGCTCAGCAGACCAATAGACGCACAGTTGCTTCTGCAGTTGGTCCAATCACAACGGCGTGGGGCGGTGCGGGTGTGGCGGGAACAGTATTAGCCAATGGGATGCGCGGTCTGCCTTGATTGGCGTGTGGGCGGGCCAATGGGGGCGTGTCGTGGGCGGGACTGCGGAGCGGGGCGCCATGTCGCGGCGGCGGTGGCGCGGCCCTCAGGGCGCCGAAGGCGGCGGGCGCGGAGCCGACATGGGGAAGATGGCGGCGGGCGGCGGCGGCGGCGGAGGCTCGGGCCGATACTACGGCGGCGGTGGCGGCGGCGAGGGCGGGAGGGCTCCTAAACGCCTGAAAACCGAGAGCGCGGAGCCGCCGCCTCACGGGCCCGGCGGGCCGGGAGGGGCGGGCGGCGGGGCCGGAGCGGGAGGAGCGGTGAGAGCGGGGGCAAAGCGGGAAAGGAGCTTTTGTGTGGGGAGCGCCTTTTGTGGGGGGCAGAACAGGCTCTTGAGCGGGGGAAGAGCGCTGTGAGCGGGGTGAATATGGCGGCAGGGGCTGAGGGGGGTAAAGCAGCTCCTGTGAGGGAGCAAATGTGGAGGAAGAGGGGTCTGAAGGGACGAACGTGGCGGGAAGGGCTGAGGGGGCGTAAAAAACCCTCATGAGAAGTAAATGTGGGGAAGAAGAGCTGAGGGGGGGAGAAGAGACTCCCCTGAGGGGGAGAATATGGGGAGGGGGGTTCTGAGGGGGAAATGTGGCGGGAAGGGCTGGGGGGGGGGTAAAAGACCCTTTTCCAGGGAGTCATCATGGGGGGCACTGCTGGGGGAGCAAATATTGAGGGGAAGGCAAATATTGAGGGGGTAAAACGCAGCTTTGAGGGGGCTCAATCTTAGGGGGTGCCAGGGGGGTGAGCCCAGGCCTGTTTGAACTCGGCTTGGTCCCAAACCTGCGGGATTTTGGGGTGTCCCCGGGGATTTGGCAGGTCCCCAACCCAACGCAAGTGTTCCCAACCCCTCGGTGTCCCCCCCAGGAGAATTATGAGGACCCCCACAAGACGCCGGCGTCGCCCGTGGTGCACATCCGCGGCCTCATCGACGGCATCGTCGAGGCCGACCTGGTGGAGGCGCTGCAGGAGTTCGGGCCCATCAGGTGGGGACGCTGCGGGGACACCAGGGTGGCCCTGGGGACGCTGCAGCGGCGGTGGCGACGCCGTGGCGGTGACGTTGGGGATGATATGGGGGTGACACTGTGGTAGCAGTGCCAGTGAGCGATGCGGCGGTGACCAGGACAGTGCGGTCTGTGTGCTGACCCCGGGGTGGTGACACCGCAGTGACACCACGGTGGCATTGCTCTCTGTCCCAGCTCCGTGGTGGTGATGCCGAGGGTTGGTGACACCACGGTGGCATTGCTCTCTGTCCCAGCTCCGTGGTGGTGATGCTGAGGGTTGGTGACACCACGGTGGCATTGTTCTCTGTCCCAGCTCCGTGGTGGTGACACCACGGTGACATTGCTCTCTGTCCCAGCTCCGTGGTGGTGATGCCAAGGGTTGGTGACACCACGGTGGCATTGTTCTCTGTCCCAGCTTCGTGGTGGTGATGCCGAGGGTTGGTGACACCACGGTGGCATTGTTCTCTGTCCCAGCTCCGTGGTGGTGATGCCGAGGGTTGGTGACACCACGGTGACATTGCTCTCTGTCCCAGCTACGTGGTGGTGATGCCCAAGAAGCGGCAGGCGCTGGTGGAGTTCGAGGACATTCTGGGTGCCTGCAACGCCGTCAACTACGCGGCTGACAACCAGATCTACTTCGCGGGCCACCCGGCCTTCGTCAACTACTCCACCAGCCAGAAGATCTCGCGGCCGGGCGACAGCGACGACGCGCGCGGCGTCAACAACGTGCTGCTCTTCACCATCCTCAACCCCATCTACTCCATCACCACGGTGAGCAGAGCTGGGCTTTGGGGGGGTTTATTGGCATTTGGGGTCACCAATGTGTTGCTTTTCACTGTTCTCAACCCCATCTACTCTAATCAGCGTGGTGGGTGGAGGATTGGGGTGTCCCAGGTTGGTGTTGGGGGTCCCAGGTTGGTGTTTGGGGGTCCCAGGTGGGTGTTTTGGGGTCCCAGGGGGGTTTTGGGGTGCCCCTGACCCCCCATTTCCCACAGGACGTGCTCTACACCATCTGCAACCCCTGCGGGCCCGTGCAGAGAATCGTCATCTTCCGCAAGAACGGTGTCCAGGCCATGGTGGAATATCCAGGACCTTGGGGGGCCCAGAAGCCGGGGGCTTGGGGAGGAGGGGGCTGGGGGGGTCCCCAAAGTCCCGGTGCTCCGAATTCCCCCTGGGAATTGCGCTTTGGAGCGTCCTCTGAGGGATCCAAGGCTCCTCCAGCCACTGCGGGTGCTCAGGTGGCCCCACCTGGCTCAGAGTGAGGCCGTGCCCATCTCGCCACCCTGCTGGGATCCCAAAGTTCCTGAGCTTCTTTCGGGAATTCCCGAAATTCCGTGGGATTCCTTGACCCCGGGCACGTTCGACTCGGTGCAGAGCGCGCAGCGTGCCAAGGCCTCGCTCAACGGCGCCGACATCTACTCGGGCTGCTGCACCCTCAAGATCGAGTACGCCAAGGTGAGCGCTCCGGGGGCACCTGGGGACACCTGGGAATGTGGGGGAGTGCACGGGAACACACCTGGGCACACGTGGAAACACCTGGGGGTGTATGGGAACGTGTGGGCACACACTTGTGTCACACATCTGGGCACACACTCGTGTCACACATCTGGGCACACACCTGGGCACACCTGTGCCACCCCCGGGGGTACCTGGGCACGCCTGGGCAGGTGCCAACCCCCGTCCCCGCCATTCCCCCCCCAGCCCAGCCGCCTGAACGTGTTCAAGAACGACCAGGACACCTGGGACTACACCAACCCCAACCTGAGCGGGACAGGTAATGCAGCCCCGCCTCGCCCGGCCCCGCCCGGCCCCGTCCCGCTGGAGTTCCGGGGGGGCTGATCCCACAAGGATTGGAGGGTCTGGGGGGGCCACCGGGGGGGTCGTTTGTGCGTCGTGTTCGGGGCTCACCTGGGCCAGGTGTGGGGGAGGGAGGGGCTGCGCCCCTGGTAGAGTTTTGGGGATGTTTCCTGGAATTTGGGGGGGTTTGGAGGAGGGGCGGGGCCGTTGCTTCCTTGTCTGGAATCTGGGGGGTTGGGGGGTCACTCACCTGGTGCAGGTATAAAATGGGGGTGACCCCCGCAGTTCTGTTTCTCCACCCACGGGTGGTTCTTGGGGTTATCTTAAGGGATTTGGGGTCTGCCGGGACGTTCCCGTGGCGGGGGGCCTGATTCCGGGCTGGGAAGCAATGGCACGGAGCCGGGGAGTCCTTCCCAGAAAACAGGGGGGGTCCCAGGGCTCCTTCCCAAAACCGGGGGCTGGGGGGAGGGGCTGGGGCAATGCGGCCTTTGGCAGCTCCGGGCACGTTCCGGGGGGGCAACCGGAGCGGAATTCCCGCCTCGCCTCCTCCTCCTCCTCCTCCTTCTCCTCCTCCTCCTCCTCCTCCTGCACATCCCTCACACCACACGGGGGGGGCCAAAGCTAAACAAATCACGGAGAAAACACCAGAATCCCGAAAAAAATCACGTCCAGGACCCCCCGGCGAGGGACACGGCACATCCATCCACCACTTCCCAAAAAACTCATCCCAAACACTCCGAGCAGGAGTAGAAAACACGAGGCCGGAGGGGCCCCAAAGCGGCGCTGGCCCGGAGAGCGGCGAAATCCGGGAGCTCCAGGAGCCACCTCCGGTGGTTTGTTAGGAATTCTCTCCGAGACACAAACCCGGTGGTTTTTAGGAGCTCAGCAACATCGACACATCCCAAGAACATTCTTTTTTTAGGAATTCTCTCACTTCCAAGGCACAAACCCGGTGGTTTTTAGGAGCTCAGCAACATCGACACACTCCAAGACACACTCCAAGAGCATTTTGTTTTTAGGAATTCTCTCACTCCCAAGGCACAAACCCGGTGGGTTTTAGGAGTTCAGCAACATCGACACACTCCAAGAGCCATTTTGTTTTTTAGGAATTCTTTTCACTTTCAAGGCACAATTCTGGCGGTTTTAGGAATTCCGCGCCATCGACACACTCCAAGAGCAAATCTTAGGAATTCCACAACATGGACACATTCCAAGAGGCTTTTTTAGGAATTCTCTCACTTCCAAGACACAGTTTGGGCGGTTTTTAGGAGTTTTGCAACATGGGTGATTTTTCCAAGACCCAATTCCGGTGTTTTTTGGGAATTCCACGACATGGTTACACTCCAAGAGCAATTTCATGGGAATTCTCTCACTTCCAAGGCACAATTTTGGGCGAATTGTAGGAATTTTGCAACATCAACACAATCCAAGAGCTGGTTTTAGGAATTCTCTCACTTCCAAGACACAATCCCGGTGGTTTTTAGGAACTCCACAACACGGACACACTCCAAGAGCATTTCCTAGGAATTCTCGCACTTCCAAGGCACAATTTGGGCGATTTTCACGACTTCCTCCACACGGTTTGACCTTCCAAGACCCAATTCCGATGTTTTTTGGGAATTCCACAACATGGTTACACTCCAAGGACATTTTTTTTTTAGGAATTCTCCCAATTCCAAGGCACAAAACGGGGCGGTTTTAGGAATTCTGCAACATCGACACACTCCAAGAGCCATTTCTTTAGGAATTCTCTCATTCCCAAGGCACAGCCCCGGTGGTTTTTAGGAATTCTCGCAACATCGACACACTCCAAGGACATTCCTTAGGAATTCTCTCACTTCCAAGACCCAATTCCGGAGGTTTTTAGGAATTTCACAGCACGGATACACTCCCAAGGACATTTTTTAGGAATTCTCCCACTTCCAAGACACAACTGCGGTGGTTTTTAGGAATTCTCTCAGCACAGTTGGCGTCCAAGAGCTTTTTTAGGAATTCTCTCACTTCCAAGACCTGATTTTGGTGGTTTTTAGGAATTTCCTCACCACTGTTGACCTTCAGGACCCATTTCTGGTGGGTTTTAGGCATTTCCACAACGTGGTTCCACTCCAAGAGGTTTTTTTTTTAGGAATTCTCTGACTTCCAAGACCTGGTTTTGGTGAGTTTTAGGAATTTCTCAGCACGGTTCAACTTCCGAGGTCCATTTTGGGTGGGTTTTAGGGATTTTCCCGCTCCCAAGTCGTTATTTTTGAGGGTTTTTAGCAGTTCCTCACCAGAGTTGACCTTCAGAGACCATTTTTGGTCGTTTTTAGGAATTCCCTCCCTTCCAGGACCATTTCCTTGGGGTTTTTTAGGAATTTTCTCCCCGCAGTTGACCCTCCAAGACCATTTTTGATGGTTTTTGGAATTTTCTCACTTCCAAGACCTAATCCCAGCACTTCCAGGATCTCTGTCCCACCCCACAACCCCGTTCTGACGCTTTTTAGGAATTCTCTCAACATCCAGGACCATTTTTGATGGTTTTTAGGACTCCTCTCACTCCCAAGACCCTTTTTTTGGGGGGTGCTTGTAGGAATTCCTCACCACAGTTGACACCCAGGACCGTTTTTAGGTGGGTTTAGGAATTCCCTCACTTCCAGGACCACATTCCAGGAACTCTCTCACTTGCAAGACCAAGTCTCAGTATTTCTAGGAACTCTCTCACTTCCAGGACCACTTCTGGGTTGGTTTTAGGCATTTCCTCACCACAGTTGACCTTCCAAGACCATCTTTGGTGGTTTTAGGAACGTTTCACCTCCGAGACCTCATTGCAGCACTCTCAGGAGTTCTCTCACCTCCACGGCCTTGGGTTTGGGTCCTTCTGAGGCATTTCCTCACCGCAGTTGACCTCCCAAGACCATTTGTGGTGGTTTTAGGAGCTCTCTTCCCTCCAAGACCATTTTTCAGTGTTTTTAGGAACTCTCTCACTTCCAAGACCTCGTTTTGGGGTCGTTTTTAGGCATTTCCTCACTACAGTTGACATCTGAACCATTTTTGGATGGTTTTAGGAGTTCTCACACCTCCAAGACCACACTTCTGATGGTTCTTAGGAACATCTCACCACGGCTGGCCTGCCGAGGCCACATTTCGATGGTTTTGGGAACTCTCCCACTTCCCAGACCAGTTTTTGATGGTTTTTAGGAACTCTCTCACCTCCACGACCACATTCCGAGGTTCTCAGGAACGTCTCACCACAGCTGACCTTCCTAGGCCACATTTTGGTCGTTTTTAGCAGCTCTTTCACCTCCGAGAGCATTTCTCGGTGCTTGTAGGAACTTGCCAGCACAGCTGACATCCAGCGCCGTGCTTCGGTGGTTCTTAGGAACTCTCCCACTCCCAAGACCCAGCTCCAGGCCTTTTGGGAGCTGCCCACCACAGCCGGTGCCCAAGGCCGCTTGCGATGGTTTTTAGGAACTCTTCTCACTTCCAAGACATAATTCCAAAGCTTTTAGGACCTCTCCCAGCCCAGCCGCCATCCAAGGCCGTTTCTGGTGGTTTTAGGACCTCTCCCAAGAGCTCCCCGCAGCACCTTCGGGACACGGCCGCCCGTCCCCGCCGCGCTCTGACGGCCCAAACCCACCAAGCCCGGGCCGGGGGCCCCGACCCGCGCCGGGGGTCCCCACGTGCCGAGGAGCGTTCCCCAGGAGCTCGGGGCCCCGTTTTGGGGCGCTTTGTGCCGCAGCGGGGCCGCTGGTGACTCTCCGCCTGTGCCGCAGGGGCCGCGCGGCCGGGGCGCGCTCGGAGCAGCCGAGGGTAAGAGGAGCCCCCCCAAGTGGGGGCCCCATCGGACTTTTTTGCCCCCCCCCCGAGCAGCTGTAAGTAGCCCCTTTTTTCTCTGCTTTTAAACCAAAAAAAAAAAAAAAAGGAAATGTTAAAGAAAGGTCTCGAGGAGGGAGGAGTTGAACAAAAAGTCGCGTTCTGAACCCGATCCCGGCGCTGCCCGAACCCCCCGCCTCCATGCGCTGGTGGGGGGGCTCGTTAGCGGCCGTAATTAGTGATTAACGGGGTAATTAACGGCGTGCGGGTGCTTTGCGGTGATTAACGAGGTTTGGGGGCAGCTCGGGGTGGTGCTGGGGGAGCTGGGGGGGCTCCCGGGGACCCCAGTGGGGGGGGCCCAAAATCTCCGGGAGGGGCCCAAATTCTCCGGGGGGGTCTGGGGAGCCGCGGCCCCCCCCCGGTGACCCCCCCTGAGCTCGGTGTGTCCCCCCCGCCCCTCCCCCCCAGGAGACCCCGGCGGGAACCCCAACAAGCGGCAGCGGCAGCCGCCCCTCCTGGGGGACCACCCGGCGGAGTACGGTACGGGGGGCACCGGGGGGGCACCGGGGGGGCACCGGGGGGGCCGACTCCGGGGAGGAAAACCCACTTTGGGGGGGATACGACGTGGGGGTCATGGTGCTGGGGGGGCTTGGATTGAGGGGGGACACAACTTGGGGGGGCCCAAAGTGTGGCTGGTGGGGGGCACAAACTGGGAGGGTCCCGAGTCAGGGGTGGGGGTCCCACATCAGTGGGGGCGGTCCCAGCATTTTGGGTGGGGTCTCTGCCCCACTGCCGTGACCCCTGGGGGTCTGGGGGTCCCTGTCTCACGCCGGGGGTCTCTGCCCCCCCCAGGCGGCCCCCACGGCGGGTACCACCACGGGCACTACCACGACGAGGGCTACGGGCCGCCCCCCCCTCACTACGAGGGGCGGCGCATGGGGCCCCCCCCCGTGGGCGGGGGGCACCGCCGGGGGCCCGGGCGCTACGGCCCCCAGTACGGGCACCCCCCCCCGCCGCCGCCGCCGCCCCCCGACTACGGCCCCCACGCCGACTCGCCCGTGCTCATGGTGTACGGGCTGGACCAGGCCAAGATGAACTGCGACCGCGTCTTCAACGTCTTCTGCCTCTACGGCAACGTTGAGAAGGTGAGGGGGGCATGGGGGGCACAGCAGGGTCCGGGGGGCTCGGGGGGCCCTCGGTGGGGCTGGGCCAGGCCGAGGTGGAGCACAGCAGCATCTTCCACATCTTCTGTCTCCATGGCGACATCGGGGCAGTGGGGAGGGGCCGGGGGGCAGTTTGGGGTTCTGGGGGGGATCTGGGGGAGGTCTGTCCCCTCCCTGCGCCCCCCCGTGTACCCCCTGTCCCCTGACGCGTGCCCCGGCTCCCCTGGGCCAGGTGAAGTTCATGAAGAGCAAGCCGGGCGCGGCCATGGTGGAGATGGCCGACGGCTACGCCGTGGACAGAGCCATCACCCACCTCAACAACAACTTCATGTTCGGCCAGAAGCTCAACGTCTGGTGGGTTCCTGGGGGGCCGGGGGGGCCCGGGGCTTTCGGGGGCTCCCAGCATCGACCCCACCGCAGCCTCGGGCAGGGACCCAGCGTTGGGGGACCCGGCTTGGGGGGTCCTCAGGGAGGCTCCGTAATTTTAGGGGGTCCCTGAGAAGAGGTTTCCTGATCCCGTTTATCTCCCCCAGCTGGGCCATCGTGCTGGGGCAGGGTTTTGGGGTGGTTTTGGGGTGGTTTGGGGGTTTCTTGGACCCCTGACCCCATTTCTCCCTGCCTGCAGCGTGTCCAAGCAGCACACCATCATGCTGGGGCAGTCGTACAGGGATTTTTGGGGTGGTTTTGGGGTGTTTTTGGGCCCCCTGACCCCGTTTCTCCCTGCAGTGTGTCCAAGCAGCACGCCATCATGCCGGGGCAGGGTTTTGGGGTGGTTTTGGGTGGTTTTGGGCCCCCTGACCCCGTTTCTCCCTGCAGTGTGTCCAAGCAGCACGCCATCATGCCGGGGCAGTCGTACGGGCTCGAGGACGGCTCCTGCAGCTACAAGGATTTCAGTGGCTCCCGCAACAATCGCTTCTCCACGCCCGAGCAGGCGGCCAAGAACCGCATCCAGCACCCCAGCAACGTCCTGCACTTCTTCAACGCCCCCCTGGACGTCACCGAGGAGAACTTCTACGAGGTGGGGCCTCCTCCTGCCCCGCAGCAGCACCTTCATCGTGCTCGGCATCCTCCTCCTCCTGCCCTTCATCCTCCTGCCCTTCATCCTCCTCCTCTTCACCCAACTCTTCTTTTTCCTTCTCTCTCTCTCTCTCTGCTTTGCTTTTTCTTCCTTCTCCTCTCATCATTTTTTTATTCTTTTCCTGCTTCTTTTCCTTCTGTTCTTCCTCCTCCTTTTCTGCTTGAGTTTCTTCCTCTTTTCCTCTTTTTCCTCCTTTTCCCTCCTTCCTTGCCCCCTCCCCATCTTCCCCAGCCCCCGCCCTGACCCCGTTTCTGCCCCCAGATCTGCGATGAGCTGGGCGTCAAGCGCCCGTCCTCGGTCAAGGTGTTCTCAGGCAAGAGTAAGTGTGGAGGGCCCTGACCCCTGGGGGGGTCCTGGCCCCCCTGAGTGACCCCCCTGACCCCTGGGTGACCCCCCTGACCCCTGGGTGACCCCCGAGTGACCCCCCTTCCCCCCCAGGCGAGCGCAGCTCCTCGGGGCTGCTCGAGTGGGACTCCAAGAGCGACGCCCTGGAGACCCTCGGCTTCCTCAACCACTTCCAGATGAAGAACCCCAGTAAGTGCCGGCTGGGGGGGCTGGGGGGGTCCCCTGAGCCCCCCCCGGGCCCCCCTGACCCCCCTTTCTCCCCCCAGACGGGCCGTACCCCTACACGCTCAAGCTCTGCTTCTCCACGGCCCAGCACGCGTCCTAACGGGGCCCCTGAGACCCCCGGGACCCCCCCGGACCCCCCCGGATCCCCTTTTTTTAAGGCTGGGGGGCAGCAGGGACCCCCCCTCCCCTCTGTTCCCCCCATTTTTAAGGAAAAGGGGTCGGACCCGACTGGGCCCCCCCTGTGACCCCCCAATAAAGTTGTTTGGGAAACAAACACCGAGGTTTGGGGGGGATTGGGAGGGGAATTTGGGAGGTTTCAGGGCTTTTTGGGGGGGTTTGAGGGGTTTGGGAGAATTTGGGGGGGATGTGGTGGGGCTGGGAGGATTTCAGGGGTTTAGAGAGGATTTTGGGGGATTTTGGGGGAGTTTGGGAACTTCGGGAGGAGTTTGGGGTCCGGGTCACTTCCGCCTCGTTAGGGCGGGGTTTTAATGCGTCACTTCCGGGGGGGCTCCCATTGGCTGCCAGGCCAGAAGCGCTCGGTGCCCACTCGGTGCCCGGTCAGTGCCTGGCCAGTGCCCACTCGGTGCCAGGTCAGTGCCTGGTCAGTGCCAGGTCAGTGCTCGCTCGGTGCCCGGTCAGTGCCCGGTCAGTGCCCACTCGGTGCCCGGTCAGTGCCCACTCAGTGCCCGCTCGGTGCCCGGTCAGTGCCCGGTCAGTGTCTGGTCAGTGCCCGGTCAGTGCCCGGTCAGTGCCAGGTCAGTGCCCGGTCAGTGCCCACTCGGTGCCAGATCAGTGCTCGCTCGGTGCCCGGTCAGTGCCTGGTCAGTGCCTGGTCAGTGCCCGGTCAGTGCCCGGTCAGTGCCTGGTCAGTGCCCAGTCAGTGCTCGCTCGGTGCCCGGTCAGTGCTCGCTCGGTGCCCGGTCAGTGCCCGGTCAGTGCCTGGTCAGTGCCCAGTCAGTGCTCGCTCGGTGCCCGGTCAGTGCTCGCTCGGTGCCCGGTCAGTGCCAGGTCAGTGCCCGGTCAGTGCCTGGTCAGTGCCCACTCGGTGCCCGCTCGGTGCCCGGTCAGTGCCCGCTCGGTGCCCGGTCAGTGCTCGCTTGGTGCCTGGTCAGTGCCCGCTCGGTGCCCGGTCAGTGCCCGCTCGGTGCTGTTTCGGGATGGGGCCGTTTCCGGCTGCCCGGCTCTCCCCGGTCACTCTGGAGCCAGCGGCTCCCGGTGATTTCTCTGCCCCGGTGCTGCCCGGAGCGAGCTGAGGGGGCAGAGAAGCAGCAGGAGGAGCAGACTGGGGAGTCAAGGGAACGGGAGGAGATTGGGGAGTCAAGGGAACGGGAGGAGATGGAGATTGGGGAGTCAAGGGAAGGGGAGGAGGAGTGGATTGGGAAGGGTTGGGGAGTCGGTGGAACGGGGGGAGGTGCGGACCCCGCGCTGCCCCGACCCCGCCTCCAGCGCCAGGGTTGAGGAGAAGCGCCCGGAGCAGCTCTGGCAGCAAAACCGAGAGGAGGCCGGAGAAGGCTCGGGGAGGGGGCACAGGAGCCCCGAGACCCCCCAGATCCAAAGCTCGTTGTTCGTGCGGGTTTTGTTTGGCTCTCGGCCAGGAAAGGCGGAGCCAGCACCGGGGTCCCTCCGGGCAGTCGGGGTCCCTCCGGGCAGTCGGGGTCCCGGGGAGCACAGGCGTGGCACGCAGAGCTGGCACCGGCTTGGGCGAAGCAGGAGCTGCCTGCTTGGGATTCACGGTCGCTCACCGGGATTGTTCCCGGTGCTCCAGGGAGCCCGGCAGCCCCAAACTGCCTTTGAGCAGCTGAGCTCCAAGGTCCGAGCCAGCAGAAGGGACGGGGTTATTTCTGAAGGGATTTGGGCTCTGGAAGGACCAAGCTCAGGCCTTGGAAGGGGGGGGGGTGCCTGTAGCGACCCTTGCACAACCCACGGGCTCCTCTGGTGGTGCTGGAGCTGGGCCACAACCTCCTGAGCCCACCCTGTTCCCCCACTCCTCCTTTAATCTTCCCCGTCCCACAGCCTCAGGGCGCTCAGTCCAGCACAGTAATGCTTCAACGCGTCTGAATCACTCCTCACCTCTCCCAGTTTGTCCAGTTTGCCGGAGGTTTCCAGCTTCCCAAAGCCCAAACCTGACTGGGAGAGAGACGGGGAAGCGTCACCGGGGTGGGGGGGCCTCATCCCGGGTCGGCTCCAGAGGGGTTTCCAGGGACACCGGGCAGTGACATTTGGGATTTTTACTCCATTTTCTGCCCACACCCTCTGTGTGTCCCGGGAAAAGCCGTGTCCTGAGCAGGGGAACGAAGGTGCTGGAGCCCGAGGTGCTGCACAACCCCCGAGGGGACGTGGATATCAAGGACGCGTCGCCCTGGCGGGGTCGGTTTCATCCGGCAGCACGGGCGGGTGAATTCCAGCCCCTTCCCTCCTCCTGAACGGGCACTCGGATCCCGAGATGCCTCCCGAGGCCTGGCTGTGGTACCTGGGCAGCTCTGAGCACACCTGGAGGTGCACACAGAGGTTTTGGTCCTGCTCTGTTGTGCTCAGAGCTTTTGCTCCAATTTCTGCTGCTGCTCTGCAGCAAAGAAACCGAAATGGCACCGCTGAAGCAGAGGCTGATGCCTTATTTATCCACTTTGGCGTTTCCAGCGGCAGGAGGGTTTTCCTTCTCCTCCCTCTGGGAAGGAGCCAGGCCGAGAGGGCAGCCAGGTGTGCTCAGGGGAGTGAAGGAAGGTGGGAATGGCACAGCAGGTGCAGATCTCGGAGTCCCAGGATCACTGAGGCTGGAAAATCCCTCTGGGATCATCGAGTCCAAGCTGTGCCCGATCCCCACCCTGAGCACCGAGTGCCACGTCCAGGTGACACCTCCAGGGATGGGGGCTCCGAACCTCCCTGGGCAGCCCCTGCCAAGGCCTGAGCACCCTTTCCATGGAGAAATTCCTCGGAAATTCCACCCTGAGGCTCCCCTGGCCCAGCCTGAGGCCGTTCCCTCTCCTCCTGTCCCTGTTCCCCGGGAAAAGATCCCAAATCCCCCCCGGCTGCCCCCTCCCGTCAGGGACCTGTGCAGAGCCAGAAATTCCCCCTGATCCCCCTTTTCTCCGGGCTGAGCCCCTTTCCCAGCGCCCTCAGCTCCTCCCGGTGCTGCTGGGGGTGTGCAGGAAGGGCTGGGGCTGGGCAGGGACGTGAGGGGAGCTCGGTGAGCCCGGGGCAGCCGGCCCAGCACGGCCCAGCACGGCCGGGCCCGGGTGGCTCGGGGCCACTTCCGAGGGCGGCCCGCCGGGACATCCCGCTCAGGGCTGGGGGCTCCGGGCTCTCCATCTGCGGGCAGCGGCTGCGGGAACTCGGGGGGCGGGCGGACGTCCAGGGGCAGCGAGAGGCGCTCGCCCGTCGTGACAGCCCCGGCCACAGCCCGGCCCTTCGGCCAGCGGGCGGCGGCAGCCAGGGGTGCCCAGGGACCCGCGACCCCAAATCCCGTCCCAGCGACCCCAAATTCCCACCCAGCGATCCCAAATCCCGTCCCAGCGACCCCAAATCCCGTCCCAGCGACCCCAAATCCCGTCCCAGCGATCCCAAATCCCGCCCCAGCGACCCCAAATCCCCCCCCAGCGACCCCAAATCCCGTCCCAGCGACCCCAAATCCCGTCCCAGCGATCCCAAATTCCCACCCAGCGATCCCAAATCCGCCCCAGCGATCCCAAATCTCGTCCCAGCGATCCCAAATTCCCACCCAGCGATCCCAAATTCCCGCCCCAGCGATCCCAAATCCGCCCCAGCGATCCCAAATCCCGTCCCAGCGCTGCGAGAGAAATCCAGCCCAGATCGCTACCGGGGTACGGCACGGGGGAGACCGCGGACTGGATTTTTCCCGGAGTACGGAATGGACTTTTCCCGAATCCATTCCATGCCTCAGGGACAATCCCGCCCGGGTTTTCCCCCTTTCCCTGTAGCTCCCTGCCTCGGGGTTTCTCGGGAATGAGGATTCGCCTTCCCGGCTTTCCGTTCCCAAGTGTCTCAGGCAAATCCACACTTCAAGAACAGCGAGGTGCCCGTTCCTGGCTCCGGATCCCTCGGGGCCGGGTCAGGAAAGCACAACAGGAAGAGAAAGGAGCCCTTCCTCGAGGAGTTTACACCCACAGGGGCCTCGCCTGCCCCGGGAACCGCCACAGCCGCCGGGAACGCGGGTGTTTTCCTCCCGGGCTGTGAGCGTTTGCTTGGTCAGGAGTTCTCCTTTTGGTTTTGGCTTGTCCGGGTTTTTCTCCCTGGGGAATCGTCCCCGTGCGCTGCCGGGAGGCGACACCGCCGGACAATGCCCCGAGGCCTCCACCGGGGGCGTCTCGCGGAGCTATCGCGAGATTTGGGCCGGGAGCGCTCCCATTGGCTGCCGGGCCGGAAGCGCGGACACCCCCTGGCGGCGAGCGGAGCCCATGGCGGCGGGGGTCGCGCGGCTGCTGCGCGCTCGTGAGTGGGGGGGGGGCGACCCCCGGGAGGGCACGTGACCCCCCCGGAGCACGTGACACCCCCGGACCCCCGCCCGGCCCAGGGACCCCCGGGTGACCTTGACCCCCCCATCACGTGACCCCCAGTGCCTCCCAGTCCTTCCCAGTGACCCCCAGTTTGTCCCCAGGGACCCCCGGGGCCCCTCCCTCCGTCCCAGTTCGTCCCAGTGGCTCCCAGTGCCCTCCCAGCGCTCCCAGCCTTCCTCCAGTGCGTCCCAGCTCCTCCTAACTGTGCCCCAGTCCCCTCCTGGCGCCCCGAGCCCTGCACCAGTGCCCCCAGTCCCCTCCCAGTGCTCCCAGTGCCCCCCAGTGCCCCCAGTCCACTCCCAGTGCCCCCAGTCCCCTCCCAGTGCCCCCCAGTCCCCTCCCAGCGCCCCGAGCCCTGCTCCAGCGGGTCCCACTCCCCCCAGTGTGTCCCAGTCCGGCCCCAGTGGCGCTGCGGGCGCTGTCCCGGCCGATGGCGTCGGAGGCGGCGGCGCTGGGGGGGCCGGAGCCGGGAGCCCCCCGGGAGCTGCAGACGCTGCGGCTGCAGCGGGAGCGGGAGCACGTCCTGCACCTGCAGCTCAACCGGCCCGGCAAGCGCAACGCCCTCAACCTGCTCTGCTGGAGGTACTGGGGGCACTGGGAGCACTGGGGGGGACTGGGACAGCACTGGGAGCTGCTGGAGAACAGCTGCGGGCACTGGCGGGGGACTGGGAGCACTGGGGAGGGACTGGGGACAGACTGGGACACACTGGGGAGGGATTGGGACACACTGGAATGGACTGGGAGCACTGGGCAGGGACTGGGCAGGAACCACTGGAACAGGACTGGGATGGGACTGGGGCATGCTGGACCGCACTGGTGGTCAGTAGTGGTCAGTAGTGGTCAGTGGCGGTCACTGGCAGTCACTGGTGGTCACTGGTGGTCAGTAGTGGTCAGTGGTGGTCACCGGCAGTCACTGGTGGTCACTGGTGGTCAGTGACGGTCACTGGCGGTCACTGGTGGCCAGTGGTGGTCACTGGCGGTTCCCGCAGGGAGCTGCTGGAATGTTTCCAGGACATCTCCCGGGACCCCTCGTGCCGCGCCGTCGTCCTGTCCGGCGCCGGGAGCGCCTTCACTGCTGGTGACCGCGGGGGCCGCGACTGCCGGGGGGTCCCTGTGCCCTGAGGGGGTCCCGGTGCCCCCTGAGGGGGTCCCTGTGCCCTTGGGGGGGGGTTCCCTGTGCCCTGAGGGGGTCTCTGTGCCCCTGGGAGGATCTCTGTGCCCTGGGGGGGGTCCTGGTGCCCTGGGGGTTCCCTGTGCCCTGAGGGGGTCTCTGTGCCCCTGGGAGGATCTCTGTGCCCTGGGGGGGGTCCCGGTGCCCCCAGGCCCCCCGTGACCTTTGCCCCCGCTCCCGCAGGGATTGACCTGTCGGACCTGGGAGCCTTGGCCGGGGAGCCCGGCGGGGACGTCGCCCGCCGCGCCTGGAACCTGCGGCAGCGCATCCTGGAGCTCCAGGAGAGCTTCTCCGTCATGGAGAAGGTGGGGACGGCCGCGGCAGGGACCCTGTGGGCCCCCCAAACCCTCCCTGACTCCCCCAAAACCCCCACAGTGCCCCAAACCCGTGATCGCCGCCGTGCACGGGCCCTGCATCGGAGCCGGTGAGAGGGGCCAGGGACGGGATTGGGGTTGGGATGGTGGGGGGATGGGATCGGGGTTGGGATCGAGGTTGGGATGGTGGGGGAATGGGATTGGGGTTGGAATTGGGACAGAGGGTGGGATGAGGGTGAGGGTGGGGACAAGGATGGAATGGGATTGGGATGAAGATGAGGATGGGGTGAGATGGGAAGAGGATGAGGATGGGTGGGATGAGAGGGAGGATGGGATGAAGGTGAGAATGAAGAAGAAAATGGGACAAAGACAAGGATGAGGATGAGAACAAGGATGGCATGAGGGTGAGAGTGAGGATGGGATGAGGATGAGGGTGAGGATGGGATGAAGATGAGGGTGAGGATGGAATGAGGGTGGGATGAGAACGAGGATGGGAAGAGGATGAAGATGAGGGTGGGATGAGGATGAAAACAAGGATGGGATGAGGGTGAGGGTGAGGATGGGATGAGGGTGAGGATGAGGGTGAGGATGAGGAGAGTGAAGATGTTTCCCCCTCTCAGGTGTGGACCTGATCTCGGCCTGTGACATCCGGTTCTGCTCCCAGGACGCCTCCTTCCAGGTCAAGGTGGGACACGAGGGGTTCCCGGGACCCTCTGGATGTCCCCAAGGCCCCTCAGGTGTCCCCAAAGCCCCCTGGGACACCCCTGTGGCCCCACGGCTACCCCGGATCCCCCCCTGTCCCCACAGGAGGTGGACATGGGGCTGGCGGCCGACGTGGGCACCCTGCAGCGCCTCCCCAAAATCGTGGGGAACCAGAGGTGGGTGGGGGGACACGGGCAGGGTGGGGGGCACGGGGGATCCCTGTGACCCCCCGCTGTCCCCGGTGTCCCCAGCCTGGTGAACGAGCTGGCCTTCACCGCCCGCGTCATGAGGGCCCCCGAGGCGCTGAGCTGTGGCCTCGTCAGGTGGGGGGGCCCCAAAATCGGGGGGAACCCCAGAATCGGGGAGGGGGACACGGGGGGGGGCTGGGAGGGTCACCAAATGGTGACGCTGCGGGTGGCCGTGGGGGGTCGTGAGGGGCTTTTGGGGGGTCCTGGGAGTGTTTGGGGGGGTTGGGTGCCCTGGGGGTCCCTGGGTGAGTTTTGGGGTCCCCTGGGGTGTTCGGGGGGATTTTGGGGGGATCCTCGGGTGGATTTTTGGGTCCCTGGGTGGATTTCGGGGTCCTTTGGGGTGGATTTTTTGGGTGGATTTTGGGGCGTTTTTGAGTGGATTTGGGGTGGATTTTGGGGTGCAGTTTTTGGGTGGATTTGGGGTGGAGTTTGGGGTGGATTTGGGGTGGATTTTGGGGTGACCCTGCCCCCCCAGCCGGGTGCTGCCGGACAAGGCGACGCTGCTGGAGGTGGCCCTGGAGGTGGCCGCGGCCATCGCCGCCCGCAGCCCCGTGGCCGTGCAGGGCACCAAGGTCAACCTGGTGTACTCGAGGGACCGGCCCGTCGCCGAGGGGCTGCTGCACGTGGTGGGTGCCACCAGGGCCCCAGAATACCCCAAATAACCGTGTCCCCTGTGCCCGCAGCCCTGTGTCACCCGCCATCCCCAGAATGCCACGTCCTCCCTGTCACACCCCTGTCCCTGTGCCCACGGGTGTCCCATTCCCACCCCTGTCCCCAGGGATGTCCTGTCCCTGTCCCCATCCCTGTCCCCAGGTGTCCCAGCCGTGTCCCATGTCCCTGTTGCTGTCCCCAGGCCACCTGGAACATGGCCATGCTGCAGACCGAGGACATCCCCAAGTCCGTGCAGGCGGCCCTGGACAAGAAGGGACCCGAGGATGTCCCGTTCGCCAAGCTCTGATGTCACCTCAGTGCCGCCAACGTCACCAACGTGCCCTTGCCCGAGTGCCGATGTCACCTCAGTGCCACCAGCATCCCCAGTGCCCCCTTGCCCAGGCTGTAGAACCAGCTCGGTGCCTCTCAGTGTCCCCTCGGTGTCCCCAGTGTCCCCTTCTTCATCTCTGGGGCCACCTCAGTGTCCCCCAATAAACCCGTTTGTCCCCACATGTCCTTGGCTTGTCACTGGGGGTTCCCTGTGTCCCCAGAGTGCCACCACGGCTCTGGGGTTCCCTGTGTCCCCAGAGTGCCACCATGGCTCTGGGGGTTCCCTGTGTCCCCAGAGTGCCACCACAGCTCTGGGGTTCCCCGTGTCCCCAAAGTGCCACCGTGGCTCTGGGGTTCCCTGTGTCCCCAGAGTGCCACCACGGCTCTGGGGTTCCCCGTGTCCCCAGAGTGCCACCGTGGCTCTGGGGGTTCCCTGTGTCCCCAGAGTGCCACCACAGCTCTGGGGTTCCCCGTGTCCCCAAAGTGCCACCGTGGCTCTGGGGTTCCCCGTGTCCCCAGAGTGCCACCACGGCTCTGGGGTTCCCCGTGTCCCCAGAGTGCCACCGTGGCTCTGGGGGTTCCCTGTGTCCCCAGAGTGCCACCACAGCTCTGGGGTTCCCCGTGTCCCCAAAGTGCCACCGTGGCTCTGGGGTTCCCCGTGTCCCCAGAGTGCCACCACGGCTCTGGGGTTCCCCGTGTCCCCAGAGTGCCACCACGGCTCTGGGGTTCCCCGTGTCCCCAGAGTGCCACCACGGCTCTGGGGTTCCCCGTGTCCCCAGAGTGCCACCGTGGCTCTGGGGTTCCCTGTGTCCCCAGAGTGCCACCACGGCTCTGGGGTTCCCCGTGTCCCCAGAGTGCCACCACAGCTCTGGGGTTCCCTGTGTCCCCAGAGTGCCACCGCAGCTCTGGGGTCCCAAGGTCCGAGCCCCCCCGTGTCCCAGCCGGCCCCTCCCGGGGCACAGTCCAGGGCGGTGTCACCTGTGCCAGGTGTGTCCCCAACCCCCCCAATTCCCATATCCGGGGGGTCAAAGTCCTCACCCTGCCCTGGGAGGGGCCGGAATCGGGGGGCCCCATGTGGGGTGGGGTATAAAGGGCCCCCGGTGTCCCTGCTGCCACTGTCACCGCTGCCACTGTCACCGCTGCCACCACCATGACTTTCGTCCCCGCGCCCGGGTACATGCCCGCCTACAACCCGGTGAGTACCCCAAAAACGGGGGCTGGGGGCACCCCAAAAACCGGGGAGGGGGGTTGGGAGGGCCCTGTGACCCTGCAGGGATGGAGATTGGGGTCCTGGGGGGCCCTGTCACCCCCAAGGACAGGGGTTGGGGGGTCCCTGTCACCCCAAACCCAGGGAGCGGGGGGTGTGGGGGTCCCTGTCACCTCCTAGTGGCATTTGGGGTCCCTGTCACCCCAAACCCGGGGAGCGGGGGGTCTGGGGGTCCCTGTCACCCCAAACCCGGGGAGCGGGGGGTCTGGGGGTCCCTGTCACCCCAAACCCGGGGAGTGGGGGGTCTGGGGGTCCCTGTCACCCCAAACCCGGGGAGCGGGGGGTCTGGGGGTCCCTGTCACCCCAAACCCGGGGAGCGGGGGGTCTGGGGGTCCCTGTCGCCTCGCAGTAACACCGGACCCCCCCGACCCCGCTTTTCCCCCAGCCCCTGCCCTACGTGGCCTCCGTGGCCGGGGGGCTCTGGCCCGGGATGGCCATTTACGTGCAGGGGGTGGTGAAACCCCAACCTGACCGGTACTGGGGGCACTGGGGGGCACTGGGAGGGCACTGGGGGGACACTGGGAGGGACACAGGCGATGACAGCGGTGACAATGGGGGGGCTGGCCCCAGGTGAACCTGGTGGGGGGGGCACAGGTACATGGGGGGACACTGGGGGACACTGGGTGACACCGGGGGGCACAGGGTGATACTGGGGTGACACGGGGTGACACTGGGGGGCACGGGGTGACACTGGGGGACACCAGGTGACACCGGG
Source organism: Coloeus monedula (assembly GCF_965178545.1). Classification (NCBI taxonomy): domain Eukaryota; kingdom Metazoa; phylum Chordata; class Aves; order Passeriformes; family Corvidae; genus Coloeus; species Coloeus monedula. The sequence goes on along the minus strand of NC_138813.1, from coordinate 3,272,176 downwards.
GGACACCAGGTGACACGGGGGCGACACTGAGGGACACGGGGGGTCCCGGGAGGACACTGGGGGACACTGGGGTGACACTGGGGGACACCGGAGGGCACGGGGTGATACTGGGGTGACACTGGGGTGAGCCCGGGGGACACTGGGTGGCACTGGGGTGACAACGCTGTCCCCAGGTTCCGCATCAACCTGGCCACGGGCCCCTCGGAGGCGGCGGACGTGGCGCTGCACCTGAACCCGCGCTTCAGCGGGGACGTCGCGGTGCTCAACAGCCGCCGGGGCGGGTGCTGGGGGGACGAGCAGCGCCGGGAGCTGCACCCGCTCTGCCCGGGGGGGCCCTTCGAGATCGTCATCAGCGTCACCCCCGAGGGCTACCGGGTACCGTGCGGGGATTTCGGGGGCCTAGGCGGGGATTTGGGGTGCCCAGGGGGGATTTGGGGGGTCAAAAGGGGGTTATAGGGATCCTCAGGGGGGGATTTGGGGTGCCCAAGGGGGGATTTGGGGTGCCCAGGGGGGATTTGGGGGGTCAAAAGGGGGTTATAGGGATCCTCAGAGGGGGATTTGGGGTGCCCAAGGGGGAGCTGGGGGGTCAAAAGGGGGTTATAGGGATCCTCAAAGGGGGATTTGGGGTGCCCAAGGGGGGATTTGGGGGTCTAAAGGGGGTTATAGGGATCCTCAGGGGGGGATTGGGATCCTCGGGGGGGGGATTTGGGGTGCCCAAGGGGCGATTTGGGGGTCCCAAGAGGGTTACAGGAGCTCTCAGGGAGGTATTTGGGGTCTCCAAAGGGGTTTATAGGGGATATTTGGGACCCCAACGGGGTATTTGAGTGTCCTGGGTGGGTATTTGGGGTCCCGGGGCTGCATTTTGGGGTTCTGGGGTGTATTTGGGGTCCCGGGGCTGCATTTTGGGGTCGGTGCCTGGGGTCCCGGGGGTGTTTCGGGGTGTCTGACCCGCTGTCCCCCCAGATCCTGGTGAACGGGACCTTCTTCGACGAGTTCCCGCACCGGCTGCCCCCGGAGCAGGTGGCAGCCGTGACCGTGGACGGGGACCTGGAGCTGCACTCGGCCTCGGTCATGGGCGCGGTGAGAGCCCCCAGCCCCAAACCCCGCACCCCGAATTCCTCCCCAAACCTCCTCATTGCCCTCCCCGTACCCCAAACCCACCTGCTGTCCCCCCCATCCCCTCACCTGGAGCTGAGGGGGGCGGGGTGACCCCCCCAAATCCCCCGTACCCCCAAACCCCTCTGACCGCCCCCCTTTGCCTTGCAGGGCGCGTGTCCCCCATGTGTCCCGGTGAGTCTGGGGGTGGGTGGGGGGTCCACAAGGTGGGTTTGGGGGGTCCCCAGGTGGGTTTGGGGGTCCCCAGGTGAGTTCCAGGGTCCCCAAGGTGGGGCTGGAGGGTCCCCAGGTGGGTTTGGGGAGTCCCCAGGTGAGTTCCAGGGTGCCCAAGGTGGGTTTGGGGCATCCCCAAGTGAGTTTGGGGATCCCCAGGTGGGTTTGGGGGGTCCCCAAGTGAGTTTGGGGGTCCCCAGGTGGGTTTGGGGCTCCCCAGGTGGGTTCGGGGCTGCCCAGGTGGATTTTGGGGGGCCCTCGGTGGGTTTTGTGCCCCCCTGACTGCTGTGCTCCCCCCAGGACATGCCGCAGATCACCCCCATTTACCCCAACTGTAACCTGCCGGTAAGTGGGGAGGGGTCCCCCCAAAACTGACCCCCACCCCCATCACGGGGGGTCCCCGGGGGTTCCCCGGGTGTCCCCCCACCCCACTGACCCCACCCTGTGTCCCCCGCAGGTGATGGGGCAGCCCCCCACCTTCCACCCGGTGAGTGCGGGGGGTTCTGGGGGCCTGGGGGGGTTTGGGGGGTCTCAGAGGGTATTTGGGGAGGGGTCCTGGGGGGGTTGGGGAGGTGCAGGGTGGATCTTGAGGAGGTTTGGGGGAGTTTGGGGGGGCTCAGGGGGGGCTCAGGGTAGGATTTGGGGTCCTGACGGGGTCCAGAAGGGTTTGGGGGGGTTCAGGGAGGGGACGAGGGGGGTTTGGGGGGGCTCGGAGGGTGGGATTTGGGTCCCTGGGGGGCTCTGGGGAGGTTGTTGGGATTTGGGGGCCCTGGGGGGGGTTGAAGGGGTCTCGCCCCCCTCCGAGCCCCCCGTTTTTGCCCCCCCAGACCGTGCCCTTCATCGCCACCATCCCGGGGGGGCTCTTCCCCAAGAAAACCATCGTCATCAAGGGCTTCATCCCGCACAATGCCGGCAGGTACTGGAGACCCCCCCGAAAAACCCCTCCCCAAAATCTGCTGACCCCCCCCCCAAACACCCATGAAAGTCTTCATCCCCCTCAAAACCTCCTTCCCAACCTCCCTTGAGCCCCCCAAAACTCCTTAACTCCCCCAAGGACCCAAACCCCACAACCAAAATCCCCCCCAGGCCCCCTCAACTTCCCCTTGTGCCCCCCAAACCCCCCCGTCACCCCTCCCAGGACCCCAAATCCCCCCCAAACCCCCACCCCTGACCCCGTGTGCCCCCCAGGTTCCACATCAACCTGCGCGCGGGCCCGGGGGGGGACGTGGTGCTGCACTTGAACCCCCGCATGGACGAGGGGGGGGCCGTGGTCCGCAACGCCTTCCTGGGGGGCTGCTGGGGCGAGGAGGAGCGGGACATCAGCTGCTGCCACCCCTTCCAGCGCGGCCGCTACTTCGACGTGAGCGGGGAGGGGGCTCGGGGGGATTGGGGGGGCGTTGGAGGAGTTTTGGGGGGTCCTGGGGGACTTTAGGGAGGGGATTTGGGGTCCTGCATGGGGCACAGGGTGGGATTTGGAATGCGGGAGGGGGCTCTGGAGAGTTTGGGGGTCTCTTTGTGTGGCTCTTGGCGGGGTTTGGGGTCCTCATGGGGGGTCAGAGGTGTTTTTGGGGTCCTGGCTGACTCTGGGGGGGCACAGGGGGATTTGGGGGGGCTCTGGGAGGCGAACAGGCTGAGATTTGGGATCTGGGGGGTGGCTCCAGGGAGACTTTGGGGGTCTCTGTGGTGACGGCCCCCCTTTCACCCCCTCTCCAGCTGTCGATCCGCTGCGGGAACCATCGGTTCAAGGTGTTCGCCGAGGGGCAGCCGCTCCTCGAATTCCGCCACCGGGTCCCATCTGGGCCCCACGTGGATGTGCTGGAGATCGAGGGCGATGTCGTCCTGTCCTACGTCCACTTCTGACCCACAAGTGTCTCATAACTGCCCCATAACTGCCCACTAACAGCCTCGCAACTGCCCTGGAGCAGCCCCGTAACTGCCCCCCACCACTGCCCCACAACTGTCCTCTCCCAACGCTGACCCCAATAAAGCTGTTCCTGCTCCGGCTCTGGAGACTTGAGGAAAAATAGGGTGGGGAACGTGAGGGGAAAAGAGAGGGAAAAGTGAGGGGAACGTGGAGGGGAAAAGGGCGGGAACCATGAGGGGAAAAGGGTGAGAAATGTAAAGGGAAAAGGGCGGGAACCATGAGGGGAAAAGGGCGGGAACCGTGAGGGGAAAAGGGTGGGAACCATGAGGGGAAAAGGGCGGGAAATGTGAGGGGAAAGGGTGGGAAATGTGAGGGGAAAAGGGCGGGAAGCGTGAGGGGAAAAGGGCGGGAAGCGTGAGGGGAAATGTGAGAAGAAAAGGGCGGGAACTGTGAGGGGAAAAGGACAGGAAATGTGAGGGGAAAAGAGCAGGAACTGTGAGGGGAAAAGGGTGGGAAATGTGAGGGGAAAAGGGCGGGAAGCGTGAGGGGAAAAGGGCGGGAACCGTGACCCTCCCTGAGAACCCCCAGAAACCCTCCACAACCCCTCAGGACCCCCCTGGGTCGCTACTGCCCCCTTGTTCCCCCACTGCCTCCCCAGTTTGGCCCAGTTCAGCCTCACGCTGATCCCAATCCCAGTATAACCCAGTAGAACTCCAGCACGATCTGACTGTCCCTCCCAGTACGATCCCAGTACGGTTGCAGTGTGATGCCAGTGCGATCCCAGTTTGTGCCAGTCCCTCCCGTTATGCCCGCACAGTGCTCCCCCGCACCGCGGCGGCGGCTCGGCCCCAGCCCGGCGCGGTTTCCCCGTTTTGTCCCCGCTGGCCCAGCCCGGGGCGCTGCCGGTACCGGCAGGGGGCGCGCTTACAGCCGTGTGGGCGTGGCCAGGCACCTTCGGCCCCGCCCCCGCCTGGCGAGGCGGAACTCGCCGTGACGTCACTTCCGGAAGACCCGCGAACATGGCGCTGTTCGAGCAGATGCGGGCGAACGTGGGGAAACTGCTGCGGGGCATCGACCGGTACTGGGAGCACTGGGAGGGCACTGGGGGGAACTGGGGAGCACTGGGAGGGCACTGGGAACGGACTGGGGGGGGGACGGGAGGGCGTGGGAGAGGGTTGGGGGGCCCTGGGGAGGTTGCGGGTGTTTAAAAGGGGCCCTGCGGGGGTCCCTGGGGGGTCCCGGGGGGCCCCAGGGGGGTCCCAGGTGGGTCCCAGGTGGGTCACGGGGGGCCCCAGGGTGGTCACGGGGGTCCCAGGGGGGTCACGGGGGTCCCTGGAGGGTCCAGGGCGGTCCCAGGGGGGTCCCAGGGGGGTCCCAGGAGGGGCACGGGGGTCCCAGGAGGGGCACGGGGGTCCCAGGGGGTCCCAGCCCCCCCTCACCTGCGCAGGTACAACCCCGAGAACCTGGCCACCCTGGAGCGCTACGTGGAGACCCAGGCCAAGGAGAACGCCTACGACCTGGAGGCCAACCTGGCCGTGCTGAAGCTGTGAGGGCTCCGGGGGGCTCCGGGGGGGGTTTGGGGGTCCCTGAGCCCCCCCAGCCCCCTCACCTGGGCCCACCTGTGCGCAGGTACCAGTTCAACCCCGCCTTCTTCCAGACCGGGGTGACGGCGCAGATCCTGCTCAAGGCCCTCACCAACCTCCCGCACACCGACTTCACCCTCTGCAAGTGCATGATCGACCAGGCTCACGTATCCTGGGGAAGCCCGGGCTTCCAGGGGGAACCCCCCCAGTTCCCTGGGGAACCCCCCCATTCCCTGGGGAACCCCCGCAGTTCCATGGGGAGCTCCCCAATTCCCTGGGGAACCCTGGGATTCCCTGGGGATCCCCCCCAATTCCCTGGGGAACCCTGGGATTCCCTGGGGATCCCCCCCAGTCCCATGGGGATCCCCCCCAACTCCCTGGCAATCCCCCCAATTCCCTGGGGAACCCTGGGATTCCCTGGGGATCCCCCCCAATTCCCTGGGGAACCCCCTCAGTTCCATGGGGACCCCCAAAATTCCAGAGGGAAGGGAGCCCTCCTGTTTCCAGCTCTGGGTCTCTTGGTCCCTCCCCGGAGGCTCGAGCCCCTCCAAAGAGGCTGATGAAGCAGCACTTTCCTGGATTTGGGGACTTGGGGGGGCTGATTTTGGGGGTAAAACCCTGGGGAACTCCCCCCATTCCATAGGGAACCCCAGAATTCCAGAGGGGCCTCCAATTCCAGGAGCAGCCTGCTCCCCCCCCACCCCTTTTTTCTGGGGTCTGCTCCTTGGGACTCCCCAGAACGCCTGGGTTTAGGGATTTGGGGGGCCCGATTTTTGGGGTGTGGCCCTTGGGGGCTCCCCCATTCCTTTGCCACCCCCAAATTCCATAAGAGCCCCCCAGAATTTCATAGGGCCCCCCCTTTCACCTGCCTCACACCCCTCAGTTCCACCTCTGAGAGGTCAAATGTGGTGTTTCTACCTTCAAAATCCCCCCAGGCCCGTGGATTTTGGGATCTGGGAGGGGGAAATTTTCCGGGTTCAGCTGAGGGGGCACCTCCGCTCCCCCTTTTTTCCCGAATTTTCCCTTGACCTCCCCAAAATGCAGCAGGAGGAGCGGCCCATCCGGCAGATCCTGTACCTGGGGGAGCTGCTGGAGACCTGCCACTTCCAGTCCTTCTGGGTGAGTCCCCCGAAATCGGGAGGGAGGGGTCCCTGAAACTCGGGGGAGGGTCCTGGAGACAGAGGGGGACCCCTAAATGTGGGGGGCGACCCCCGGAATTCCGGCAGCAAGCGCTGGATGAGAACATGGAGCTGCTGGAGGGGATCACCGGCTTCGAGGACTCCGTCAGGAAATGTGAGGGGGGATTTGGAGGGTCCTGGGAGGGGAGTTGGGGGTCCTGGGAGGTTCAGGGGGGGCCTGGGGAGGTCCTGAAAGGGTTTGTGGGGTTCTGGGGGGGTGGGGGGAATCTTGAGGGGGTTTTGGGGGTCCTGAGTTTTCTCTGGAAGTTCTTGGAGGAACCTGGGGGTGGTTCAGGGGGGATTTGGGGGTCCCTGAGGGGGATTTGGGGGTACAGAGGTGTCCTGAGGGGGAATTGGGGCATCCTGGAAAGGATTTGTGGGATCCTGGGGAGCTATTGGCGGGGTTGTTTGGGAAGCCTGGTGGCTATTTGGGGGGTCCAGAGGGGCTTTGGGGGGTTCTGGGCAGTTTTGGGGGGTCAATGACTCCGTTGGGGTCCCCTCAGTCATTTGCCACGTGGTGGGGATCACGTACCAGCACATCGACCGCTGGCTGCTCGCCGAGATGCTGGGGGACCTCTCAGGTGAGGGGGCCTGAGCGTCCTGGAGGGGGTTTGGGGGGTTCTGGAGGTGATTTCGGGGGTCCTGGGGTGTTGGGGGTCTTTTGGGGGTCCCGGGGAGGTGCAGGGGGGTCCTGAGGAGGCTCTGGGAGGGGCTTGGTGCGATACAAGGGGGTTTTGGGGCACCTCTGGGAGTACACAAGGAGGTTTTAGGGCAAAACTCTGTATCCGGGTGGTACAGGGGGGTCCTGTGGGGATACAGGGGGGTTTTGGGGGTGTGTGAGCCCCCTCTGACCCTGCCGTGGCCCCCAGAGTCGCAGCTGCGGGTGTGGATGAGCAAGTACGGGTGGACGGAGCCGGAGCCGGGGCGGATCCTGATCTCCAACCAGGAGGAGAACATCAAACCCAAGAACATCGTGGAGAAGATCGACTTCGACAGTGGGTTGGGGGATTGGGGTATCCTGGCGAGAGTTTAGGGAGGTTTTTGGGGAGTTGGGGGGTCCTGAGGGGGTTTTGGGGGGTTTAGGAGGTTACAGGGAGGTCCCATGGAGATTTTGGGGGTCCTGGGGAGGTGCAGAGGGGTCCTGGAGGAGGTTTGGGGGATCTCGAGAGGGTTTGGGGCAGGGTTGGGGGCAATACAGGAGGGTCCTGGGGGTGTCCTCAGGAGTTTTGGATGGATTTTGGGGGTGCAGGGAGGGGTACAGGAGAGGCCCAGGGGTTTCTGAGGGAGCCTGGAAGTGGAGGGCTGTCCCAGGAGCCCCCCCAACTCACCTATTTGTCCCACAGGTGTGTCCAGCATCATGGCGTCCTCTCTCTGAGCCCCCCAGAACCGAGCCCTCAACGCCGACTCCCCAATACCAACCCCCCAACCCCGACCCTCCCCAGTTTAACCAGTAAAGAGACTCCAAGGCGGGACTGGGCTCGTTCTTGGGGGTCCCCAAAATGGGGGGCAGCGTCTGAGGGGAGATGGGCGGGGCTTGTCCGTGGGCGGGGCTTAGGGGCGCGGTGGGCGGGGCTTGGCGGGGCCTCGGGCGCGTGTGGGGCGGGTGGTGGGCGGGGCTTGGCGGGGCCTCGGATGCGGTGGGCGGGGTTTAGGGGCGCGGTGGGCGGGGCTTGGCGGGGCCTCGGGCGCGTGTGGGGCGGGCGGTGGGCGGGGCTTGGGGGCGCTGTGGGCGGGGCTTGGCGGGGCCTCGGGCGCGTGTGGGGCGGGGCGGTGGGCGGGGCTCCGGTGGCGCCTGAGGGATGGGGGCGTGGCTTCCCGGCGCGGGTGCGCGCGCGGCGCGGTGGGCGCGGCCTCGGCGGCGGCGCGTGCGCAGTCCGGGTCCGGGGTGGGGGGGGGCGAGTCTGCTCCGTCTCGGTGGCGCGTCCTCCGCCTGTCGCGACATCAGGGCGGCGATAATGGTGGATTACCACAGCGCGGGGCAGCCCCACCCGTACGGCGGGAACGGGCCCGGTCCCAACGGCGACTACATGGCCCAGGAGGACGATTGGGATCGGGATCTGCTCCTGGACCCCGCCTGGGAGAAACAGCAGCGCAAGGTGGGGGGGGGGCTGGGGGGGGTCACTGAGGGGGTTCGTGAGGGGATTGGGAGGGGCTGAGGGGTCCCTGAGGGGATTCCAGAGTCTGAGGGGTCCCCGAGGGGGTTCCTGAGGGGTTTGGGGGGTCTCTGAGGGGTCCCAGAGGCGTCAGAGCGCGGGGCAGGGGGATCTGGGGGGTCCCTGAGGGGATCCATGAGGGAGCCAGGGGCGTTTGAGGGGTCCCTGAGGGGATTCGAGTCAGAGGGAGGTTCATTGAGGGGTCCCAGAGGGGGCTGAGGGGGCCGGGGGTGTCCCTGAGGGGGTTCATGAGGGGTCAGAGCCCGGAAAAGGGAGATCCGGGGGGTCCTGGGGGGGGGCTGAGGGGTCCCCGGAGGGATTGGGAGGATCTGAGGGATCCCTGAAGGGGTCCCGGGGGGTCCCAGCCCGGGGCAGGGGCGTCTGAGCGGGGTCAGGACCTTTGGGGAGGAGCCCCTGAGGGGTTTGGGGAGGGTCCCTGAGGGGGTCTGGGGGTTCCCTGAGGTGTCGGAGCCGTCATCTGAGGGGAATCAGGACTTTTTGGGGATCCCTGAGCGGGGTCAGGGCTGGAGGGACCCCCCCCCAGTTGGGGAGGGACACTCTGGGAGACCCCAGGGCTGTGTTTTGGGGGTGGGGGATACAACACCTGAGGGACCCCAGGGGTGGGGGTGAGCTTTGGGGGCCCCCAGGGCTGTGGGCGGGGGGTCTCCCGTGCTGGGGAGGGGGAAATGAGGAGCGAACAGCCCGGTTTGGGCGAATCCCGAGGGATTTTTCCTGGTTCCGGGGGGGTCCGGAGGGTCCCCACCCCCCCGATTCCGGGCGGAGAAGCTTCCGGAGAGCGTCGGCTCCGCTCCGGGACGGGATAAAGGGCACTGGGGAAAGGGGGATCCGCCGGGATCCGCCGCGTTCCCGGGGGGTCGGCAACGGGGGCGGTCCCCTGGATCATCCCCCCCCCAAAAACCGGGACCCTCTGGCGTGGGAAACGCCGGGAGCTGGGAGGGGTTGGCCCGGAATTCCGAGCGGGCGCCGGAGTGTTCCGGGTTAATCACTGGAGACGGGGCGGAATTCCCAGGTTTGGGGTGAATTCCCGCAGTTTTGCGGTGAATTCCCGCAGTTTGGGCTTTAATTCCCTGAGTTCTGCATTGAGTTCCATGAGTTTTGTGTTTAGTTTCCGTAACTTGGTTGAATTCCCTGAGTTTTGGCGTGAATTTCCTCAGGTTTGAGTTAATTTACTAATTTTGGGTTCAATTCCCCATGTTTTGTGCTTAATTCCCTTAATTTGGGGGTGAGCTCCCTGAGTTTTGGGGTGACTTTCCTGAATTTGGGGTTGAGTTCCCTGAATTTTGGGCGAATTCCCGTCGTTTGGGGTTGACTCCCCTCGGTTTTGGGATCTTTAGGAGGAGCCCCCTGTCCTGGGGGGATTCCGTGGATCCCCGGCACGGAGACACTTCAGGATCGGGAATGCTGGGGTCCGTTGCCGTGGTTACCTGGGATTTTCCTGGTTTTCTAAGAAAAAATCGGGCTAAGTTGGATTATTTTTGGCACAGGAAGCGCAGGGCGAGCTTCCTCCTCCTCTTCCTCCTCCTCTTCCTTCTCCTCTTCCTCCTCCACTTTCTCCCATTCCCAGCACTTCCCACTCCTATCCCAGCGTTTCCCACCCCGTTCCTGCTGCTTCCCACAGTGTCTTGGTCCAGAATTTAAATTTTTCTTGGATTTGTCAGGATTTGGGGCGTTCTGGTGCTAAAAATGGGGATTTCCCCCCAGCTGGACTCCAGGGGCTGCGGAGGAGCTCGGGCTGGACTGACACCGGCATTCCCAGCCGGAATGCCAAGGGATGGATGAGCTCTGTGCGTCCTCGTTAGCGCCAGGGGTTAATTAGGTGCTTAATGAGCAGGGTTTAGGGATTCTCCCGGTCCTGATCCGGTATCGGAAGCGCTTTCCGGACTCGTCCTCCCTTTTCCATGTCTGCAGCTCCCAGGGAGTTTTTTCCTCTTCCTCTTCCTCCTCCTGCTGGGGAAGTGTCACATCCCAGAGGGAAAACCAGTGGGGAATTTGGGAATCTGCTTCCCCCAGGAATGAGACCCCTTCCCCCAGGATGGGGCTGGAGTCACTCCGGATTCTCCATCAGAGGCAGCTCCTGGATCAGCTCCTGGTTTCCCACTGAATTCCTGCGTTTGGGGCAGTTTGGGGTCCGGTTGGTGCTGGAATTCCGAATATCCCGAAAATCCTTTGGGTGGGGTGACCAGGGCTGGTGTCTGTGGGGAAGGGGCCGTTCCCACTGGGCCGTGTCCGGGCCCCAGGGATTCGCCTCTGGAATTCCAGCAATGCGGCCGGAGCAGCGGGAGAGCAGCGGGAGAGCAGCGGGGAACGGCGGCTCCGCGTCCGGCCTGCGGCCTTCCCGGCCTTCCCAGTGTCTGTCCCCGCTTCCTTCCTTCCTGGTGGCCGTCCGTCCGTCCATCCTTGCTGGTGACACCGAACCCACCATAAAAAACCAGGAAGTTTTGCCTTAAACAGGTGTTTTTGCTCCCAGTTCCAGCACTGGAGACACTGGGAAGAGAACTCGGGAAAATCCGGCATCCTTCAGGATCCGTCACAGATCCAGAGCGGGAGTCACGGATCCAGAGGGATCACAGATCCCTCAGCGGGGACAATTCCTCCCTCTGGTCCTTGCCTTTGGTGATATTTCCCTGCTTTTCCCATTTTTGGGGGATTTTCCAGCTCGTGCCAGGTCCTTTCCACCCACCTGGCACAGAAACCTCGGAACTTCCTGAACTTAGGAGAGATTTTTAGGGAAGAAATCATGGAATATGGCAAAGCCAGCCCCATCCAGGCTGGGACAGGTGGTTTTGACCTGGAAAACCTTCCCCAAGCCCCGTTTTTTATGGAATATTCGGGGGTGCCGCCCCTGGTGCTGCCGCACCCCCAGCGAGGCGTTGCCGGATTTCGGAGCTGCTCATCCCCCCTGGAATGCGGGAACGCCCTGACCCACCTGCAGACCTGGAGCTTCCCAAAAAGCAGCGGCCCTGGTGCCGGAGCGGCCCCAAATCCCACCTTTTTTAGGCCCAAACTGAGCCTCGGAGAATCCTGGGGGGTTTGGGATGCGGGAGGTGAGGATCCTGCCCGGAATTCACCGTGTTATTCCCAAAAATCCCAGCCCGGAGCCGAATAAGGGCAAGGAATGAGGAGAATTCCGCGCTCCGGCCTCCCCCGGGAGCGGCAAATGCAGCGAAAGCAACAGAAAACTTCCAAAAAAACAACAGCAAAAACATTCCAAGGGGAGGGGAAAACCCGGGAATGGGGGAGCAGGGCCGGGATGCGCCGGAGGTGACGGGGGTGGGAGGGATGGGAGACAGCACCACTCGAAATCCTCATTTTCCCGGAGTTCTGCTCGTCTTTCCTGATTTTTTGTATTTTTCCCCTAATTTTTAATGGTTATCCCCTCAAGTTTTGGTCATTTCCCCCAAATTCTGCTCATTTTTCCTGATTTTTGGTCATTTCCCGCAATTATTCTGCTAATTCCCGCCATTTCTAAGTTTTTTTGGTCCTATTTCCTGATATTTTGGTAACTTCCTGATTTTTTTTAACTTTTCCCCAGTTTTTTTGTCATTTTCCCAAATTTTCTCATCACCTTCCCCATTTTTTGGGAGCTTTTCCTGATTTCTGGTCATTTTTCACAGTTTTTTCATAATTTTCCTTTCATTTTGGGCCATTTTCCTGGTATTACAGTCACTTCCCCACTTTTCTGCTCTTTTCCCCAGTTCTTTGCTCCTTTTCCCAGTTTTTCCTCATTTTCTCTGGGTTTTTGATAATTTTTCCCACGCTCAAGTGATTTCCCACACGTTTCCCCTCCTTTTTCCCTGATTTCTGGGTGACTTTTCCTCATTTTTTCCTCCCTTTCCGTGGGTTTTCCCCATTTTCCCAGATTCGTGGTCACTTGTTATGGATTTTGGGTCATTTTCCCCGATTTTCCCTCCTTTTTCCCTCCCTTTTCCTCCTTTTTCCCTCTCCTCCCTCTTCCTGCTGGACAAGCGGCCTCAGCGGCGCCTCGTTAATTATGTTAATTATGCAAATGGTGTTAATTAACCCCCGCTAACGAGCCCAGGGGAACGCCTGGATGGGTTTTTTATTCCCTCTGGAATTTTCTTTCAGCTCCGCCACATTTTAACGGGAATTTGGGAATGTGGGAGCGAATTCGTTCCTGCCCTAACGAGGGCTCCTTAACAACCTCCAATCCCTGGAATTTTGGGGGGCTTAAACCCCTGGAAAAGGCGCCAAAGCCCACCTGAGGGGGCTCATTCCCACCTGGAATTCCTGGGATCGCCATTCCCGCTGCTCCCACGGCGGGCGGGGGGGAAGTCCCGAAAATGACCCAAAAATGAGGAATTCTGGGAGGCTCCCAAAGGAAAATCCTGATTATTGGGGATAAATCGTTGTCCCTGAGGATCTCCCAGAAAAAATTCCCGAGGAAACAGCCCCGGGCAGGATTCCCAGTGGGTCTGATGCCCGTAATTAGGGATTTTTCCCTTAAAAAGTTGGGAATGTTCTTTGGGATCAGTCGCAAACAGATCTCAGCCGGTCCCCAAGGGATTTTCAATCCCAAAGTTGGGGTTTTAAGGAAAAAGTGGAGGGAAATAGGGAGGAAAATGCGTTTTCCAGCCCTGAAATTCCCAAATTTTCCCCGTAAGGGAGGAAAACGAGGCAGATTTTCCTCCCTGCTCCTGTTTTCCAGTGGTTTTCATGGACAGAGGGAGGAAAAGAGGGATGAAAGGAGGGCTAAACCCCTTTCGCAGCCCCAGAATTCCGAAGTCTTGGGGATAAACGCATCTTCCAGCCCTGGAATCCCGGATTTTGGGGCCGGGTGGCAGGAACGAGGTGGGTTTTCCTCCCTGCCCCCACTTTCCAACGCTCTCTATGGAAAAATTGAGGCAGATGGAGCTGAAAGTAGGGATAAAGCCCTTTCCCGGCCCCAAAATTCCAGAATTCGAGGGTGAGGGGGTGAAACGGGGTGGATTCCGGCTTTTCCCGGAGTTCTGGAGGGGAGGGGGGTCCCCCCTCCCAGTCCCGCTCCAGCGATCCCGGCGCTGCTGACACAATGCCTGGAAAACGCTTTTCCAGCGGTTCCGTGGGAAGGAAATTCCAGAGGCCTGTGCGGAATCTCCTTTTTTAGGCATTTTTTTGATGGTTATTTTTGTCCGGGACGCGCCCGGGGGGGTCAGTCCAGACGGGATTTATCCCGGATTCCGTCGGCTCCGCTCCCCCTCCCCAGACCCCACTGCTTCGGGATCGATCCCTGGGGTTTCAACCCCCCAAAATTCCTCATTTTTTTGGGGGAAAACCCTCGGGTCTGGGGCTGTGGGAACGTCCTGGATCCAGCGGGAAGAGCGACGCTTCCCTTGGCACTGAAATTCCCAGGATTTGGAGGCGATTTCCCCAGTTTTTTCAGGAAACGAGCGTCTGGGGCGGGGTTTTGGGACTTTCCAGGAACGTCTGTGACCCCCGGGGACCGGAGGGCTCCGGGAGCGAGGGAAGAGGCCCCGGAAGTGGATTTTTCCGGGATTTTTCCGGGGTGTTGGGGGTGACTCAGCCCGAGTCCCCTTTCCGCGTGCCAGGGCTCGTTCCTGGCCCGTTCCTGTTCCCGTTCCCGCGGCAGGGCCGCGCCCGGCCACGCCTGGCACAGGCATGTGCGGGCCTGGCACCGGCCAAAGTCCCGGCACCGCCCTCGGGAAGCGGCACCGAGCGCCGTGGAGCCCCAGCGCAGCGGGGTTGGGGCGGGAAAAGGGATCTGCCCGGGGACTCCGGCTCGATGTGACGTTCCCACATCCCTGCCTGCGCTCATCCCGGTTTTCCCACTGGGACACGGCGACCCCGTGGCTTTGGGGTTGGATCCCGGTGTCAGAGCAGGGATGGATCTGTCTGGAGGAGGTTCCAGATCCCAAAATCCGGCCCTAAAATCGGATTTTGGGATGGAACAATCCCGGCTCCATAAATAACCGGAGCCGGGGGCTGTGGGGTTGGGCATTCCCGGGGGGACAAAAGGCTCGGGGTCATTCCCAGTGGGATCAGTGGGGTCATTCCTGCTGGGATCAGTGGGGTCATTCCCAGTGGGATCAATAACTCTGGGTCGTTCCCAGTGGGATGAAAGGCTCGGGGTCATTCCCAGTGGGATCAGTGGGGTCATTCCCAGTGGGATCAGTAACTCGGGGTCATTCCCAGTGGGATCAGTGGGGTCATTCCTGCTGGGACCAGTAACTCCAGGTCATTCCCAGTGGGATGAAAGGCTCGGGGTCATTCCCAGTGGGATCAATGGGGTCATTCCCAGTGGGATGAAAGGCTCGGGGTCATTCCCAGTGGGATCAGTGGGGTCATTCCCAGTGGGATGAAAGGCTTGGGGTCATTCCTGCTGGGATCAGTAACTCGGGGTCGTTCCCAGTGGGATCAGTGGGGTCATTCCCAGTGGGATCAGTAACTCGGGGTCATTCCCAGTGGGATCAGTGGGGTCATTCCTGCTGGGACCAGTAACTCCAGGTCATTCCCAGTGGGATGAAAGGCTCGGGGTCATTCCCAGTGGGATCAGTGGGGTCATTCCCAGTGGGATGAAAGGCTCGGGGTCATTCCTGCTGGGATCAGTAACTCCAGGTCATTCCCAGTGGGATGAAAGGCTTGGGGTCATTCCCAGTGGGATAAATGGAATCCCTCCTGCTGGGATGAGGAATCCTCAGGGTCCCGATTTCCCCGTTTTCCCCCCAAATCCCGGATTCCCGCCCTGATCCCGCCTTTCCCGCAGACGTTCACGGCCTGGTGCAATTCCCACCTGCGGAAAGCCGGGACGCAGATCGAGAACATCGACGAGGATTTCCGGGATGGGCTCAAGCTGATGCTGCTGCTCGAGGTCATCTCAGGTCAGGCGTCAGCCAGGAGCCCTCGGGCTGTGCCCAAAACCCTCCAAACTGGGCCCAAAATCCTTAAACTGGGCCCAAAACCCTCCAAACTGCACCCAAAATCCTTAAACTGCACCCAAAACCCTCCAAACTGCACCCAAAATCCTTGATCTACACCCAAAGCCCTTCAAACTGCACCCAAATCCTTAAACTACACCCAAAACCCTCCAAACTGCACCCAAAATCCTTAAACTGCACCCCAAACCCTCCAAACTGCACCCAAAATCCTTGAACTGCACCCAAAGCCCTCCAAACTGTGCCCAAAATCCTTAAACTGTGACCCAAACCCTCCATACGGTGCCCAAAATCCTTAAACTGTGCCCCAAACATCCAAACTGAGCTCAAAATATTTAAACTTAATCCAAAAGCCTTTGAGCTTGACCCAAAAATCCTTAACCTTGACCCAGAACCTGTAACCTTGACTTAAAATCTCGAGGCTTGACTCAAAGCAATGAGCCTTGCCCCAAAATCTTTAACCCTGACCCAAACCCTTTAACCTTGCCCCAAAATCTTTAACCCTGATCCAAACCCTTTAACCCTGACCCAAACCCTTTAACTTTGCCCCAAAATCTTTAACCCTGACCCAAACCATTCAGATTTCACCCAAACCCTTTAACCTTGCCCCAAGCCTCTTTAATCCTGACCCAATCCCGTTCCAGGGGAGCGGCTCCCGAAGCCGGAGCGGGGCAAGATGAGGGTGCACAAGATCAACAACGTCAACAAGGCCCTGGATTTCATCGCCAGCAAAGGCGTCAAACTCGTCTCCATCGGCGCCGAGGGTGAGGCCCCGCCTTGGGAATGTGCCGGGATCCGCCGGGATCTGCCGGAATCCGCTGGGATCCACCGGGATCCGCTGCCCCAGTGCCCGGGTTTTGCCCCTTTTAGGCCAAAATTGGGATTTTGAGGGGTTCTGAGGCTGCCACGACCCCCCCCCCAGTGAGTGATGGGGTCTCTGAGAATTCCAGGAATTCCAGGATTCCAAGCTCGGAGATCACAGATGGCGGCTCCAGCTCATCAAGGTCACGGTTATTCTGTGATTTTTGATGGAATTAGTGAAAATGAGGGGTTTTCTGCAATCCCGGGCGTTTTAGGAAATGTGGGGGGGGTTTAGGGAATGGAGAAAGGGAAAAATAACCTGGAGAAAGGAAAGAAAAGCCTTGGAAAAGGGGAAGGAAAAAAGGTAGAAAAGGGAAAAAAAGCTGGGCCAGGGACAGAAGAAATTGGAAGATAAAAAATACGGAGAAGGGGAAAAGAAGCTGGAAATGGAAAAAAAATGGGTGCAGGGAGGAAAAGAAACCTGGAAGAGGGAGAAAATCCTGGAGGTCGAAGGAAAGTAAACCTGGAGCAGGGAAAAACCACCTGGAGAAGGGAGAAAACAACGTGGAAAAGGGAAAGAAACACCTGGAGAAGAGGGAAAAGCCAGGAAAAGCTCGGGGTTTGGCCTCCCTGGGGCTCTCTCCGCACTCTGCCCGGGGCTGGGAGCGGATTCCCGGGATTCCCAGGACAGTTCCCTGCGGGATCTCCCCCGGGGCTGCCCCGGGGCCGGGCGGGCTCCGCTGGCAGTGGCTCCGGCCGGGCCGGTTTGTTGGGATCGGCTGGAAAACCTCGGGAAAGCTCCGCGTGCCCAGAGCCGAGCGAGTCCCGGCCCGCCCGGCCCCCGCCCCAGGAATTCCCAAAACCACGAGGGCTGGGGCTGCTGGAGGCGTCGGGAAGGTCGGGTGGGATCGGTGTGGAGGAGCCCGGGATTCCTCTCCTTCCCCACTTCCTGCCCCTCTGGAATTCCTCTCTCCGTGCCTTTCGTGGTCTTTCCCAACCTGGACAGCTCCCTAACCCCAGGATTCCATAGTTCACGTGGTCTCATAATCCTTGGATTCCGTAATTCCAGGATCCCACAGTTCCAGGATCCCGTAATTGTAGGATTCCGTAATTTTTGGAGCCCATAATTCCAAGACTTTGTGTGCTAAGACTCCGTAAATCCCAGGATCATTCCCAGACCCCACCATTGCTGTGGGATTCCCTGATTGTGGCATCCCATAATTCCAGGATTCCATGATCCTTTGGCTCCACTGTTGTAGAACCCCCCAGTCCCAGCACCCCCGCCTGGAATTCCCACCTGGAATTCCCACCTGGAATTCCCTGTGCCTTTTCCCCGGCAGAGATCGTGGACGGGAACGCCAAGATGACGCTGGGGATGATCTGGACGATCATCCTGCGCTTCGCCATCCAGGACATCTCCGTGGAAGGTAACGGCACGGGCTCTGTTCCCGGGATCCACCCTGGGATCCACCCTGGGATCCATCCCGGGATCCATCCCCATCTCTGATCCCTGCTCCCGCAGAGACCTCGGCCAAGGAGGGGCTCCTGCTCTGGTGCCAGCGGAAAACGGCTCCGTACAAGAACGTCAACGTCCAGAACTTCCACATCAGGTCCTTCCCTCTTCCTCTTCCTCTTCCCTCCCCTTTCCCGGGGCCCAGGCAGGGTCGGAATTCCCGTTCTCCCTGCGGATTCCTGGGATCTGACCCCCGTTTCCCTGCAGCTGGAAGGATGGGCTGGCCTTCAACGCCCTGATCCACCGGCACCGCCCCGAGCTGATCGAGTACGACAAGCTCCGGAAGGTAAATCCCCGTCTTTCCCGCGGAAACCCCGGGAATTCCAAGAATTCCCGACCCACGGAGCCTCCAGCACCTCCTCTCCCGTAGGACGATCCCGTCACCAATCTCAACAATGCCTTCGAGGTGGCTGAGAAGTACCTGGACATTCCCAAGATGCTGGATGCCGAGGGTAAGCGTGGAATTCCAGCGTCCACAGGACCCCGGGATCTCTTCCAGGCCCTGACGGGGATTCCCTCGGAGGAGGCGCCGGATCCGGGAGGAAGCGGCTGATTTAAGCTGGGATTTTCCCGTTTAGCACCGATTCCCACCTGTCCAGGTGGATTTATCCAGGAGCTGGGATACTCAGAGGAGCGCCGGCTCCAGCAGGAGTGTTCCCCAGTTTGTTCCCAGTTTAACCAGTATATACACAGGGATTCTGCAATCCTGGGACTCCACCATTCCAGGATCCATAAAAAAAACCTTGGATCCCGTAGTTCTGTGATCCCGCAGTTCTCAGATCCTGTAATTCCAGGACTCCTGAAGTCCAGAATCCCCTAATTCAAGGATCCCATAATTTTTGGATCCCACAATTCTCAGACATCACGATCCACCGTGATTCCAGGATCCTGCGGCTCCCATCATTCCAGGATTCCCACAACTGTGGGATTCCACAATTCTTTGATTCCACGATGCTGCAATTCCAGGACCGCAGAACTCTTAAGGACCCCACAGTTGTACAACCCCGCAGTTCCAGCATCCCATAAATCTGGGATTCCCTTATTCCAGCATTCCACAATTCCACGGCTCCAGGCCTCCACAGTCCCAGCATCCCACAGCTCTCTGATCTCTTAATTCCAGGATCCGTGCAGGAAGCGCTGGCTCTAACCCTGCTTTTTCCCATTTAGCACCGATTTGCGCCCATCCAGCTGCGTTTCCCCAGGATCTGGGATCTTCGGAGCGGGATTCCGGCCGGGAGAGGCACCGTGCCCGTCCCCAGTTTGCTCCCAGTTTGCTCCCGGTTTGCTCCCAGTTTAACCAGTGTGGTTCCTTGCAGACATCGTGAACACGGCGCGGCCGGACGAGAAGGCCATCATGACCTACGTGTCCAGCTTCTACCACGCCTTCTCCGGGGCCCAGAAGGTACCGGGCCCCTCCGGCTCCGCCCGGCCCGCCGGACTCTCCCTCCGGATCCGTCCCTCTGGAATTCTCTCTCCGCTCTCACGCCCACTTCTCTTCCAGCCGCGCCCGCTGTCGCTCGGGGGGGGCTCCGGGACCACCCCCAGCTGGCTCATGGAGGGGTTAAATCCACCTGGAATTCCCGAGTTGGTGGGAAATCCACGGCAAATCCACGGGAAGTCCATGGAAATCCATGGAAATCCACGGGCAATTTGTGGGAGTCCATGGGCGGGGCAGGCCGAGCTTCCAGGAGGCCCCAGGCGAAGCCTCTGCGGCTTCCAGGAGGTTGAGGAACGAGGGAAAGGCGGAACAAATCCCCCATGAGCCGGCTCGGGGGGTCCCGACCCCGGGAAGCGCTTCCCGCCTCACCGCATGCGCTGGGAATGCGGGAGCTGGGAATGCCGCTGGAGCCTGTCCCTCCCTCTGTCTCCTCTCCTCGGGCAGATATCGTGGGCACGCTGCGGCCCGACGAGAAGGCCATCATGACCTACGTGTCCTGCTTCTACCACGCCTTCTCCGGGGCCCAGAAGGTGAGCCCGGCTCGGGGGCTCCCGGCTCCGCAGGGCCCCGGCCCCGCTCGCTTCCCGCTGCCGCCTTCCCGAGGCTCCCCGGGATCTGCCCGGGATCTGCCCGGCTGCTGCTCTGCTTGGCTTGGCTGCGGGGAAAGTGGGGCCTGGCTCTGCTGAGGTCACGCTCACGGCTTCCTCAGGGTCCTTCCTGTATTCCCTTCCTTCTTCCCTTCCTCTATTCCCTTCCTTTTCCCCTTTGCTCCTTTCCTTTTCCTCCTTTCCTTTATTCCCTTCCTTTTCCTCCCTTCCTTTGTTCCCTTCCTTTTCCCCTTTGTTCCCTTCCTTTTCCTCCCTTCCTTTATTCCTTTCCTTTTCCTCCTTTCCTTTATTCCCTTCGTTTTCGTCCCTTCTTTTCCCCCCTTTTTGCTTTATTTGATTTATTGATTTCCTTCATTTATTTCCTTTATTTCCTTCCCCCCCCGGCCACTGGATTTTCCTCTTCCCGGCCCTTCCCAGACCCTCTTCCTCTTCCCGCTGACGTCCGTCCTTCTGCTCCTCCTCCTGGATTCCTCCTCTGCTTCCCACCCAGGTACCTCCAGCCCCAGCCTTTTCCCTCCTCCTCCTCCTCCTCCTCCTCCTCCTCCTCCTCCTCCTCCTCCTCCTCCTGCTCGGGGCAGGACAATCCGTGTGGATCGGGATCGGGATTGGGATTGGGATCAGGCCCAGCGAGGGCTGGGTTTCCTTTTTCTTTCCCCTTTCTTTTCTCTTTCCTTTTCCTTTGGCGTTTTTAAAATTTCCCCCTATTTTCTCCCAATTTTCCTGTTTCTTTCCCCCTCTTTTTTCTCCAACTTCATACTTTTCTCTCCTTTTTCCTCCACCTTTTCCTCTTTGTTTTTCCTTTCTTCCTTTTACTTTCCCTTTTTTCCTTCTACTTTTCTCTTGCACTTTCCTTCTCCTTTCTGTTCTACTTTCATCCTTGTGGTTTCCTCCACCTTTACTCTTACTCTTCCCTCCTTCCCCCTTTTCCCCGGAGCTGGGGGTGTCCCCTGCCCCCGTTTCCCATTCCCATTCCCGTTCCCGTTCCCCGCAGGCGGAGACGGCGGCAAATCGGATCTGCAAAGTGCTGGCGGTGAACCAGGAGAACGAGCAGCTCATGGAGGACTACGAGCGCCTGGCCTCGGATGTAAGGGGGGACAATTCTAAAATCCCAGCCCAGAATCCCTCAGAATGCCCCCACGGAGCACTGTGAGCGCCTGGTGTCCGAAGTAAAGGGGGGATCCCAAAATCCCGTCCCAAAAAGCCCAAACCCCACCCCAAACCCCCGATCCGTGTCCCCCCAGCTGCTGGTGTGGATCCAGCCCCCAAACCCCATCCCAAATCCCATCCCAAACCCCAAATTCCCTGTGCCCCCAGCTGCTGACGTGGATCCAGCCCCCAAACCCCATCCCAAACCCCAAATTCCCTGTGCCCCCAGCTGCTGGCGTGGATCCAGCGCACCATCCCCTGGCTGGAGTCCCGGGACCCGCAGAAGACGATCCCGGCCATGCAGCAGAAGCTGGAGGATTTCCGGGAGTACCGGCGGGTGCACAAACCCCCCAAGGTGCAGGAGAAGTGTCAGCTCGAGATCAACTTCAACACCCTGCAGACCAAGCTGCGCCTCAGCGGCCGCCCCGCCTTCATGCCCTCCGAGGGCAGGATGGTCTCGGTGGGTCTGGGGGCTTCGGGGAGCTGGGGGGGTTTGGGAGGGGATTTGGGGGGTTTGGGGAGGGCTTTGGGGCTCTCAGTGGTCAGATCCTCGTTGGAATGTCAGAAACCCAACCTAAACTGCCCCAAACCCACCCCGAATCTACCCTGGCCTTCATGCCTTCCAAGGGCGGGATGGTCTCAGTGGGTCTGGGGGCTTCGGGGAGCTGGAGGGGGTTTGGGAGGGGATTTGGGGTTTCTCAAGGGGTTCAATCCACCGAGGTGTGTCCTAAAGCCACCCCAAACCCACCCGCTTTGGTGCCATCGAAGAGCAGGGTGGGCTCCAGGGCTTTGGGTGATTCAGGAGGGCTTTGGGGTAACCCCAGGGGGGTTTTGGTGTGCCCAGGACATCGGGGCAGGGTGGCAGCGGCTGGAGCAGGCGGAGAAGGGACACGAGGAGTGGCTGCTGACGGAGCTGCGGCGCCTGGAGCGCCTGGATCACCTGGCCGAGAAATTCCGGCAGAAGGCCTCGATCCACGAGGGGTGGACGGAAGGTACCGGGGCTGGGCAGGGACTGGGGCTTCAGGTGCTGCGGTTTGGGGGTTCAGGGCACGGATTTGGGGAGCAGGGGATGGAATTGGGGGTGACGGGGATTTAAGGGGTGGCACAGGGGGATTTGGGGTCTCAGGGCTGTCCCCACTCCCGTGCCCAGGTAAGGAGGTGGCACAGGAGGATTTGGGGTCTCAGGGCTGTCCCCACTCCCGTGCCCAGGTAAGGAGGTGGCACAGGGGGATTTGGGGTCTCAGGGCTGTCCCCACTCCCGTGCCCAGGTCAGGAGGTGGCACAGGAGGATTTGGGGTCTCAGGGCTGTCCCCACTCCCGTGCCCAGGTCAGGAGGTGGCACAGGAGGATTTGGGGTCTCAGGGCTGTCCCCACTCCCGTGCCCAGGTAAGGAGGTGGCACAGGAGGATTTGGGGTCTCAGGGCTGTCCCCACTCCCGTGCCCAGGTAAGGAGGTGGCCCTGCGGGACCGGGACTCGGGCACGGCCTCCCTGGCCCAGGTGCGGGCGCTGCTCCGCAAGCACGAGGCCTTCGAGTCCGACCTGGCGGCGCATCAGGACCGGGTGGAGCAGATCGCGGCCATTGCCCAGGAGCTCAAGTACGGGAACCCAAAACAGATCTGAAATACCCCAAAATATGTCCTGAAATACCCCCACAAAGTATCCCAAATCGCCCCAAAAAAACCCCCCAAAATGTCCAGGGAGACCCCAAAAGCAGATCCCAGCCGTCACCCAGAGCAAAACTAGGACCCCAAAATACACCCCAAATGCCCCAAAGTATACCCAGAATAACCCCCAAAATGTCCCTCAAAGCATCCCAAAATCCCAAATAAACCCCAAAATATCCTGAAATACCACAAAGTAACCCCAGAAACAATCCAGGCTATCCCAAAATACACTCAGAATAACCTGAAATATCCCATTCTTCTTTCCTTTCCTGCCTTTTCCCAATCTTTTGTCTCTTTTCCCCATTTTCTCGCTTTTGCCTCTACTTCCCCCATTTTCCCCCTATTTTCCCCCCGTTTTTCCCCATTTTCCCCCCGTTTTTCCCCGTTTTCCCTGTTTTTCCCCATTTCTCCCCGGTTTTCCCCATTTCTCCCCGGTTTTTCCCCATTTCCCCCCCGTTTTTCCCCATTTCCCCCTGGTTTTCCCCATTTTCCCCCTATTTTCCCCCTGTTTTTCCCCATTTTCCCCCTGGTTTTCCCCATTTCCCCCTGGTTTTCCCCATTTTCCCCTATTTTCCCCTCATTTTTTCCCATTTCCCCCCGGTTTTCCCCATTTTCCCCCTATTTCCCCCCTGTTTTTCCCCATTTTCCCCCCGTTTTTCCCCATTTCTCCCCTGTTTTCCCCATTTTCCCCCTATTTTCCCCGTTTTTCCCCATTTTCCCCATTTTCCCCCTATTTTCCCCCCATTTTTCCCCATTTTCCCCCCGTTTTTCCCCATTTTCCCCCTATTTTCCCCCCGGTTTTCCCCATTTTCCCCCTATTTTCCCCCCGTTTTTCCCCATTTCCCCCCCGTTTTTCCCCATTTTCCCCCTATTTTCCCCCTGTTTTTCCCCATTTTCCCCCCGTTTTTCCCCATTTCCCCCCTGTTTTCCCCATTTTCCCCCTATTTTCCCCCTGGTTTTCCCCATTTTGCCCTGTTTCCCAGCGAGCTGGATTACTACGACTCCCCGAGCGTCAACGCCCGGTGCCAGAAGATCTGTGACCAGTGGGACCTGCTGGGCTCCCTCACCCACAGCCGCCGGGAAGCGCTGGAGGTCAGCGGCATCCCCGGGGCCTCCCGTGGGAGGGAGGGAGGGATCGGGATCCCAATCCCGGCGTTTTTTGCCCCAGAAAACAGAGAAGCAGCTGGAGACCATTGACGAGCTGCACCTGGAGTACGCCAAGCGCGCGGCGCCCTTCAACAACTGGATGGAGAGCGCCATGGAGGACCTGCAGGACATGTTCATCGTGCACACCATCGAGGAGATCCAGGTGGGAATCCCGGGATTCCCTGGGAACGCCCGGTTTGTCTGTTCGGGGCACGAGAACGGCCCAGGAAACGCTCCTGGGGAGCATCTTGGGGATGGTTTTCGGGTTCATCGTGCACACCATCGAGGAGATCCGGGTGGAATCCCACAGAGTTCTGTGGGAATATCAGGCTCCTGCCCCAAAAATGCTCCAAAATTCAAAAGAAGCAGCCCAAAAATGCAGTTTCCGGAGCATTTGTGGCTGATTCTGTGCCAGAGGCAGAAACGCTGGGGATAAAGCGGCTCTCAGCCGCGAGGCCTCGAGTTCCGTGGCCATGCCCGGTGTCCGTCCCCCAGGGCCTGATCGCCGCCCACGACCAGTTCAAGTCGACGCTGCCGGACGCGGACAAGGAGCGGGAGGCGATCCTGAGGATCCAGCAGGAAGCGCAGCGGATCGCGGACCTGCACGGCATCCAGCTGCCCGGGAACAACCCCTACACCTCCGTCACCCCCCAGATCATCAACTCCAAGTGGGAGCGGGTGCGGAGCCACACCGGGGGCACCGGGCAGGGCTGGAGCCGCGGGTCCCGTTGGGTCTGGAGGGATTCCCAAACCCCTCTGGCCCCAGATCTCTCCATCCCGGGTTTTCCCCTGTGGGTTTCCCCCTTTTCCCACTCTTTTTTCCCACCTTCCTCTGGGTTTTTCTCCCACCTTTTTTCTGGGTTTTCCCTACCCAGTTTTCCCTCGTGGTTTTCCCCCACCGTTCCTGGTTTCCAAGGCACTTCTTCCCCTGTAGTTTCCTCACCCTATCCCAGTTTTCTCCCGTGGTTTTCCCGATTTCCCAGCAGGCTTTTCCAGCAACTTTTCCCTGTTTTTTCCCGCTTTCCCAGGTGCAGCAGTTGGTGCCCAAGCGGGACCAGGCGCTGCAGGAGGAGCAGAACCGGCAGAATTCCAACGAGCACCTCAGGAGGCAGTTTGGGAGCCAGGCCAACCGCGTGGGGCCCTGGATCCAGACCAAGATGGAGGTCAGGGATCCTCCCGGTGGGATCCGGGGGCTGGGAATACTGGGAGTGCTGGAATCGGCCCCAGAATGGGCCCTGTCCGGGTTGTTCCGGGTCAGAAGGGCTGGGAAAGGGCTGGAGCTGTTGGTCGGTGATCGCCTGGTGTTCTCCTGGAAAACTGGGGTGGAATTGCTGGCATGGGGATCCCGGGCTGGAATCCCGCGTGTTCCCAGGAGATCGGCCGGATCTCCATCGAGATGAACGGGACGCTGGAGGATCAGCTCAACCACCTGAAGGAGTACGAGGAGAACATCGTGGAGTACAAACCCAACCTGGAGCTGCTGGAGCAGCAGCACCAGCTCGTGCAGGAGGCGCTGATCTTCGACAACCAGCATTCCAACTACACCATGGAGGTGGGATCCCGGGACCCGGGGGGGTTGGGATCGTCCCGAAGGGCTTCCCGGTCACTGAGGGGCTGGGAATGGGGAGGGAGGGATCCCACAGGGATTTGGGGGGTCCCAGGGTGGGCTGGTCCTCGATAGGCAGCATTCCAACTGCACATGGAGCTGGGATCCTGCACATGGAGCTGGGATCCTGGCATGCCATCCCATGGAACTGGGGTCATCCTGGGGAACTGGGGCGCTCCGGAGGGTGCTGGATCCCTGCCGTGGGGATCAGGATGATCCCAGGGGAGCCGGCTCCCATCCCGGGGGATCGGGGCGCTCCGGAGGGCGCCGTTCCCCCCTCATTCCCCCGTTCCCGCTGTGATCCCAGCACCTGCGCGTGGGCTGGGAGCAGCTGCTGACGACGATCGCTCGGACCATCAACGAGGTGGAGAACCAGATCCTGACCCGCGACGCCAAAGGGATCAGCCAGGAGCAGATGCAGGAATTCCGGGCCTCCTTCAACCACTTCGACAAGGTCCGGGATCCTGGGAACACCGGGGACTGGGGGGATCCCAGGGGGATCTGGGGGTGACAGCCCAGCCCAGTCCCCACCCGGAGCAGCCCCATGGGGTTATTCCCCCCTGGAATGTGGGAATTGCCTCCTGTTTTCCCTCATTTCCCCCGTTCTTCCCTGTTTTCCCAGGACCACGGCGGCGCCCTGGGCCCGGAGGAGTTCAAGGCCTGTTTGATCAGTCTGGGCTACGACGTCGAGAACGACCGGCAGGTACCGCCCGCTCCCTCTTCCTCTTCCTCCTTTGTCTTCCTCTTCCTCCTTCCTCTTCCTCCTTCCTCTTCCTCCTTCCCTCTCCTTCCTTCCTTCCTTCCTTCCTTCCTTCCTTCCAAATTCCTTCCTTCCAAATTCCTTCCTTCCTTCCAAATTCCTTCCTTCCGAATTCCTTCCTTCCTTCTTTCCGAATTCCTTCCGAATTCCTTCCTTCCGAATTCCTTCCGAATTCCTTCCTTCCGAATTCCTTCCTTCCGAATTCCTTCCTTCCTTCCATCCGTCCTTCCTCCCTCTCTCTTCTGGGCTGGTTTCCTCCTCTAACGGATTCTCTGCTTTTCTCTTCCTCCTTCCTCTCCCTCTCCCTCTCCCTCTCCCCTTCCTCCCGGAAGCCGAAGCGCCGCACGGACTCCAACGACTTCCGCGCCCTCCTGGGCCCTGCGGGATCCGGCCTGGTAACAATCCCATTTTCCTGCTTCTACACCTTTTTTTCTGCCTTTTTTTTTTCCCATCGCTGGGGGGAAGGAAGGGGAGGAAGGGCGGGGGAATCCCAGTGGATTCCAGGACTGGAAAAGCGCCAGAAGCATGGAAAAGCTCCAGAATTCCCAGGGAAAATGCTCTGGAATCCCTTGAAAAGCTCTGAAGTGACCAGAAAAGGCCCTGGAATTCCTGGGAAAGCGTGGGCATTCCTGACTGTGCCTCTCCCCCCTCAGGGTGACGCAGAGTTCCAGCGGATCATGGCCGTGGTGGATCCCAACGGCAGCGGGACCGTGACGTTCCAGGCCTTCATCGACTTCATGTCCCGGGAAACGACGGACACGGACACGGCGGAGCAGGTCATCAACAGCTTCCGTGTGCTGGCCGGGGACAAGGTGAGCAAATCCAGGATCCGGGAACGCCACAGGGGTTTGGGAATGGGGGAGTGGGATGTGGGAACTCCGGGGGGTCGGGGAATGCCAGCACAGTGGGGTTTGGGACGGGTTTGTCGAGCTTTGGAATTCCACTGGGATCGATGACTCCGTGGGTTGTCCGTCCCCACCCCCCCCCAGCATTCTCCCATCGTTCCCCCATTTTTCCCACTTTTCCCGCTCCCCCCAGAACTACATCACGGCGGCCGAGCTGCGGCGGGAGCTGCCGGCGGCGCAGGCCGAGTACTGCATCGCCCGGATGGCGCCGTACCCCGGCCCCGACGGCATCCCGGGCGCCCTGGACTACAAATCCTTCTCCACCGCCCTGTACGGAGAGAGCGACCTCTGACCGGATCCCCGGATCCCCCGGGACCCGCCCGCCCCCCCCGCCTCCTACTATGCAACAGTTGATTGATCTTGGGATATTTCGGGATGCAATTCCCACTTTTCCTCGGGCTCGGGGGGGGTTTCGCCTCCCGCGGGGCCTCGGAGCGCCCGGAAATGGTTATTTTTGGTAACGAGAGAGAGAAATTCCGACTATTTTTCACGGGATCAGCGGCGCAGCCCGAGGGTTCCCTCTCCCCCCACACCCCCCATGGTAATTTATGGCTTTTCCAGAGGGAAAAATTTGGGCTTTTGGGGGGGGTTTTTTTAGGTTTTTCACTCACATTCCCACCTCAGAGCAGCGTTTTGTGGACCAAAAAATGGGGAAAATAGGGGGAAATAGGGAAAAAAGGCAAGAAATAAGAAGAAGCAAGGAGAAATGAGGAAAAATTAGGAGGAAAAATGTGGAGAAAAATGAGGGAAAATGTGGAGAGAGATTGAGAACTAGGAAAAAATTAAGAGAAATGAAAAATGTGGAGCATGTGGAAAAATTAGGAGAGAAATGAGGAAAATCATGGAGAAATCTGGAGGAATACAGAAAAATATGGGAAAATAATGATAAAGACAAGGAGAAAAATAGGGAAATAAGGAGAACTGTGGAAAAATATGAAAAATTAAGTGAAACAAGGAGGAAAATTAAGAGAAATCCACCTAATAAAGCGCCTGATCCTGGAAAATTTTGACGGGAAGCAGAAAATTCCGGTTTCCTTTATAACTTTACGGATTTATTATATAAATATATATTCACGTAGCAGCTTCTTTGTCCTGTAATTAAAATATTGCTGGAAAAA
The DNA here is from genome assembly GCF_965178545.1 of Coloeus monedula. Lineage (NCBI taxonomy): Eukaryota > Metazoa > Chordata > Aves > Passeriformes > Corvidae > Coloeus > Coloeus monedula. The sequence goes on along the minus strand of NC_138813.1, from coordinate 3,244,452 downwards.
AAATCCCTGGAATCTTGGAGTTTTTCCTCACCTTTTTCCCAGGATGTGGCCAAACGAGGTAATGTTTAGGGGAGAGAATGAACATACTGAGGTAAAAATTAGGTTGTTAGTAGGGGATATTTTGAGGGCAAAATTGAGGTAATTTTTATTTAATTGTCCTGACAGGTCAGGACAACTGTGGGGGTAAAACCTGAGGTGATCTGTAAGCGATGGAAGGAATATTTTGGGGGTAAAATGTGAGGTACATGTGAGCGCAGGGTCCCCTAAGTTGTCTTGGGGGTTTTTCCCTTAGGTTCCCCATCCTTTTTTCTCTCCCTTTTCCCACCCTTTCCCCCTCACTTCTTTTTGTTTTCCCCTCATATTTCCTGCCTTTTTTCCTGCTCTTTTTCCCCTCACGTTTCCCCCCCTTTTTCCCCTCATGTTTCCCGCCCTTTTCTCCCCTCACGTTTCCCGCCCTTTTCTCCCCTCACGTTTCCCGCTCTTTTCTCTCCTCACATTTCCCGCTCTTTTCTCTCCTCACGTTTCCCACTCTTTCCCCCTCACATTTCCTGCCCTTTTTCCCCCCTCACATTTCCCGCCCTTTTTCCCCCCTCACGTTTCCCACTCTTTTTCCCCACACGTTTCCCACCCTTTTCTCCCCTCACGTTTCTCTCCCTTTTCTCCCCTCACGTTTCTCTCCCTTTTCCCCTCATGTTTCCTGCCCTTTTCTCCCCTCACGTTTCTCTCCCTTTTCCCCTCACGTTTCCCGCTCTTTTCTCCCCTCACCTTTCCCTCCCTTTTCTCCCCTCACCTTTCCCTCCCTTTTCTCCCCTTACGTTTCCTGCCCTTTTTCCCCTCACAGTTCTCACTCTTTTCCCCTCACCTTTCTCTCCCTTTTCTCCCCTCACGTTTCCCACCCTTTTTCCCCTCACAGTTCTCACTCTTTTCCCCTCACGCTTCCCGCCCTTTTTCCCCTCAGGCCCCTGGTATTTTGGGGGCCCCCAGCGGGGTCAGTAATGAGCCGGAGGGGCAGTGACACTTGGCAGCGTTTATTGAGGGGGGAGGAAAGGCACTTAAAGAGCGTCTGGGGTAATTTTGGGGAGTCGGGGGGTGTTTCAGGCGGGTCAGTAGTGAGCCAGTGGCACGCAGCAGCGTTTGTTGGGAGGGGGGGAATAAAAGGCACTTTAAGGGGGTTTTGGGAAGGGCGTTTGCGGTTCCTGGGGGTCATCCCAGCTGATCCTCATATTGCTTGCGGAAGCAGTCGCCGGCCGGGAAGAAATCCCAGCAGCGCTCCTGGTACATCTTCCACACGTAAGATTCCTGGGGGAGGAATTGGGGAGGGGGGTCAGGGCATGGGGGACCCCCCACAGCACCCCCGACCCACTGGCACTGGGAGACGCCCCCCCAAATTTCACAGATATCACCAGACACCCCCCCAAGTCCTACAGGACCCCCTCCCCAAATCCCATAGAGACCCTTCATGGGACTCCCAATGGGACCCTCCCTGTGCCCCCCCCCCAATCCCCCCAAAGCACCCCCAGACCCTTCCTGGACTCCCCCAGCCCCCACAACCCTCCTCAGGACCCCCCCTTCTCCCCACCTGCCCCGTGTGCTCCGTCTCGTCCTTGTTGATCAAATACATCAGGAAAAACCTGGGGGGGGTGTGAAATTCGGGGTGTCAGAGGTCAAGGGGGACCCCCAACTTCTCTGGGGCCCCCATAAAATCCCCCGTAGCCCCCCAAGCCCCCCAGGTCTCACATGTAGTTGGCCAGGTTGTGCTCCTCCAGCGTGTGGGTCTCGAAGCCGTGGGGCGTCGTGTCGAAGTAGTCGCTCCCAATGCCACAGATGAAACATTTAGTCTGGGGAGGGGGCCCGGGGGGAGTCAGAGAGGGGTCTCTGAACCCCCCAATCCGAACTGGGGGGGCCTCACCCTCCTGTCTCCCCCCAACTCACCTCCATGTCCTCCTTCACCTGCTCCTGCTGGTCCCGCAGTTCCCCGAAGGCGTCGATGATCAGACCTGGAGGGCACAAAAAGAGGGGGGTCAGCGAGATGGGACCTCCCCCCAGGCCCCCCCATAGCCCCTTTTAGGACCCCCAAACTGCCCCCCAAGCGGTGCCCACCCTGGATGAAGCCAGGAGGATGATGATGATCCCCAGACGCCCCGTAGCCCCCTCCCCATCCCCCCGCGGGGTGCCCACCCTGGATGATGGCCAGGAGGATGACGATGACGAAGAAGAAGAAGGTGATGTCGAAGACGACGCGGTAGAGCTCGTAATCGTCCCCCGCGGGGTCCTCGATCTCGTCCCCGATGCCCCCCCCGGCCCGGACCCCCACGTACATGTGGAACAGGTAACACTGGGGGGACACAGCGGGGTCAGGGACCCCTGAGACCTCCAGGTGCCCCCAGAGAGCCCCAAAAACCCAGCTGGGGACCCTCTGCACCCCACCTCGACCCCCCCAGGCCCCCCCTCACCGTCATCATGTCGTCACACTTCATGTCGGGCTCGTCCTCGTCCTCGCTCTTGTTGTAGAACTTGCGGAAGAAGTTGAAGGCCACCACGGTGTACAGGTAGACCACCACGGCCAGCAGCCCCACGGTCATCACCAGCTGAGCACAGGGCGGTCAGGGGGGCCACGGGACCCCCCCGGGCCGCCGGCCCCCGCGGGACCCCCCCCACCTGTTTGCCGTTGTGGGTGACGGAGGACAGGATGGTGCGCAGCGTCTTCACGCCCATGGCGATGTCCAGCAGGTGGGAGGCGAAGAAGAAGTTGTTGTAGTGGCCCAGCAGCGACATGGCCATGTACCAGGTGAGGTACAGGAACGACTGGGGGGACACGGGGGGGTCACCCCAAAGCCAGGTGGTCCCCCCAAAGCCAAGGGGTCCCCCCAAAGCCAGGGGGTCCCACGGCCCAGGATCATGGCCCAGGTGAGCCCCCCACTCACGTTATCGGTGAAAATCACCCCAAATTTCCAGATCTGGTACCGGATGTCGATGGATGTGATCCTGCGGGGGCACAGGGGGGTCAGCACGTGGGGACATCCCCAAGAAGGGTCAGGACCCCCTGGGGGAGCCCCCAGACCCACGAGGTGTCTGACTACCCCCGGGCCCCCCTAGGACCATCCAGGACCCCCGAATCCCCCCTTAGACCCCTATAGGACCCCAACCCCCCAGGCCCCCCAGCCCACCAGGTGAGCAGGGAGCTGTCGGGGGGGGTTCTGCGCTCCCCCTGCGCCCCGATCTCCACGCTGGCCAGGTCCATCCCCAGCAGCTCCGCGATCCTCTCCCGCCCGTAGATGTCCCCGTACTTCTCCAGCACCTGGGGGGACCCCAGAATTGAGGGGGGGGGTGCCCCAAAATTGAGGGAAGGACCCCCAGAATGTCGGGGGACACCTCCAAAATCGGGGTAGGGGGTCCCAGTCCCCATCCAGGCCCCCTCCTCACCTTTCTCTTGATGAACTTGTCCCAGTAGTTGCTGGGGAAGGATCTGGGGGGGTCAGGGGGGAAAAGGGGGGTCAGGGGGGGTCAGTGGTGACCACACCCCTCCCCCAAGACACGGCTGGTGCAGGGGGGGGCCTCAGGGGGTCACAATTGGTCCCACCAGACCCCCGGGACCCCCCGAAACCTCTCTCAGACCTCCCAGAGCTCCCTAAATCCCCCAAACCTCCCTTCCAGCCCCTCAAGATGCCCCCAGGACGCCCTGAACCCTCCTCCCGTGACTCCCCAGTGCCCTCCCAGTGCCCTCCCAGTGCCTCCCGGTGCCGTACTGGGCGTTGAGCACCAGGCGGTCCCACTGGCCCTTGACGTCGTCGTCGGGGGGCTGCTCGGTGATGTAGAGCCCCGAGAACTCGAGGCGCCGCGCCACCTCCTTCTCGCGCTTGAAGATCACCAGGGGGATCTGGGGACAGGCCACGGGCTCACCGGGGGGCCCAGGGGGTCACTCGGGGGGACGCACACAGGGGGTCCCGGGGTCCGGGGGGGTCACCTTGAGGCAGTTGTAGCCGATGATGCAGAGGAAGGCCACCAGCGTGTGGGCCAGCGCCAGCCCCCGCAGCGCCGGGCCCATGTAGCCCGTGCTCTCCTCCAGGAAATAATAAACCTCGGGCTCCTCCGCGAGTCCCCCCGCAGCCTCGGCGCCCCCCGGGACGCCCCCGTCCTCCTCCGGGGCCGCCCCCGAGCCCTCGGGCTCCTCCAGGGCGCCCGGGGGGTGCTCAGACACCTGCGGCGAGAGGGACACGGTGAGAGCCCCCGCTGGGGCCGGGGGGTCCCAAACCCCCCACAGCGGGTACCCGGGGTCTGAGGGGGTCCGAAGTGCCCCCAAACCCCCCACAGCGGGGTACCCGGGGTCTGAGGGGATCTGAAGTGCCCCCAAACCCCCACAGCGGGTACCCGGGGTCTGAGGGGGTCCGAAGTGCCCCCAAACCCCCACAGCGGGTACCCGGGGTCTGAGGGGGTCCGAAGTGCCCCCAAACCCCCACAGCGGGTACCCGGGGTCTGAGGGGGTCCGAAGTGCCCCCAAACCCCCACAGCGGGGTACCCGGGGTCTGAGGGGGTCCAAAGTGCCCCCAAACCCCCCACAGCGGGTACCCGGGGTCTGAGGGGATCTGAAGTGCCCCCAAACCCCCACAGCGGGTACCCGGGGTCTGAGGGGGCCCAAAGTGCCCCCAAACCCCCCACAGCGGGTACCCGGGGTCTGAGGGGGCCCAAAGTGCCCCCAAACCCCCCACAGCGGGGTCTGAGGGGGTCCAAAGTGCCCCCAAACCCCCCACAGTGGGGTACCCGGGGTCTGAGGGGGTCCGAAGTGCCCCCAAGCCCCCTCTGTGGGGACATGGGGGTGTCCCCAACCCGCTCCTCCACGCTGGGTGTCCCAGTGGTACCTGGGGCGGTGTCTGATGTGCCCCCACCTCATCCCCCCACCTCTGTGGGAACCCAGGACCCCCCAGCCCCCCACCTTGTAGAAGAGGAGGATGAAGTTGATGGCGAAGGCCAGGAACAGCGCCAGGAACCGCAGGTTGTAGAAGTTCCGTGACAGGTAATTCTGGGGGGGTGGGGGGGGTCAGGACGCTCCTGAGCACCCACCTCAGGGGGGCCAGGCCCAGGACCCCCTCCCAGCACCCCAAATAGCCTCGAGGGACCCCCAAACTCCCCCAGAGACCCCCAAGCCCCCCCTTACCAGGAACTTGACCCTCTGGACCTCCAGCTCTCCCCAGAAGTCGAAGCCCCCCTCGGCCGGGGGCTCCCGGCGCTCCCTGGGCACCGACTTGCGCCGCTTCGGGGGGGCCCTGGGCTCCGGCCCCTCCTCGGCCCCCTCGGGACCCCCGGCCTTCTCCCCGTTCTCTGTGCTGGGGACAGAGCAGGCTTGGGCTGGGGGGCTCGGGGACACCCCTGCCCCGGCGCCCAGGGGGGCTGGGACCCCCCCCCAAATTCCCCGCCCTTACTCGGCTTTCTCGGTCTCGGCCGGGGGCTCCTCCTCTTTCTGCCCCTCCCCCACCTGCTCCACCGCCTCCTGGGGGGGATAAGGGGGGTCAGAGGGGGGACCTGGGGGGGCTCATCCCCCTGGACCCCCCCAGTTCCCCCTCAGGCACGGGGAGGGTGGGAATCAGGGTTTTGGGGACACCCACTGTGTCCCACCCCCACAGGGGACCCCTGGGGACGGCCCCCCTCAAAGGGACCCCCAAAATCATTCCCCCAGGTCCCCCCAAATCCCCCCACTGGGAACCCCCAAAATCCCACCCCCTCCATGTCCCACCCTTCACAGTGACCCCCTGAGGCCCACCCCCACTAAAGACCCCCAAACTCCCCCCACGGGGATCCCCAAAACGCCACTGCCCCTCCCAGACGCCCCCCACCCCCCTGGAGACCCCCGGATCCCCCTGCCCCCTTACCCCGATCTTCCTGCGCAGGATGGGGGTCCCCTCGGGGGTGGGGGGCTCAGCCCCGGGGGGCTCCCCGATGTCCCCGAGCCCCCCCGGGGCATCGGGGGCCGCCAGCCGGAAATGGGGGTCCTTGCGCGCCCCCGGCCCCGCCGGCACCGCCTTCGCCTCCCGCTGCTCCACCTCCTCCTCCTCCTCCTCGGCCGGGGGCGCCTCCAGCTGCGCCTCGGGGGGCTGCTCCGGCTCCGGGGGTCCCCGCTCGTCCCCCGCGCCGGCCTCGCCGCCGCCCACCGCGTCCTGGGTGGGGTCGGGCATGGAGCCCAGCACCTCGATGACCCCCAGGCGCTGCGCCCCCTCCACCAGGCCGCCCCCGAACAGGGAGCTCCAGGCCAGGCGCCCCACGGCCCCCAGCACCCCCAGCCCCCCCAGCACGCCCCCCAGGGCCACGCGCCCCACGCCCGCCCCCGCCTCCCACGCCAGCTCCCGCCCCGACTTCTTCCGCAGCCTCCTGATCCTGCGGCGCCACGTCTGGGGAGACCCCAGCAGCCGCCGCAGCAGCCCCAGGCCCGGCAGCGCCGGTGCCGGCGCCTCCACGCTGGCCGGCTCCTCTTCCTCCCTGTCCTCGTCCTCGTCCTCCTCCTCGTCGCGCGGCGCCTCCTCCTCGGAGATGCGCGAGGCGATCTGCATCTCAAAGATGGTGTCCTCGCAGAAGTTGACGAAGAGCTCCATCTTCTCGGCCTCGCCGCCCTCGTTGACCACGTCGAAGATGAACTGGCGCTTGGACTCCTTGACCTGCGGCATCTCCCACTGCGCCTTGTTGGCGCCGCTGATCTCGAAGTAGATGCGCTCGATGCGCCGCGCCGCGCCCATGATCTCGATGCGGCCCAGGAACGGGCGGAAGTAGTCCAGGATGCTCTCGGCCTGCTCCAGGAAGGTCTTGAGGCGCTGGTCGTGCGGGACGTGCTCGGACAGGTTGGTCAGCAGCACGGCCACGTTGAAGCCGATGTCGCGCGCGGGCTCCTGGAAGCGCTGGGCGAAGCTCTCCACATCGATCATCTCGTTCTCGTCGGCCTCGGAGCACGACAGCAGGAACTGGATCTCGTCGGGCTCGTACTGCTTCTGGCTGTCCATGGCCTTCTGGAAGTCCTTCTTGGAGATGAGCCCGCGCGGGTCGGTGACGAAGTGCCGGAAGGCGTCGGACGAGACGATGTCGCGCAGCTTCAGGAACATGTCGAAGAACTTGAGGATCATGGTGACGTTGCTGGAGGACTCCACCAGCATGTCCACCATCTGCCGCGCTATCGTCCCGTTCACCACGTTCCCTGAGGGGACACGGCGCCGTCACAAGTCAGCGGGTGTCCCCAGAGACTCGGGGGTGCCCTGGGGGTGTGGGGACACCTGGGTGGTCAAGGGACATCCTGGGATCAGGGGACACCCGGGTGGTCAAGGGACCCCTTGGGGACAGGGGGTCCCTGGTACCTTCGAGCAGGGACAGCAGCATCACCACCATGTCCTTCTGCAGGTCCAGCAGCTCCTTCAGCAGCCCCAGCTGGGACGAGTCCTGGGCAGGCACCAGAGCTCCCAGTTACCTCCCAGTAACCCCCAGTGCACCCCAGTGCCATCCTAGTGCCCCAACCAGCAACTTCCCAGTGCCACCAGTCCCCTCCCAGTGCTCCCAGTGCCCACCTGAGCGAGCTTCTTCATCATGTGTGCGAAGACGTGCAGGAAGCCGACGACGGCGTCCCAGAGGCGGCTGTGGGCCAGGCTCTGCTGGTTCCCAGTACAGGGGCCCTGGGGGACACCGGCACACTGGGAGGGAGCCCCAAGAGCACCCAGGGCACTGGGGACACTGCGAGCACTGGGGAGGTTTGGGGGCATTTGGGGGTCCCAGGGGGGTTTGGGGGTCCCAGGGGGGTTTGGGGTCTCACCTGGATGTACTCAGTGAGGCTGTTGAACACCTGCTTGGCCACGGCCATGGGGGGCTCGGGGGGTCCCAGGGGGGTTTGGGGGTCCCAGGGGGGCTCGGGGGTCCCAGGGGGGTTTGGGGTCTCACCTGGATGTACTTGGTGAGGCTGTTGAACACCTGCTTGGCCACAGCCATGGGGGGCTCGGGGGGTCCCAGGGGGGCTCGGGGGGTCCCAGGGGGGTTTGGGGGTCCCAGGGGGGTTTGGGGTCTCACCTGGATGTACTCGGTGAGGCTGTTGAACACCTGCTTGGCCACGGCCATGGGGGGCTCGGGGGGCCCCCAGGGGGGTTTGGGGGTCCCAGGGGGGTTTGGGGTCTCACCTGGATGTACTCGGTGAGGCTGTTGAACACCTGCTTGGCCACGGCCATGGCCTTGGAGAAGTTCCTCTTGCCCTGCTCGTCGATGACGTCCTTGCCCGAGTAGTACCAGTAGAAGTCACTGATGGACTCCTGGGGACAGTGGGGACATTGGGGCCATCGAGGGGCCATCGAGGGGCCACAGGGCCAGCAGCAGTCACTGCTGGCTCCTGGGGACACTGGGGTGTCACCTGCAGGCGCAGCAGGTAATCCACGGTGCAGATGATGATGTTGATGGTGGTCGTGTTCCCCGTCTGCGTCCGCAGGTAGTTCTGGAAGTCTGGGGGGGACAGGGACACCCCCGGGGTCACCTCAGTGTCACCCGGGTCCCCTCGTGTCCCCCTGTGTCCCCTCCTCCCCATGTCACCTCCCTTTCCCCGGCCCCTCCTGCCCCAGGGACCCCCAAGCCCCTCCTCCCCACACAGAACCCCCCGAGCTGTGTCTGAGCCGTGTCCCCAGCTGTCCCCCCCATGTCCCCAGCTGTCCCCCCCGTGTCCCCAGCTGTCCCCCCCATGTCCCCAGGTGTCCCCCCCTGTGTCCCCAGCTGTCCCCCCCATGTCCCCAGCTGTCCCCCTGTGTCCCCAGGTGTCCTCCCCATGTCCCCAGCTGTCCCCCCCATGTCCCCAGCTGTCCTCCCCGTGTCCCCAGCTGTCCCCTGTGTCCCCAGGTGTCCCATGTCCCCAGCTGTCCTCCCCGTGTCCCCAGCTGTCCCCCCATGTCCCCAGGTGTCCCCCCATGTCCCCAGGTGTCCCATGTCCCCAGGTGTCCCCCCCCGTGTCCCCAGATGTCCCCTGTGTCCCCAGGTGTCCTCCCCATGTCCCCAGGTGTCCCCCCCCGTGTCCCCAGGTGTCCCCCGTGTCCCCAGGTGTCCCCCCCGTGTCCCCAGCTGTCCCCCCGTGTCCCCAGGTGTCCCCCATGTCCCCAGGTGTCCCCCCCGTGTCCCCAGGTGTCCCCCATGTCCCCAGGTGTCCCCCCAGTGTCCCCACCGTTGTTGTGGCCCTCGCAGAGCAGCTGCAGCAGCCGGAACAGGTCCTGGGTGAATTCATCGTCCGACATCACCTTCTCCCCTGGGGGGACACAGGGGGGACACGGGGACAGCGGGGTCACCTGGGGTCACGGGTGGCACGGGGACACGCCCCAGTGGCACGGGGACACCACAGAGTGGCACGGGGACACCCTGGCGTGACAGGGACACACCGAGATGGCACCAGGACACACCACAGAGTGGCACAGGGACACCCCAGGCTGGCACGGGGACACCCCAGGCTGGCACAGGGACGCCATAGAGTGGCACGGGGACAATCTGAGGTGGCACGGGGACACCATAGAGTGGCACAGGGACACCCCGGGGTGGCACAGGGGACACCACAGAGTGGCACAGGGACGAGCAGGGTGGCAGTGGGGGCACCACAGGGGACGCTGGGGTGGCACAGGGACGAGCAGGGTGACGGTGGGGACATTGGGGTGGCAGGGGGTTAGAGGGGGGAGGGGACACAAGCGGGGACAAGCAGGGACACGGGGACAGGCCACCCTCCTCCTGCCCCCCCAGAGCCCCACAGAGCCTTCAGTGAGCCCTGACCCCTGTGGGACCCCAACCCTGTCCCCCCTACAGCCCCCGACACCCCTACAGACCCCCAGCCCGATCCCCCCGTACCCCACAGCCCCCTGTGGCCCCCATGGCCCCTGTAATCCCCTACAGCCCCCATCCCAAACCCCCCACGGCCCCCTGGCACCCCCAGCCCCATAACCCCGCACAGCCCAAGGCCCCTATGGCCCCCCTGCAGCCCCCCCAGGCCCCTACAGCCCCCCCCAGCCCTGCTACGGGCACTCCCTCCAGCCCTGGAGCCCCCCGAGATCCTCAGAGCCCCCCTGGAGCCCCCCGAGCCCCCTGAGCTCCCCTGGAGCCCCCCGAGCCCCTCAGAGCCCCCTGCAGCCCCCCAAGCCCCGCTGCAGCCCCCCGAGCCCCCCGTATTTACCGTTCTCCCGGCTGATGACTGCCAGCGGAGCCGGGGGGAGAGAAGAGACAGTGAGCGGGGGGGGGGCTGGGAGTGGGGCTGGGAGTGGGGATCCAGGGGGGATTCGGGATCCGGGAGAGGAACTGGGGATTTGAGGGGAATTGGAATGGGGGGGACATTAGATTTTGGGGGGCATTAGGGTTGGAGGGGGGGGATTAGGATTTTGGGGGGGTTCAGTAGGATTTTGGGGGGCATTAGGGGTTTGGGGGGGATTGGAGAGGAATTGGGGGCAGTTGGGGTTTGGGGGGGCATTAGGGGGGAGCTGGGGGTGCATTAGGGTTCGGGGGGACATTGGGGTGGAGGGGCATTAGATTTTGGGGGGTCTCTGGGTCAGGGATCACAGCAGGGGCACGGGGGGAGCAGCGCGGGGTTTTTGGGGTGCAGAACGGGCCCTCCCCCTCAGTCCCACCCCCCTCTCCCCTCGAGGGTCCCGGGGGGTCCCGGCCCCCCACTCACTCGTCCCTTCCTCGGTGACCATGCCCAGCCCCTCGGCCTTGTTCTGCCGCTCGAAGGCGTTCAGGTCCAGCACGCTGCGGGGAACGGGGTCAGGGGACACAGGGGACAGCCCCCGGGGGTCCCTGCTGCTCCCGGGGACCCCCCAGCACCCCGGGGGAACCCCACAGCACCCCGGGGGGACCCCGATGCCGGTACCTGCAGGTTTGCATCAGGGCCTGGACGCTCTGGAAGAAGCCGACCTCGCGCTTGGATTTGAGGTACTCCAGCATCTTCTGTGGGGGGCACGGGGCACACGTGGGGACACAGGGGACGCCCGTGACCCCACAGGGGACACAGGGGGACACAGGGGACACCTGTGACCCACAGGGGACACAGGGGGGCCGCACCTGCTGCACGTCGGCGTTGCCCCCGTTGAGGATGGAGATGCCCAACTTGAGGGTGGAGGAGACCATGGCCCCCCGCTCACCTGGGGACACGGGGGTCACACTGGGGTCACACTGGGGTCACACCGGGGTCACACGGGGGTCACAGCCAGGCCACATGTGTCACGTGTCATACGTGTGTCACCCCATCTCCCCCCACTCCCCGATAACCAGGACCCTTGGGCAGGGGCTGGGGGGGTCAGCGCTCACTCGGGGGGCTCAGGGGGGTCACTCGGGGGTTTCAGGGGGGGGTCACTCGGGGGGCTCAGGGGGGTCACTCGGGGGTCTCAGGGGGGGTCACTCGGGGGTTTCAGGGGGGTCACTCGAGGGGCTCAGGGGGGGTCACTCGGGGGGCTCAGGGGGGGTCACTCGGGGGGCTCCGGGGGTCTCACCCTTGCAGGCGCTGATCATCTGCAGCACCATCTCGGCCGCCCCCCGCGTGTGCAGCCGCGCCTGCTGCGACAGCAGCTTCTGCTTCTCCATCTCCTTCTCCTGCGATGGGGACGGGGACACGGGGGGTCACCGGGGTCAGGGGGGGTCACGGGGGTCACCGGGGTCAGGGGGGGACACCGGGGTCAGGGGGTTTCGGGGTCCCCCCCACCTCGAACGAGTCCTCGGCTTCTTCCTCTTCCTTCTCCTCTTCCTCCTTCCCTTCCTCTTCCCCGTCCTCTATGTGGCAGCTCTGGGGGAAGGGGAGGAAAAGGGGGGGGGAAGGGGAGGAAAAGGGGGGGGGAAGGTCCTCAAATTAGGAACCCCCCCGAACCAGCCTGGGGGGCCCCAAAATCCCTGGGGATTCCCAAAATACCCGGGGGAACCCCTCCCCATCCCTGAAGCCCCCCTCACCCCCTGTGAACCCCCCAAAATCCCTGGGGACCTCCAGACGCCCCTGCGATCACCCCAATCTTTGGGGACCCCCAAATCCCCACCCTCCCACGGATCTCCCCAGTTTTGGGGACCCCCCCCCAGCCCCAGGGACCCCCCATCTCTGGTTCCCCCACAATGACCTCAGGGACCCCCAACCCCCAACCCTTGGCCCCCCTGGCTCTGGGGTCCCGGGGTGCCCCCACCTTGGCCATGATCCCGGCGTAGGCCATGTACAGGTGATCCTGCTCCAGGTGGCTGCGGGATTTGGGGAGGGGGACACAGGTTGGGGGGGTGGGGACACCCTGGACCCCCAGAAGGGGACGCAGGTGACCCTGGGGGACCTGAGCTCCCCCCACCCTGAGGTGCCAACCCAGGCTTTGGGGCCCGTCCCAGGTTTTGGGGTCCCCACGGTGGGATCTGGGATCTCCTCTGGGGGGTTTGGGTGTTTGGGGTCCCCCCAGTGGGATTTGGGGTTTCTGGGTCCCACACTGTCTGTTATGGGGTCCTCCCGCTGGGATTTGGGGTTCTGGGGTCCCTCCTGATGTGTTTTGGGTTCCCCCGGTGGGATTTGGGTATTCAGGGTCCCCCCAGCGGGATTTGGGGTTTATGGATCCCACCCCCGGGGGGTTTGGGGTCCCCGGTGGGTTTGGGGTCACCTCTGCTCGGTGAGGGCGGTGCGGCTGAAGTGCAGGATCAGCTGGTGCAGGGGGTCCGGCCGCGCCTCCGCCTCTTCCTCCTCCTCCTCCTCTTCCCGCCCTGATTTCTGTCCCCAAAACCCCACCCGGCTCAGGGGGGGCTCTCTGGGGTGTCCCCACACCCCAGAGGGTGTCCCCACACCCCGGGGGGGTCCCCAGAGCCCGGGCGGGGCCGGGGCTCACCGAGAGGTCGTCGATCATCCGGTCTTCGAAGGGCGGCTGCTCCCGGCCCAGCCACGAGAGCCGGTAGGACTCCAGGAACATGTTACAGGCGCGGTGCCTGGGCACGGGGCACGGGGGTCACGGGGGCACCCGGGGGGCCCGGCTGTCACCCAGCGGGGCTGAAACACCTCCAAACACACTCCCCGTCGCCCCCTGCAACTCCCAGTTTCCCTGGGGGGATCTCAGGGCTGCCACCGCCACTCCCAGTGTCCCCCCAGTGCCCTCCCAGTGCCCCCCGAGCCCACCTGGGCAGGTTGTACAGGGGGGTCATGCGGAAGCAGGCGACCACGGCGCGGCGGCGCTGCTTGGACAGGAGCTTGTGCCACACGGCCTTCTTGGACTTGTAGGGGTGCTCCGTCTGCACGGGGGGCACCCAGGGGTCACCCGGGCACCCCGAAACCCCCCTGGGGCGCCCCGAGCCCCCCGTACCTGCTCCAGGTGGTAGAGCACGGCCGACACCTCCTGCACCCTGCGCACGACCTGCTCGGGGCTGTCGGGGTCCTCGTCCCGCCCGGCCTGGCGCACCAGGGCCATCTGCCAGCGCGCCGAGCCCGTGTTCTCCACCTGGGGACATTGGGGACATCACTGGGGACACGGGGCCATCTGCCAGCGCGCCGAGCCCGTGTTCTCCACCTGGGGACATTGGGGACATCACTGGGGACACGGGGCCATCTGCCAGCGCGCCGAGCCCGTGTTCTCCACCTGGGGACATTGGGGACATCACTGGGGACACGGGGCCATCTGCCAGCGCGCCGAGCCCGTGTTCTCCACCTGGGGACATCACTGGGGACACCGGCAAGGGGAGACGCAGGTGGGTGACACTGGGGACACAGTGACATTGGGGACGCAGTGACATTGAGCACACAGTGACACTGGGGACACAGGTGACATTAGGGACACAGTGGCACTGGGGACACAGGTGACATTGCAGACACAGTGACGTTGGGGATGCAATGACATTGGGGACACAGTGACACTGGGCACATGGTGACATTGAGCACACAGTGACATTGGGGACACAGGTGACACTGGGCACACAGTGACATTAAGAACACAGGTGACACTGGGGGCACAGGTGACATTGGGGACACAGTGACACTGGGGACACAGGTGACACTGGGGGCACAGGTGACACTGGGGGCACAGGTGATATTGGGGACACGGTGACACTGGGCACACAGTGACATTGGGGACACAGTGACATTGGACACACGGTGACACTGGGGGCACAGGTGACACTGGGGGCACAGTGACATTGGGCACACAGTGACACTGGGGACACAGGTGACATTGGGGACACGGTGACATTGGGGACACAGGTGACACTGGGGGCACAGGTGACATTGGGGACACAGTGACACTGGGGACACGGTGACACTGGGGACACGGTGACACTGGGCACACAGTGACACTGGGGGCACAGGTGGCACCAGGCCCGGGCCAGCTCACCTTGTCCTGCAGGTGCAGGTTGTTGTGCAGGAACTCCCGAACCTCCTCGTCCGTGTCCTTCTGCAGGGGGGGACACAGGGGACACTTCAGGGGGGTCCCCATGGCTGGGGGTGGGGTCCCCAAACCCACGGGGGTGTCCCCAAACCCACGGAGGGGGGGTCCCCAAACCCACGGAGGGGGGGTCCCCCGGCCCTGGGGTTGTGTTCCGGGGGGTCCCAGGGGGGTGTTGGGGTCCCCAGGTGTCCCTGGCCACCCACCAGGGGTTTGTCTGGGTTTGTCCCTCAGCCCAGGGGACATTTGGGGGTCCCAGGGGTGTCCCCAGGGGTGTCCCCAGGGTGTCCCCGGGCACCCACCAGGGCGTAGCGGCCCTTGGCCAGCGCGATGAGCTCCTGGTCAGCGGGCGAGCACATGTTGAGGCCGATGGGCAGCATCTTCTTGAGCGTGGCCACGATGAGCGAGGTGTGCACCGAGTACCGGTCCCCGCGGCGCCGCTTCTTGGAGCGCTCCTGCTCCGAGCCACCGCCCTGCAGGGACAGGGGATGGGACAGGGATGGGACACGGGGTCAGCAGGGACCCCATAACGATGGTGTCAGCTCCTGCTCTGAGCCACCGCCCTGCGGGGACAGGGGTGGGACAGGGACGGGGGACATGGGGTCAGCAGGGACCCCACAATGCCAGGGACAGCAGTGACCCCGTGGCGTGGGGACATCATCCGTGCCACCGCCACGGCACCAAATGGGGACGGTGATGACCCCACGAGGACAGAAGGACAGGTCCTGGGGGTCCCAGCCAAGGTCACCCCATAGAGGGGTCCTGGGGGTCCCAGCTGTGGTGGCCCCACAGAGCAGGACCCTGCAGGGGTTTTGGGGGTCCCGGCCGTGGTGACCCCTCTGAGGGGTCCCTCCCAGCCCCCTCCCTGCTAACCTGGCCATCTCCAGACTGGGAGCAGCACCCGCAGCCGAGGGGAGAGAAGAGACAGCGTTAGGGACACGGGGACACCGTTAGGGACACGGGGACACTGTCAGGAACACGGGGACACCGTTAGGGACATGGGGACACCGTCAGGGACACCGTCAGGGACACGGGGACACCGTCAGGGACACGGGGACACCGTTAGGGACACTGTCAGGGACACGGGGACACCATTAGGGACACAGGGACACCATCAGGGACACGGGGACACCATTAGGAACACGGGGACACCATTAGGGACACGGGGACACCATTAGGGACACTGTCAGGGACATGGGGACACCATTAGGGACACAGGGACACCATCAGGGACACAGGGACACCGTTAGGGACAGGGGGACACCGTCAGGGACACAGGGACACCGTTAGGGACAGGGGGACACCATTGGGGACAGGGGGACACTGTCAGGGACATGGGGACACCATTAGGGACACGGGGACACCATTAGGGACACAGGGACACCGTTAGGGACACGGGGACACCGTCAGGGACACGGGGACACCATTGGGGACACCATTGGGGACATGGGGACACTGTCAGGGACACGGGGACGGGGATTTGGGCTGGGAACGGGGCCAGGGGGCAGCAGGAGGGGTGAAATGGGGGAATTGGGGGGCACCAGGGGGTTGGGTGGGTTGGGGTTGGGTGGGTTTGGGGTCCTGGGTGGGTTTTGGGGTGGGACTGGGAGACCCAGGTGGATTTTGGGGTGGTTTTGGAGTACCAGGGTAGGGGTTGGGATGGGATTGGGGGTCCCAGGTGGATTTTGGGTTACCAGGGTGGGTTTTGGGGTGGGATTGGGGGACCCAGGTGGATTTTGGGGTGGGTTTGGGGTATCAGGGTGGGTTTTGGGGTGGGATTGGGGGACCCAGGTGGATTTTGGGGTGGTTTTGGGGTACTGGGAGAGTTGGGTGACATGGAGACATCTGGGGCTGAGGTTTTGGGGCACACCAGGTGGGGTTTGGGGTGAATCGAGGGTCCAAGGTGGGTTTGGGGTGAATTGGGGGTCCAAGGTGGGGGTTTGGGGTGAATCGAGGTCCCAGGGGCAGGGTGGGGTGGGGGTGCAGGGGGTGCCGGGCGGGGGGAGGGGCAGTTTGGGGTCCCCCTGCCCCCACCTTGGCCATCTTGCTCTTGCTGTCGGCCGTCAGGAAGGACATGTTGTTGATCTCGTTCTGCACCACGAAGTTCTGCTCCTCACGCTTGAAGTTCTGCAGGGGGGACACGGAGAGGGGTGAGGGACCCTCCAAAGGCCCCCCTGGTGCCCCTGGGACCCCCCACTCACGTGGGACTTGGACCAGTAGATGAAGACCTCGCCCACCATGCGGAAAAGCTCCTCCGCGTCCTCGTTGGGCTCCGTCAGCCACTTGGCCCTGCGGGGACACCGGGGGTCAGGGGTCACTGCTGAGGGTCAGGGGTCACCACTGGGGGTCAGGGGTCACCACTGGGGTCAGGGGACATCACTGGGGGTCAGGGGTCACTGCTGGGGGTCAGGGGTCACCACTGGGGGTCAGGGGTCACCACTGGGGGTCAGGGGACATCACTGGGGGTCAGGGGACATCACTGGGGTCAGGGGTCACCGCTGGGGGTCAGGGGACACTGCTGGGGGTCAGGGGACATCGCTGGGGGTCAGGGGACATCACTGGGGGTCAGGAGACACCACTGTGGGGTCACCACTGGGTCACTGTCCCCATGGCCACCATTAATGAGTGCCCAGTGTTTGCTCCCTGTGGCCACCTCGGCAGTGTCCCCAGGGCCACCGTGGCTGTGTCCCCAGGGCCACCCCGGCTGTGTCCCCAGGCCGCCGCGGCCCCCGGCCTCACCGGCTGTTGTCCACGTAGCGGATGAGCAGCGGGTAGAGCGCGTAGAGGTCGCGGCAGAGCACCGAGAACTCGTCGCGGATCAGGAGCTCGGCGTCCTCGGCCTCGGCCTTGCCCTCGAGCCGCAGCTGCTCCTCCTCGGCCACCACCTTCCCCGCGCGCTTGCGCAGCCGCCCCAGCGTGGGGATGAAGTGCGAGCGCAGCAGCTCCGGCCGCGCCTTGCTCACGATGGGCTGGGCGAACACTGCGGCCAGCGGCGCCTGTGACCACCCCGGGCCACCAGAGCCCACCCTGGGACCACCCTGGGACCACCCCGGGCCACCAGAGCCCACCCTGGGACCACCCTGGGACCACCCCGGGCCACCAGAACCCACCCTGGGACCTCCCCGGGCCACCAGAACCTCCCTGTGACCACCCCGGGCCACCAGAACCCACCCTGGGACCACCCTGTGACTACCCTGGGCCACCAGAACCCACCCTGGGACCACCCAGGACCACCAGAACCTCCCTGGGACCACCCTGGGCCACCAGAACCCACCCTGGGACCACCCTGTGACCAGCCAGGACCACCAGAACCCACCCTGTGACCACTCCGGGCCACCAGAGCCCACCCTGGGACCACTCAGGACTGCCAGAACCTCCCTGGGACCACCCCTGGCCACCAGAACCCACCCTGGGACCACCCCGGGCCACCAGAGCCCACCCTGGGACCACCCAGGACTGCCAGAACCTCCCTGGGACCACCCCTGGCCACCAGAACCCACCCTGGGACCACCCCGGGCCACCAGAACCCACCCTGGGACCAGCCAGGACCACCAGAACCTCCCTGGGACCACCCAGGACCACCAGCACCACCCTGGGATCACTTAGGACCACCACCGTCACCCACAGGACCCACCCAGAGCCAGCAGCACCTTTGTGAGACCACCAAAACCCACCCGCGGCCACCACTGTCACCCGCAGGACCACCTGTGGCCAGCAGCACCTTCCTGGGACCACCAAAACCCACCCGTGGCCAGCAGCCCCTCTGGAGACCCCCCAGGCCCCTCACCCGCCAGCCTCTTCATCCAGGAGGCCTCGTCGATGCCCAGGTTGTTGACGACGATGCGCAGGATGTGGCCCAGGAGGGCGTTGAGGTGGTGGCCGGTGACGTCGGTGGCCCAGGGGCCCTGCGGGGCGGCGTCGGGGCCGCGCTCCCACCAGCGGGGCAGGTAGTGGCACAGCATGGGCAGCGTCACCTCGATGACGTGCGGCATCTCCGTGTAGCGCGCCCCCGAGTCCGCCAGGCCCCCGATGTCCCCCATGAGCCGCTCCAGGTCCGGCAGGTCCGGGCACAGCTCCTCCACCCGCGACGGGAGCCCCAGCACTGGGGGGACACGGGGACACCGGGCTGGGGACACCCCGAGGGGAGGGGACACGGGGACACCCTCAGGGGACACGGGGACACCGGGCTGGGGACACCCCGAGAGGAGGGGACACGGGGACACCGGGCTGGGGACACCCTGAGAGGAGGGGACACGGGGACACCGGGCTGGGGACACCCCGAGAGGAGGGGACACAGGGACACCCCCAGGGGACACGGGGACACCGGGCTGGGGACACCCCCAGGGGAGGGGACATGGGGACATGGGGCTGGGGACACCCCGAGGGGAGCTGGAGACACGGGGACACCGAGCTGGGGATACCCCCAGGGGAGAGGACACGGGGCTGGGGACACCCCCAGGGGAGGGGGCACAGGGACACAGGGCTGGGGACACCCCGAGAGGAGGGGACGCAGCTCCTCCACCCGTGCCAGGAGCCCCAGCACTGGGGGGCAATGGGGGGCAGAGGGCCGGGGGGTGAGCAGGCGGCTGTGGGGGGACAGGGGGTGACACAGGTGACTGGGGGTGACACCCACGCGCGCGCTCGCGGGCGCTCTTGGTGCTGTACACGGAGCTGGGGTTCAGGTGGTTCAGCTGCGGCTCCAGGAAGGCCACGGGCATGGCGGCGGCCAGGCGGGCCAGGCACTCCCCCAGCGCCGGGCGCTGCCTGTGGGGACACGGGGGACACCCAGGGCTCGCTGGGCTCGCCCCCACGAGCACCCCAAGGACACCCCATGGACACTCCGAAGCCAGGGAACCCCCAGGCCCCACCCCGAGCCCCTCCCACATTTTGGGGGGGCGTCCCTCCCTCCAGTTCCAGGGAGTTCCCGGGGTTTTGGGGTCCCCCGGGGTTTTGGGGTCCCCACCTGTCCACGAGGGGCCCGCGGGCGGTGCCCAGGCTGTAGATGCTGCACAGGATGCGGTAACAGGACACCTGCACGTCGTCCACTGCGGGGACAGCGGCGTCACCGCCTGCACCGGCGTCCCCAGAGCATCCCCAGAGCGTCCCCAGAGCGTCCCCAGAGCGTCCCCGTCCCTCCCAAGCCCCCCAAACGTGTCCCCTGTCCCCACCTCCCCTCAGTGTCCCCATGTCCCCACCGTGTCCTCCCCATCCTCATGTCCCCAGCGTGTCCCCCCATCCCTGAGCCCCTGTCCCCACCATGTCCCCCCGTCCCCACCACATCCCCAGACCGTGACGTGTCCCCCCATCCCCAAGCCCCCCGTCCCCACCGTGTCCCCCCATCCCCAAGCCCCCCGTCCCCACGGGTCCCCGCTGTCCCCCGGTGTCACCCACGGATGACGTCGTCCCCGAACTGGTGCTGTGCCAGGTGCTCGAAGAGGGCGGTGAGCACGGGCAGCAGCGCCACCGAGGTGTAGGTGACGTTCTGGGTCACGCCCTTGGTGGGGGCGCGGGTCGGGGTCCCCCGGCCCAGCCGCAGCTGCTCCCCCAACTTCTCCATGTCCTCGGCCGCCGACTCGAAGAACGAGCGGAGCCCGGCCTTGACGATCTCGGGGCCCGACTTCATCACCGTCCTGGGGACACGGGGACATCGGGGATGTCAGGGACATTGGGGACACGGGGATGTCAGGGACATGGGGGACATCGGGGATGTCAGGGACATTGGGGACATTGGGGACACGGGGATGTCAGGGACATGGGGGACATGGGGACATTGGGACATGGGGGACACAGGGACATGGGGGACATGGGGGACATGGGGATATTGGGGACATCGGGGACATCCTGGGGACACAGACACGGCCACACGGCCACGGGCCCCGGTGGCAGCAGCGTCCCCACCTGGCGTCCAGGGAGCGGGCCAGGATGAGCAGACAGTTCACCACGGCCGGGGCGTCCGTCCCTGGGGGGGCGACGGTGACATCGGGGGCACGGTGACACTGAGGGGCGGTGCCACCGGGGCACACCCCCAGCGGCTCCCAGGGCCCCCCAGTGCCCCCCAGTGCCCCCAGTGCCCCCCAGTGCCCCCAGCGGGTCCCAGTGCCCCCCAGAGCCCCACAGTGCCCCCAGCGGGTCCCAGTACCCCCCAGTGCCCCCCAGCATCCCCAGCAGATCCCAGGGCCCCCCAGTGCCCCCCAGTGCCCCCCAGTTACCGAAGAGCGACACGCGGTGCCGGACGAGCGCGGCCAGTTTGCAGAAGAGGCTGGGGGGGAACACGGGGGGGGTCAGGGGTGTCCCCAAAACCCCAAACCCCCCCAGGGAGGGGACATGGGGGTCCCTGAGTGCCCTCAAAAGGGGGATGGGGCACAGAAGGGTCCCCAAAACCCCCAGGGAGGGGCAGGGGGTCCCTCGATTGGGAGTGCCCAGGATTGAGGATTTGGGGGTTCCTAAGGGGAATTTGGGGGTTCCTAAGGGGGATTTGGGGGTTCTGGGGGTCCCTGCGGTGGGATTTGGGGCTCGGTGGGATTTCGGGGTCCCCACCTGGTGATCATCTCCTTCTCCTTGTTGGAGGCGTGGCCGCCGCTGCCCAGCACCTGCGCCGGCGTGGACAGGAAGTAGAGGCAGTGGTTGTGGAAGTACTGGTTGATGAGGGGCAGCAGGATCTGGGGGGCACCGGGGGGGTCAGCGGGACCCCAAAGCCCGCAGAGAACCGAGAAACCCCAGAGAGAACCCGAAACACCTGCGGGGCGCCCCAAAAAACGCACAGGGGAGCCCAAGTACCCCATAGACACCCCAAACACCCCACAGAGACCCCAAAGAACCCATAAAGACCCCCCAAACCTACAGGAACCCCAAACACCCCACAAAGACCCCAAAGAACCCATAAAGACCCCCCCAAACCTACAGGAACCCCAAACACCCCGCAGAGACCCCAAAGAACCTGTAAAGACCCCCCCAAACCTACAAGAACCCCAAACGCCCCACAGACACTCCCAAAAGATCTGTAGGGCATCCCAAAACCACCCCCAAAACCCCAAATACTCCAAGGGGACTCCCAAAAACCCCACAGGGGATCCCAAACTGCCCCCAGGGACCCCCAGCCAGCTCGGTGAGGGGGGGTCTGTCCCCAAACCACCCTGCCCACACCCCCCTCCCCTTTTTGGGGTCCCTCCCCCCGTTTTGGGGTCCCCCCGACCTTGGCGAAGAACTTGATCTCCTGCTCGTGGGGGGATTTCTCCACCCGCCCGCTGCTGACCACGGCCTCTGTGGGGTCAGGGGGGTCAGGGGGTCCCAAGGGGGTCCCAAGGGGGATCAGGGGGGTCAGGGGGTCCCAAAGGGGTCCCAAGGGGGGTCAGGGGTTCCCAAGGGGGTCCCAAGGGGTTCCCAAGGGGGGCTTGGGGGGATTCAAGGGGTCTAAAGGGCCCAAGGGGGGTTTCAGGGGGTCCAAGGCGGTTCTCAAGGGGGTCCCAAGGGGGCCAAAGGGGGGTTCAGGGGGAGGTTCCAGGGGATTCCCCAGGACTGGGGGGTGTCCCCTGGGATTTGGGGGGATCCCGTGGGTTTTGGGGTCTCACCCAGGCCAGGGGCTGGGGGTGTCCCGAGGCCATTTCGGGGACTCCCAGGGGTTTGGGGGGGTCTGAAGGTGCCCGCTGGGATTTGGGGGTGTCCCGGGGGTTTGGGGGGCTCTGAAGGTGCCCGCTGGGATTTGGGGGTGTCCCGGGGGTTTGGGGGGCTCTGAAGGTGCCCGCTGGGACTCGGGGGTGTCCCGGGGGTCTGGGGGCTCACCCAGGTGGGCGATGAACTCCTGCGCGATGTCCATCCAGCGCAGCAGCTGCTGCAGGAAGCCGAAGGCGAAGCGCTTCTCGATGGACGACGTGTCCAGCTCCATGTCCTTGAGCCCCCTGCACCGGGGGGACCCCAAAACTCAGCACCCCCCCGAATCCCCTCCCGATCCCCCCAAAATCCCCAAGACCCCCCCCTCCCTCCACACCCCCTCATCCCCAGGCTCCCTCTGTCCCCACAAGCCCCCAAATCTTGGGGTCACCCCCGGGTTTTAGGGTCCCTCCCTGAGATTTTGGGGTCCCCCCCAAACACCTGGATCCCTCCAGGACACTCAGGATCCCCCCAGCCCTGGTCCCCCCCTGAATTTGGGGTCTCTCTGGGGATTTTGGGGTCCTCCCCTGGATTTTGAGCTCCTCCTGGGACCCCCAATTTCCCCCCGGTCCCTGGGCTCCCCCGATCCCTGACTCCCCCCACACTCCAGGTTCCCACTGGGATTCCGGGTGCCCCCGGGGGGCTGTTTTGGGGTCCCCCGGGGGGTTTTGGGGTCCCCCTCACCGGGTCACGGCGTATCCGTGCAGCTGCAGGAACTTGAGCAGCTCCTGGGCCTTCTCGCGGTCCCGCGCCTTCTCCTTGGCCGTCAGGGTGTCGTAGGGCACCAGCAGCGGGTGCGAGCCCCCCCCTGCGCCCCAAATCAGCCTTGGACCCCCAAATCAACACCCCCGACCCCCCCCCAACCCTCCTGTGCCCCCCCCCCCCCCGCAGCTCCCCGGGGTGCCCCCAAATCAGCACCTTCTCCTCGGCCCTCGGTGCGTCATGGGGGATCCCCCGCACCCCAAACCAGCTCCTGGACCCCCCTAATTAACCCCTGAACCCCCAAATCAACACCCTGTGCTCCCTTGGACCCCCCCAATTTGGGGCTTTGGGGGGGTCTCACCCTTGGCCTCCAGCTCTGCTGGGGTTGGAGGTGTCCCAGGGGGTCCCCCCAGTTTGGGGCTGGGGTCTCACCCTGGCTGCCCTGGGGCGGGGGGTGTCCCAGGGGTGTCCCAGGGGGTGCCCCCGATTTGGGGAGGGGTCTCACCCTTGGCCTCCAGCTCCAGCTTCTTCTTGCGGCCCCAGGTGTTGTGGTAGTTCTCAGCCAACTGCTCCGCCATGGCCTGGGCAGCGGGTTGGGGGTTGGGGGGTTTTGGGGGGGTTTTGGGGGGGTTTTAGGGGGTCTGGGGGGGTCAGGGGACCCCAGGGGACACAGGGGGACAGTGGGGATACACGAGGTGACACAGAGGGACACAGCAGGGGACATGGGGGGGCACTGGGGGGACACGGGGGGACATTGGAGGACACTGGAGGACACTGGGGGACACTGGGGGACACTGGGGGACACTGGGGCGTCCCAGGAGATACTGAGGGACACTGGAGGACACTGGGGTGACACTGGGGGGACACGGGGGGACACTGGGGGGACACTGGGGGTCACTGGGGGGACACTGGGGGGACACTGGGGGGACACTGGGGGCCCTCACCTGCAGCTCCCGGGACAGCGTGACCCCGCTCAGGTCCACGGGCTGGGGGCTGTACCCGTGGGAGGGGTCGTAGGTGGCCTGGGGGGGACATGAGGGGGGGTCAAGGGGATCCCAATATTTTGGGGGGCCCCTTCCCCACCCCACTGACCCCCACTGGGGGCATTTCGGGTGCGCCACGAACCCCCCCAGGTATTGGGGGTCTCCCTTCTCCAGCCCACTGACCCCCACCACCCCCCAGGTGATTTTGGGGTGCCCCACGCCCCTGATTCCTCCCCACCACCCCCCAGGTGATTTTGGGGTGCCCCACGCCCCCCCCCCCGGTGGTTTTGGGGTCCCACCTGGGCGCTTTGGGAGATTTTCCGCGTTTTCTTCTTCTCCGTGCGCTCGTCCTCCCCCTCCCGCGCCTTCTCCACCGTCCACTCCCAGGCCAGCATGGCCTTGAGGGACTCCTTGATGGGCCACCGGTAAATCTCCTTGTCCTGGGGGGCACGGGGGGGTCCCCAAAGTCGGAGCGTTTGGGGGGGCCATGGGGAGAAGCAGGGATGGGGGGGGGGGGCTCGGGGGGACGAGGAGGGGGTGGGGTCTCCCAGGGTGGCCTCGAGGGACTCCTTGGTGGCCACTGGGAGATCTCCTGGTCCTGGGGGGTCTGGGGGTGTCCCCCCGGGTCTGGAGGTGTCCCCTGGGTCTGGGGGTGTCCCCCCGGGTCTGGGGGGTCCCGGGGGTCCCGTGGTACCTTCTCAGAAAAGGTCTTGTAGGGCCTCAGCATCGGGTGGGTTTTGGCTTCTTCATCCACGGCCTCCCCGAAAGTCCAGTTGTTCTGGATCTGGGGGGGACATTGGGGGGGACATTGGGGGGGACACTGGGGGGGACACCCAGGGCTGAGGGTCCCGGAAGCTCCGTGGAGCTGGAACAGCTCGGGGCTGTGCAGGTTTGGGGGGGCTCAGAGGGGCTGGGGGGGTCCCGGGGGTGTCCCACAGGTCTGGGGGTCCTGGGGGTGTCCCGGGGGGTCCTGGGGGGTCCCCACCTTGTCGAAGGCCCACTTCTCGTGCGTGTACTCGGCGTATTTGTTGATGAAACCATCGAGCTTCTCGGGGATGATGACACTGGGGGGACACGGGGGGGTCAGGGGGGATGAGCCCCGTGGGGGTCTGGATGGGGCTGGGGGATCTGGGAGAGGTTGGGGGTCTCTGTGATGATGAGGGTGGATGAAGATGGGGGGTCTCTGGATGAGGATGGATGGGGTTGGGGGGCTCTGGATGAGGATGGATGGGGTTGGGGGGCTCCATGCTGAGGATGGATGGGGTTGGGGGTCTCCAGATGAGGACAGATGGGGTTGGGGGGCTCCATGAGGACGGACAGGGTTGGGGGGCTCGTGCTGGCACGGTGGGGGGCTCTGTGTGCGCCCTACTTGAGGGTCTCGACGGGTTTGGGGTCGAAGTTGCCCTCGGCGTCCACCGAGGCCTTTTTCTCGGTGCGGGACGAGTAGCTGGCGTCGGCGTAGTCGGGCGGGAGCGCGCCGGCGATGGCGCAGAGACACGGCATGGCCAGCTTGTACAGCTCCGCCTCGAACTTCTGCGGGCACCAGGGCACCGTGCACAGTGCCACCGGCCCCGGGTCACCAGCGTCACTGGCCCCATGTCCCCAGTATGACCATCCCCATGGCCCCCAGTGTCACCATCCCCATGTCCCCAGTATGACCATCCCCATGTCCCCCCAGTATGAC
This sequence comes from Coloeus monedula, assembly GCF_965178545.1. Taxonomy (NCBI): domain Eukaryota; kingdom Metazoa; phylum Chordata; class Aves; order Passeriformes; family Corvidae; genus Coloeus; species Coloeus monedula. Next base: position 3,219,088 of record NC_138813.1, on the reverse strand, counting down.
CATCCCCATGTCCCCCAGTGTCACCGGCCCCATGTCCCCAGTATGACCATCCCCATGTCCCCAGTGTCACCATCCCCATGGCCCCCAGTGTCACCATCCCCATGTCCCCCCAGTGTCACCATCCCCATGGCCCCCAGTGTCACCATCCCCATGTCCCCCCAGTGTCACCATCCCCATGGCCCCCAGTGTCACCATCCCCATGTCCCCAGTATGACCATCCCCATGTCCCCCCAGCGTCACCATCCCCATGTCCCCAGTATGACCATCCCCATGTCCCCCCAGTATGACCATCCCCATGTCCCCCAGTGTCACCAGCCCCATGTCCCCAGTATGACCATCCCCACGTCCCCCAGTGTCACCATCCCCATGTCCCCCAGTGTCACCAGCCCCATGTCCCCAGTATGACCATCCCCATGTCCCCCCAGAGTCACCATCCCCATGTCCCCCAGTGTCACCAGCCCCATGTCCCCAGTATGACCATCCCCATGTCCCCCCAGCGTCACCATCCCCATGTCCCCCCAGCGTCACCATCCCCATGTCCCCAGTATGACCATCCCCATGTCCCCCCAGCGTCACCATCCCCATGTCCCCAGTATGACCATCCCCATGTCCCCCAGTGTCACCATCCCCATGTCCCCAGTATGACCATCCCCATGTCCCCCCAGTATGACCATCCCCATGTCCCCCAGTGTCACCATCCCCATGTCCCCAGTATGACCATCCCCATGTCCCCCCAGTATGACCATCCCCATGTCCCCCAGTGTCACCAGCCCCATGTCCCCAGTATGACCATCCCCACGTCCCCCAGTGTCACCATCCCCATGTCCCCCAGTGTCACCAGCCCCATGTCCCCAGTATGACCATCCCCATGTCCCCCCAGCGTCACCATCCCAATGTCCCCAGTATGACCATCCCCATGTCCCCCCAGTATGACCATCCCCATGTCCCTGTACCCCCAGCTCTGTGTCCCCACTGTCCCCACATCCCCTCCGCCCTCACGTCCCCACCCCAGTGTCTCCACATCACCCCCATCCCCCCATCACCACCAGACCCAAGTGTGTCCCTGACATGTCCCCAGCTGTGTCCCCAGGTGTGTCCCCTGCCCCCCCAGGAGTGTCACTCGCCCCCAGACCCCACCTTGTGCGCCAGGGAGTCGAAGATGCCCCAGAAGAGCTTCCTGGTGAGGTGCAGCTCCTCCTCGGAGCTGACGCCCATGTTGGGCCACCCGCTGGGCAGGCAGTAGTACCTCCAGCAGCGCTCGTAGTGGTTGGTCAGCAGCTGGGGGGACGCGGGGGGTCAGCGCGGCCGGGGGGGGTCAGGGGGAGGGGGGCAGGCACAGGGACCCCCCCCGGGGCTCACCTTGAGGGGCATCTTGGCGAACTCGTTGAGGATGGGGACGTCGAAGACGAGGCGGCGCAGGAGGTGCTGCAGCATCGAGGGGCGGATGTACCTGGGGGAAACGGGGGCTCAGGGGGGTCTGGGGGCTTGGGGTTCACCTGCAGGGCACCACGAGGAGAGAGGGTGGCACACGGGGCCACGGGGAGGGGCCATGGGCTGGGTCACCCATGGGGGTTGGGTCGGCCATGGGGGCTGGGTCACCCATGGGGGTTGGGTTGGCCATGGAGGTTGGGTTGGGTCACCCATGGGGGCTGGGTCGGCCATGGGGGCTGGGTTGGCCATGGGGGCTGGGTTGGCCATGGGGGCTGGGTCACCCATGGGAGTTGGGTTGGCCATGGAGGTTGGGTTGACCACAGGAGCTGGGCCACCCATGGGGGCTGGGTTGGTTTAGGGGACGGATGCAGATCCATGGCGGGCACGGGGCCATTTTGGGGCCCGATTTGGGGTGGCACCTGCAGAGGGCCATCAGACACTCCTCGATGGCGTCGCGCTGGGCCTTGGTGAGGGCGCGGCCGCGCGACAGGCGGTAGATGGTGTGCAGCATGGAGTCCACCATGATGGCGCGGTGCTCGGTGCCCGCGAACAGCGGCGCGCACTTGGTGATGAGCGGCAGCACGGCCAGGCACAGGTAGCGGTTCAGTGCCAGCGCCATCTCCGTCGTGCTGAACGTCGCCTGGGGGCAAACGGGGGGTCCGAGGGGGGCGACGCACTGCGGGCACCCCCAAGGGAGAGGGGACAGGGGGCAGAGGTGTCCCGGGGGCTGAGGAGTTTGGGGCTCCATCCCATACAAGAGATTTGGGGGATCATGGATTCATCACATGGGGAAATTGGGGTGACCCCACATCCATCCCATAGGGGAGATTGGGGTGACCCCACATCCCTCCCATAGGGGAGATTGGGGTGACCCCACATCCATCCCATAGGGGAGATTTGGGGTGACCCCACATCCATCCCATAGGGGAGATTTGGGGTGACCCCACATCCATCCCATAGGGGAGATTGGGGGGACCCCACAGGAGGGAACCCAGGGGTGACCCCAGCCCCCTGCTGCAGGTTTAAGGGACGCCGTCCCCCCCGCCAGGAGTTTTGGGGTACCCCAGGGGGATTTGGGGCGCCCCTCACCGTGTCCAGGGAGGCGGCGGCGCGCATGTCGGGCAGGAACCCCACTTCCAGCACGTGGAGCAGGAACTCCTGGCTCTGCACCCCATAAACGCGGTCCAGGAACAGCACCATGGGCGCCTTGTGCTCGGGGACGAAGCTGGCGGCCATGCGGGGCTCCACCACGTTGCCGTCTGCGGGACCCCAGCGCTCAGGGGACCCCCCAGACACCCCCAAACCCTGTGACTCCCCTACAAGAGCCAGGAACCCCCCAAGTCCCCACGGTGGGCTCCACCCCGCTGTTGTTGGGCGGGACCCCAAAATCTGTGACCCCCCCCAGCTACGGGTGGGTACCCCCATTTCCCCCAGCCCGGGGTCCTGCAGTGTGACCGGGACTCTCCCTGTCCCCCCCCCCAGTCTGTACCCCCAAAAACCTCTGGGGGTGTGTGTGCCCTCCCCCCATTGCTGCCCCATTTTTGGGTACCCCCCAGTTTTGGAGCTCCCCCTGCATCCCCAGTGCCCCCCAGTTTTGGGTCGGCCCCCACTGTGGGGCCCCACCACACCCCACCTTTGCCCAGCGCCGGGATCTGCAGGGGGAGGCTGACGATCCCCACCAGGTCCCCACATTTTGGGGCCCCCCCAGGTTCAGGGACCCCTCCCCACCTTTGCCCAGCGCCGGGATCTGCAGGGGGAGGCTGATGATGCCCACCAGGTCCTCGAGCGGGACGAGCGAGCGCAGGATCGCCCGGATCCGCAGGGCCTCGCCCTTCCCCGCCTGGATCAGCTGTGGGGGTCACACGGGGGGGGGTCACACCCCGAGTCCCGGCCCCCAGGGACCCCCCGAGCCCCCCAGCCCCCCAGGTCCGTACGTGCATCTCGGGGGCGCAGCGGCCCAGCAGGTCGATGAGCGCGGCGTAGAAGGACATGATGGCGTGGCCCAGGTGCACCCGGTTCTCCTCGGGGGGCTCCTCGGGGCCGAACCTGGGGGGACGGGAATCAGGGGGGTCAGAGCCGGTCAGGGGGGCCAGGGGGTCACCAGCAGGGCCCCCACCCCTGAGCAGCACCATCCTCACCCCATCCCATCCCACCCCGTCTTCATCCCCACTCGCGTTCCTCATCATCCCCGCGTCATTTCCATCCCCACATTCATCCCCATCATCGTCCTCTTCCTTGTGCTCATCCGAAACCAAACCCGAAGCCAACTCCAATCCCAATCCCACCCCAATCCCACCCCAACATAAATCCCACTCCCAATGCCACCCCATTCCCATTCCCATCCCACTCCCGGTGCTCACGGCCTCCTCTCCCTGCAGCCACTGGGCCCGTCCCTGGTGGGGTCCCCACCCCATTCCCATTCCCATTCCCATTCCCATCCCACCCCATTCCCATTCCCATTCCCATTCCCATTCCCATTCCCATTCCCATTCCCATCCCACTCCCGGTGCTCACGGCCTCCTCTCCCTGCAGCCACTGGGCCCGTCCCTGGTGGGGTCCCCACCCCATTCCCATTCCCATTCCCATTCCCATCCCACCCCATTCCCATTCCCATTCCCATTCCCATTCCCATTCCCATTCCCATTCCCATCCCACTCCCGGTGCTCACGGCCTCCTCTCCCTGCGGCCGCTGGGCCCGTCCCTGGCCGGGTCCTGGGCGATGCTCAGGGCGTCCTGGATGGCGGCCAGGAGCCCGCTGCCCCCCTCGCCCCGCAGCGCCGGCCCGAAGCACTCGGGCCGCCGGATCAGCAGCCGCACCACCACGTTGGCGTTCTCCTCCACGCTCTCGCCTGCGAGAACAGGACCCCAAAAGTCACAGGGATACCCCAGAATTCCCAACACATGGACCTGCAAAACCCCTAAACCAGGGAACCCTAAAAGCCCTAAGCCAGGGAACCCTACCACCCCCAGCACAGGGACCCCCCGATCAGCAGCCACACCCTCAAACTGGGTTCTCCTCCACACTCTCGCCTGCAGGAACGGGACCCCAAAAGTCACAGGGACACCCCAAAATCCCCAGAACATGGATCCCCAAACCAGGGAAGCACAGGGACCCCCAGAACCCCCAGCACAGGGGCCCCCCGATCAGCAGCCATACCCCAACATTGGGGTCTCCTCCACGCTCTCCCCTGTGGGAATGGGACCCCAAAAGTGACAGGGACCCCTAAAAGGGACCCCCAAAGCACGGACCCCCAGGAGGGAACACCCGGGGGACACCTGGGGGGTCTCTCACTGCTGACAAAGACATCAAAGCACACGGAGTCGAGGCAGTGCTACCGGGGGGGAGGGGACACAGGGACCCCCTTGAGGGGACGTGGGGACCCCTGGGGACCCCGGGGGGCAGCCGGGGGTCTCTCACCGTTGACGAAGACGGCGAAGCGCAGGAAGTCGAGGTACTTCTCCCCCCCGCAGGGGTTCCAGCCGATGTCGGGGTAGCCCTTGGCCAGCAGCATCGGGCAGCTCTGCAGCCCACAGCTCGCCAGGTACGTCACCACCTGCCACAGGGGACGTCAGGGGGGACGTGGAGGGACACGGGGTGGCACGGGGTGGCACGGGGTGGCACGGGGACCCCGCTGTCCCCACCTTCTCCAGGTCCTGCTCCTTGAGGGCCAGCGCCAGCTCGTTGTTGTCGATGACGGATGCGGCTGCCACGTCCAGGGGGGTGGAGCCCTGCATGCCTGGGGGACACAGGGGACACAGGGGTCAGGGGGGCCAGGGGGACATGGGGTGACAGCCTGGGGGTGCAGGGATCCCCCCCTCGAGGTGTCACGTAGGACCCCCAAGGCGGCTGGAGGGGACAGAGGTGACAGGGAGGGGATGGGGGTGGTGAGAAGGGTTCTGGGGGTCCCAGGGGGTCTCACCCAGCCCGATGCCACTGTTCTCCAGCAGGTAGCCCAGGTGGGGGTGGCACAGGGGGCGGCACAGGGGACACAGGGGGTTCTGGGGGGGTTCTGGGGGTCTCAGGGGGTCTCACCCAGCCCGATGCCGCTGTTCTCCAGCAGGTAGCCCAGGTGGTCGAACATGGAGCGCTGGTTCTGGCGGCTGATGCGGCAGAAGTAGCAGAGGAAGCGGCAGCAGTTGGTCACCATCTTGGGGAACCGGATCTCCTGGGGGGCACCGGGGGGTCAGGGGGGCCTGGAGGGTCCTAGGGGGGCACCCAGGGGTGGGGGCTCACCTTGGACTCGCCGCCGCCCAGCACGCTGACCATCACCTGCATCACCGTCTCGTGCATGCCCAGCGCCCGCATCAGGTTGGGGTGCTGGTAGAACACCTTGTTGTTCATGATGTTCCTGGGGGAGCATGGGGGTGTCACCTGGGGGGCCCAGGGGACAGATCTGGGGGGCTGGGAGGGGGTTATGGGGTGCTCAGGGGGAGATTTGGGGCGCTCAGGTGGGATATGGGGTGCCCAGAGGGAAATTTTGGATGGTCAGGGGGAGATTTGAGGTGTTCAGGGGGGTTTCATGGGGACACAGGGGGGACATGGGGGACACAAAGTGACACAGAGGGGACACAGAGGGGACACAGAGGGGACACAGGGGGACCCAGGGGTCCCGGCCCCGCGCACCCGATGCTCTGGATCATGAGGTTCTCCTCCTCGGGGCCCATCTGCACGATGAGCAGCGAGCGGATCTGGCCCAGGCACTCGAGCAGGGCCGTGGTGTCGGGCACCGAGGTGGCGCTGATGGCGTAGGCCTTGGGCAGCGCCCGGCCCAGCTCGCCCAGCGCGTCGTACTGGCCGTGCAGGAGGCTGAACATGGCCCGCACCAGCGCCGGGCTCTGGATGAACGACTCCTGCGCCCAGTGCACCATGGTCTGCGAGATCAGCTCCTGCAGCGTGCCTGGGGACAGCGGGGACAGCGGGGACACTGGGGACACTGGGGACAGAGTGACCCCTGTGCCCAGAGCACCACAGCCTGCGACATCAGCTCCTGAGGCGCTGGCACCCTGGGGACACCCTGGGAGCACCCACCCTGGCCACCTTCTCGAGGCCACCTCGTGTGCCACCTCGGGGACACCCCGGCCGTGTCCCGGGCACAGCTGGGCGTTCTCCCGAGTGTCCCCGTGCCCCGCCCCCCTGTCCCCTCCTTACTGGGCACCGGCGGCTCCTCGGGGGGGGTCTCCTCCTCCTTGGCAGAGCCCCGGACCCCCACCACCTTCTGCACCAGCCCCATCAGCCGCTGCCGCAGCGACGTCTCCTCCTCCTCCTCCTCCTCCTCCTCGCTCAGCTCGATGCCTGGGGGACACGGGGCGTCACAGGGCTGTCCCTGGGCTGTCCCTGTGTCCCCACATCCCCAAGGGGGGCCCCAGGGTCCCTGGATGACGGTCCCCATGCTGGCAGGGATCCCAGAACGGGGCCCCAGTTCCCCAGGGGTTGTCCCCACGCTCTGGGGGGTGTCCCCAGCACCCTGTCCCTCTCACCGCAGTGGGCCAGCAGGTCATTGTGGAAGTCCAGCAGCTCGTCCCGGATGTCCCCAGGCACTGGACACTCCTCGTCCTCAGCCCCTCCCTTGTACTGCATCAGCATGTTGATCTGGGGGACAGGGGGACGGGGGGGACACGGCAGGACAGGGGACACGGAGGGACACGGAGGGACACAGAGGGACACAGAGGGACACGAGGTCAGCGGGACCATCCCACAGCCATCACCCCATGTGTGTCACCCACATGTCCCCGTGAGCGTCCCCACACTGTCCTTATGAGTGTCCCCATACTGGCCCCACGCTGTCCCCATACTGGCCCCGTGAGTGTCCCCATGCTGTCCCCACAGTGTCCCCACGCTGTCCCAACACTGTCCCAACGCTGGCCCCACGCTGGCCCCACGCTGGCCCAACGCTGTCCCCACGCTGGCCCCACGCTGGCCCCACGCTGGCCCAACACTGTCCCAACGCTGTCCCCACGCTGGCCCCACGCTGGCCCCACGCTGGCCCCACGCTGGCCCCACCTGCTCCTGCGGGGGCGAGCGGAACTCGCGGGTGCGCCGGGCGGTCTCTGCGGCCGACATGGTCATTGCCCGCATGAGGTGGCCGTAGCGGCGCCGCTGGTCGCGCTGCAGCCGCTCCACGTGGCGCTCTGAGAAGGCCACGATGGCCTCGACGCGGTGCTGCAGCTCCCGCTCACACAGGTGCTGCAGCAGGTGGCACATCTGCGGGGACACGGGAGACACTGAGGACGTGGGGGACACCATGGGGATGGGGATGGGGACCCCCAGGATGTCCCTGCGGGCTGGAGATGGGGACAGGAACCCTGGGAGGGGGCGTTGGGGGGAACATGGAGAAGGGAGCCCGGACAGGAACCCTGGGAGGGGACATGGGGTGGACATTGGGGACAGGGACTCCAGAGAAGGAGCAAGGACACCGGGAAGGAGACCCCAGGGAGGGGACATGGAGAGGGGACACAGAGGCCCCAGGGAGGGGACACAAACCCCCATCCCTGCAGCCCCCCCGCCCCTCCCTCACCTGCAGCTTGACCGACTCCGGCAGCTTCATCTGCAGCAGCCCCTCCTCCAGCTCTTCCTCCTCCTCCTCCTCCTCCTGCACCTCCCCGGCCTCAATGGCCTTCGTCCTCCTGGCCTCCTCCTCATCCTCCTCCTCCTCCTGCAGTTCTCCAGCCTCGATGGCCTTCCTCCTCCTCACTTCTTGCTCCTCCTCCTCCTCCTCCTCCTCCTCTTCCAGCTCTCCAGCCTCGATTGCCTTTCTCCTCCTTGCTTCCTCATCCTCATCCTCCTCCTCCTCCTCCCCGGCCTCGATGGCCTTCATCCCCTCCTCCTCCTCCTCCTGCTCCTGCCCGTCCTCCTGCCGTCCCTCGCCGTCCCTGCGCGCGTCCCCGAAGACGCGGGGCTCGATCATGCGGAGGACGCGGCGCACGTCGGCGTCGCCCAGCGCGCCCACGGCCAGCAGCGCCGACACCAGCTTGAGCACGGGCACCAGCTGGAACTCCACGCTGCCCCCCACGGGGTCGCGGGCGTGGGGGCCGCCCCCGGCCACGGCCTCGGCCAGCATGCGCATGGCCTTGGCGCCCAGCTCGTCCAGCGGGATGGCGGGGCTCAGCGGGGCCCGGCCGCCGCCGCCGGCCGCCCGGATGAAGCAGGGCTCCGAGAAGTGTGGCTGCGGCCGCAGGCAGGCGCTGGGCCCCACGCCGGGCGGGCCCGGGCAGCGGCCGCCGCCGGGGAAGAGCGCGATGGCGCGGGTGGCCTCGGTGATGGGCACGATGAACTCGGCGCTCATGGAGGAGCGGGCGCGCTGCGCCGCGTCCAGGTGCATGGCCAGCAGCAGGTCGTAGTAGCCGGCCCGCAGGGGTCCCGGCAGCTCGGGGCTGTCGATGGCGAAGAGCAGCTGGGCCTGGTCCACGTGGCTGCAGAGCGCGTGTGCCACGCGGTTGTTGCCCAGCGCGCACACGGCGCAGTAGAGCCGCAGCGTGTGGCACTGGAACTGCAGCAGCTCCTCCCGCTCCCACAGCTCCAGGATGTCGATGCACCTGGGGGGGCCGGGAAATGGGGGTCAGGGTGGGGGGACACAAGGAGGGACCCCTGGGGGGGCCGGGAAATGGGGGTCAGGGTGGGGGGACACAGGGAGGGACCCCTGGGTGGGATGGGAAATGGGGGTCAGGGTGGGGGGACACAGGGAGGGACCCCTGGGGGGGCCAGGAAATGGGGGTCAGGGTGGGGGGACACAGGGAGGGACCCCTGGGGGGGCCGGGAAATGGGGGTCAGGGTGGGGGGACACAGGGAGGGACCTTTGGGATGGGAACCCCAAGGTGCCCCAGGGATGGGACCCAAGGATCTACTGGAGATGGGACCCCAAGGTGCCATGGGCATGTGACCCCACGAGGCTGGGGGTCCCCTGGGTGTCCCTGGGTGTCCCTGGGGGTCCCGACCTGTCCTCCTCAGGGATGTGCAGGGCCATCATCTGCAGCGGCTCGGAGCACTCCACGGCCCAGCCCTGGCGCTCGCCCAGCCGGGCGCTCTCCACGGCCAGGTACTCGGTGGGCATGCGGCTCCAGGTGACCGGGCTCAGGTGCTGGATGACCAGCCGGGGCGGGCACTGCGGGGCCGGGTTCTGCCGCTCGCTGCTGAACATGGCCGCCGAGATGGGCATGATGTTCTGGGGGGGCAAAACGGGGCTGTCAGGGGGCCGGGGGACCACCAGAGAACCCCCAGCACCACCAGAGGTGCCAGGTCACCCTGCTGACCCCCAGGACCTCCCTCCATAGCCCCCAACACCCCCAGGCCCTCCTCGTTGCACCTTGCAGCCCCTCCACCCCCTCCACAGTTGCCCCCCAGCCCCTTCCCACCCCCAAACGCTGGGTGGGGGTCGCAGGCCTCACCTTGAGCTTGCCCAGCTCGAACTGGAGCACGTTTTGGGTGGTGGGCAGCACGAACACCGCCGGGAACAGCTTGGTGTTGGGCTCCACCTGCGGGGCAGCGGCACCGTGAGACCCCCGGGGCGGGGTGGGACCCCCCGGGACCCCCCTGGGACCCCCGGAGCCTCCCCGGGGGGCACAGCTCACCTGGAAGAAGGTGTTGATCTCCTTGCCGTTGGCAGTGAAGGTCATGAGCCCCGTGGCCAGGTCCACCAGGCAGCCGATGACCAGGTCGGTGTGGGACACCCTGGCCTGCTGCGCGGGGGCCGCAAACTCCCCCCCCCACACCATGTAGCAGTTGCTGCGCTTGATGCTGGGGGGGGACAGAGGGGTGAGACCCCCACCGACCCCCCCCGGGACCCCCAGAGCCTGGAACCCTCCCCTGCTTCGGGGGGGTCACGTTCTGTGGGGCTGTGGAAAGGAATCCTGTTTTGGGGTCCCATTTCGGGGTCCCATTTTTGGGGTCCCATTCTGGGCTCCCATTCTGGGCTCCCATTTTTGGGGTCCCACTTCGGGGTCCCATTTCAGGGGGGTCCCATTTTGGGGTCCCATTTCAGGGTCCCATTTCAGGAGGGTCCCGTTTTTGGGGTCCCATTCTGGGCTCCCATTTCAGGGTCCCATTTCAGGAGGGTCCCGTTTTTGGGGTCCCATTCTGGGCTCCCATTTCAGGGTCCCATTTCAGGAGGGTCCCATTTTGGGGTCCCATTCTGGGCTCCCATTTCAGGGTCCCATTTTGGGGTCCCATTTTTAGGGTCCCATTTTTAGGGTCCCACTTCAGGAGGGTCCCGTTCTGGGCTCCCATTTCAGGGTCCTGTTTTGTGGTCCTGCTCTGGGGGTCTTGTTTGGGGTCTCATTTTGGGGGTCCCGCTCTGGGGGTCCCATTTTGGTATCCCACTTCAGGGTTCCATTTTCGGGTCCCATTTCAGGACCCCATTCTGTGGTCCCACACTGGGGGTCCTGTTTGGGGTCCCTTTTTGGGGTCCCATGTGGGGTCCCCTTTGGGGTCCCATTTGGGCTCCCATTTGGGGTCTCCTTTGGGGTCCCGTGTGGGGTCCCATTTGGGGTCCCCTTTGGGGTCCCGTGTAGGGTCCTGTTTGGGCTCCCATCTGGGGTCCCCTTTGGGGTCCCCTTTGGGGTCCTGTTTGGGCTCCCATTTGGGGTCCCCTTTGGGGTCCCGTGTAGGGTCCTGTTTGGGCTCCCATCTGGGGTCCCGTTTAGGGGCCCATTTGGGGTCCCCTTTGGGGTCCCATGTAGGGTCCTGTTTGGGCTCCCATTTGGGGTCCCCTTTGGGGTCCCGTGTGGGGTCCCGTTTAGGGGCCCATTTGGGGTCCCATGTAGGGTCCTGTTTGGGCTCCCATCTGGGGCCCCCTTTGGGGTCCTGTGTAGGGTCCCGTTTAGGGGCCCATTTGGGGTCCCCTTTGGGGTCCTGTTTGGGCTCCCATCTGGGGTCCCCTTTGGGGTCCCGTGTGGGGTCCCGTTTAGGGGCCCATTTGGGGTCCCCTTTGGGGTCCCATGTAGGGTCCTGTTTGGGCTCCCATTTGGGGTCCCCTTTTGGGGTCCTGTGTAGGGTCCCGCGGGGGGCACCTGTCGTGCACGTTGCCGCGGTCGTCGCCCATGGTGACGGTGACGCTGCGCACCCGCGCCAGCTCGAAGTCGGGGTCGTGCTGGTGGAAGTGGGGGGTGACCCAGCCCACCCAGGCGCTGCCCGGCTCCTGGCCCGCGAACAGCCGCACCGAGTAGTAGTACTGGGGGTGGGGACAGCGTCAGGGACGGGGACAGGGACAGGGGGAACGGGGACGGGGGGAACAGGGACGGGGGGAACAGGGACGGGGGGAGGGAGATAGGGACAGGGAGATAGGGACAGGGACAGGTGGACAGCATCAGGGGACAGGGACAGGGGGAACAGGAGGGACAGGGACGGGGACAGGGAGCCGTAAGGACAGCAGGGGGTTTTGGGGTGCAGGAGGGAGGATTTGGGGTGTAGGGAAGGTCTCGTGGTTTAGGGGTCTTGGTTTTGGGGGGGGTCTCAGGGTGCAGGGGGGGTTTTGGGGGGTCTCGGGGGTCCTGTACCGTGGTGGTGTTCATGGTGACCTCGGGGTTTGGGGGGTTTTGGGGGGTCTGGGGGGTCCCGTACCATGGTGCTGTTCATGGTGACCTCGGGGTTTGGGGGGTTTGGGGGGTTTTGGGGGGTCTCGGGGGTCCCGTACCGTGGTGGTGTTCATGATGACCCCGGGGTTTGGGGGGTTTTGGGGGGTCTCGGGGGTCCCGTACCGTGGTGGTGTTCATGATGACCTCGGGGTTTGGGGGGTTTTGGGGGGTCTCGGGGGTCCCGTACCGTGGTGGTGTTCATGATGACCTCGGGGTCATCGCGCTCGTCGGGCACCACGTCCTCCTCCAGCCGGGGCACGGGAGGGGGCGCGGGGGGGGGCGTGAACGGCGTCTTCCGGCCCTTGAACAGGAACCTGGGGGGCACCAGGGGGGTCACCCCGACTTGGGGACCCTCAGGGACCCCCAGGGAGCCCCCAACACGCAGGGAACCTCCAACAGCCTGGGGACACTCAGGGATCCTCAGGGACCCCCAGGGATGGGTGCCACCCCCTTTTGGGGACCCTCAGCCATCGGGACCCCCCCCCCTCACCCCCTTCTCGTCTTGCTCTTCTCGGTGGTCGCGTCCTTCTCGTTCTCGCCGCGGGGCTGCTCCCGCGGGGCCGCTGCCGGGGGGGCCCCCCCGGGCCCCTTCTCGGTGCCCTCGTCGCCCTCGGCGCTGCGGGGCCCGGCCGAGCGCCGCAGCCGCTCGAACTCGGACAGGGGCTCGGCCGCCACGTCCTCGGGGGGCTCCGGGGGGGGCGCCTGGGGCAGGGGGGTGGCGCCGGGGGTGCAGCGGAACGTGGGGTGGAACTGCACCGGGAGGCTGAGGCGCAGGAACAGCAGCTCGGGGGGCGCGGCCGGGGTGCCGGGGCTGCGGTGCGCCAGGCGCAGGCACGGCGGCGCGTCCACGGTGCCGTCCAGGCGCGTCACCTGCGGGGTGCCAGGGGTGCCAGGGGAGCCCCGGCCTGGGGACCCGCGGGGATGGGGAACCCGCGGGGACGGGGAACCCTCGGGGATGGGCGTCACCCTGTTCTGGGGACCCTCGGGGATGGGTGTCACCCTGCCCTGGGGACCCCTGGGCATCACCCTGTTCTGGGGGGCCTTTGGGGACTTTCAGGGACTCCCTCAACACCCTGAAGCCCCCCCAGACCCTTTCTTGCCCCTCACCTCGAGCTGGGGGTGCTGGGAGGGCACTGGGATGAACTGGGGCAGGCTGGGGCTGAGCTGGGGGTGCTGGGAGGACACTGGGATGAACTGGGGCAGGCTGGGGCTGAGCTGGGGGTGCTGGGAGGACACTGGGATGAACTGGGGCAGGCTGGGGCTGAGCTGGGGGTGCTGGGAGGACACTGGGATGAACTGGGGCAGGCTGGGGCCGAACCAGAGGGCGATGGGGCGCTTCATGGGGACCCCTGGGGACCCCGAATCCACCACCCCACGCGCCAGGCACCCCCCCAGCCCCTCACCTCGAGCTGGGGGTGCTGGGGGGGCACTGGGACGAACTGGGGCAGGCTGTGGCTGAACCAGAGGGCGATGGGGCGCTTCATGTTGATGGCGAAGGGCTCGTAGCCCTCCTGCAGGCCGCAGATGCCGAAGTAGCGCAGGGTGCCCACGTCCTGGCCCAGGTTCAGGTGCCCCTCCTGCCCCAAACCCAGGCTGCACACGGGGACAAAGCCTGGGGGGCACGGGGGGGGTCAGCACCGCGACCCCCGCCCACCCCAGAGCCCGCAGACCCACCCATGATCACCCAGGGAGCACAGGGTGCCTCTCTCCCCACCTCCTGCCCCAGCCCCAGGTGGGACCGGGGGGGGGTCTCAGCACCCCGAGCCCACCCTGGGGACCCCCAGTCCGGGCCCCCCCTCACCGTCGGCCACCTCGAAGTCCCTGAAGGCCACCTCGGAGCCGCCGTCGCCGATCAGCACCTCCCCGTTGAGGGTGAAGCTCATGTGGCACTCGCCCAGGTCGATGAGGCAGCCCACCACGTCCCCCGCCTGCCAGGGCCGCCCGAAGGACTCGCCCCCCACGTGCCACCGCTGGGCCTGGGGGACACGGGGGACACAGAAGGTGATGGTTGCACTTGGGGACCCAGGGGGACATGGCGAGATTGGGGGTCACAGGTCCCAATGGGCTCAGGGTGTCCCTGGATGTCCCTGTGGGGTCCCAGGCTGTCCCTGAGTGTCCCCGCGTGTCCCTGCGTGTCCCGGGGGTCCCAGGCTGTCCCCGTGTGTCCCCGCGTGTCCCCGCGTGTCCCTGCTTGTCCCAGGCTGTCCCTGAGTGTCCCTGTGGGTCCTGGGGGTCCCAGGCTGTCCCAGCGTGTCCCTGAGTGTCCCTGAGTGTCCCCGAGTGTCCCAGGCTGTCCCTGTGTGTCCCTGTGGGTCCCAGGCTGTCCCTGCGTGTCCCTGTGTGTCCCTGCGTGTCCCTGCGTGTCCCTGAGTCTCCCCGAGTGTCCCAGGCTGTCCCTGCGTGTCCCAGGCTGTCCCAGGCTGTCCCTGTGTGTCCCTGCATGTCCTGGGGGTCCCAGGCTGTCCCTGCGTGTCCCTGTGGGTCCCAGGCTGTCCCTGTGTGTCCCGGGGGTCCCAGGCTGTCCCCGCGTGTCCCTGGGTGTCCCTGCGTGTCCCCGCGTGTCCCTGCTTGTCCCTGTGTGTCCCTGTGGGTCCCTGCTTGTCCCAGGCTGTCCCTGTGTGTCCCTGCGTGTCCCTGTGGGTCCCAGGCTGTCCCTGTGTGTCCCTGTGTGTCCCTGCTTGTCCCCGCGTGTCCCTGCTTGTCCCTGTGTGTCCCTGTGGGTCTCTGCTTGTCCCAGGCTGTCCCTGTGTGTCCCTGCGTGTCCTGGGGGTCCCAGGCTGTCCCTGCGTGTCCCAGGCTGTCCCTGCGTGTCCGGGGCCGGCCGGGCCTCACCCGGTGCCCGTTGAAGACGAAGGCCATGTCGTCGGCGCCCAGCTCGGTGTCGGGGCGCAGCCCGGGCCGGGCCCAGCCCACGCGCATCTCTCCGGGGGTCACGGCCTCGAACTCGAAGTACCACTTCCCGCTGCGCACGGCCGAGCCCCGCTCCGCCCGGAACAGCCGCGGCCGGGGGGCGCGGGGGCCCCCCGGGGGGACGCCCTGCGAGGCTGGGGGGAGATAGAGGGGTCGGCACCCCAAAACGGGACACGGAACCCCACAAACGGCACCCGGAGACCCCCCCAAGAGCCCCTCAGAGTGTCCCCAAAGCCCCCAAAAGTCCCTCAAGGAGCTCTCAGATGTCCCCCAAAGGCTGGGTGACCGCCCCGAGCACCCCCCAAGGGGTTGGTGTCCCCCTGAGCCCCCCCACTCACACGTTTCCTGGTTGGGCGCCCTCCAAACCCCTCCAAAATGTCCCCAGGCTCCCTTCAAAGCCTCACAAAGGTCCCCAAAGGGCCACCAAAGCCTCCCTGACCCCTGGCAGCCCCCCCAGCCCCGCACTCACGCGTCTCCTGGTCGGGGGGCTCGATGTTGTAGCCGTAGCCCAGCAGGGTCCGCACGGCCTGGCAGAGGCTCTCGCGGTTGGTGGCCTTTGTCCCCTCGTCCAGCAGGTTGTAGGGGACCAGCCGCGGGTTCCGCTTGTTCTTGATGTCCTGGGGCGGGGGGACACGGGGCTCAGGGGCGTGGGGACACCGGGACCCCCCCACGGGCGCGGGGACACGGCCAGGGGACGCAGGGCCCTGACACCACGGGGGCTTTTTGGGTGTCAGGGGTGGGGGGGGGTCCCCACCTGGGTGGTGCTGTAGGTCCAGCCCTGCTGGACCCTGTCCCGAGCCCACACGTTGTGGCCGTTCTCGGCCAGGCGATCGACCAGGGTCAGCTGGGCCGGCGTGAGCCGCACGTGCGACAGGTCCAGCGGCGCCGGCTTGTACCCGTTGGACATCGTGTACCTGGGGGGGATGGACACACCTGTGGGACCCCCCCCGGGGCACCCCGGGACCCCCAGAACTCCCCCCACCCATGGGGACCCCAAAAAGGACCCCCTGAACCTCCTCAGGGGTCTCCAAAGTGGGACATTCCCAACGCAACGGGGCCATCCCAACCCAACCTGGCACCTGCTGGACACGGTGGGAATGGGGGGACACACCTGTGGGACCCCCCCCCATGGGGACCCCAGGAAGGACCCCCAGAAGCTCCTCCAGGACCCCAAAACTGGGACTTCCTAGACTGGGATGCCCCCAAACTGGGACTCCACTTTAAGGACCCCAAATTGGGATGTCAAACTGGAAGTTCCCCACAGAGACCCCCCCAAACTGAGATCCCCCCCACCCCTCCAGCCCCCTCCCCAACCCCTCCCAGCCCCCCAAACCCACGTTTTGGGCAGTTTGATCTTCTTGAGGTTCTCCTCGGCCTTCTCGTCCGCCATCCCCACGTGGCAGCCCAGGGCCAGCAGCGTCCTGGGGACACCCCAAAAAATCAGCACCCCCAACTCTGGGGCGTTCGGGGTCGGGGACACCCCCCAAACCCCTCCTACCCCAAATCCAGGGGTGCCCAGCAGTATCCTGGGGACACCCCAAAATCGGGACGCCCCAAAATCAGGAGCCCCCCTTCAGATCCAGAGGGCTCAGAATGAGAGGGGACCCCAACCCTGCCCCATTTTGGGGTGATACCCCAAAAGCCCCCTCCCCAAACCCACCCACCCTTTCCCAGGGGGTTTCAGGGACCCCCCACGAAGAGGGGGGACCCCCAAACTCTCTCCGTGCCCCCCTTACTTGAGGGTCTCCCCCGACATCTGGAGGTTGTAGCCGCGCTCGGGCTCGGGGAGGTTGTGGAAGCTCAGCAGACAGGGGTGCAGGCGCTGCACGTCATCCCGCACCTGGGGCACCCCAAAAACGCATCCTGGGCATGGGCACCCCCCCACTGGGACCCCCCCCCAGCCAGGGACCCCCCAAAAAGGGCCCCAACCCTGGGGGGAGCTCCAAAAGGATCCACCAAAAGGACCCCGGTGCAGCCAGGGATCCCCTCAAAGGACCCAAACACTGGGGAACCTCAAAACAGGGCCCCAAATAGGGGCAACCCCAGGTCTGGGAGCCCCAAAAGGGGATCCCGGCTCTGGGGACCGATCTAAAATACCCCAAAGAGGAATTTCGGGGTGCTGGGGGGGGCTTTGGGGCCCCCCACTCACAGGCCCGTAGGTCCAGCCCTGCTCGATGCGGGTCAGGGCCAGAGTCGGGGGTGGGTTTGGGGTGGTTTGGGGGATTTTGGGGGTTCCCTGGGGGGTTTTGGGGCTCCCTGGGGAGGTTTGGGGTCCCCCACTCACAGGCCCGTAGGTCCAGCCCTGCTCGATGCGGGTCAGGGCCCAGAGCTCGTGGATGTTCTCCGCCAGCTTCTCCCGGATGCGCTCCAGGTGTGGGGGCAGCACGATCTGGGGGGGACAGGGGGCGTTGGACCCCCGAGGCCCCCCAAAACCTCCTTCACCCCCCCCAAAATCCTTTCCCAACCTCTTCAAGCCCCCACAAATTCACCTCCAAGCTCCCCAACATCTCCCAAAATCCCCCTCTATTCCCTCCAAACACCCTCCATCACCCCCAAACCCCCTCCATCCCCCCAAAGCCCCTCCCAACCATCCCAAACCCCCTCCATCCCCCCAAAACGCCTCCCAACCACCCCAATCCCCTCTCCATCCCCCCAAAACCCCTCCCAACCACCCCAATCCCCTCTCCATCCCCCCAAAACCCCTCCCAATGCCCCCAAACCCCCCTCCATCCCCCAAAACTGCTCCCAATCCCCTCTCCATCCTCCCAAAACCCCTGCCAACGCCCCCAATCCCCTCTCCATCCCCCTAAAACCCCTCCCAACCATCCCAATCCCCCCTCGATCCCCCTAAAACCCCTCCCAAACCCTCCTCCATTCCCCCAAAACCCCTCCCAAACCCTCTCCATGCCCCCAAAACCCCTCCCAACACCCGCAATCTCCCATCCATCCCCCTAAAACTGCTCCCAACACCCCAAACCCCCCTCCATCCCCCCAAAGCCCCTCCCAACCATCCCAAATCCCCTCTCCATCCCCCTAAAACCCCTCCCAACACCCCCAATCCCCCCTCGATCCCCCCAAAACCCCTCCCAATCCCCCCTCCATCCCCCCCAGAACACCCTCGGCAGCCCCCCCGCGCACCTGGCAGGTGTCCACGGGGCAGGGGGTGAAGGCGGTGTGGGGCAGGGCGCGGGTGGGCCCCAGGAGGCTGCGGGCTCCGGGCGGGGCCGAGCCCCGGTACGCCGTGAGGGGCTCCAGGCGCAGCCGCTCGCGGGGCAGCAGCGCCTCGGCGCAGGGCGCGTACCCGGGCGGGGGCACGAACCGGAACTCCCCGTGCCGGCCCCCCAGCAGGAACCGCAGCCTGGGGGGAACAGGGACACCCCCAGTGACCCTCGGACCCCATAGGGATCCCCTTTAACCCCCCCACCCAGCGGGAACCGCAGCCTGGGGGGAACAGGGACACCCCGAGTGACCCGAGTGACCCCACAGGGACCCCCTTTAACCCCCTCACCCAGCAGGAACCGCAGCCTGGGGAGAACAGGGACACCCCGAGTGACCCCCGGACCCATAGAGACCCCACAGGGATCCCCTTTAACCCCCTCACCCAGCGGGAACCGCAGCCTGGGGGGCACGGGGACACCCCGAGTGACCCACAGAGACCCCACAGGGATCCCACAGGGACCCCAAGCATCACCCCCGCCCCCCTTCCACCCTCCCCAAAAGGAGCCAGAGCCTGGGGGGACACCCCGAGTCACCCCCTCAGTGTCTCCCCTTCTAGGAGCCCCTCCACCCCTTCCAGTGCCCCCTTTAGGGGTCCCACACCCCAATTCCCCCAGACCCTTTAGGGGTCCCAGGCTCCTCCCAGCCCCCTCCTTAGGGGTCCCACCCCCCAATTCTGGGGTGTCCCCCCCTCACCGGACCCCCGCCGAGAAGCTGGCCACGGGGGTGAAGAGGGTGTCCAGGTTGAAGCCCTCGAGGACGCCCTGCACGGGGGCCCCGTTGAGGCGGAAGGAGGCGCTGGGGACCCCCAGGTCCAGGCAGCAGCTGACCACGTCCCCCTCGGCCAGCGCCCGGCGCTGTGGGGACCCCACGGCCTTGGGGACACCCCCTGGGAGGGACAGAGGGGTCAGGGGGGTCAGAGGGCTCAGGGACACGGGGGATCGGGGCAGCTGGGGGGTCCCAGGGTGCCGGGGGGTGTCGCAGGTGTCCCCTCACCTGTCCACAGGTGGAGGCCGTCGAAGGCGAAGGAGTTGAGGTCATCGCCGGCGCCGTTGCCCCCCCAGCCCGCGCCCCCGCCCGGGGCGGGCCGGAAGCCCCCGGCCGCCCCCCAGCCCACCCTCAGGTGGGTGGGCACGGGGGTCACGAAGGGCTGCACCCGCTCCACGGCCACCTCGAAGTACCAGCAGCGGAACTGCGTCGAGCCCGGCGCCGTCCCCACAAACAGGTTGGGGCGCACGCTGCAACGGCGGGGGGGGGGTCGGGGAGGGGGGGACACGCCCTTGGGAGCCCCAGATCCCACCCCGAGAACCCCAAATCCTACCCCAAGGGCGCCCAGACGCTCCCCAGGAGCAGCCCGAGGTCCTCCAGGAACATCTCAAGAGCTTCCAGGAGCACCTCACCCACCTCCAAAAACCCTAAAACCTCCATACTGCCCAAAAACCCCTCAAAACCGCCCTAACTCCCGTTCCATGACCCCCAGACCCACCCCAAACCCCCAGCACCCCTTCAAGGCCCCCCCAAACCCCCCAAGACACCCCGCAAGGTCCTCCAGGAACACCTCAAGAGCTTCCAGAAGCACCTCAACAACCTCCAGATTGCCCCAAAACTGCTCAGAACCTCCCCAAACGCCCGTGACTGCCCTCCCCAGGACCCCCCGGCCCCCGAAGCCCCCCGGTCCCCCCCAGAGCCCACCTGGTGACGTAGTTGATCATGCCGGTCTGCAGCAGGAGGTCGCGGCGCGGCAGCAGGTTCTCGGTGATGAGGTTCTGGTTGGAGCGCACGGCCACGGCGTTGCACACGCACAGCGAGCACAGCACGTCCAGCACCTGCCAGGACGCAGCCCTGAGCACCCCTGAGCACCCCTGGGGACACCTGGGGACACCTGGGGACACCTGGGGACACCCAGAGCCCTGCCCACCTTGTGGTTGCGGCCGTGCTTGTCCAGCAGGGAGATGATGGACTTGATGTGGTTCTCCTGGATGATGTTCAGCACCTCGGGGCTCTCGATCAGGACGCAGTACAGCACCTCCAGGATGCCTGAGGTGTGGGGCAGCCCCACAGCAGGGGGGTCAGACCCATAGGAGAGACCCCAGACCCATAGGAGAGACCCCAGACCCATGGGAACCTCCTCAGCCTCCAAGCAGGGTCTTCAGCCCCCCGAAGGTCCCCGGCTCCTGCCCCATGGTGGGTTCTCAGCCCCACAGAACCAGCACAAGCCCCATGTGAGAACCAACCCCCCCCAGCCCCATGGCCGCCCCACTGACCCGAGGAGGCTTCCAGCCTGTCCAGTTTGCTGACCAGCCAGTCCAGGTTGGTGGAGAACAGGGCGCAGTTGGCTCGGTTCCCTCGGATCAGCGAGGCTGGGGGGACATGGGGGGTCAGCGACCCACGGCCCTGCCCCACAGACACCCCACACCCTGCCCCACAGACACCCCACACCCTGCCCCACAGCATCCCAGAGCACTCACCCTGCCCCCTAACACCCCATAGCACCCCACACCCTGCCCCATAGCACCCCACACCCTGCCCCACAGCACCCCACAGCACTCACCCTGCCCCCTAACACCTCACAGCACCCCACACCCTGCCCCATAGCATCCCACAGCACTCACCCTACCCCCTAGCACCTCACAGCACCCCACACCCTGCCCCACAGACACCCCACGCCTGCCCCATAGCACCCCATCCTGACCCAGACATCCCACATCTGCCCCACAGCCCCCCGTGTGTGCCCCACGGCCCCCCGTGTGTGCCCCACGGCCCCACCCAGCAGCTCGTAGAGCAGGTTGACGATCTCCTTCCAGGCGGCCGCCGCCTCCTCCCCCGCGGCCTCCCCGAACTGCGCCGCGGTGCTGTAGGCGCTCAGCCGGTCGATGCAGCTCAGCACCAGCGTCAGCATCCCCTGCGGCCCGGGGAGGGGGCGTGAGACCCCCGATGGGACCCCCAGAAGCCCCCCCGGGACCCCCAAATAGGGACACACACCCTGGGACTCCCCCAAGGACCCAGAGACCCCCCCCAGCACCCTGGGACCCCCGAACTGGCACCAGTGCCAGCATCCCCTGCAGCCCGGGGGCCACTGTCAGAGCCTTCCCGGGACCCCCAAACCGCGACACCCCCAACGCCGGGACCCCCACTCCGGGACACCTCCCCGGACCTTCGTGATCCCCCTGTGACTCCCAAATCTGGGGAGGGGGCCCGGGGGTCACATCTGCTGGAAGAGGAGGCAGCCCCAGAGCGCCGGGACCTGGCAGCGCCCCCAGACTCCGCCAGCGCCCGGACCCCCCCGGGCACCCACGGCCCCATTTAGCCCTGAGGGCCCCGAATTGGGGGGGGTCCCGGGGGTCGCACCTCCTGCTGGAAGAGGCTCTGGCGGGCCCGCAGGGCGCGCAGGCGGCCCTGGCGCTGCTCGTGGCGCAGCTCGGGCGGCGGCGGCTCGAAGTACCCGATCAGGTCCCGCAGGCTCAGGATGACGGCGGCGATGGGCAGCGCGGGGGGCGGCGACCCCCGCGGGCGGCCCTGCAGGCTGTCCAGGCTCCTGGGGCGGGGGGGCACGGAGGGGTCAGACTGCCAGGACCATCCTAACAACCCCCCCAGGACTCCCCAAGACCCCCGGACGTCCCCCCGACCACCCCAGAAGCCCCAGACCCGATAAAGGCTCCGCAGTGCTGAAAATCATCCCCATGGCCCCCCAGCCCCAGGACCCCCCAGGACCCTCTGCCACCCCCAGGACCCCCCAGGCCCCCCCAGACCTGATGAAGGTCCCGTAGAGCCCCGTGGTGCTGAAGACCATCCGAGCTGCCTGCGACTCCTGGCGCTGGGAGCGGGTCAGGGTCAGCGCGTCGTCCATGTGCCCCTCCTGGTGCAGGATGGCCTGGGGGGGACGGGGGGACGAGGAGGGGTCAAGGGGGACCCCCAAACCCTCAGGGACCTCCCAGGGAGAAGACCCCAAACCCACACAAACGCCCCCAGACCCACACAGAGCCATAGGGAACCCCGCAGAGCTATAGGGACACACAGGGACCCCCACAATCCATGTGCCCCTCCTGGTGCAGGATGGCCTGGGGTGGGGGGAAGAGAGGGTCAAGGGGGGCCCTCGAACCCCTAGAGACCCCCCCTGAACCCACAGGGACCCCCAAAACTCTCAAAGACACCCCAAAAAGCATTCCAGAATCTCTCTAGAGCCATCCCAGTGCTGCTGGGAGTCCTGAACCCCCTTCAAAACCCCCCAACATCCCCCCAAAGCCCCCCAGAGCCACCCCAGCACGTTTGGAGGAGCCCCAAAGACCCCCGAGACCCTCCTAAACCCCAAAGAGCCCCTCAAAGACACCCCAAAGCCCGCCTAGACCAATCTTAGCGCCTCTTGGAGCTCTCAAAAGCCCTTAAACCCCTCCGAAACTCCCCGAACTCCTCCCCCAAGCCCCCTTAGAGCCCCCTCCGCGGCGATTTTGGGGACCCCCCGAGCCCACCTTCCTCTTGAGCAGCCCGAGGCGCTGGGCCTTGGGGTCGGGGGCGGCGTAGGTGACCCAGAGCCCGCTGTTCCCGTGCTGCAGGAAGCAAAGGGACTCCCCGTACTTGATCTCGGGGGGCCCCATGCCCTCGATGTCCCTTTTGGGGGTCGTCTCCAGCTTCTCCTGCGGGATTGGGGGGCACAGGAGGGGTCAGGGGGACCAGGGTGGGGACCGGGATCCACACAGGGACAGGGAGCAGGATGGGGACGGGGATAAAGAGCAGGACAAGGTCAGGATGGGGACTCGGGGCAGGTTGGGGACAGCTGGGGACATCCCGGTGGCATCGGAAACACAGGAGCAGAAGGCGGCCACGTGCGTGGGGGGACAGGGATGGGGACAGGGAGCAGGATGGGCAGCAGGACCGGGTTGGGGACACGCTGGGGACACTCTGGGGACACTCCCACCTTGGAGGCCCGGAAGCAGAAGGTGGCCACGCGCGTGTTGGCCGCGGACGCCTCCACCATGGCCAGCCCGGCGGCCTCGGTCAGCGCCAGGTAGCGGCCCGTGGTGACGTGGCGCAGGCGGAAGGGCTGTCCCCAGCGCAGGTGGCTCCCGCTCCAGCTGCGGGAAGCACGGAGGGGACACCGCTGTCACCGGGGGGCTCCGGGACACCGGGATGGGTCACAGGGACACGGGGACATGAGGAGATGTGGGGAGGTGACACCGCGATAGGACATCGGGACAGGGGCACACAGCTACAACGTGCCAAGGACACCCCAGGACCCCAAGCCCCCACTGGGGCTCCACAGGGGGACCCCACACAGTGTCCTGGGGGGGTGGTGGCACCTCGGGACCCCCCGTGTCCCCCCGTACCTGATGCGCAGGGGCTCGAGGCGCCACAGGGACCTGGCGTGGGTGCACACGGCACCGCCCTCGTAGTTGACAACGCTGCTGCAGGTGACAGGGGGGGTCAGCGGCTTGGGGACATCCCCGTGTGTGCCCCCACCCCAATTGTGGGGCCGCCCCACCTGCGCTCCTCGCCCTGCTCGGGGGCCGTGGGGGTCAGGCACTCGTCCATGTGGCCGTGGAACAGGCGCATGACGTGGCCGCCGGTGACGTAACCTGGGGGGGAGACACAGGGGGGTCAGGGTGTTGGGGACACCCTAAGGGACCCCCCCGCGCAAGTCTGGGGTCCCTCAGGAGTCACCTTCCTCGGAGCCGGAGCAGATGGGGTTCATGTTCCACAGGGTCTGCATGAAGGAGGCGTCGACCTGGAGCTCCCCAGAGGCCGTGGAGAGGTGCTGGGACACAGGTGGGACACAGGTGGGTCATGGGGGGACATGGCAGGGGGACAGGGGGGTCTCCCTGGAGGCCACAGGGGCTGAGATATGGGCGGTCATGGGGGGATGTGTGTGTCTGCCACGTGTGACATGCAGGGGACACATACAGGACACGGGAGCACACGAGGGGACACGGGGTGACCCCCAACACCCCTCCACGTCCCCCTTGTGTCTTTATCCCAGGCATCTCTCAGAGGAGATGCTGACCACGACCAGGTCGGGGGGTGGGGGATCCCTGTGTCCCCATGTCCCCACGTGTGTCCCCACATGTCCCCCCGTGTCCCCACATGTCCCCCCGTGTCCCCACATGTCCCCCCGTGTCCCCCCGTACCAGGTATCTCTCGGACGAGACGCTGACCAGGATCAGGTCGTCGCCCACCCGAACCTTCTCTCCCTCCGAGCGCTGCTTGGACGCCGGGTGCATCGTCCACCAGCACGCCTCGCCTGGGGGCACCTCAAATCAGCACCCCCAAAACCGCGGGGGGACCCCCAAAACTCCGGGAGGACCCCCGGAATCAACACCCCCGAGCTGGGGGACCCCGGGAAGCTCAGGGTCCCCCCCTTTACCTGCGGCGTCCTTCTGCAGCCCCACGTCGAAGGCCAGTTTGTCGGTGACCGAGCGGGAGGTGGTCAGGCAGCTCAGGTACTGGGGGGACACACCCCGTTATTGGGGGGCCCCCAAAGCCCCCCCGAGCCCCCTCAAACCCCTCCAGATCCCCCAAGCCCCTCACGATCCCCTCCAAAACCCCCCACGGCCCCCCAAACTCACCATGCCGCTGTGCGAGTGTCTCAGCAGAATGGCGTGGCCGTAGAGCAGCGTCCGGTGACCCCCACCCTGAGAGGACTTGGGGGGCACAGGCGGGTCAAGGGGGGGACCCCAAAATCCCCCGATGCCCTCAGAAAAAAATCTGAACCCCATAAAAATTCCTGGGGGCTCCATGAGTCAGAGAGAGCCCCTTGTGCATCGCACCCCCCTTGTTTTGGGGTCTCCCCGTGTTGGGGTCTCAAGTGCATCGCACCCCCCCTGTTTTGGGGTCCCCCCTTGTTTTGGGGTCTCCTGTGCATCGCACCCCCCCTGTTTTGGGGTCTCCCCGTGTTGGGGTCTCAAGTGCATCGCACCCCCCCTGTTTTGGGGTCCCCCCTGTTTTGGGGTCTCCCCGTGTTGGGGTCTCCTGTGCATCGCACCCCCCCTGTTTTGGGGTCCCCCCTGTTTTGGGGTCTCCCCGTGTTGGGGTCTCCTGTGCATCACTCCCCCCCTGTTTTGGAGGGCACCGTGCCTCGGACCCCCCCTCGTGTCGGGGTCCCCTCATGGTGGAATCCCCCCATACTGGGGACTCCTCTGATGTTGGGGTCCCCAATTCCAGGGTCCCACCCCACATTAGGGGTCCCCCTCATGTCAGGGTCAGCCCGTGCCGAGATCCCCAATTTCAGGGTCGCCCCATTGAAGTCCCCACAAATTTGGGGTTCCCAGTTTTGGGAATCCCCCTAATATTGAGGGTCTCCCATTTTGGGCCCCCCCACCATATGGAGGTTTTCCCCAAAGTGGGATCCCAAATTTCAGGGTCTGGGTCCCTGATTGCGGGGTCCCCCATGTCGGGATCCCCAGTGGATCGGGGATCCCCTGATTGCGGGGTCCCCCATGTCGGGATCCCCAGTGGATCGGGGATCCCCCCATTCGGGGTCTCCCCCCGCTCCTCCCGCCCGCGCTCACACTTTGGGGTCCATGCGGAGTTTGGGGGGCTGTGGATGGATGGGATGGGGGGGCACACCCGGACACCTGGGTCCATGCGGGGGGGGGGGGGTGCGGGGTGGGCAGAGCCCCCCAGAATTTGGGTGGGGCAGAAGAGGGGGAGGAGGAGGAGGAGGAGGAGGAGGAGGAAGGGAGTGATGAAGGTGAGGATGAGGATTTGGGGTTCGGGGGGTCACTGCACCACAGTGGCACCTACCCACTTATCCAGATCGACCCCCTGGGTGGGCGGGGGGAGAGAAGAGGGGGGTCACGGGGGGCTGCGACCCCCGCCAAAACACCAGGGACCCCCAAACCTCCCCAGGGACCCCAAAAACTCTTCCAGGAACCCCGAAATCTTCAGGTCTCTAAACACATCCCTCCCCCCGCAGGATCCTAGACCCCCCCCAGGACACCTAACCCCTCCAGCCCCCCAGGACCCCCTCAGATGGCCCCAAAACCCCACCAAGACCCCCAAACCCCACCCCAGCAACCCCCAGCATCCTAAAACCCCTCTAGGGCCCCTCAAATCCACCCTCCAGGACCCCAAAATCCCTTTTTAAGGAGCTAAAACCACCTCCAGTGCCCCCCCACCCCCGCGGGACCCCTCGGGGGCCCCCCAAAATTCCCGGCGGGAGCCCAGACGCACCTCGCCGCCCATGTCGGAGCTGTTGGCGAGCATCTCCTGCAGCGCCCGCACCGACAGCGACTGCTCCAGCACGAAGCAGCACACGGCCAGGTCGGGGGGGACATTCTGGGGACAACGGGGGGGCCGCGGGTCACGGGGGACCCCCGGCACCCTCGGGACCCCGGCACGCCCCCACCCCAGAACCCAGGGGATGCCCCCAGACCCCATCTCTGGGTCTCCCGGTCCCTAAACCCTCCCTCAGCGCCCCCCAACCCCCCCAGGCCCGGGGTTCCCCGGGGTCCCCCGGCCCCCCAAGCGCTGCCCCCGGATTTGGGGAGCCCCCCGGAGCTGGGAGGGGTCTCACCTGTGCGTTGGAGGTGGGCTCCAGGGAGCACAGGCGGTTCCCGAAGCCCTCCACCGACAGGCAGAGCTTGAGCTGCTCCTTCAGCAGCGTCGTGGTGCACTGCAGGACCACCTCGTCATCCTGGGGGGCAAAGGGGGGGTCAGCACCCCAAAATACCCCCAGAACCCCAAAATATCCCCCCAGAACCCCAAAATACCCCCAGCACGTCCCTATGGCACCCCATGGCCCCCGCCGTGTCCCTGTGGGACCCTCAGGGGTGGGGTGGCACTGCAGGACTCCCTCGTCGTTCTGGGGGGGCAAAGGGGGGGCTCAGCACCCCAAAATATCCCCCAGAACCCCAAACCCCCCCACGGTACCCCTGGGTGCCCCAAACCCTATGGGGGGAAAAGGTCAGGACCCCCTGGGCACCCCCAAACCCGAACAGGGGGGGTCAGGACGCCTTGGGTGCCCCCCAAATTCTACAGGGGGGCGTCAGGACCCCCTGGGTGCCCCTGTCCCCCCCTCCCCCCAAAGGAGTGCGGCCCCCCTTCCCCCCCCCCACCTGCTCCCGTCACTCGGGGCCCCCCCGGAATGGGGGGGGGAGGGGGCGGATTCCACCCGCGGGCCGGGGATGCCGGGGGGGGGGTGGGGGAGGAGGGTCCGTGACTCAGTTTCCCCTCCCAAAATCCCCTCCCCAAATCCGCTGAGCTCAGCATTTCCCATGACACCCCCCCCCCCCCCACCACCAAGGTCACCCCTTGCCCCCTCCCCCAATTCCCCTGGTCTAATTTTGAGGCCAAACTGGGAGAAACTGGGACAGAGCAACTGGGACGCCCCTCCCCCTACCGCCCCTTCCCCCCGGGGGGGATCTGGTGTCGCCCCTCCCCCCCCAGCAGCTGCTCCCCCTCCCCCCCCCCCCGGTGTTACTTTTTTGGGAGCCCGGGACAGGTGGGGGGAGGGGTGAGGTGACCCCCCCTTCCCAGTGCTCCTCCCAGTTCATCCCAGTATCTCCCAGTGGCCCCAGTTTCCCTCCCCAGCACCTCTCAGTACTCCCAGGCCCCCTCGTTTTGTTCCCCCCAGTTCTCCCAGTATCTTCTCCCAGTCCGCCCAGTTTCCTCTGCCAGTCCTCCAAGTTTTTTCTCCCAGTATCTCCCAGTTTCCTTTCCCAATTCCTGCTCTATCCCCAATTCTGCTCCCCCAAATCCTCCGTTTCCCTTCCAGATCCCCCCAGTATCCCCAGTCCTCCTCTCCCAGTTCTCCTGGTTTTCCCCACTCTCCCATTATCTCCCAGTATCCCGTCCCAATTCTCCCAGTTTCCACCCTAGTCCCTCCAGTTCCTCCCCATCATCTCCCAGCTTTTCCCTCCAGTATCCCCCCAGCCCCTCCAGTATCCCCTCCCAATTCTCCCAGTTCCCCCTCCCAGTACCTCCCAGTCTCCCCCCGCCAATTTCTCCCACATTACCTCCCAATTTTCCCGCTTCCACCTCCCCAGTTCTCCCAGTTCCCCCCTCAGTCCCTCCCTCCCCGTGCCCCCCAAGTTCTCAGAGCTTCACCCCCATTCCCTCTCCCAGTCCCCCCCAGAGCCCCCCTCAGCTCCCCGCACCCCTTCCCAGCGCTCCCCAGTCCCTCCCAGTTCTCCCAGTCGCCCTCCCAGTCCCCGCACTCACCGTGCGCAGGAACTGCACATCGTCCTCGCCTTCCCCCTCAGCCATCGCCGCAGCCTCGGCACCCCCGGGGGGACCCGCGGGGGATTCGGGGGGTCCCGGGGGAGTTTTGGGCTGTCCGGGGTGAGGTCTGGGGGGCCCCGAGTGCGGTTTGGGGGGTCCCGAATGGGGGTCGGAGGGTCCCGGGAGCGATCGGGGGGTCCCGGGTGGTGGTCAGAGGTCCCGGGTGGTGGTCAGAGGTCCCGGGGGGTGGTCAAGAGGTCCCAGGCGGGCTCTGGGGGTCCCGTCCCCCCCCCTCGGGTGCTCCCCCCGCCGGTGTCACCGATCGTGTCCCCCCCGTGTCGCGACGGCTCCCGGTGACACCTGCAGCCCCTCCCCCCGTGACGTGAGGGGGAGGCTCCGGGGGGGGCGGGAAACTGAGGCACGGAACGGCCCCGGGTCACCTGCAGGGTCCTGGAGGGGGAAACTGAGGCACGGAACGGCCCCGGGTCACCTGCAGGGGAAACTGAGGCACGGAACGGCCCCGGGTCACCTGCAGGGGAAACTGAGGCACGGAACGGCCCCGGGTCACCTGCAGGGGAAACTGAGGCACGGAACGGCCCCGGGTCACCTGCAGGGGAAACTGAGGCACGGAACGGCCCCGGGTCACCTGCAGGGGAAACTGAGGCACGGACCCCACTCCCGATGTCATCCGGAGGGTCCTGGAGGGGGAAACTGAGGCACGGACCCCTCCCAATGTCATCCGGAGGGTCTTGGAGGGGGAAAGTGAGGCACGGACTCCACTCCCGATGTCACCTGGCTGGTCCTGGAGGGGGAAACTGAGGCACGGACCCCTCCCGATGTCACCTGGAGGGTCCTGGAGGGGGAAACTGAGGCACGGACCCCTCACGATGTCACCTGGAGGGTCCTGGAGGGGGAAACTGAGGCATGGACCCCACTCCCGATGTCATCTGGAGGGTCCTGGAGGGGGAAACTGAGGCACGGACTCCTCCCGATGTCACCTGGAGGGTCCTGGAGGGGGAAACTGAGGCACGGACCCCTCCCAATGTCATCCGGAGGGTCTTGGAGGGGGAAAGTGAGGCACGGACTCCACTCCCGATGTCACCTGGCTGGTCCTGGAGGGGGAAACTGAGGCACGGACCCCTCCCGATGTCACCTGGAGGGTCCTGGAGGGGGAAACTGAGGCATGGACCCCACTCCCGATGTCATCTGGAGGGTCCTGGAGGGGGAAACTGAGGCACGGCCCTTTCCAACCCTCCTCCGGGGTCCCCTCTCGAAGGGGAGGGGAGGTGGGCGGTCCCCCCCAATATCGGGGGGTGCAGCCCTGGGGGTGCCTCTGGCTGTTTAAGAGGAGGGGTCCCCACAGGTCAGCCCAGTTCAGCCCGGTTTTTTTCGGGGGAGGGATTTTAGGGGTGATCCCACCTCCCAGACCCTCCTCAGGGTGGAATTTGAGGGTGTCTCAGACTCACCATGAAAATCCAGGTTGTGGAGATCCCAGAGCAGCATCCCCAGAGTTCTCCACAGGCTCTCCCAGCACAGCCAGAGCTCCTTGGCATGAAGACTCCAAACCCTTCAGAGCACCCCAAAACCCCTCAGTGACCCCCAAAATCCTCTCAGTCACCCCAGCCTCCCTCTTTCCCCCTCACGTTTCCCACCTTTTTTTCCTCTCCCTTTTCCCACCCTTTTTTTCTCCTTTTGCCAGCCTTTTCCCCCCTCACATTTCTGACTCTTTTCCCCTCAGGTTTCCCGCCCTTTCCCCCTCACATTTCTCACCCTTTTTCCCCTCATGTTTTCCCCCCTTTTTCCTCAAGGTTCCCCCCCTTTTCCCCTCACATTTCCCACCCTTTTTCCCCTCCAAGTTCTCACTCTTTTCCCCTCACATTTCCCACTCTTTTCCCCTCACATTTCCCACCCTTTCCCCCCTCACAGTTCTCACTCTTTTCCCTTTACATTTCCCACCCTTTTTCCCCTCACGGTTCCCCCCCTTTTCCCTTTACATTTCCCACCATTTTCCCCCTCACATTTCCCACCCTTTTTCCCCTCCAAGTTCTCACTCTTTTCCCCTCACATTTCCCACCCTTTTTCCCCTCCAAGTTCTCACTCTTTTCCCCTCACATTTCCCACCCTTTCCCCCCTCACAGTTCTCACTCTTTTCCCTTTACATTTCCCACCCTTTTTCCCCTCACGGTTCCCCCCCTTTTCCCTTTACATTTCCCACCCTTTTTCCCCTCACGGTTCCCCCCCTTTTCCCTTTACATTTCCCACCCTTTTTCCCCTCACGGTTCCCCCCCTTTTCCCTTTACATTTCCCACCCTTTCCCCCCTCACAGTTCCCCCCTTTTTCCCCTCACAGTTCCCCCCTTTTTCCCTCACATTTCTCACCCTTTTCCCCCTCACAGTTCTCACTCTTTTCCCCTCACATTTCCCACCCTTTTTCCCCTCACAATCCTCACTCTTTTCTCCTCACGTTTCCCCCCCTTTTCCCCTCACATTTCTCACCCTTTTCCCCTCACAGTTTCCCCCCTTTTCCCCCTCACATTTCCCACCCTTTTTCTCCTCACAGTTCCCCCCTTTTTCCCCTCACGTTTCTCACCCTTTTTCCCCTCACAGATCTCACTCTTTTCTCCTCACGGTTCCCCCCCTTTTCCCCTCACATTTCTCACCCTTTTCCCCTCACAGTTTCCCCCCTTTTCCCCCTCACATTTTTCCCCTCACGGTTCCCCCCCTTTTCCCCTCACATTTCTCACCCTTTTCCCCTCACGGTTCCCGCCATGTTTCCTTGTATTGAGGTGGGGTCTCACACCTCCCTGGCTTTTGGGGTGTGGTCTCTCAGCAGCTGCTGCCGAATTCGAGGGGCTCCCCGCACCCAAATCCCGCCATTCCTCTGCAAGCCACGGGAGCTGATGAGTCACTGCATTGCTGGGCAGCTTTTGGGGGGCATTCCAGGGGTCCCGTGGGGTGCTGTGGGTGTCCTGGGGTCACTACGGGGGCCCTATGGGGTGCTGTGGGGGTTCCAGGGGTGGCTGGGGGGTCCCAGGGGTGCTGTAGGAATCCTAAGGGTGTTGTGGGGGTCCCAGGGGTGGTTTAGGGGTACCACGGAGCGTCCCAGGGGCTGTTTGTGGGGTTCTGAGGGTGATACGGGGATCCCTGGAGTGTTACGGCTGTCCCAGGGGAGTTTTGGGGGGTCTCAGGGGTCCCCCAAACGCTGCAGCCCCTCTCCCCCCCCCTGTCCTGCCCCTCACCCGGGCCTCGGGCCCGGCTCCATCCCACGGGATTTTGTGCTGAGTCCCCCAGATTCCCGGAATTCCCCCAGATTCCCGGAATTCCCCGGGAGCGGCGGGCGGGGGGGGCAGGACAAGGACCCCCCTTGTGCAGCGGGTGCGTGGGGGGGGGATTCCAAAAGGGGGGGTCTCCGTGCTGGGGGTGGGGGGACACGGATCCGCTCCCAGAGCAGCGGCGCAGCGGGAAGCTGCCGGAGGGGAATTTGGGGTGCGGGCTGGGAAAAAGGGGAGCCCACCCTGCCCAGGGTGGTTTGGAGGGGTCTGGAATGGGGTTTGGGGGTGCAATGGGGGATTTGGGGGGGCTGCGATGGGGTTTGGGGGTGCAATTGGGGGATTTGGGGTGGCTGCGATGGGGTTTGGGGGTGCAATTGGGGGATTTGGGGTGGCTGTGATGGGATTTGAGGGGGTGCAATGGGGGATTTGGGGGGGCTGCGATGGGGTTTGGGGGTGCAATGGGGGATTTGGGGGGCTGCGATGGGATTTGAGGGTGTGCAATGGGGGATTTGGGGGGCTGCAATGGGGTTTGGGGTGCAACTGGGGGATTTGGGGGGGCTGCGATGGGATTTGAGGGTGTGCAATGGGGGTTTGGGAGGCTGTGATGGGATTTGGGGGGTGCAATGGGGGATTTGGGGGGCTGCGATGGGGTTTGAGGGTGCAGTTGGGGGATTTGGGGGGGCTGTGATGGGGTTTGAGGGTGCAATTGGGGGATTTGGGGGGCTGCAATGGGGTTTGAGGGTGCAGCTGGGGGATTTGGGGTGGCTGCGATGGGGTTTGAGGGTGCAATTGAGGGATTTGGGGGGGCTGTGATGGGGTTTGAGGGTGCGATTGGGGGATTTGGGGTGGCTGTGATGGGGTTTGAGGGTGCGATTGGGGGATTTGGGGTGGCTGTGATGGGGTTTGAGGGTGCAATTGGGGGATTTGCGGGGCTGCAATGGGGGTTTGGGGGATGCAATGAAGGTTTGCAGGGGCTGCAATGAGGTTTGGGGGGGATTTGGGGGGCTGCAATGGGGGGTTGGCGGTCTCTGTGCCCCTTTTCCAGGACCCGGAGCCACGGACCTACCCCCCCGCCACTGCTCGTTCCCCCTGGGACCCCCGAAGACCCCCGCAGAAGAGGGACCCCCCTCCCGCCATGGAGGTGAGGAGGGGTCTGGAGGAGGATGCGGGGCCGGAGGGGGGGGTCACCGAGGGAGTTCAGGGGGGGGGACACGGGGACCTCCCTGAGCCATCCCCGAATGTCTCTGTGCCCCCTCCCCACGCAGGAGCTGGTGGAGCTGGGCCCGGGGGCCGAGGTGGGAAGGGGGCTCTCCCTGGCCCGCGACAGCCACGGGATCTACGTGGCCGAAGCCCCCAAATCCCTGCGGCTGCGCCAAGGTGGGGACACCGGAGAGGCTGGGGGGGGGCACTGGGGGCACTGGGGCAGCACCGGGGGTGGCACCGGTGGGGTGACAATCGGGGGACACCGGAGAGGCTGGGGGGGGGCACTGGGGGCACTGGGGCAGCACCGGGGGTGGCACCGGTGGGGTGACAATCGGGGGACACTGGGGAGGCACTGAAACTGAAGGGGCGGCCCCGGGGGGACACTGCGAGGGACACTCGGGGCGATGCCGGGGCAGCGGCGCTCAGGGCGGTGACATTTGAGGCGACACCCGGGGTGATGCTCGGGCTGGGTGACAGTCGGGGTGGCACTGCGGGTGGCACCGGGGCTGACACGGTGCCCCTCGGCGTGTCCCGGCGGTGTCCCCGCAGGTGACCGTGTCCTGGGCGCGAGGGTCTCGTTCGAGGGGGCCTCCCCCGAGGCCGTGGGGCGGCTGCTGGAGGGGGCCGGCGGCTGCCGCGTGTCCCTGTACCTGCGGCGGCGGAGCCCCGGAGCGCCGGCGACCCCCGAGGGACAGCGGGACGGCGTGGCCAGGCTGGTGCGGGCCCGGGGACCGGGGGGAATGGGAGTCCTGTGGATGGGGGGCGTCCCTGTGGATGCGGGACGGGGTGTGCGGTGTTTGGGGGTCCCTGTGGATGCGGGACGGGGTGTGCGGTGTTTGGGGGTCCCTGTGGATGCGGGACGGGGTGTGCGGTGTTTGGGGGTCCCTGTGGATGCGGGACGGGGTGTGCGGTGTTTGGGGGTCCCTGTGGATGCGGGACGGGGTGTGCGGTGTTTGGGGGTCCCTGTGGATGCGGGACGGGGTGTGGGGTGTTTGGGGGTCCCTGTGGATGCGGGACGGGGTGTGCGGTGTTTGGGGGTCCCTGTGGATGCGGGACGGGCTGTGGGGTGTTTGGGGGTCCCTGTGGATGCGGGACGGGGTGTGCGGTGTTTGGGGGTCCCTGTGGATGCGGAACGGGCTGTGGGGTGTTTGGGGGTCCCTGTGGATGCGGGACGGGCTGTGGGGTGTTCGGGGGTCCCTGTGGATGCCGGGTGGGTTGTGGGGTGTTCGGGGGTCCCCGCGTCCTTTGGGTGCCGCATCCCCTCTCCCCCCCAGACCATCCCGATCCCGACGCCCTCCAAGAAGCCGCCCCCAGCGCCCGTCCCGCCCGCCGCCGCCGCGGCCCCGGTGTCGGTGGAACTGGCCCTTCCCAAGCTGCCGAAGCTGCCGAAGCCCCGCGGAGCCCCGGCCCCGGCCGCCCCGGCCGCCCCCGAGCCCCCGCGGCCACCGCGGCCCCGGCTCACGGTGCGGGAAGCGGCCGCGGCCCGGACGCCGCTGCCGGAGCCTCCCGAGCCGCCGGAGCTGCCCCGAGCCCCCGGCGAGCCCCCGGCCGGCTCCGGGCCCCGCATCCCGGCCATGGAGGTGGCGGCTCCCAAGGGGTCCCTGGGGCTGAGCCCCCCCCAGATCCGCCCGGGAAAGGGGGGGCCCGAGGCCGGAGGGGATGAGGAGGGGGCGGCCGCCGCCCGGGGGGCTTTCCCCGCCCTCCGCGTCCCCTCCGTCTCCATCGATGTCCCCAGAGCCGTGGTGGAGCTGGTGCCGGAGCTCGGGATGCCCGGCCCGGCGCCGCCCGGCCCCGGCCCGGAGGCGGGCTCCAGGTTTGCCGAGGGGCTGCGGAAGCTCAGCCGGGAGCTGGAGGCTCCGGCCGTGGGAATCTCCCCCAAGCCCCCCAAATTCCGCCTCCCGCGCCTCGGGTGGGCCCTGGCCAAGCTGCGGGAGGGCGGCGGGACCCCGCCGGCGTCGCCCCCCGGCATCGCCATTCCCAGCGTGGAGCTGGATCTGGGGGCGGTGGGAGACGCCGGGGCCAAGCTGAAGGTGCCCAAACTGTCCCTGGCGCCGTTTGGCGACGTCGAGGACGGTGCCCGCTTCGGCATCGGCGACTCCGGGGGCGCTCCGGGGTCCCCCCGGCTCCGCGTCCCGCGGTTCGGCATCGGGGGGGCGGCGCTGCCGAAATTCGGGGGGTCCAGCCCCGACCTCCGCCCCGGGGGGGTCCCCAAAGCGCCCCCGAAACGGGGCGGCAGCGCCGAGAGCCTGATCCTGGGCTGGACGGCGCCGGAGCCCCCCGCGACCCTCCGGCCGAGGCCGAAATCCCGGGGGGTCTCGGCGCCGCCGTGGCCGCCCCGGATCGCCATCCCCGCCGTGGGCTTGGCGCTGCCGGGACAGGCCCCGGAGCGCCCCGGGGGCCGCGGGGCTCCGGAGCCGCCGGCGCTGAAGGTGCCGGTGCTGGAGCTGGCTCCGCCGGGCTCGGAAGGGACCTCGGAGCCGCCCGCGCGCCGCTTCGGGGTGAAACTCCCCAAATTCGGGGCCGGCTCCGCCGGGAGCGGGTCGGGATCCTCCGGGAGGATGAGGATGGGCGGCTCCAAGCCCAGCCCTGAGGAAGGAGGAGCCCCCCGCGATGGGAACCCCCGGCCCGGCGGGGCACGGCGCCGGCGGTGGGTGCCCAGGGTGGGCTTCACTCCCGGGGGGGCCTCGCCGGAGCCCCCCAAAGTGGGGAGGATGCGGTTCCCCGACGTCGAGCTCTGCCCCGGGGACCCCCAAATCGCTGGGATCGGGGGGATCTCCTCCCGCTGTGATCCGGGGGGGCCGAGGGGAGGCGAGGGGACCCCCAAATTCCAGCTGCCGCAGCTGGTGCTGAGCCCCCAGATCTGCGGCGAGCCATGAGCCCCCCCTCCCAGCCTGGGGGGCTTTGGGGACCCCCCCAAACCGGTGACTGAGCTCCCCCAGACCCTCTCTAACTCCCTCCCCCCCAAATTCCTAATCCGGCTGTTTTTCGGGGGAGATGTTGAGGTTTTTTGCCTGTTTGTTGGGTGTTTCTATTAACCAGGGAAGGAGGGCACAAGGGCGTTGCCCCCCCCGGCCCCTCACGCTTGTCTTGGCCAGAATAAATGTTAATCCCAAAAAAACCCGGAGTGTTTTTGGGAGGGGGGTCCAGGGGGCTGGGGGTCCAGGGAGGACTTGGGAGGGGTCCAGGGATGGGACTGGGAGACCAAGGATGGGATTGGGGAACCAGGGAGGAGTTTGGGGGAGCAG
Source organism: Coloeus monedula (assembly GCF_965178545.1). Classification (NCBI taxonomy): domain Eukaryota; kingdom Metazoa; phylum Chordata; class Aves; order Passeriformes; family Corvidae; genus Coloeus; species Coloeus monedula. The sequence continues at coordinate 3,183,094 of NC_138813.1, read as the reverse complement.
GGAGCAGTTTGGGGGTCCACTGATCACGGACCGCCTCAACCACAACAACGCAACATCCAGAAAAACCCATTTCTCTTGGTTTTCCCCCCAAAACGTCGGCCCCTGCGGGGTCCCCGCGGTGCTACCGGGGGCCGCAGCGGCTGCCCCAGCTCTCGGCGTCGCCGATGTCGACGCTGTACTGGGAGCCCCAGTCCCGCTCGAACACGTCCTGGAGCCGCTCCCGGAACGTCCCCGCGCCGCCCCCGGGCTGGGCCACCACCAGCGCCGACCCCGCCGTGCGCTCGAAGTAATCCCCGGACCAGTTGGACGTGCCTGCAGCAGATTTTGGGGAGGGGGAAGGAGGCGGCTGCACCCCAAAACGCGCCCTCCCCGCGGCCCCGCGCCCGGCGCTCACCCACGTAGGCCGCCTTCTCCGTCACCATGTACTTGTTGTGGTTGACGCGGGCGAAGGGGATCCGCGCCTGTGCCGCGCTCGTGGGCACCAGGAACAGGCGCTGGGGGCGGGAGGGCACCGTCACCTTCTGAGGGACTGTCACCCTCTGAGGGCACTGTCACCTTCTGAGGGACTGTCACCCTCTGAGGGACTGTCACCCTCTGAGGGACTGTCACCCTCTGAGGGCACTGTCACCCTCTGAGGGACTGTCACCCTCTGAGGGACTGTCACCCCCTGAGGGACTGTCACCCCCTGAGGGATTGTCACCCTCTGAGGGCACCGTCACCCTCTGAGGGACTGTCACCCTCTGAGGGACTGTCACCCTCTGAGGGACTGTCACCCTCTGAGGGCACTGTCACCCTCTGAGGGACTGTCACCCTCTGAGGGACTGTCACCCTCTGAGGGCACTGTCACCCTCTGAGGGACTGTCACCCTCTGAGGGCACTGTCACCCTCTGAGGGACTGTCACCCCCTGAGGGACTGTCACCCCCTGAGGGATTGTCACCCTCTGAGGGCACCGTCACCCTCTGAGGGACTGTCACCTTCTGAGGGCACTGTCACCCTCTGAGGGCACCGTCACCCTCTGAGGGACTGTCACCCTCTGAGGGCACCGTCACCTTCTGAGGGACTGTCACTCTCTGAAGGCACTGTCACCTTCTGAGGGCACTGTCACCCTCTGAGGGACTGTCACCCTCTGAGGGCACCGTCACCTTCTGAGGGACTGTCACTCTCTGAAGGCACTGTCACCTTCTGAGGGACTGTCACCCTCTGAGGGCACTGTCACCTTCTGAGGGCACCGTCACCCTCTGAGGGCACTGTCACCCTCTGAGGGACTGTCACTCTCTGAAGGCACTGTCACCTTCTGAGGGCACTGTCACCCTCTGAGGGACTGTCACCCTCTGAGGGCACTGTCACCTTCTGAGGGACTGTCACCCTCTGAGGGCACTGTCACCCTCTGAGGGCACCGTCACCTTCTGAGGGACTGTCACCCTCTGAGGGACTGTCACCCTCTGAGGGCACTGTCACCTTCTGAGGGACTGTGTCACCCCTCTGAGGGACTGTCACCCCCTGAGGGACTGTCACCTTCTGAGGGACTGTCACCCTCTGAGGGCACCGTCACCTTCTGAGGGACTGTCACCCCCTGAGGGCACTGTCACCCCCTGAGGGCACTGTCACCTTCTGAGGGACTGTCACCCTCTGAGGGACTGTCACCCCCTGAGGGACTGTCACCCCCTGAGGGACTGTCACCTTCTGAGGGACTGTGTCACCCCTCTGAGGGCACTGTCACCCCTCTGAGGGCACTGTCACCCCCTGAGGGACTGTCACCTTCTGAGGGCACTGTCACCCCCTGAGGGACTGTGTCACCCCTCTGAGGGCACTGTCACCCTCTGAGGGCACCGTGCCCGCGGTACCCACCACCTCCACGTCGTAGTGTGTGTGGTTGTCGGCGACGGCGGCGAGCGACTTGAGGAAGGGGAACATGGAGGCGCGGCTGTGCCGCCAGCAGCCCGCCAGCAGCCGCAGCCGCACGCCGCGCTCGAACACGGCCTTGCGCAGCCGCTCGTCGATGGCCGGCCAGAAGCGCTCGGGCCGCGAGAACTCGGTGGTGGGCAGGTAACTCATCACCGCCACGTCCACGAAGGCCTCGGCGCCGTCGATGACGGACAGGAGGGCGTCCAGGTCCTGGGTGCGGCCGGCGGCGCAGAGCGGGGGCGGGGAGCTCTGCCGGGAGCGCCGGGGCGGCGTCAACCCCGGCACGGCCGCCGGTGGCCCTGGGAGCGCCCGCCCCGCGGGCACGGCACGTACCGAGAAGTAGACGGCGGCCGCGGTGCCGTTGAGCGCCAGCTCCAGCGGCGTCTCCATGTTGAAGGCGGTGGAGTAGTTGTCCGGCCACGGCGCCGGGATGGACGCGTCGGGAACGCCCAGAGCCCAGTAGGCCTCGAAGATTTTGCCCAAATCCTGGGCCAAGCAGCTGCAGTTGTAGACGGCGGCTCCGAGCTCCTTCACCTGCAGCGAGCGGCGCCGGCAGCTCATCGGATGATGCCGCTGTCCCTCCCCAGTGCCCAAAGTTTGGCACAGCCCCGGTGCTGGGATTGGGTTGGTGCCAACCCTGTTGGGTTCGGTGCTGACCAGGGGGTTCGGCACCATCCACGTTGGGTTTGGGGCCAACCTCGTTGGGTTCAGCACCATTTGCTGGGTTTGGGGCCAACCTCGTTGGGTTTGGGGCCAACCTCATTGGGTTCAGCACCATTCATTGGGTTTGGGGCCAACCTTGTTGGGTTCGGCACCATTCGTTGGGTTTGGGGCCAACCCCATTGAGTTTGGGGCCAAACTTGTTGGGTTCGGCACCATTCGCTGGGTTTGGGGCCAACCCCATTGGGTTTGGGGCCAACCCCATTGAGTTTGGGGCCAACCTTGTTGGGTTCGGCACCATTCGCTGGGTTTGGGGCCAACCCCATTGGGTTCGGGGCCAACTTTGTTGGGTTTGGCACCATCCACGTCGGGTTTGGGGCCAACCTTGGTGGGTTCCACGCCGTCACCGTCATCTCTGGCCCCATCCACTGGGTTCCCCACCGACCCTGCCGCGTTCGGCCCCATCCCCCGGCACAACCCACCTGAGTCAGGGACCTCCAGTCCATGTTGGCGCTGCCGACGTAGAGGTGGACGCCATCCACGAGCCAGAACTTGGTGTGCAGGACGCCGCCGGTGAGGCGCGGCAGGTCCACGGCGCGCACGGCCGCACCTGCAGCGCCGGCATCGGGCGTCTCCCACTCGAACTCCCCCCAGATCCCCCCTGAGCCCCGATTCCGGCGGCTCCCCTCGCTCACCGCTGCGCTCCAGTGCCCGGAGATCGTCCAGCGGCGCCTTGGCCGAGGGGGCACTGACGGCCACGCGCACGGCCACGCCGCGCCCGGGCAGCCGCAGCAGCTCCGCCAGGATCCGCTCGCCCTGAGCACCCGAAACAAACCGGGAGCGGCTGCAGCCCGGGAAAAACGGGCAAACCCGCGGTGGGAACGCCGGGCTGGGCGCCGGACCCACCTGCGCCGCGCTGGGCTCGTGCGTCCGCGTGTCCTCGTTGGTCAGCGTCCAGTAGAAGGAGGCGATGTCCACGCTGCGGGCGGCCGTGCCCAGCAGCCCCAGCCACGCGTCGAAGGTGGTCGGGTTGGGCGTGCGGCCGGCGCCCGGGGCCATTCCCTCGGGGACGCTCTCCACCAGCACGATCCTACCGGGAGCCGGGGGGCTGCGGAGGGCTGCGGGGGGCTGCGGGGGCCGTCCCCCCGCCCCCCAGCCCGGCCCTACCTGCAGGCGTCCCCGCAGGAGCCGGCGCTGCCGTCGGCGTCGCCGCCGAGCCGCAGGCGGCCGAGGATGAGGAAGGTGAGGAGGAAGAGCGCGGAGAGGACGGCGAAGAGCGCGGCGCTGGGGGGGCGCTGGGGCGAGCCCCCAAATTTGGGGAGTCGTTAATTTGGGGGGTTTAAGCCCCCCCCCCCGCGATGCCGGGGGGATCTGGGAAGGGATGGGGGCAGAGGTACCTTGGGGGGCAGCGCCTCACGGGGCTCCAGAGGGTCCAGCTGGGGGGGAAGAACGAGGGGGGACCCCGAATTTGGGGGGGGTTGGGGGTTGAAACCCACCCCAAAATTCCCAGGATCCCAGGGAAACCCCCCACCCCCATTTCCAGGTGCTGCCGTGGGTCTGGGGGGGGCTGCTCTGGGGTTGGGGGAGCCAGGGAGGGGTGAGGGTCCCAAAATCTGGGGGGGGTTGGGAGCTCTGGGATCCCCAATTCGAGGTTTGGGGGGCTCTGGGACCCCTCCCCCGTTTGGATTTTGGGGCAGAGGAAGCCCCAGGACGTCCCCGTTTGGATTTTGGGGTGGGTTTTTGGGGTGTCCCCAGCCCGTACCTGCGCGTAGGCTCCGTGCAGCCCCATCCCGCACGAGCTGGAACAGGAAAATCCGGATTCACCGCGGCTGTGGGGTTTTGGGGCGCGGGGCGGGGCAGGGACCCCAAAAATCCTGGGGCTCAGAAGAGACCCCGGAGAATTCCCGGGATCCGGAGCCGCCGAGCGCTGGGGAGGGGACGGGAAGGGACCTCCCCCACCCCCAAAACTGGGGCCGGGCCCCCTCGGGGCAGGGCGCGGCTCCCCAAATTCGGGGCCAGAGCCGGGGCAGGCTCGGGACAGGTTTGGGGACAGGTTTAGGACAGAGTTTAGGGACGGGCACGCGTTTGGGGCCACTTTGGGGGCACTTTGGGGCCACTTTGGGGCCACTTTGGGGGCACTTTGGGGCCACTTTGGGGGCACTTTGGGGACGCGTTTGGGGCTGGTTGTGGGACATATTTAGGGCCGGTTTTGGGGCCGCTTGGGGACAAATTTAGGGCCAGTCTGGAGACTCGTTCAGGGCCGTTTTGGGGGCACATTTGGGGCCCGTTTGGGGGGACACATTTAGGCCCAGTTTCGAGCCGGTTTTACAGCGGGTTTGGGCGGTTTGGACCCGGTTTGGGGGCAGTTTTGGGGCAGTTTTGGGGCAGTTTTGGGGCCGTTTCGGGGTCGTTCCCCCCCGCTCCCCCCCCCCCCCCAATTTGGTACCGTCCAGCGCCGCCCTCACGCTGCGTCCGCGGGGGGGCGCCCTCCGTCGCTCGGCGGCGCTCGCGCTGCTCCGGCCCCGCCCCTCGGCTCGCGGCGCGCGCGGCTGACGTCACTTCCGGCGCTCCCGGTGGGGCCTCCGGCCGCGGGATGGGGCGGGAGGAGGTGAGGGGGGGAGGGGGGCTCTGAGGGGTCAGGGGGGGTCAGGGGGGGTCCGGGAGGGTCTGTGGGGGCCGGGGGGAGCCGGAGAGGGAGGGGGGGCTCTGTGGAGTGAGGGGGGGTCAGGGGCGAGGCGGGAAAAGGGGGGGGGGGGTCTGTGGGGCCTGAGGGGAGAGGGGGGGAGAGGGGGGGTCTGTGGGGTGAGGGGGGGTGAGGGGGGGTCATTGGGGTCAGGGGGGTTTGGGGGGGTCCCCTGTGGGCTCAGGGGGGTCTGGAGGGGTTTGGGGGGGGGGATTTGGGGCAGCCGCGGCCCCTCCCCCACTGAGAGCCCCCCCTGCCCCCCCCCCAGGCCGCTCCTGCCTGATCCGGCTCTGCCAAACCCGGCTCGGCCCCGGCGCCATGGGTGAGGGCTGGGCCCCAAAATCCCCCCAAAACCCCGGAATTCCCCTCAAAACCACCCCAAATCCACAAAAACCCCCGGAATTCCCACAACAATACCCCAAAAACCCCGGAATTCCCACAAAAATACCCCAAGAACCCCGGAATTCCACTCAAAAATGCCCCAAATCCCCCGCAAAACCCCAAAATTTCCCTCAAAAACGCCCCAAATCCCCCCAAAAAACCCAAAATTCCCCTCAAAAACGCCCCAAATCCCCCCAAAAACCTGAAAATTCCCCCCAAACACCCCGAATTCTCTCCCAAATCCCCTGAGTTTCCCCAAAACCACCCAAATTCCCAAAAAAACACCAAAATTCCCCTCGAAATCCCCCCAATTCCCCCCAAAACACCCGAAGTCCTCAAAAAACCCCAAAATTCGCCCCAGAGCCACCCAAATTCCTCCAAAACCCCCCCCAAAATTCCCTTTAAAAACCAGGAAGTTTCTTTCAGCGCCCCCGAAATTCCTCCAAAATCCTGTGAAGTTCCCCAAATTCCCCCCCCCACCCCCCTGGGCAAGGACTGGAGCCCCAAAATCCCCCAAAATCCCCCCAGACCCCCCTGGGCCCCTCCCCCCGCCCCTCCCCCCGCCCCTCCCCCCATTCCCGTTAATCCTGGGCACAGCTGGGAACGCCTGGAACGGCCCCTCCCCCCCTCCCCTGCCCCTCCCCCCAATCCCGTCCCCCCCAATCCCATCTTTGTGCCCCAAATCCCATTTTTTCCCCCCAAATCCCATTTTTTCTCCCCAAATTCCCTTTTTTTCCCCTAAATCCCCTTTTTTTTGCCCCAAATCCCCTTTTTTTTGCCCCCAATCCCATTTGCCCCTCACCCAATCCCAATTTCCCTCTTTCAATCCCATTTCCCCTCCCAAAATCCCATTTTCTCCCCCAAGTCCCCATTTCCCCCTTCCCCAATCCCGTCTTTCCCACCCCAAATCCCATTTTTACCCCCCTTAATTCCCATTTCCACTTCCCAGATCTCAGCTTTCCTCTCCCAATCCCCATTTTCCCCCAAATCCCCATTTTTTTCTAAATCCCCATTTTTCCCCAAATCCCCATTTTTCCCCCGAATCCCCATTTTCCCCCGAATCCCCATTTTCCCCCAAATCCCCATTTTTCCCCCAAATCCCCATTTTTCCCCCCAAATCCCCATTTCTCCCCAAATCCCCATTTTCCCCCAAATCCCCATTTTTTTCCAAATCCCCATTTTTCCCCCAAATCCCCATTTTCCCCCCAAATCCCCATTTTCCCCAAATCCCCATTTTTCCCCCGAATCCCCATTTTTCCCCCGAATCCCCATTTTCCCCCAAATCCCCATTTTCCCCCAAATCCCCATTTTCCCCCAAATCCCCATTTTTTTCCAAATCCCCATTTTCCCCCAAATCCTCATTTTGCCCCCAAATCCCCATTTTCCCCCCAAATCCCCATTTCCCCCCAAATCCCCATTTTCCCCCCAAATCCCCATTTTCCCCAAATCCCCATTTTTCCCCCCAAATCCCCATTTTCCCCAAATCCCCATTTTTCCCCCCAAATCTCCATTTTTCCCCCCAAATCCCCATTTTTCCCCAAATCCCCATTTTCCCCAAATCCCCATTTTCCCCCCAAATCCCCATTTTCCCCAAATCCCCATTTTTCCCCCAAATCCCCATTTTCCCCCCAAATCCCCATTTTCCCCAAATCCCCATTTTTCCCCCAAATCCCCATTTTCCCCCCAAATCCCCATTTTCCCCAAATCCCCATTTTTCCCCCCAAATCCCCATTTCCCCCCAAATCCCCATTTTCCCCAAATCCCCATTTTTCCCCCCAAATCCCCATTTCCCCCCAAATCCCCATTTTTCCCCCAAATCCCCATTTTCCCCCCAAATCCCCATTTTCCCCAAATCCCCATTTTTCCCCCCAAATCCCCATTTCCCCCAAATCCCCATTTTCCCCCAAATCCCCATTTTCCCCCCCAAATCTCCATTTTTCCCCCCAAATCCCCATTTTTCCCCAAATCCCCATTTTCCCCAAATCCCCATTTTCCCCCCAAATCCCCATTTTCCCCAAATCCCCATTTTTCCCCCAAATCCCCATTTTCCCCCCAAATCCCCATTTCCCCCAAATCCCCATTTTTCCCCAAATCCCCATTTTTCCCCCCACATTCCCGTTTCTTTCCCGCTGCAGCCACGTCCGAGTGGCTCCGGTTCTTCGAGGACGCCGGGATCCCGCCGGGCCCCGCCCTGGGCTACGCCGTGGCCTTCGTGGACAACCGGTGGGGGAGGGGCCAGGGACCCCCGGGGACCCCCTGGGACCCCTCAGAGACCCCTCAGAGACCCCCTGGGACCCCCTGAGACCCCCTGAGACCCCCGGGGACCCCCTGAGACCCCCTGGGACCTCCCTGAGACCCCTCAGAGACCCCCGGGGACCCCCTGAGACCCCTCAGAGACCCCCTGAGACCCCCAGAGACCCCCTGAGACCCCTCAGAGATCCCCAGAGACCCCCTGGGGAACCCCTGAGACCCCTGGAGGGATCTGGAGGGATCCGAGGGGGGGTTGGGGGGATCCAGGTGGATCCGGGGGCATCCAAGCGGGGTCTGGGTGGATCCTGGGGTGATCCAGTGGATCTGGGGGTGGTCCCAGTGGGTCTGGGGGTGATCGCGGTGGATCCAGGGGCGATCCAGGTGGATCTGGGGGTGATTGGGGTGGATCCGGGTGGATCCGGGTGGATCTGGGGGTGATTGCAGTGGATCCAGGGGCGATCCAGTGGATCCCGGGCTGATCCCGGTGGGTGCCGGGCCTTTCCGGCGCAGGATCCATAAGAACATGCTGCTGGACCTGACCAAGGAGCTGATGAAGGAGCTCGGCATCACCGTGGTCGGGGACGTCATCGCCATCCTGCGCCACGCCAAGGTGGTCCACAGGCAGGTGCGGGAGCGCCGGGAGAGCCCGGGAAACGCCGGGAAACCTCAAAAAACCCCAGAAAACCCCTGGAAAACCTCAGAAATCCCTGGAAAACCCCGGAACAGCCCAGGAAAACCCCGGGAAACCCCAGGAGAACCCCGGGAAACCCTGGAAAACCCCCAGAAAACATCAAAAAAGCCCAGAAAAGCCCCGGAAAACCCCAGAAACCCCCAGGAAACACCGGAAAACCCCCAAAAACCCCAGAAAACCCTGGAAAACCCCAGAAAACCTCAAAAAAAGCCCAGAAACCCTCAGAAAACCCCAGAAACCCCCTGGAAAACCCCCAAAAAACCCAGAAAACCCCGGGAAACCCTAAAAAACCTCTGGAAAACCCCTGGAACCCCCCCTGAAAACCTCAGAAACCCCAGAAAACCCCCGGAAAACCTCCGAAAACCTCAAAAAAACATGGAAAACCCCTGGAAAACTCCAGAAACCCCTGGAAAACCCCGGGAAACTCCAAAAAAACCTCCAGAAAACCCCAGAACCCCCCTGTGAACCCCCCTTTTGTGGACCCACCAGGAGATGTGCCGGGCGGCCTCGGAGTCGCTGCAGCCGGCGGCTGCGGCCGAGCGGGGCCCGGGGGGCTCCCGGCGGGATCGGGATCGGGATCAGGAGCGGGATCAGGAGCGGGATCGGGATCGGGCCCGGCCGCCCCCCGGATCCCCCTGCGGCGCCGCCGGGAGGATGATCACCAACAGCCTGAGCCGGGAGCCGGCACCGCCGCGGCCCCCCCGGAACCCCCCCGGCACCGGCATCTGCGTCACCGTGGCCAACGGAGCCGCCGGCGCCAAGGCCGGTACGGACGGGCCCTGAACGGGGCTGGGCTACCCAGAAGTGGGGCTGGGCTACCCAGAAGTGGGGCTGGGCTATCCAAAAGTGGGGCTGGGCTATCCAAAAGTGGGGCTGGGCTACCCAAAAGTGGGGCTGGGCTATCCAAAAGTGGGGCTGGGCTATCCAAAATGGGGCTGGGCTACCCAAAATGGGGCTGTTTAATCCAAAATTGGGGTGTTGTACCCAAATCGGGGCTGTTCTACCCAAATCTGGGCTGTGCTACTCAAAAATGGGGCTGTTTTACCCAAAATGGGGCTGGGCTACCCAAAATGGGGCTGTTTAATCCAAAATTGGGGTGTTGTACCCAAAAATGGGGCCGGGCTACCCAAAATTGGGCCTGGGCTACCCAAAATCCCCATCAGGGGGGCTCAGGGAGGGGCTGGGATCGATCCTGAGGGCTCAGGGATGGATCCCAGGGGCTCAAGGATGGATCCCAAGGGATCAGGGAGGGACCAGGATGGATCCCGAGGGCTCAGGGAGGGATCCCGAGGGCTCAGGGAGGGACCAGGACAGATCCCGAGGGCTCAGGGACGGATTCCGAGGGCTCAGGGAGGGACCAGGACGGATCCCGAGGGCTCAGGGATGGATCCCGAGGGCTCAGGGACGGATCCCAAGGGCTCAGGGAGGGACCAGGACGGATCCCAAGGGCTCAGGGAGGGACCAGGACGGATCCCGAGGGCTCAGGGAGGGACCAGGACAGATCCCGAGGGCTCAGGGATGGATCCCGAGGGCTCAGGGACGGATCCCGAGGGCTCAGGGAGGGACCAGGATGGATCCCGAGGGCTCAGGGATGGATCCCGAGGGCTCAGGGACGGATCCCGAGGGCTCAGGGAGGGACCAGGACGGATCCCCAGCTGCCGTGGGCCAGCAGGAGCCGCTCCGGGCTCGGCCCCGGTCGCTCTCCCCCAGCCCCGCCCTCTCCGCAGGCGCGGCCGGGCCCAAGCGGCGCCGCGTGACGGCCGAGATGGAGGGCAAGTACGTGATCTCGCTGCCCAAGGGCACCACGGCCCGCAGCCGGAAAATCCTGCAGCTGCAGGCGGCCAGAGGTACCCGGGGCACGGGGGGATCCCCGATCTCCCCTGCTGGGGGAATCCAGCGGGGATCGGGGAAGGTCCCGAACGCTCAGGTTCCCCCTCGGGATCCGCAGGCCTGGGCCGGACGTCGGTGTTCGAGCGACTCGGAGCCGAGGCCAGAGCGGCCGCAGCCGCCGGCGGGAAGGTGAGGGGGGATCCGGGGGGATCCGGGGGGATCCGGGGCGGGGGGGCTGGATCCCAGAGGGAGCAGGATCCAGGTGGGATCTGGGGGGGCGAAGCCTGGGAGAGCAGGAGAGGGATCCGGGATGCAGGGAGGATCCAGGGCGGGGAAGGGACCACGAGGGGCAGGATGCAGAGGGGCTGGATTGAGAGGGGCAGGATCCACAGGAGCAGGATCCAGAGGGAACAGGATCCAGGCAGAGCAGGATCCAGGGATCCACAGGAGCAGGATCCAGAGGATCCAGGGGAGCAGGATCCACAGGAGCAGGATTCAGAGGGAACAGGATCCAGGCGGAGCAGGATCCAGGGATCCACAGGAGCAGGATCCACAGGAGCAGGATTCAGAGGGAACAGGATCCAGGCGGAGCAGGATCCAGGGATCCACAGGAGCAGGATCCACAGGAGCAGGATTCAGAGGATCCAGAGGAGCAGGGTCTGAGGGAACAGGATCCAGGGATCCACAGGAGCAGGATCCAGGCAGGGGAGGATCCAGAGGATCCAGAGGAGGAGGATCCACAGGAACAGGATCCACAGGAGCAGGATCCAGGGATCCACCGGAGCAGGATCCAGAGGGAACAGCATCCAGGCAGAGCAGGATCCAGGGATCCACAGGAGCAGGATCCAGAGGGGCAGGATCTGAAGGAGCAGGATCCAGGGATCCACAGGAGCAGGATCCAGAGGGAACAGCATCCAGGCAGAGCAGGATCCAGGGATCCACAGGAGCAGGATCCAGAGGGGCAGGATCTGAAGGAGCAGGATCCAGAGATCCACAGGAGCAGGATCCAGTGGGGCAGGATCTGAAGGAGCAGGATCCAGAGATCCACAGGAGCAGGATCCAGCGGGGCAGGATTTGAGGGAACAGGATCCAGGGATCCACAGGAGCAGGATTCAGAGGATCCAGGGGAACAGGATCCAGCGGGGCAGGGCCGGCGCTGGGGTGGATCCTGACCCGCCGCCGCCGTCCCCGCAGCCCTCGGGGGTGTTCAGCCGCCTGGGGGACGCCCCCGGCGCCGATCCCGATGATCCCGCCGATGCCGCCGATGGCGCCGATCCCGATCCCGCCGCCGATGGCGCCGGCGGCGCCGAGGACGCGCTGCCCTACGCCGGCGTGCTGAAGAAGCGCCGGGAGGGCCCCGCGGGCGGCGCCGAGGCCCAGGACGGGGCCGTGTCCAGCTCGGTGTCCGGCGAATCGCGGCCGCCCTGGGGCTGCGGGAAGGTCAGCAGCTCCTGCGAGCCCCGCGCCGCCGGCAGCGTCTTCCGGCGCCTGGGCCGGAAACCCGACTGAGCCGGGAATGGCGCCGGGGAGGGCGGGATCCCGCCGGGATCCACCCCGGATCCCCTGGGAAAGGGGGTTCCAGATCCTCTGGGAAATGGGGGATCCCATTGGGATCGACCCCGGATCCCCTGGGGAAAGGAGGGTTCCAGATCCCCTGGGAAAGGGGGGATCCCACTGGGATCGACCCCGGATCCTCTGGGGAAAGGGGGAATCCTGGCGGGATCCACCCCAGATCCCCTGGGAAAGGGGGTTCCAGATCCTCTGGGAAATGGGGGATCCCATTGGGATTGACCCCGGATCCCCTGGGAAAGGGGGGTTCCAGATCCCCTGGGAAAGGGGGGATCCCACTGGGATCGACCCCGGATCCTCTGGGGAAAGGGGGAATCCTGGCGGGATCCACCCCGGATCCCCTGGGAAAGGGGGGATCCCATTGGGATCAACCCTGGATCCCCTGGGAAAGGGGGGTTCCAGATCCCCTGGGAAATGGGGGGGTTCCGTCGGGAATCGGAGTTTGATGCCTGGGAAAGGAGGATCCCAGCAGGAATCCAGGCCGGATCTCCTGGGAAAGGAGGATCCCAGCAGGAATCCAGGCGGGATCCCCTGGGGAAAGGAGGATCCCAGATCCCAGCCGGAATCCAGGCCGGATCCCCGTGGAGAGGGGAGATCCCTCGGGAAAGGAGCGGATCCCGCTGGGAATCGACGCCGGCTCCCCCGGGACAAGGGGGGATCCCGCGGGAGGGCAGCGGGGATCCCGGTGGATCCCGGTGGATCCCGGCGGGGAGCGAGGCCAAACCAGCACCGAAAGTTCCTTTTCTGGCCCCGATTTCTCCCCTTTCCCGATCTCCTTCCCGGCCTTTGGGGATCCGGATGCGGGACAGCTCCGGAATTGGGGTTTTGTTCCCGTTTTCCCGGTTTTTCACAGTTTTTCCCGGTTTTTTCCCGTTTTTTTCCCGTTTTTTTTCCTGGGTTTTCCCCGTTTTTTTCCCGGTTTTTCCCGTTTTTTTCCCGTTTTTTCCCACTCCGCAGGGATCCCCCCCTCCTTTATTTGTGACTTTGCTCCCCACGGAATCCCCGGATTGGGGGGGGGGGGGTGTGGAATTTTGGGAGGAGCTTCCCAAAAAAAAAAACCCCAAATCCTTCCCAAAAGCCACGACCAGGTGCTCAAAAAAAACCCCCCAAAAATCCCAAAATTGCCTTAATTGCGTGGATTTTGGCTCCAGCCCATCCCGCCCCCCCCGGGCTTCCCGGGACCCCCGGAATTCCTCACTCCCCCCACGTTTCTTCCTCTGCTGTGGCCACAAACCCCAAAAGCCGCTGCTTTCCCCCCAGAACGCGCCCGGGCCGAGCGGAGACCCTGCGCAGGCCGGGCTGGGGGAGCTTTTTAAGCAGGAAAAGGATGAATTTGGGGCTTTTCCCTCCGTTTTGGGGCTTTTTCCCTGAATTCGGGGCATTTTTTCCCCAGATTTCGGGGGGGTGTTTTCACTGCGCTTCGGGTGGATCCTCCCTGGTGGTTTTTTTTGCTTCTCGCGGCGCCCGCGCGGGAGCTTTTTCGGCAATAAAGGGTGGAAGCGGTGTGCGGGCTGTCAATAAACACTAATTTATGCCGTTTATTTAAATACACGCAAATGAGCTGCTTAATTACCGCCGGCCTTGCTTGGCGCCCCCTGGCGGGCGGGTGAGCCGCGCAGGCCACGCCGCCATCGGCCCCGCCCCGATGACGTCACGGCCACGCCCCCTCGGCAGCGCGCGCGGGGTCTCCCCCTCACGGCCCCCCCCCCCCCCGCTCGGTGCCCGTTTCCTTCCGCCGCCGCTTTTCCTTTTCCTTTTTCCTTCCGGGACGAAGCGGAACCGGGACAGGGGGAATAAAAAACCCCCCGCGCTCCCCGGGAGGAGCCCCGGACCCGTCCATGACAGGTGAGAGGAGACGCTTCGCTTGGCTCCTTCCTCCCCCACCCCCCCGCGCCGCGCAATGGGCTCGCCCGGCTCCTCAGAGGGTCAGCGGAGGCCGCACCACCCGCGCGCCGCCGCCGGGGGGCGCCGCGTCCCCCCCTCCCCCCTCACGGAATGGGCTCGTCCGGCTCATGAGGGGGTCGGGGGGGGGCCGCACCACGCGCGGGGTGAAGGGGGGGGGGCACGGGACTCCCCCTCCGTGACCCCGCCATGGTCCCGCCCGCGCGGGGCGGGGGCGGCTCTGGGGAGCGAACCACTCGGGAATTGGGGGGGGGGAGGGGGTCTGGGGGCTGTTCCCCCTCCCCAATATCCCCCCCAGGGGGGGATTCACATTCACACCCCCCCCCAGCCCCTCAGGATGGGACCCCTCCCCAAATTCCAGCCCAACTTCCCGCCAAATTTCCTCCCCAGGGAGGAGCAGCGGTGCTGTGGAACCCCCCCCCCCCCCAACATTTCCTCCTCGATGTCCCCCCAAATCCCCCCCCCCAGGGACCCCCGATGTTCCTTCTCTAATTCCTCTCCCACCCAAAAATCCCCCCCAAGAATCCCCCTCAATCCCTCCCCCAGAGCTGCTGCTGCTTCCCAAATCCCGCTTTTCCCCCCAAATCCCGATTTGGAGCTGTTTTAACCCAATTCCGTGTTTCTTTCGGCGTCGCTGTCCCAGGAGGAGCCGGCGCTGGCTGGAAACGCTCCGGGGCTTCCCTCGGATCCGGCGCTCGGGTACGGAGCGGGGGCTTCAGCCCGGATTTAATTGGATCCTTAACGAGGGGCGAAATGAGCCCCACATCGTCCCTGTCCTCGTCCCATCCTGAAATCCCACAGATCCATCCCAAAACCCCGTGGATCCATCCCAAAATCCCACAGATCCATCCCAAAACCCCGTGGATCCATCCCAAAATCCCACAGATCCATCACAGAATCCTGCAGGTCCATCCCGAAATTCCACGGATCCATCCCCAAATCGCACGGATCAATCCTAAAGTCCCACAGATGCATCCCCAAATCCTGTGGATCCATCCCGAAATCCCATGGATCCATCCCAAAATCCCACAGATCCATCACAAAATCCTGCAGGTCCATCCCAAAATCCCCTGTATTGGTCCCCAAATCCCACAGATCCATCCCCAAACCCCGTGGATCCACCCCCAAATCCCACAGATCCATCCCCAATCCCCGTGGATCCACCCCCAAATCCCTCGATCTCCCAGCTGCCGTTTTGGGGCTGTTTCCCCTTCATTCGTGGGGTTTTCAATCCTCTCGTGATCCCGGATGGATCCCGAGGGGTCGGAGGGGAGCCGGGGTCGATCCCGAGCCGGGGATCCCCCGGAGGGGAGGGGGAGGGGAGGGAAACTGAGGCAGGGCTGGGGGCGCTCCCTGAGCCCCTCCCGCTGTTCCCGCAGGTGATCCCGGGGGGCTCCGGTGATCCCGGGGGGCTCCGCTGATCCCGGGGGGTTCCGGTGATCCCGGGGGGTTCTGGTGATCCCGGGGAGCTCCGCTGATCCCAGGGGGCTCCGGCGGCTCCGGGCCACCGTGAGCGAGGCGCTGGTGGTCAAGGAGGGGTGGCTGCACAAGAGGGGTGAGTGGGGGAGGGGGTGGGGGAGTCTGGGGGGAGTTTGGGGGGAGCCGGGTCTGGCACAAGGCTGGGAAGCCCGAAAGGGATCCCAGAACTGATCCCAAAGTCGATCCCAGCGTCCATCCCGGGATCGATTTCAATGCTGATCCCAACACCCATCCCAGTGCCCATCCCAGTGCCCATCCCAGTGTCCATCCCAATGTCACCCCAGTGCCCATCCCAGTGCCCATCCCAGTGCCCATCCCAGTGCCCACCCCAGTGTAACCCCAGTGTCCATCCCAGTGCCCATCCCAGTGCCCACCCCAGTGTAACCCCAGTGTCCATCCCAGTGTCCATCCCAGTGTCCATCCCAGTGCCCATCCCAGTGTAACCCCAGTGTCCATCCCAGTGTCCATCCCAGTGCCCATCCCAGTGTAACCCCAGTGTCCATCCCAGTGCCCACCCCAGTGTC
Source organism: Coloeus monedula (assembly GCF_965178545.1). Lineage (NCBI taxonomy): Eukaryota > Metazoa > Chordata > Aves > Passeriformes > Corvidae > Coloeus > Coloeus monedula. The sequence continues at coordinate 3,167,219 of NC_138813.1, read as the reverse complement.
CATCCCAGTGTAACCCCAGTGTCCATCCCAGTGTCCATCCCAGTGTAACCCCAGTGTCCGTCCCAGTGTCCATCCCAGTGTCCATCCCAGTGTCCATCCCAGTGTAACCCCAGTGTCCATCCCAGTGCCCATCCCAGTGTAACCCCAGTGCCCATCCCAGTGCCCATCCCAGTGCCCATCCCAGTGTAACCCCAGTGTCCATCCCAGTGTAACCCCAGTGTCCGTCCCAGTGTCCATCCCAGTGTAACCCCAGTGTCCGTCCCAGTGTCCATCCCAGTGTCCATCCCAGTGTAACCCCAGTGTCCGTCCCAGTGTAATCCCAGTGTAACCCCAGTGTCCGTCCCAGTGCCCATCCCAGTGCCCATCCCAGTGTAACCCCAGTGTCCATCCCAGTGTCCATCCCAGTGTCCGTCCCAGTGTAACCCCAGTGCCCATCCCAGTGTCACCCCAGTGTCCATCCCAGTGTCCATCCCAGTGCCCACCCCAGTGTCCATCCCAGTGCCCATCCCAGTGTAACCCCAGTGTCCATCCCAGTGTCCATCCCAGTGTCCATCCCAGTGCCCATCCCAGTGCCCATCCCAGTGTCCATCCCAGTGCCCATCCCAGTGCCCATCCCAGTGTCCATCCCAATGTCCATCCCAATGCCAATCCCAATCCCAATGTCCATCCCCCTCCCCTCCTCATTAACCCCTCCCCATTAACCCTTTCCCTCCCCGTTAACCCTTTCCCTCCCCGTTAACCCTTTCCCTCCCCCATTAACCCTTTCCCTCCCCCAGGCGAGTACATCAGGACGTGGTGGCCGCGCTATTTCGTGCTCAAGAGCTCCTTCATGGGCTACCGGGAGCGCCCGGAGGCCCCGGGCCAGAGCCCACCCCCGCTCAGCAACTTCTCGGTGGCCGGTACGGCTCGGGTCGGGCTGGCCACCTGCTGGGACGGGGTGGCCACCAGCCCTTTGGCCCTTCGGCCCATGTGCCCGCTCCGTGCCCCCAGTGCCAGCAGCTGCGGGCGGAGCGGCCGCGCCCCGACACCTTCGTGATGCGCTGCCCGCAGTGGACAGCGGTCATCGAGAGAGCCTTCCACGGGGGAACGGCCGGGCAGCGGTGGGTGCTGGGGGGCAGCGGTGGGTGCTGGGGGGCACCCCCACCCCGGGGGCCCCTCCCCCACCCCCCGGGGCCGCGCGGGACAAACAATAAAAATTTGGGAATTTTGGGGGGGGTTCTTTTTTCGCCTTTTTTTAAGAAGTTCCGGGGTTTTCCTTGACCCCGCCCCCCTCCCCCCCCGTCCCCAAATGTCCCCAAATGTCCCCAAAACTCCCCGGACCCCCCCCTCCCCCCCCAAAATCTGCGCCCCCTCCCCCAAAAGTGTCCCCCCGATCCATCACTCTGCGCTCGATTGCTCCTGCCCATCGCGCACCCCCCTCATGTGACTGGCAGCGCTTGCAGCCAATGGGAAGGAGGGGCGGGGTCAGCGCGGGCCAATCGGAGCGCGCGGCGCGGGAGGGGGCGGGGCCTCGGCGGCGGCGCGAGGCGGCGGCGGGAGCCATGAAGTGAGGGGGGGAGGGGCGGGGGTTGGGGGGGATTTGGGGGATTTTGGGGCGGATTTGGGGGATTTTGGGGGTCCCAGGCTGGGACTGGGGGGAATCGCGGACGTTTTGGGGTTCCGGGGGGGGGGGGGTTTGGGGGGCTGCCAGCCGGGCTCAATCAATCGCAGAGCTCCCAGTCCATCCCAGTTTGTCCCAGTTTGGGCCCACAGGGATCCACAGCCCCTCCCCCCCCCCCCGTCCGCTCAGGTTCTGAAGGGGGCCAGGAGGCCGCGAGACCCCCGGGACCCCCCAAAATCCCCCAAAATCCCTCCAAATGCCCCCAAAATCCCCCCAAATCCCCAAAATTCCCCCTAAATCCCCCAACCCCCCAAAATCCGCCCTAAATCCCCCTAAAATCCCCAAAATCTCCCTAAAACCCCTCAGGATCCACTCTGGATCCCACCAGATCCCCGGCAGATCCCTCAGGCCGGACATGGCCGGGCTGCTGGTGCCGCCCCAAACCCCAAAACCCCCCCAAAGCCCCAAAATCCCCTCAAAAATCCCCGCGATCCCCCCAAAATCCCCAAAATTTCCCCAAAATCCCTCTGGATCCCACCCGATCCCTGGTGGATCCCTCAGGCCGAACATGGCCGGGCTCTTGGTGCCGCCGCAACCCCTTCAAACCCCAAAATCCCCCCCAAAATCCGCCCTAGATCCCCCCCAAAATCCCCAAAATCTCCCTAAAACCCCTCAGGATCCACTCCGGATCCCACCAGATCCCCGGCAGATCCCTCAGGCCGAACATGGCCGGGCTCTTGGTGCCGCCCCAACCGCTTCAAACCCCAAAATCCCCCCCAAAATCCGCCCTAAATCCCCCTAAAATCCCCAAAATCTCCCTAAAACCCCTGGGGATCCACTCTGGATCCCACCAGATCCCCGGCAGATCCCTCAGGCCGAACATGGCCGGGCTCTTGGTGCCGCCCCAACCGCTTCAAACCCCAAAATCCCCCCCAAAGTCCCCCAACCCCCCAAAATCCGCCCTAAATCCCCCTAAAATCCCCAAAATCTCCCTAAAACCCCTCAGGATCCACTCCGGATCCCACCGGATCCCCGGCAGATCCCTCAGGCCGAACCTGGCTGGGCTCTTGGTGCCGCCGCAACCTCTTCAAACCCCAAAATCCCCCCCAAAATCCCCCAACCCCCCAAATCCCCCCGAAATCCCCCCCAAAATCCCTGAAATCTCCCTAAAACCCCTCAGGATCCACTCCGGATCCCACCAGATCCCCGGCAGATCCCTCAAGCCGAACATGGCCGGGCTCTTGGTGCCGCCGCAACCCCTTCAAACCCCAAAATCCCCCCCAAAATCCGCCCTAGATCCCCCTAAAATCCCCGAAATCTCCCTAAAACCCCTCAGGATCCACTCTGGATCCCACCAGATCCCCGGCAGATCCCTCAGGCCGGACATGGCCGGGCTCTTGGTGCCGCCGCAACCGCTTCAAACCCCAAAATCCCCCCCCAAAATCCCCCCCCAACCCCCTGGGGATCCCTCGGGATCCCCCCCGATCCCGGCGGATCCCCCGCGATCCCGCAGGCTGAACGTGGACGGGCTCCTGGTGCTGTTCCCCTACGAGTTCATCTACCCCGAGCAGTTCTCCTACATGCTGGAGCTCAAGCGCACCCTGGACGCCAAGGTGGGAGCCGGGGGCAGATCCTGAGGGATCCCGAGGGATCCGGGGGGATCTGGGGGGGATCTGGGGCCCCCCGTGATGCCCCCGCCCCCCCTCAGGGCCACGGGGTGCTGGAGATGCCGTCGGGCACCGGCAAAACGGTGTCGCTGCTGTCGCTGATCGTCGCCTACCAGCGGGTGAGGGGATCCAGGGGGATCCGGGGGGATCCGGGGGGATCCTGAGGGGTTCTGGGGGGTCCTGGTGGGTCCTGGGGGGATCCTGAGGGGTTCGGGGGGGTTCTGGAGGGTCCTGAGGGGTTTTGGGGGGGATCCTGGAGGGTTCGGGGGGGTTCTGGTGGATCCCAGAGGATCCTGAGGGGGATCTGGGGGGGATCCTGAGGGGTTTGGGGGGATCCTGAGGGGTTTTGGGGGGTCCTGGTGGGTCCTGGAGGGTCCTGAGGGGTTTGGGGGGGATCCTGGAGGGTTCGGGGGGGTTCTGGTGGATCCCAGAAAATCCTGAGGGGGATCTGGGGGGGATCCTGAGGGGCTTTGGGGGGATCCTGAGGGGTTTTGGGAGGTCCTGGTGGGTCCTGGGGGGATCCTGAGGGATTTGGGGGGGGATCCCGGCAGATCCTGGGGGTTCTGGAGGGGTCTCGGGGGGGGTTCTGGTGGATCCCAGAGGATCCTGAGGGGGATCCCGGGGGGATCTTGAGGGGCTTTGGGGCAGCCCAGGGGATCCTGGGGGGTTCTGGGGGAGGCTGGAGGCTCCTGCTGGATCCCGGAGGATCCCGGGGGGGTTCTGGTGGATCCCGGTGGATCCCATTGGATCCCTCCCCCCCCCCAGGCTCACCCCCTGGACGTCTCCAAGCTGATCTACTGCTCCCGCACCGTGCCCGAGATCGAGAAGGTGGGGGCGGGATCCGGGGGGGGAGGGGCGGATCCCGGTGGACCCCGGTGGATCCCGATGGATCCCGGTGGATCCCGCAGGTGGTGGAGGAGCTGCGGAAGCTGCTGGAGTGCTACGAGCGGGAGCTGGGGGAGCCGCTGCCCTTCCTGGGGCTGGCGCTGAGCTCCCGCAAGAACCTCTGCGTGCACCCCGAGGTGGGATCCCGGGGATCCGGGGGGATCTGGGGGGATCTGGGGGGCACCCAGGCTCGGGGGGGCACTGGGGGGGTGCAGGGATCACTGGAGATCCCAGGGATCCGGTGCTGGGGTTTGGGAAGGAGCAGGATCCCTGGGATCTGGGGGGGATCTGGGGGATCCCAGGCTCTGGGGGGGTGCAGGGATCACTGGAGATCCCAGGGATCCGGTGCTGAGGTTCCGGGGGGGGAGGGGATCCCGAGGGGGTCTGGGCGGATCCCGAGGATCTTTGGGATGCGGGTGCTCGGGGGGGGGGGGAAGGAGGGGAGGTTCCGGGGGATCCCGGAGAGTCCTTGGGGAGGACGGGGGATGCGGGGGATGTGGGTGGATCCCAGTGGATCCCAGTGGATCCCAGCAGATCCCGCCCCCAGGTGTCGGCGCTGCGCTTCGGGAAGGAGGGGGGGTCACAGGGATTGGGGTGGGCCCCAGTGGATCCCAGTGGATCCCAGTGGATCCCAGCAGATCCCGCCCCCAGGTGTCGGCGCTGCGCTTCGGGAAGGAGGTCGACAGCCGCTGCCTGGCCCTGACGGCCTCGTACCTGCGGGACCCCCCCGAGGGCCCCCGGGCCTCCTGCGCCTTCTTCCAGGTCTGGGGGGGCCCTAAAGGGATCCAGGGGGGTCCTAAAGGGATCCAGGGGGGTCCGGGGGGGTCCTAAAGGGATCCAGGGGGGTCTGGGGGGGGCCTAAAGGGATCCTGGGGGATCTGGGGGGGTCCTAAAGGGATCCAGGGGGGTCTGGGGGGGCCCTAAAGGGATCCTGGGGGGTCCGGGGGGGTCCTAAAGGGATCCTGGGGGGCCCTAAAGGGATCCAGGGGGATCTGGAGGGGTCCAGGGGGGGGTCCCTGTTCCCCATCGGATCCTTTGAGATTTCCCCCCCCCCATTTGGGCTCTCACTCATTTTGGGGACCCCCAGCCCCACTCTGGGGTGTCTCCTCCCCGTTTTTGGGACCCCAACCCCATTTTGGAGACCTCCAGCCCCATTTTGGAGACCCCCAGCCCCATTTTGGGGACCCCCAGCCCCATTTTAGAGACCCCCAGCCCCGTTTTTGGGACCCCAGCCCCATTTCGGGGTGTCTCCTCCCCATTTTGGGACCCCAGCCCCATTTCGGGGTGTCTCCTCCCCGTTTTTGGGAGCCCAGCCCCATTTTGCCCCTCCCCAGGAGTTCGAGGCGCGGGGCCGGCAGAGCCCCCTCCCCTTCGGGGTTCACAACCTGGACGATCTCCGGGCCCTCGGCCGCCAGCGCGGCTGCTGCCCCTATTTCCTGGCCCGCGCCTCGGTACGGCCTTGGGACCCCAAAAACATCCCAAAATACCCCAAAAACACCCCAAAAATACCCCAAAATCTCCCCCAGCTGCCCCTATTTCCTGGCCCGCGCCTCGGTATGGCCTTGGGACCCCAAAAACACCCCAAAATACCCCAAAAACACCCCAAAAATACCCCAAAATCTCCCCCAGCTGCCCCTATTTCCTGGCCCGCGCCTCGGTACGGCCTTGGGACCCCAAAAACACCCCAAAATACCCCAAAAACACCCCAAAAATACCCCAAAATACCCTCAAAATACCCCCCAAAACCCCTAAAATACCCCAAAATCTCCCCCAGCTGCCCCTATTTCCTGGCCCGCGCCTCGGTATGGCCTTGGGACCCCAAAAAACCCCAAAAACACCCCAAAACAGCCCAAAATGCCCCAAAAATACCCCAAAATACCCTCAAAATACCCCAAAACACCCCAAAAACCCCCCTGATGACCCCAAGTCTCCTCAGGGGATCCCAAATCCCCTCTGGGGACCCCAAACCCTCCCCTGGCCACCCCAAACCCCCCCCTAATGACCCCAACCCCCCCTGGCCACCCCAAACCCCCTTGGCCACCCCAAACCCCCCCCGACCACCCCAAACCTCTCTGGTGACCCCAACCCGCCCCCAATGACCCCAAACCCTCCCCTGACCACCCCAAACCCCCCCCTGGCCACCCCAACCCCTCCCTGGCCACCCCAACCCCTCCCTGGCCACCCCAAACCCTCCCCTGACCGCCCCAAATCCCCCCTGACCACCCCAGATCCTTTCTGATGACCCCAAACCCCCCTGGCCACCCCAACCCCCCCCTGACCACCCCAAACCCCCCCTTAATGACCCCAAACCCCCCTTAATGACCCCAAACCCCCCTGACCACCCCAAACCCCCCCCGGCCACCCCAAACCCCCCCTGATGACCCCAAACCCCTCTGGTGACCCCAAACCCCCCCTGACCACCCCAAACCCCCCCCTAATGACCCCAAACCCCCCCCTGGCCACCCCAAACCCCTCTGACCACCCCAAATCCCCCTGGTGACCCCAAACCCCCCCTGGCCACCCCAAACCCCCCCCTGGCCACCCCAAACCCCTCTGACCACCTCAAATCCCCCTGGTGACCCCAACCCCCCCCCTAATGACCCCAAACCCCTCTGACCACCCCAAACCCCCCCTTGTCCACCCCAAACCCCCCTGACCACCCCAAACCCCCCCTTGTCCACCCCAAACCCCCCTGACCACCCCAAACCCCCCTGACCGCCCTAAACCCCTCTGACCACCCCAACCCCCCCCTTAATGACCCCAAACCCCCTTGGCCACCCCAAACCCCCCCTGGCCACCCCAAACCCCCCCCTGGCCACCCCAACCCCCGCTGACCCCAAGGCCCGGTGGCCGTGGCGCGCAGCTGCCGCTCGCCAGCGCCGTGGTGTACAGCTACCATTACCTGCTGGACCCCAAAATCGCCGGCCTGGTGTCGGCCGAGCTCGCCCGCTCCTCGGTCGTGGTGTTCGACGAGGCCCACAACATCGGTGAGACCCCAAAAACCCACCTGGGACCCCAAAAATACAGTTTGGGACCCCAAAAACCTGCCTGGGACCCAAAAAACATGGCCTGGGACCCCAAAAACACGGCCTGGGACCCAAAAAACATGGCCTGGGACCCCAAAACATGGCCTGGGACCCCAAAACCCGGCCTGGGACCCCAAAACATGGCCTGGGACCCCAAAACACGGCCTGGGACCCCAAAACATGGCCTGGGACCCCAAAAACACGGCCTGGGACCCCAAAACACGGCCTGGGACCCCAAAAACACAGCCTGGGACCCCAAAACATGGCCTGGGACCCCAAAAACACGGCCTGGGACTCCAAAACCCGGCCTGGGACCCCAAAACATGGCCTGGGACCCCAAAACCCGGCCTGGGACCCCAAAAACATGGCCTGGGACCCCAAAACATGGCCTGGGACCCCAAAACCCGGCCTGGGACCCCAAAAACACAGCCTGGGACCCCAAAACCCGGCCTGGGACCCCAAAAACACGGCCTGGGACCCCAAAACATGGCCTGGGACCCCAAAACCACGGCCTGGGACCCCAAAAACCTCACCTGGGACCCCAAAAACACAGCCTGGGACCCCAAAACCCCCCCCCAGACCCCAACCCCCCTCCCAGGACCCCCGGAATGCCCCCAAAACTCCCCCTGAGACCCCCAAAACCCCCCAGGACCCCCAAAACCTCCCCTGAGAGCCCCCCAGACCCCCCAAAGCCCCCCCAAAACTCCTCCTGAGACCCCCAAACCCCCCTGGAGACCCCCAAAACTCCCCTGAGACCCCCAAAACCCCCCCAAGAGCCCTGAAAACCCCCCAAGACTTCCAAAACCCCCCTGAGACCCCTGAAACTCCCCCTGGAGACCCCAAAACTCCCCCTGAGACCCCCAAACCCCCCTGAGATCCCCAAAACCCCCCCAAGACCCCCAAAACTCCCCCCAAACCCCCCCTGAGACCCCCAAAACTCCCTCTGAGACCCCCCCAGACCCCCAAAACTCCCTCTGAGACCCCCCCAGACCCCCAAAACTCCTCCCAGCCCCCCCCTGGAGCCCCCCAACCCCTTTTTTTGGGGTTCTGCCCCCTCCCCCAGACAATGTGTGCATCGAGGCCATGGGAGTGACCATCACCCGCCGGACGCTTGACCGCTGCCAGGCCAACGTGGGCACCCTGCAGAGCGCCCTGCAGCGGTCAGCGGGGCACGGGGGGCTTTGGGGGGGCTTTGGGGGGGTTTGGGGGGTGTTTGAGGGGTTTGGGGGGGTCCTGAGGGGGTTTGGGGGGTGTTTGAGGGGTTTGGGGGGGGTCCTGAGGGGGTTTGGGGGGTGTTTGAGGGGTTTGGGGGGGTCCTGAGGGGGTTTGGGGGGTCCTGGGGGGGATTTGGGGGGTGTTTGAGGGGTTTGGGGGGGGTCCTGAGGGGGTTTGGGGGGTCCTGGGGGGTTTGGGGGGTTCTGAGGGGGGGTCCTGAGGGGGTTTTGGGGGGTTCTGAGGGGGTTTGGGGGGTCCTGGGGGGTTTGGGGGGTCCTGAGGGGGTTTGGGGGGTCCTGAAGGGGTCTTTGAGGGGGTTTGGGGGGGTCCTGAGGGGGTTTGGGGGGGTCCAAAGGAGGTTTGGGGGGTGTTTGAGGGGTTTGGGGGGGTCCTGAGGGGGTTTTGGGGGGTTCTGAGGGGGTTTGGGGGGTCCTGAGGGGGTTTGGGGGGTCCTGAGGGGTTTTTTGAAGGGTTTTGGGGGTCTTTGAGGGGGTTTGGGGGGTCCAAAGGGGGTTTGGGGGGGTCCTGGGGGGTTTGGGGGGTGTTTGAGCAGGTTTGGGGGGGTTCTGAGGGGGTTTGGGGGGGGCCTGAGAGGGTTTGGGGGTCCCAGAGTTGATTTTTGGGGGTCCCGGGGGTGATTTTGGGGTTCCCGGGGGGTTTTTGGGGTCCCAGAGTTGATTTTTGGGGTTCCCAGAGCTGATTTTGGGGGCTCCCCGGGGTGATTTTGGGGCTCCCAGGGGGTTTTCGGGGTCCCAGAGCTGATTTTGGGGTCCCGGCGGTGATTTGGGGGTCCCAGAGTTGATTTTGGGGGTTCCCAGGGGATTTTCGGGGTCCCAGGGTTGATTTTGGGGGGTCCCAGAGTTGATTTTGGGGATTCCCGGGGGATTTTTGGGGTCCCAGAGCTGATTTTGGGGGTCCCAGAGCTGATTTTTGGGGTCCCAGGGGGTTTGGGGGTCCCCGAGTTGATTTTTGGGGTTCCCAGAGCTGATTTTTGGGGTCCCAGAGTTGATTTTGGGGGTCCCAGAGTGGATTTTTGGGGTTCCCCGGGGGATTTTCGGGGTCCCAGAGCTGATTTTGGGGTCCCGGCGGTGATTTGGGGGTCCCAGAGTTGATTTTGGGGGGTCCCGGGGGGTTTTCGGGGTCCCAGAGTTGATTTTGGGGTCCCAGAGTTGATTTTGGGGGTCCCGGGGGTGATTTTGGGGGTTCCCCGGGGGTTTTTGAGGTCCCAGAGCTGATTTTGGGCTCCCCGGGGTGATTTTGGGGCTCCCAGGGGGTTTTCAGGGTCCCAGAGCTGATTTTGGGGGTCCCAGAGTTGATTTTTGGGGTCCCCGAGTTGATTTTTGGGGTTCCCAGAGCTGATTTTGGGGCTCCCCGGGGTGATATTGGGGTTCCTGGGGGGTTTTTGAGGTCCCAGAGCTGATTTTGGGGGTCCCGGAGCTGATTTTGGGCTCCCCGGGGCGGTTTGGGGGCCCGTTGCAGGGTGAAGGAGTCGGACTCGCGGCGCCTGGCGGACGAGTACCGGCGCCTGGTGCAGGGGCTGCGCGAGGCCGGCGCCGCCCGCGACTCCGACCTGGTGCTGGCCAACCCCGTGCTGCCCGACGAGATCCTGCAGGGTACGGGATCCGCTGGGATCCGCTGGGATCCGCTGGGATCCGCTGGGGTCGTGGGAGCCCCCAAACCCCTCGGGATCCCCCCCAAACCCCTCGGGATCCCCCCCAAACCCCTCGGGATCCCCCCCCAATCCTACCCCGAGACCCTCAGGGTCCCCCCGTCCAGAGTCTGACAGAAAGAGATCCCACGAGGTCTGGGATCCACTGGGATCCGCCGGGGCTGTGGGAGTCCCAAAACCCCTCAGGATTCCCCCCAAATCCCTCAGGATCCCCCCAAACCCCTCGGGATCCCCCCAAAACCCCTCAGGATCCTCTCAAACCCCTCAGGATCCCCCCCAAACCCCTCAGGATCCCCCCCAAACCCCTCGGGATCCCCCCAAACCCCCCAGGATCCCCCCCAAACCCCTCGGGATCCCCCCCAAACCCCTCGGGATCCCCCCAAATCCCCCAGGATCCCCCCAAACCCTGCCCAGGGAGACCTTTTGGGGTCTGGGATCCACTCGGGATCACCCAGGACCCACCCGGGATTGGGGGATCCCCCTGGGTTTGGGGGGGTTTGGGGTTTCCCTGTGGATTTTGGGGTGGTTTGGGGGGATTTTGGGTGGTTTTGGGGTGGTTTTGGGCTCTCTCCATAGATTTGGGGGGTTTTGGGGGTCTCTCCATGGATTTTGGGGTGGTTTTGAGGTCTCTGCATCGATTTTAGGGTGGTTTGGGGGGGGTTTTGGGGCGGTTTTGGAGGGATTTTGGGTTCTCTCCATAGATTTGGGGTGGTTTCAGGGGGTTTGGGGGTTTCCTGTGGGTTTTGGGGTCTCCATGGATTTTGGGGTGGTTTTGGGGATTTTTGGGGTGGTTTTGGGGTGGTTTTGGGCTCTCTCCATGGATTTTGGGGCGGTTTTGGGTGGTTTTGGGCTCACTCCATGGATTTTTGGGCGGTTTCGGGTGGTTTTGGGGGGTTTTTGGGCTCTCTCCATGGATTTTGTGGTGGTTTCGGGTGGTTTTTGGGCTCTCTCCATGGATTTTGGGGCGGTTTTGGGTGGTTTTGGGTGGTTTTGGGCTCACTCCATGGATTTTAGGGTGGTTTTGGGGGGTTTTTGGTGGTTTTTGGGCTCACTCCATGGATTTTAGGGTGGTTTTGGGGGGTTTTTGGGCTCTCTCCATGGATTTTAGGGCGGTTTCGGGCGGTTTTTGGGCTCTCTCCATGGATTTTAGGGCGGTTTTGGGGGGTTTTTGGGCTCTCTCCATGGATTTTGTGGTGGTTTCGGGTGGTTTTTGGGCTCTCTCCATGGATTTTGGGGCGGTTTTGGGTGGTTTTGGGTGGTTTTGGGCTCACTCCATGGATTTTAGGGCGGTTTTGGGGGGTTTTTGGGCTCTCTCCATGGATTTTAGGGTGGTTTTGGGGGGTTTTTGGGCTCTCTCCATGGATTTTGGGGCGGTTTCGGGCGGTTTTGGGGTCGCCCCGAGCCGCCTGCCCCCGTTGCAGAGGCCGTCCCGGGCAGCATCCGCACGGCCGAGCACTTCGTGGGCTTCCTGCGGCGCCTGGTGGAGCATCTGCGGGCGCAGCTGCGGGGGCCCCGCGTGCAGCAGCTCAGCCCCCCCGCCTTCCTGCGGGAGCTGCGCGAGCGCGTCTGCATCGAGCGCAAACCCCTCCGGTGCGGGCACGAGAGGGGCCGGGGCCCAGAGAAGGGGGTCGGGAGCCCTAAAAATGGGATCGGGAGCTCTAAAAATGGGGTTGGGAGCCCTAAAAATGGGGTTGGGAGCCCAGAAAATGGGGTTGGAGCCCTAAAAATGGGGTTGGGAGCTCTAAAAATGGGGTTGGGAGCCCTAAAAATGGGGTCGGGAGCTCTAAAAATGGGGTTGGGAGCCCAAAAAAGACGTTGGGAGCCCTAAAAATGGGGTTGGGAGCCCTAAAAATGGGGTTGGGAGCCCAGAAAAGGGGTTGGGAGCCCTAAAAATGGGGTTGGGAGCCCAGAAAAGGGGGTTGGGAGCCCTAAAAATGGGGTTGGGAGCCCTAAAAATGGGGTCGGGAGCCCTAAAAGTCTCAAAAAAGGGGGTTGGGAGCCCAAAAAATGGGGTTGGGAGCCCTAAAAATGGGGTCGGGAGCCCTAAAAATGGGGTTGGAGCCCTAAAAAAGGGGATTGGGAGCCCTAAAAACCCCCAAATATGGGATTAGAAACCCTAAAAGCCCCAAAAAATGGGATTGAGAACCCCGAAAACCCAAAAAAATGGGGGTTTTTGGGGTCCCCGAGGGGTTTTTGGGGTCCCCGAGGGGTTTTGGGGTCCCTGAGTGGTTTCTGGGGTCCCCGAGGGGTTTTTGGGGTCCCTGAGTGGTTTTTGGGGTCCCTGAGGGGTTTTTGGGGTCCCCGAGGGGTTTTTTGGGGTCCCTGAGTGGTTTTTGGGGTCCCTCAGGGGTTTCTGGGGTCCCCGAGGGGTTTTTGGGGTCCCTGAGGGTTTTTTGGGGTCCTTGAGGGGTTTTTTGGGGTCCCTGAGTGGTTTTTGGGGTCCCCGAGGGGTTTTGGGGTCCCCGAGGGGTTTTTGGGGTCCTTGAGGGGGTTTCTGGGGTCCCTGAGGGGTTTTTGGGGTCCCTGAGTGGTTTTTGGGGTCCCTGAGGGGTTTTTGGGGTCCCCGAGGGGTTTCTGGGGTCCCTGAGGGGTTTTTGGGGTCCCCGAGGGGTTTTTGGGGTCCCTGAGGGGTTTTTGGGGTCCCTGAGGGGTTTCTGGGGTCCTTGAGGGGGTTTTTGGGGTCCCCGAGGGGGTTTTGGGGTCCCTGAGGGGTTTTTGGGGTCCCCGAGGGGTTTTGGGGTCCCTGAGGGGTTTTTGGGGTCCCCGAGGGGTTTTGGGGTCCCCGATGGGTTTTTGGGGTCCCTGAGGGGGTTTTGGGGTCCCCGAGGTGTTTTGGGGTCCCTGAGTGGTTTTTGGGGTCCTTGAGGGGGTTTTTGGGGTCTCCGAGGGGGTTTTTGGGATCCCCGAGGGGTTTTTGGGGTCCCCGAGGAGGTTTTTGGGGTCCTTGAGAGGTTTTTGGGGTCCCCGAGGGGTTTCTGGGGTCCCCGAGGGGTTTTTGGGGTCCCTGAGGGGGTTTCTGGGGTCCCTGAGGGGGTTTTTGGGGTCCTTGAGGGGGTTTTTGGGGTCCCCGAGGGGTTTTTTGGGGTCCCTGAGGGGTTTTTGGGATCCCCGAGGGGTTTTTGGGGTCCCCGAGGGGTTTTTGGGGTCCCCGAGGGGGTTTCTGGGGTCCCTGAGGGGTTTTTGGGGTCCCTGAGGGGGTTTTTTGGGGTCCCTGAGGGGGTTTTTGGGGTCCCTGAGGGGGTTTTTGGGATCCCCGAGGGGGGTTTGGGGTCCCTGAGGGGGTTTCTGGGGTCCCCGAGGAGGTTTTTGGGGTCCCTGAAGGGGTTTTTTGGGGTCCTTGAGGGGGTTTTGGGGTCTCCGAGGGGGTTTTGGGGTCCCCGAGGGGGTTTTTTGGGGTCCCTGAGGGGGTTTTTGGGGTCCTTGAGGGGGTTTTTGGGTCCCTGAGGGGTTTTTGGGGTCCCCGAGGGATTTTTTGGGTCCCTGAGGGGTTTTTGGGGTCCCCGAGGGGTTTTTTGGGTCCCCGAGGGGGTTTTTTGGGGTCTCCGAGGGTTTTTTGGGGTCCCTGAGGGTTTTTGGGGTCCCTGAGGGGTTTTTTGGGGTCCTTGAGTGGTTTTTGGGGTCCCTGAGGGTTTTTGGGGTCCCCGAGGGGGTTTCTGGGGTCCCTGAAGGGGTTTTTTGGGGTCCTTGAGGGGGTTTTTGGGGTCCCCGAGGGGTTTTTGGGGTCCCTGAGGGGTTTTTGGGGTCCCTGAGCCCCCGCAATGCTCCCCGGGCAGGTTCTGTGCCGAGCGCCTGCACTCCCTGCTCCGGACCCTCGCCCTCCCCGACGTCGCCGACTTCTCCCCCATCACCCTCGTGGCCAACTTCGCCACCCTCGTCAGCACCTACAGCAAGGGTGGGGGTCCTGGAACGCCCAAAAACCCCAAAAATACCCCAAAAATACCCCCAAAACCAGCCCTGAACCCTCGTCAGCACCTACAGCAAGGGTGGGGGTCCTGGAACGCCCATAAACCCCAAAAATACCCCAAAAATACCCCAAAACCAGCCCTGAACCCTCGTCAGCGCCTACAGCAAGGGTGGGGGTCCTGGAACGCCCAAAAACGCCCCAAAACCACCCCCAAAACGCCCAAAAAACACCCCAAAACCAGCCCTGAACCCTCATCAGCAGCTACAGCAAGGGTGGGGGTCCTGGAACGCCCAAAAACCCCAAAAATACCCCAAAAATACCCCCAAAACCAGCCCTGAACACCCCTCAGCACCTACAGCAAGGGTGGGGGTCCTGGAACGCCCAAAAACCCCAAAAATACCCCAAAAATACCCCCAAAACCAGCCCTGAACACCCCTCAGCACCTACAGCAAGGGTGGGGGTCCTGGAACGCCCAAAAACCCCAAAAATACCCCAAAAATACCCCCAAAACCAGCCCTGAACCCTCATCAGCACCTACAGCAAGGGTGGGGGTCCTGAAACGCCCAAAAAAACCCAAAAAATGCCCCCAAAACCCAAAAAAATACCCCAAAACACCCAAAAACAACCCCAAAACCCACCCAACCCCCGAAAAACACCCCAAAACCACCCAGGGACCCCCAAATCCTCCCCCAAATTGGGCTCAGCACCCTCTGGGGGGTTCAGGGGTTCCCTTTTGGGGTCAGGGGGTTTTGGGGACCCCCCCCAAAAACCCCAAAAACCCCAAAAAGCCCCAAAACCCCCCCAGGCTTCACCATCATCATCGAGCCCTTCGAGGAGCGCGCCCCGAGCGTCGCCAACCCCGTGCTGCACTTCAGGTGGGGATTTTGGGGGATTTTGGGGGGATTTGGGGGATTTTGGGGGATTTTAGGGGAGGTTTGGGAGGATTTAGGGGATTTTAGGAGAGAATTTGGGGGATTTTAGGGGGGATTTGGGGGGATTTTGGCAGAGGTTTGGGGGATTTTAAAGGATTTGGGGGGGATTTGGGGGATTTTAGGGGAGGTTTGGGGGATTTTAAAGGATTTGGGGGGGATTTGGGGGATTTTAGGGGAAGTTTGGGGGGATTTAGGGGATTTGGGAGGATTTAGAGGGGTTTGGGGGGGATTTTGGCAGAGATTTGGGGGAATTTGAAGGGATTTTGGGGGGGGTTGGGGGATTTTGGAGGGGATTTAGGAGATTTTGGGGATTTTAGGGGGATTTTGGGGAGTTTGGGGAGGTTTAGGGGGATTTTAGGTTATTTTATGGGAGGTTTGGGGCGATTTAGGGGAATTTGGGGGGATTTTAGGGAGAGTTGGGGCTTTCAGGGTGGATTTTTGGGGGGTTTTAGGGAGGTTTTGGGGGATTTTAGGGGGGATTTTAGGGAGGTTTGGGGCGTTTCGGGGCGGATTTTGGGGAGGTTTAGGGGAATTTTTGGGGAATTGGGGGATTTTGGGGGATTTTGGGAGGTTTGGGGGATTTTAGGGAGATTTGGGGGGGATTTTAGGGAGGTTTGAGGCTTTCGGGGTGGATTTTTGGGGGATTTTAGGGGATTTTAGAGGGTTTTGAGGAGACTTGGGGCGGATTTTGGGTGAATTTGGGGAGATTTTGGGGCCGCTGAGACCCCCGGGACCCCTCCCCAGCTGCTTGGACGCCTCGATCGCCATCAGGCCGGTGTTCGAGCGCTTCCAGTCGGTCATCGTCACCTCGGGGGTGAGAGACCCCCGGGACCCCCCCAAAATAACCCCGGGACCCCCCCAAAATACCCCTGAGACCCCTGGGACCCCCCCAAAATACCCCTGAGACCCCCGGGACCCCCCAAAATAACCCTGAGACCCCCGGGACCCCCCCAAAATACCCCTGAGACCCCCCCAAAATACCCTGAGACCCCCGGCACCCCCACAAAATACCCTGAGACCCCCAGGACCCCCCCCAAAATAACCCCAGGACCCCCCCAAAATACTCCTGAGACCCCCGGGACCCCCCCAAAATACCCTGAGACCCCTGGGACCCCCCCAAAATAACCCTGAGACCCCCAGGACCCCCCCAAAATACCCCTGAGACCCCCGGGACCCCCCCAAAATAACCCTGAGACCTCCGGGACCCCCCCCAAAATATCCCTGAGACCCCCAGGACCCCCCCAAAATAACCCCAGGACCCCTGGGACCCCCCCAAAATAACCCCGGGACCCCCCCCAAAATAACCCTGAGACCCCCGGGGCCCCCCCAAAATAACCCCAGGACCCCTGGGACCCCCCCAAAATAACCCCAGGACCCCCCCCAAAATACCCCTGAGACCCCCGGGACCCCCCCCAAAATACCCCTGAGACCCCCGGGACCCCCCCCATAATAACCCTGAGACCCCCGGGACCCCCCCCAAAATACCCCTGAGACCCCCGGGACCCCCCCCAAAATAACCCCGGGACCCCCCCAAAATAACCCTGAGACCCCCGGGACCCCCCCAAAATAACCCCGGGACCCCCCCAAAATAACCCTGAGACCCCCCCAAAATACCCCTGAGACCCCCGGGACCCCCCCAAAATAACCCTGAGACCCCCCCAAAAATACCCCTGAGACCCCCAGGACCCCCCCCAAAATAACCCTGAGACCCCCGGGACCCCCCCAAAATAACCCTGAGACCCCCCCAAAAATACCCCTGAGACCCCCAGGACCCCCCCCAAAATAACCCTGAGACCCCCGGGACCCCCCCCAAAATAACCCTGAGACCCCCGGGACCCCCCCAAAATAACCCTGAGACCCCCCCAAAAATACCCCTGAGACCCCCAGGACCCCCCCCAAAATAACCCTGAGACCCCCAGGACCCCCAAAATAACCCTGAGACCCCCGGGACCCCCCCAAAATAACCCCAGGACCCCCCCCAAATAACCCTGAGACCCCCGGGACCCCCCCAAAATAACCCTGAGACCCCCGGGACCCCCCCCAAAATATCCCTGAGACCCCCGGGACCCCCCCCAAAATAACCCTGAGACCCCCGGGACCCCCCCCAAAATACCCCTGAGACCCCCGGGACCCCCCCCAAAATAACCCCGGGACCCCCCCAAAATAACCCTGAGACCCCCGGGACCCCCCCAAAATAACCCCGGGACCCCCCCAAAATACCCCTGAGACCCCTGGGACCCCCCCAAAATAACCCTGAGACCCCCGGGACCCCCCCCAAAATACCCCTGAGACCCCCGGGACCCCCCCCAAAATACCCCTGAGACCCCCCCAAAATACCCTGAGACCCCCGGCACCCCCACAAAATACCCTGAGACCCCCAGGACCCCCCCCAAAATAACCCCAGGACCCCCCCAAAATACTCCTGAGACCCCCGGGACCCCCCCAAAATACCCTGAGACCCCTGGGACCCCCCCAAAATAACCCTGAGACCCCCAGGACCCCCCCAAAATACCCCTGAGACCCCCGGGACCCCCCCAAAATAACCCTGAGACCTCCGGGACCCCCCCCAAAATATCCCTGAGACCCCCAGGACCCCCCCAAAATAACCCCAGGACCCCTGGGACCCCCCCAAAATAACCCCAGGACCCCCCCCAAATAACCCTGAGACCCCCAGGACCCCCCCCAAAATAACCCTGAGACCCCCGGGACCCCCCCAAAATAACCCTGAGACCCCCCCAAAAATACCCCTGAGACCCCCAGGACCCCCCCCAAAATAACCCCAGGACCCCCCCAAAATACCCCTGAGACCCCCGGGACCCCCCCAAAATAACCCTGAGACCCCCGGGGCCCCCCCAAAATAACCCTGAGACCCCCGGGACCCCCCCAAAATAACCCCAGGACCCCCCCCCAAATAACCCTGAGACCCCCGGGACCCCCCCAAAATAACCCTGAGACCCCTGGGACCCCCCCAAAATAACCCTGAGACCCCCGAGACCCCCCCAAAATACCCCTGAGACCCCCAGGACCCCCCCAAAATACCCCTGAGACCCCCCAGATACCCTGAAACCCCCTGGGACCCCCCCAAAATAACTCTGAGACCCCCGGGACCCCCCCAAAATAACCCTGAGACCCCCAGGACCCCCCCAAAATACCCCTGAGACCCCCCAGATACCCTGAAACCCCCTGGGACCCCCCCCCCAAATACCCCCGGGACCCTCTTGGGACCCCCCCTTGAGACCCCCCCAGGACCCCCCAAACTCCCTGACCCCTCCCCCCCCCCCCCCCCAGACTTTGTCCCCCCTGGAATTCTACCCCAAAATCCTGGGTTTCCGCCCCGTTACCATGGCAACCTTCAGCATGACGCTGGCTCGGACCTGCCTGTGCCCCATGGTGAGTGGGGGAGGGGCAGAGACCCCCCCGGGGGGGGTGGGGGAGGGGCAGAGACCCCCGGGGTCACCCCCTGCCCATCCCCCCCCCCCCAGATCGTGGGACGAGGCAACGACCAGGTGGCCATGAGCTCCAAGTTCGAGACCCGCGAGGACATCGGTGGGGCTGGGGGCGTTTTGGGGGGGTCTCAGAGGGGATTTGGGGGGATTTTGGGGAGATTTGGGGGGTCTCAGAGGGGTTTTGGGGAGATTTGAGGGGATTTTGGGGGGTTTTGTGGGGTCTCAGGGGGGTTTTGGGGTGGCCGTGAGCTCCAAGTTCGAGACCCGCGAGGACATCGGTGGGGCTGGGGGCGTTTTGGGGGGGTCTTTGGGGTCTGGGGGGGTCTGGGGAGGGGTTTTGGGGGGATTTGGGGGGATTTTGGGGAGATTTGAGGGGTTTTGGGGGGTCTCAGGGAGATTTTGGGGGGTCTCAGGGGGGTTTTGGGGTGGCCATGAGCTCCAAGTTTGAGACCCGCGAGGACATCGGTGGGGCTGGGGGCGTTTTGGGGGGGTCTCAGAGGGGATTTGGGGGGATTTTGGGGAGATTTGGGGGGTCTCAGAGGGGTTTCGGGGAGATTTGAGGGGATTTTGGGGGGTTTTGTGGGGTCTCAGGGGGGTTTTGGGGTGGCCGTGAGCTCCAAGTTCGAGACCCGCGAGGACATCGGTGGGGCTGGGGGCGTTTTGGGGGGGTCTTTGGGGTCTGGGGGGGTCTGGGGAGGGGTCTCGAGGGGATTTGGGGGGATTTTGGGGGGTCTCAGGGGGATTTGAGGGGTCTCAGAGGGGATTTTGGGGGAATTTTGGGGAGATTTGAGGGGATTTTGGGGGGTCTCAGGGGGGTTTTGGGGTGGCCGTGAGCTCCAAGTTCAAGACCCGCGAGGACATCGGTGGGGCTGGGGGCGTTTTGGGGGGGTCTTTGGGGTCTGGGGGGGTCTGGGGAGGGGTTTTGGGGGGATTTGGGGGGATTTTGGGGGGTCTCAGGGGGATTTGAGGGGTCTCAGAGGGGATTTTGAGGGGATTTTGGGGAGATTTGAGGGGATTTTGGGGGGTCTCAGGGGGGTTTTGGGGTGGCCGTGAGCTCCAAGTTTGAGACCCGCGAGGACATCGGTGGGGCTGGGGGCGTTTTGGGGGGGTCTTTGGGGTCTGGGGGGGTCTGGGGAGGGGATTTGGGGGGATTTGGGGGGATTTTGGGGAGATTTGAGGGGTTTTGGGGGGTCTCAGGGAGATTTTGGGGGGTCTCAGGGGGGTTTTGGGGTGGCCGTGAGCTCCAAGTTTGAGACCCGCGAGGACATCGGTGGGGCTGGGGGCGTTTTGGGGGGGTCTTTGGGGTCTGGGGGGGTCTGGGGAGGGGTTTTGAGGGAATTTGAGGGGTCTCAGAGGGGTTTTGGGGAGATTTGAGGGGATTTTGGGGGTTTTAGAAGGGATTTTGGGGGGTCTCAGGGGGATTTTGGGGTGGCCGTGAGCTCCGAGACCCGCGAGGACATCGGTGGGGCTGGGGGCTCCTGGGGAGAGTTTTGGGGTCTTTGGGGGGATTTTGGGGATGTTTTGGGGTCTCAGGTGATTTTGGGGGTCTCGGGGGGGTCTCTGAGGTATTTTAGGGGGTCTCAGGGGGGTCTCAGAGGGATTTTTGGGGGTCTCAGGGGGTCCCATTAACCCCAAATCCCCCAGCGGTGATCCAGAGCTACGGGCAGCTGCTCCTGGAGCTCTGGGGACTCTTGGAGGGGGATTTTGGGGGGAATTTTGGGGTCTTTGGTGGGGATTTTGGGGTCTCAGGGGATTTTGGGGTTTCTGAGGGATTTTTGGGGGGTCTCAGGGGGTCCCATTAACCCCAAATCCCCCAGCGGTGATCCGGAACTACGGGCAGCTGCTCCTGGAGCTCTCGGCCGTGGTCCCCGACGGCCTCGTGGCCTTTTTCACCAGCTACGTCTACCTGGAGAGCACCGTGGCCTCGTGGTACGAGCAGGTGAGACCCCAGACCCAAAATGTGCTCGGGAGACCCCAAAACCCCCCCAAAATACCCCAAAAACCACCCCAAAATACCCCAAAACCGCTGGGATCCAGGAGAATCCACAGAAACTCCAAAACCACCCCAAAATGTCCCCATCCCTGAACCCTCAGCTGTACCTGGAGAGCACCGTGGTACGAGCAGGTGAGACCCCAGACCCAAAATGTGCCCGGGAGACCCCAAAATCCCCCCAAAATCCCCCAAATATACCCAAAACATTCCCCCAAAATACCCCCAAATCCCCCCAGGACCCCCAAACCCTCCCCAGATCCCCTCAGAGCCCCCCAAGGACCCCCAAAACTCCATCCAGGACCCCCCAAAACCTCCCCAAATCCCCTCAGGACCCCCAAAACTCCATCCAGGACCCCCTGGAACCTCCCCAAATCCCCTCAGGAGCCCCAAATTCCATCCAGGACCCCTCAAAACCTCCCCAAATCCCCTCAGGACCCCCAAAACTCCATCCAGGACCCCCAAACCCCCCCCAGGACCTCCCAAACCCTCCTCAGAGCCCCCCAAGGACCCCCCAAACTCCATCCAGGACCCCCAAAATCCCCCCGGGACCCCTCCCCAGGGCATCCTGGAGAACATCCAGCGGAACAAGCTGCTCTTCATCGAGACCCAGGACGGGGCTGAGACCCCCAGAGACCCCCCCAAAACCTCCCCAAATCCCCTCAGGACCCCCAAAACTCCATCCAGGACCCCCCAAAACCTCCCCAAATCCCCTCAGGACCCCCAAAACTCCATCCAGGACCCCCTGGAACCTCCCCAAATCCCCTCAGGACCCCCAAAACTCCATCCAGGACCCCCCAAAACCTCCCCAAATCCCCTCAGGACCCCCAAAACTCCATCCAGGACCCCCTGGAACCTCCCCAAATCCCCTCAGGACCCCCAAAACTCCATCCAGGACCCCCCAAAACCTCCCCAAATCCCCTCAGGACCCCCAAAACTCCATCCAGAACCCCCTGGAACCTCCCCAAATCCCCCCAGGACTTCCCAACCCCTCCCCAGATCCTCTCAGAGTCCCCCAAGGACCCCCCAAACTCCATCCAGGACCCCCCAAACCTCCCCAAAATCCCCTCAGGACCCCCAAAACTCCATCCAGGACCCCCCAAACCTCCCCAAATCCCCTCAGGACCCCCAAAACCTCCCCAAATCCCCTCAGGACCCCCAAAACTCCATCCAGGACCCCCTGGAACCTCCCCAAATCCCCCCAGGACTTCCCAACCCCTCCCCAGATCCTCTCAGAGTCCCCCAAGGGCCCCCCAAACTCCATCCAGGACCCCCAAAACTCCATCCAGGACCCCCCAAACCTCCCCAAAATCCCCTCAGGACCCCCAAAACCTCCCCAAAATCCCCCTTGTGACCCCCCGGGACCCCTCCCCAGGGCATCCTGGAGAACATCCAGCGGAACAAGCTGCTCTTCATCGAGACCCAGGACGGGGCTGAGACCAGCGTGGCCCTGGAGAAGTACCAGGAGGTGCTGGGGGGGTCCCGGGGGGGTCCTGGGGGGGTCCCGGGGGGGTCCCGGGGGTCCCAGCCCGGGGGTCTCCCCTCATTTGCCGTCCCCCCGCCCCCCAGGCCTGTGAGAACGGCCGCGGGGCCGTGCTGCTCTCGGTGGCGCGGGGCAAAGTGTCCGAGGGCGTCGATTTCGGTGAGGGCTCGGGGGGGATTTTGGGGGGTTTGAGAGGGGTTTGGGGGAGGATTTGGGGGTTTTTGGGAGGTTTGAGGGGGATTTGGGGAATTTTTGGGAGGATTTGGGGGATTTTGGGGGGTTTGAGAGGGGTTTGGGGGTTTTTTTTGGGGATTTTTGGGAGGTTTGAGGGGGATTTGGGGGATTTTTGGGAGGATTTGGGGGATTTTGGGGGGTTTGGGGTTTTTTTGGGGGGTTTTTGGGAGGTTTGAGGGGGATTGGGGGAATTTTTGGGAGGATTTGGGGGATTTTGGGGGGTTTGGGGTTTTTTTGGGGGGATTTTTGGGAGGTTTGAGGGGGATTGGGGGAATTTTTGGGAGGATTTGGGGGATTTTGGGGGGTTTGAGAGGGGTTTGGGGGTTTTTTTGGGGGTTTTTGGGAGGTTTGAGGGGGATTTGGGGAATTTTTGGGAGGATTTGGGGGATTTTGGGGGGTTTGAGAGGGGTTTGGGGGTTTTTTTGGGGGATTTTTGGGAGGTTTGAGGGGGATTTGGGGAATTTTTGGGAGGATTTGGGGGATTTTGGGGGGTTTGAGAGGGGTTTGGGGGTTTTTTTGGGGGATTTTTGGGAGGTTTGAGGGGGATTTGGGGAATTTTTGGGAGGATTTGGGGGATTTTGGGGGGTTTGAGAGGGGTTTGGGGTTTTTTTGGGAGGTTTGAGGGGGTTTTGGGGGGTTTTTTGGGAGGATTTGGGGGCTTTGGCGGATTTTTGGGAGGGTTTGGGGGATTTTGGGAGGATTTAAGAGGGGTTTGGGGTTTTTTTGGGGGGTTTGACAGGGGTTTGGAGGATTTTTGGGAGGATTTGGGGGATTTTGGGGGGTTTGAGAGGGGTTTGGGGGTTTTTTTGGGGATTTTTGGGAGGTTTGAGGGGGATTTGGGGAATTTTTGGGAGGATTTGGGGGATTTTGGGGGGTTTGGGGTTTTTTTTTGGGGATTTTTGGGAGGTTTGAGGGGGATTTGGGGAATTTTTGGGAGGATTTGGGGGATTTTGGGGGGGTTTGAGAGGGGTTTTGGGGTTTTTTTGGGGGATTTTTGGGAGGTTTGAGGGGGTTTTGAGGAGCATTTGGGGGATTTTTGGGAGGATTTGGGGGATTTTGGGGGGTTTGAGAGGGGTTTTGGGGATTTTTGGGGGGATTTTTGGGAGGTTTGAGGGGGATTGGGGGAATTTTTGGGAGGATTTGGGGGATTTTGGGGGGTTTGAGAGGGGTTTGGGGGTTTTTTGGGGGGATTTTTGGGAGGTTTGAGGGGGATTTGGGGAATTTTTGGGAGGATTTGGGGGATTTTGGGGGGTTTGAGAGGGGTTTGGGGGTTTTTTTGGGGGATTTTTGGGAGGTTTGAGGGGGATTTGGGGAATTTTTGGGAGGATTTGGGGGATTTTGGGGGGTTTGAGAGGGGTTTGGGGTTTTTTTGGGAGGTTTGAGGGGGTTTTGGGGGGTTTTTTGGGAGGATTTGGGGGCTTTGGCGGATTTTTGGGAGGGTTTGGGGGATTTTGGGAGGATTTAAGAGGGGTTTGGGGTTTTTTTGGGGGGTTTGACAGGGGTTTGGAGGATTTTTGGGAGGATTTGGGGGATTTTGGGGGGTTTGAGAGGGGTTTGGGGGTTTTTTTGGGGATTTTTGGGAGGTTTGAGGGGGATTTGGGGAATTTTTGGGAGGATTTGGGGGATTTTGGGGGGTTTGGGGTTTTTTTTTGGGGATTTTTGGGAGGTTTGAGGGGGATTTGGGGAATTTTTGGGAGGATTTGGGGGATTTTGGGGGGGTTTGAGAGGGGTTTTGGGGTTTTTTTGGGGGATTTTTGGGAGGTTTGAGGGGGTTTTGAGGAGCATTTGGGGGATTTTTGGGAGGATTTGGGGGATTTTGGGGGGTTTGAGAGGGGTTTTGGGGATTTTTGGGGGGATTTTTGGGAGGTTTGAGGGGGATTGGGGGAATTTTTGGGAGGATTTGGGGGATTTTGGGGGGTTTGAGAGGGGTTTGGGGGTTTTTTGGGGGGATTTTTGGGAGGTTTGAGGGGGATTTGGGGAATTTTTGGGAGGATTTGGGGGATTTTGGGGGGTTTGAGAGGGGTTTGGGGGAGGATTTGGGGGATTTTTGGGAGGATTTGGGGGCTTTGGGGGATTTTTGGGAGGATTGGGGAGATTTTGGGGGGTTTAAGAGGGGTTTGGAAGGTTTTTTTGGGAGGATTTGGGGGATTTTGGGGGTTTTGGGGATTTTTGGGGGGCTTTGAGGGGGGTTTGGGGGATTTTTGGGAGGATTGGGGAGATTTTGGGGGGTTTAAGAGGGGTTTGGAAGGTTTTTTTGGGAGGATTTGGGGGATTTTGGGAGGTTTGAGAGGAATTTTGGGGATTTTGGGGGGCTTTGAGGGGGGGTTGGGGGATTTTTTTGGGGGGGTTGAGGGGGTTTTGTGGATTTTGGGGCATTTTTGGGAGGTTTGGGGGCAGTTTGGGGAGGTTTTGGGGATTTTAAGGGCATTTTGGGGGGTTTTAGGGGCATTTCGGGGTCACTTCGGGGCATTTTAAGTGGAAATTTGGGGGTTTTAGGGGAAGTTCGGCGGAAACGTTGGGGTTTTGAGGAGCGTTTGGGGGATTTTGGGGCCGTTTGGGGTCACTTTGAGGGCTTTAGGGGTAATTTGGGGAGGGGTTTGGGGGTCCCTGACCCCCCTGTCCCCCCCAGTCCATCACTACGGCCGGGCCGTGATCATGTTCGGGGTCCCCTACGTTTACACCCAGAGCCGCATCCTCAAGGTGAGGGGGGGTCCCTGGGGGTCTTTGGGGGTCCCTGGGGGTCTCTGAGGGGTCTTTGGGGGTCCCTGGGGGTCTCTGAGGGGTTCCTGGGGGGTCTTTGGGGGGTCTTTGGGGGGTCTTTGGGGGTCTCTGGGGGTCTTTGGGGGTCTCTGAGGGTTTCCTGGGGGGTCTTTCGGGGGTCTTTGGGGGTCTCTGGGGGGTCTCTGGGGATCTTTGGGGGTCTCTGGGGGGTCTCTGGGGGTCTTTGGGGATCTTTGGGGGTCTCTGGGGGGTCTCTGGGGGTCTCTGAGGGTCTCTGAGGGGTTCCTGGGGGGTCTTTGGGGGTCCCTGGGGGTCTCTGAGGGGTTCCTGGGGGGTCTTTCGGGGATCTTTGGGGGTCCCTGGGGGTCTCTGAGGGGTTCCTGGGGGTCTTTGGGGGATCTTTGGGGGTCCCTGGGGGTCCCTGGGGGTCTCTGAGGGTTTCCTGGGGGGGTCTTTGGGGGTCTCTGGGGGTCTCTGAGGGTTTCCTGGGGGGTTTTGGGGGGTCCCTGGGGGTCTCTGAGGGGTTCCTGGGGGTCTTTGGGGGTCTCTGAGGGTTTCCTGGGGGGTCTTTCGGGGATCTTTGGGGGTCCCTGGGGGTCTTTGGGGGTCTATGGGGGTCTCTGAGGGGTTCCTGGGGGGTCTTTGGGGGGTCCCTGGGGGTCTTTGGGGGTCTATGGGGGTCTCTGTGAGGTTCCTGGGGGATCTTTGGGGGTCCCTGGGGGTCTCTGGGGGATCTTTGGGGGTCTCTGGGGGGTCTCTGGTGGATCTTTGGGGTCCCTGGTGGATCTTTGGGGGTCCCTGGAGGATCTTTTGGGGTCTCTGGAGGATCTTTGGGGGTCTCTGGGGGGTCTCCATCCCCATTTCCCCCCCCCAGGCCCGCCTGGAGTTCCTGCGGGAGCAGCTCCAGGTGCGCGAGGGGGAGTTCCTGACCTTCGACGCGATGCGGCACGCGGCGCAGTGCGTGGGGAGAGCGCTGCGCGGCAAAACCGACTACGGCCTCATGGTGTTCGCCGACAAGGTCTGCGGGGATTTGGGGGGATTTGGGGTGGTTTTGGGTGGTTTTGGGGCAGTTTGGGGCGGTTTTGGGGCAGTTTAGGGGGTTTGGGGGGCTTTGGGGCGGCGCAGTGCGTGGGGAGAGCGCTGCGCGGCAAAACCGACTACGGCCTCATGGTGTTCGCCGACAAGGTCTGCGGGGATTTGGGGTGGTTTTGGGGCGGTTTGGGGTGGTTTTGGGGCAGTTTGGGGCGGTTTTGGGGCAGTTTGGGGCGGTTTTGGGGCAGTTTAGGGGGTTTGGGGGGGTTTGGGGCGGCGCAGTGCGTGGGGAGAGCGCTGCGCGGCAAAACCGACTACGGCCTCATGGTGTTCGCCGACAAGGTCTGCAGGGATTTGGGGGGATTTGGGGTGGTTTTGGGGCGGTTTGGGGCGGTTTTGGGGCAGTTTGGGGCGGTTTTGGGGCAGTTTGGGGGGTTTGGGGGGCTTTGGGGCGGCGCAGTGCGTGGGGAGAGCGCTGCGCGGCAAAACCGACTACGGCCTCATGGTGTTCGCCGACAAGGTCTGCAGGGATTTGGGGGGATTTGGGGTGGTTTTGGGGCGGTTTGGGGTGGTTTTGGGGTGGTTTTGGGGCAGTTTGGGGCGGTTTTGGGGCAGTTTAGGGGGTTTGGGGGGCTTTGGGGCGGCGCAGTGCGTGGGGAGAGCGCTGCGCGGCAAAACCGACTACGGCCTCATGGTGTTCGCCGACAAGGTCTGGGGGGATTTTGGGGGGATTTGGGGGAATTTGGGGCAGTTTGGGGCGGTTTTGGGGCAGTTTGGGGCGGTTTGGGGCGGTTTTGGGGCAGTTTGGGGCGGTTTTGGGGCAGTTTGGGGCGGTTTTGGGGCAGTTTAGGGGCTTTGGGGGGCTTTGGGGCGGCGCAGTGCGTGGGGAGAGCGCTGCGGGGCAAAACCGACTACGGCCTCATGGTGTTCGCCGACAAGGTTTGGGGGGATTTGGGGGGATTTGGGGGGTCCCAGAGGGGATTTGGGGGGGTTTTGGGGCTCCCAGTGAGGTTTTGGGAGGTTTTGGGGTGGTTTTTGGGGTATTTCAGGGTGATTTGGGCACATTCTGGGGCTCCCGGGGCGGTTTTTGGGGTATTCCGGGTTGATTTGGGCACATTTCGGGGCTCCTGGGGTGGTTTTTAGGGTATTTTGGGGGTTCCAGGGCAGTTTTTGGGGTATTTCAGGGTGATTTTGGGGCTCCCGGGGTTGTTTTTGGGGTATTTTGGGACATTTTGGGGCTCCCGGGGCGTTTTTTGGGGTATTTCAGGGTGATTTTGGGGCTCCCGGGGTTGTTTTTGGGGTATTTTGGGACATTTTGAGGCTCCCGGGGCGGTTTTTGGGGTATTTTAGGGTGATTTTGTACATTTTGGGGCTCCCGGGGCGTTTTTTGGGGTGCTTTGGGACATTTCGGGGCTCCCGGGGCGGTTCTTGGGGTGCTTTGGGGTGCTTTTGGGGCTCCCGGGGCGGTTTGGGGGTGCTTTGGGGTGATTTCGGGGCTCCCGGGGAGATTTTTGGGGTGCTTTTGGGGCTCCCGGGGCGGTTTTTGGGGTATTTTGGGACATTTTGGGGCTCCCGGGGCGGTTTTTGGGGTATTTTAGGGTGATTTTGTACATTTTGGGGCTCCCGGGGCGTTTTTTGGGGTGCTTTGGGACATTTTGAGGCTCCCGGGGCGGTTCTTGGGGTGCTTTGGGGTGATTTCGGGGCTCCCGGGGCGATTTTTGGGGTGCTTTTGGGGCTCCCGGGGCGGTTTTTGGGGTGCTTTGGGACATTTTGAGGCTCCCGGGGCGGTTTTTGGGGTGCTTTGGGACATTTTGGGGCTCCCGGGGCGGTTTTTGGGGTGCTTTGGGGACATTTTGAGGCTCCCGGGGCGGTTTTTGGGGTGCTTTAGGACATTTCAGGGCTCCCGGGGTGGTTTTTGGGGTGATTTTGGCACATTTTGAGGCTCCCGGGGCGGTTTTTGGGGTGCTTTAGGACATTTCAGGGCTCCCGGGGTGGTTTTTGGGGTGATTTTGGCACATTTTGGGGCTCCCGGGGCGGTTTTTGGGGTGATTTTGGTACATTTTGGGGCTCCCGGGGCGGTTTTTGGGGTGATTTTGGCACATTTTGGGGCTCCCGGGGCGGTTTTTGGGGTGCCAAGGCCCGCTGCCCGCCCGCAGCGCTTCGCCCGGGCCGACAAGCGGGGGAAGCTGCCGCGCTGGATCCAGGAGCACCTGCCCGAGTCCCACCTGAACCTGACCGTGGACGAGGCCGTGCAGGCGGCCAAGAGGTTCCTGCGGGAGATGGCCCAGCCCTTCCGGCAGGTCAGGATCCCCACCGGATCCCACCGGATCCCAGCGGATCCCCAGCAGATCCCAGCAGATCCCAGCCCTTCCACCTCCTACAGACCCCCCCAATCCCTCCCCCCCCACCCCTGACCCCACCTGGTCCCTTCCCAGCCCTTCTGGCAGGTCAGGATCCCCACCGGATCCCACCGGATCCCAGCGGATCCCAGCCCTTCCACCTCCTACAGACCCCCCCAATCCCTCCTCCCCCACCCCTGACCCCACCTGGTCCCTTCCCAGCCCTTCTGGCAGGTCAGGATCCCCCACCAGATCCCAGCGGATCCCAGCGGATCCCAGCAGATCCCAGCCCTTCCAGCACATGCAGAGCCCCCACACCCCCCTCGCCTCCCCCTGATCCCCGCCCCCTCCCCCCAGCCCTTCTGACAGGGACAGATCCCCCCAGATCCCCCCCCAGTAGATCCCAAAGGATCCCCCCCGATCCCTCCCCAGCCCTCCCAGCAGCTCCAGCTCCCTCTGGAGCCTCCCAGATCCCAAAGGATCCCCCCCCCCAGACCCCCCCCAGACCCCCCAGATCCCCCCAGATCCCCCCAGATCCCGACACCGGATCCCTTTGCCAGGAGGATCAGCTGGGGCTGTCGCTGCTGACGTGGGAGCAGCTCCAGGCCGGGGAGGTGCTGCAGCGGATCCAGGGGATCTCCCAGCAGCTCTGACCCCCCCCCAACCCGAACACCGCCGGGATCCACCCGGGATCCAGCCGGGATCCAGCCGGGATCCCTCCCCCCGCAGCCCCCGGCGCGCTGGCGGCACCGGATCCCTCGGGGTCAGGGGGATCGGGATCCCTCCGGGTGGGATCCGGCCCCTCCCCACAAAGCGCCGCAGCGGCACCGGATCCCTTTTTTTTTTTGGGGGGGGGGGGGAGGGGTCTGGATCCTTCCGGGTGGGATCCGGACCCCCCCCAAAACTCCTGGAGGAGGGACTGGATCCCCCCTCCCCCCCCCCCCAAAATCCCCCCCAAATTTTGTAAATCCCCCCCCCCCCCAAATAAAGGCAGATCCCCCCTCCCCCCATGGCTGCACCCCCTTCATCCCCCCCCCACCCACCAGGACCCCCCCTCCCCAAAATTCCCCCTCCCCCCCCCCTCGGACCCTCTGGGATCCCCCAAAAGTGAGGGGGGGGGGGTCCCCTAAATCTGGGGTGGGGGAGGGGAGCAGTGACCCTCCCCCCGTGCCTCAGTTTCCCCCCCCGAGATATTTGGGGGGGCCAGGGGGGGGCTCTGAGGACCCCTCCCCCCTCAGGGACCCCCCCCTCAGGGACCTCCCCCTCCCCCCCCCTCCGGTTCTGACACCGGATCCCCCCCGGGAAACCGGATCCGACCTAAAAATACCGGGGGGGGGCGGGGCTGGGGGGAGGGGGAGGGGCGGGGGGGGCGGGGCTGGGGGAGCCCCCCCCGCCCCCGGCCTTGAATTGCCCTGACCCCCCCCCCAGGACCGACCCCTCCCCCAATTCCGACTCCCCCCCCCCCCCAGGACCGACCCCTCCCCCAATTCCGAACCCCCCCCCCCCCGTGAGGATTTTGGGGGCTCGGGGGGGGGTCCCAGTACCCCTCCCCCACCCCCCCAGTGGGGTTTGGGGGTGCAGGGGGTGCTCCCCACCCCCCTCCCAGTGCTCCCAGTAACCCTGGGGGGGTCCCGGTTTGGGGGGGGGGGGGTCCCGGTATTTGGGGAGGCCCCGATTTTGGGGGGGGTGTCTCTATTTTGGGGGGGTCCCGGTATTTTAAGGGGTCTCTATTTTGGGGGGATCCCTATTTAGGGGGGGTCCCGGTATTTTGGGGGGGGTCCCAGTATTTTAAGGGGTTCCTATTTTGGGGGGTCCCGCAATTTGGGGAGGTCCCGGTATTTGAGGGGAGGTCCCTATTTTGGGGGGGGGGGGTCCCGGTATTTAGGGGGAGGTCCCTGTTTAGGGGGGGCCTCTGTTTTGGGGGGTCCCGGTATTTTAAGGGGTCCCTATTTTGGGGGGGTCCCGGTATTTGGGGAGGTCCCGGTATTTTGGGGGGGGGTCCGATTTTGGGGGTGGGGTCCTGGTATTTGGGGGGGTGTCCCTATTTTAGGGGGGCTCCCGGTATTTTAAGGGGTCCCGGTTTTAGGGGGGGGGTCCCGGTATTTTAAGGGGTCCCTATTTTGGGGGGGGTCCCGGTATTTGAGGGGAGGTCCCGATTTTAGGGGGCGGTCCCTATTTTGGGGGGGGTCCCGGTATTTGGGGGCGGTCCCCCCGCCCACCCCGCGGCCCCGGGGGGCGGCAGGTGCCGCGTGTTCCCCCCCCAAAGGGACACCCGACACCGGGGGGCGGCTCCGGGGGTCCCCGAGGGTCTCCCGTGCACCGGGGGCTGCCCCGGCAGGGCCCGGCCCCCGCCCGGTTCGGGACCCCCCCGGAGCCCCCCGGGGCCGGACGGGCCGGGGGGGGCTCGGGGGGGATAAAAGCGCCCGTGGGGGTCCCGTTCCCACCGCTCCCCCCCCGCGCCCGGTACCGGCCCGACCCCGACCCGGCCCCGCCGAGCGACCCAGGTAACGTGGGGACCCCCGG
Organism: Coloeus monedula; assembly: GCF_965178545.1. NCBI lineage: Eukaryota > Metazoa > Chordata > Aves > Passeriformes > Corvidae > Coloeus > Coloeus monedula. The sequence continues at coordinate 3,136,553 of NC_138813.1, read as the reverse complement.
GACACCCCCGGGACCCCCATCGGGACCCCCATCGGGACCGGGAGACCTCCGGGAGACCCTCGGGACACCCCCGGCACACCCCCGGGACCCCCATCGGGACCGGGAGACCCCCGGGAGACCCTCGGGACACCCCCGGGACCCCCCCCGGGACCCCCATCGGGACCGGGACCGGGACACCCCCGGGACACCCCCGGGACCCCCATCGGGACTGGGACACCCCCGGGACGCCTCCGGGACACCCCCGGGACCCCCCCCGGGACCCCCATCGGGACCGGGACCGGGACACCCCCGGGACACCCCCGGGACCCCCATCGGGACCCCCATCGGGACCGGGACACCCTCGGGACACCCCCGGGACACCCATCGGGACCGGGACACCCCCGGGACACCCCCGGGACACCCATCGGGACCGGGACACCCCCGGGACCCTCCCCGGGACCCCCATCGGGACCGGGACACCCCCGGGACACCCCCGGGACCCCCATCGGGACCGGGACACCTTCGGGAGATCCCCGGGAGACCCTCGGGACACCCCCGGGACCCCCTTAGGAGCGGTCCGGGACCCCCCTCGGGACATCCCAAGGACCCCCTTTGGGTTCGGGGTCCCCAACCGGGACCGGGACAGCCCCGAGCCCCCCCCAGACCCCAACCGGGACCGGGACAGCCCCGAGCCCCCCCCCAGACCCCAACCGGGACCGGGACAGCCCCGAGCCCCCCCCCCCAGACCCCAACCGGGACCGGGACAGCCCCGAGCCCCCCCAGACCCCAACCGGGACCGGGCCGTGCTTTGGGACGCCCCAAGGACCCCGTTTGGGACCGGGACCGGCCCAGGCGGGACCGGGACCCTCAGGAAGGGTCGGGACGCCCCCGGTGCCACCGGGACCGGGATCGGGATCAGGGTCGAGGTCGGGATCGGGACCGGGACCGGGACCGGGGTCGAGGTCGGGATCGGGACCGGGACCGGGGATCGGGATCGGGATCGGGATCGGGATCGGGTCAAGGACCCGACGGTGTCACGGGGATCCCCCCCCCCCCCCAAGCCCCCGGTCCCGATTCCCCCCCCTCCGGGCTATAAATAGCCCCGGTCCGAACAAGGACCGGACCGGGGAGGCCACGCCCACAGAGGCCACGCCCCTCGGGAGCCACGCCCCCTCGAGGCCACGCCCCGTGCCCGCGGTGTCCCCCCCGGCCGTGCCCTGTCCGCCCCGTGCCCCCCCCGTGCCCCCCCCCGGTCACGGCGCTGTCCCCGCAGTGTCCCCACACCCCCCGTGCCCCCCCGTGTCCCCGCAGTGCCCCCAGTGCCCCCCAGTGCCCCCCAGTGCCCCCCAGTGCCCCCAGTGCCCCCAGTGCCCCCCAGTGCCCCCAGTACCACCCAGTGCCCCCAGTACCACCCAGTGCCCCCAGTGCCCCCAGTGCCCCCAGTGCCCCCCAGTGCCCCCAGTGCCCCCAGTGCCCCCCAGTGCCCCCAGTGCCCCCAGTGCCAGCACCATGCCGTTCAGCAACACCCCCAGTGCCACTCCCGTGTCCCCCCAGTGCCACCAGTGCCCCCAGTGCCCCCCAGTGCCAGCACCATGCCGTTCAGCAGCACGCACAGTGCCACTCCCGTGTCCCCCCAGTGCCCCCAGTGCCCCCAGTGCCCCCCAGTACCACCCAGTGTCCCCCAGTGCCAGCACCATGCCGTTCAGCAACACCCCCAGTGCCACTCCCGTGTCCCCACAGTGCCACCAGTACCACCAGTGCCCCCAGTGCCAGCACCATGCCGTTCAGCAACACCCCCAGTGCCACTCCCGTGTCCCCACAGTGCCACCAGTACCACCCAGTGCCCCCAGTGCCAGCACCATGCCGTTCAGCAACACGCACAACAAGTACAAGCAGAAGTTCTCAGCCGAGGAGGAGTTCCCGGACCTGACCAAGCACAACAACCACATGGCCAAGGTGCTGACCCCCGCCCTGTACCAGCGGCTGCGCGACAAAGAGACCCCGAGCGGCTTCACCCTGGACGACGTCATCCAGACCGGCGTGGACAACCCCGGTGGGTGACCCGGGGGCAGCGGGGTGCCTGGGGGGGCACTGACCCATCTGTGGGGGCACTGACCCATCTGTGGGGTCAGGGGGTGCCTGGGGGGGCACTGACCCATCTGTGGGGTCAGGGGGTGTCTGTGGGGTCACTGATCCATCTGTGGGGTCAGGGGGTGTTTGTAGGGTCAGGGGTTCATCTGTGGGGTCACTGACCCATCTGTGGGGTCAGGGGGTGTCTGTGGGGTCACTGATCCATCTGTGGGGTCACTGATCCATCTGTGGGGTCAGGGGGTGTTTGTAGGGTCAGGGGTTCATCTGTGGGGTCACTGACCCATCTGTGGGGTCAGGGGGTGTCTGTGGGGTCACTGATCCATCTGTGGGGTCACTGATCCATCTGTGGGGTCAGGGGGTGTCTGTGGGGTCACTGATCCATCTGTGGGGTCACTGACCCATCTGTGGGGTCAGGGGGTGTCTGTGGGGTCACTGATCCATCTGTGGGGTCCGGGGGTGTTTGTAGGGTCACTGATCCATCTGTGGGGTCAGGGGGTGTTTGTAGGGTCAGGGGTTCATCTGTGGGGTCACTGATCCATCTGTGGGGTCAGGGGGTGTTTGTGGGGGCGGGCAGGTGTTTGTGGGGTCAGGAGTCTGTCCTTGGGGTCAGGGGTGGGTCCTGTACTGGTCCCAGTGCCCCATACCCAGCCCCATACTGGTCCCAGTGGCCCGTCCCAGTGCCATACTGGTCCCAGTGCCCCCAGGCCACCTGTTCATCATGACCGTGGGTCACTCCCCAGTCCCATACCCAGTGCCATACTGGTCCCAGTGCCCCATCCCAGTGCTATACCCAGTGCCATACCCAGTCCCATACTGGTCCCAGTGCCCCATCCCAGTGCCATCAGTGCCATACTGGTCCCAGTGCCCCATACCCAGTGCCATACTGGTCCCAGTCCCATACTGCTCCCATACTGGTCCCAGTGCCCCATACCCAGTGCCATACCCAGTCCCATACTGGTCCCAGTGCCATACCCAGTGGCCCGTCCCAGTGCCATACTGGTCTGTGCCCCCAGGCCACCCGTTCATCATGACCGTGGGTCACTCCCCAGTGCCCCATACCCAGCCCCATACTGGTCCCAGTGCCCCATCCCAGTACCATACCCAGTCCCATACTGGTCCCAGTGCCCCATACCCAGTGCCATACTGGTCCCAGTGCCCCGTCCCAGTGCCATACCCAGTCCCATACTGGTCCCAGTGCCCCATACCCAGTGCCATACTGGTCCCAGTGCCCCGTCCCAGTGCCATACTGGTCCGTGCCCCCAGGCCACCCGTTCATCATGACCGTGGGCTGCGTGGCCGGTGACGAGGAGTCCTACGAGGTGTTCAAGGAGCTCTTTGACCCCGTGATCCAGGACCGCCACGGTGGCTACAAGCCCACGGACAAGCACCGCACCGACCTCAACCACGAGAACCTCAAGGTGCCCGGGGACGGCTCCCAAAATTTGGGGGGGGGGGGGGGGGGGGTCCCAAAAATTCGGGAGGGGGTCCCCGAAATTTGGGGGGGGACTCAGGAGGGCGGGGAAGGGGCGACCCCGAGGTGTCCCCGGCAATGGGGGCGGCACCGTGGGAGCCCCAAAGGGGGGGAGCCTGAAATTTGGGGAGGGGGGAGGGGGGGGCCAGGGTGTTTTGGGGGGTCGCAGCACCCCCTGAGCGCCATTTTTGGGGTGCCAGGGTGGGGAGGACCTGGACCCCAAGTACGAGCTGAGCACGGGGGGTTTCAGAGGGGTTTTGGGGGGATTTTGGGGGTTTTGGGGGGTGTCAGTCCCGGGGGTTTCTTGGGGCGGTTTGGGGTTTTTTGGGGGGGATTTTTTTGGGGGGGGTTTTGGGGGTCCCAGCACCCCCTCAGCGCCATTTTTGGGGTGTCAGGGTGGGGAGGACCTGGACCCCAAGTACGAGCTGAGCACGGGGGTGTCTCAGAAGGGTTTTGGGGGGGTCTGTGTGGGGTTTGGGGGGATCCCAATCCCGGGGATTTATCAGGAGGGTTTGGGGTTTTTTGGGGGGGATTTTTTTGGGGGGGTTTTTGGGGGTCCCACCCAGCACCCCCTCAGCGCCATTTTTGGGGTGCCAGGGTGGGGAGGACCTGGACCCCAAGTACGAGCTGAGCACGGGGGTGTCTCAGAAGGGTTTTGGGGGGATTTGGGGGGTTTTTGTGGTCCCAGACCCTGGGGTTTCTCAGGACGGTTTGGGGTTTTTTTGGGGGGGTTTTTGGGGGTCCCAGCACCCCCTCAGTGCCATTTTTGGGGTGTCAGGGTGGGGAGGACCTGGACCCCAAGTACGTGCTGAGCAGCCGCGTCCGCACCGGCCGCAGCATCAAGGGCTACTCGCTGCCCCCCCACTGCAGCCGCGGCGAGCGCCGCGCCATCGAGAAGCTCTCGGTCACCGGTAGGGGCGGGGCCTGAGGGGGGCGTGGTCATAGGGGGGCGTGGTCAGATAGGCGTGGTTCGGTGGGCGTGGTCTGAGGGGGCGTGGTATGGCGGGGTGTGGCCAGAGGGGCGTGGTCTGGGACGTGGCACAATGGGCACAGCTCGAGGGGGCGTGGCCTGGGTGGGCGTGGTCTGGCGGGGCGTGGCTTGATGGGTGTGGTCAGATGGGCATGGTCTGGCATGGTCTGGTCAGATGGGCGTGGCCTGGGGCGTGGCATAATGGGCATGGTCCGAGGGGCATGGTCAGAGTGGGCGTGGCCTAATGGGCGTGGTCATAGTGGCGTGATCGGAATTGGGCGTGGCCTGGGTCTCAGTGGGCGTGGCTGTAAGAGCTGGGTGTGGTCACAAGGGGAGGGGTCAATGGGGTGGGGGCGTGGCCTGGAGGGGCGTGGTTCGTTGGGGAGGGGGCGGCAGCAAAGGGAGGGGTGGGCGTGGCCTGGGTGAGTTTGGGGGGAATTTGGGGTGAATTTGGGGTGAGTTTGGGGTGAATTTGGGGTGAATTTCGGGGTGAGTTTGGGGTGAATTTGGGCTGAATTTTGGGGTGAATTTGGGCTGAATTTCGGGGTGAGTTTGGGGTGACTTTGCGGTGAATTTCGGGGTGAGTTTGGGGTGAATTTGGGGTGAATTTGGGGTGAGTTTGGGGTGAATTTGGGCTGAATTTCGGGGTGAGTTTGGGGTGAATTTGGGCTGAATTTCGGGGTGAGTTTGGGCTGAATTTGGGGTGAATTTGGGCTGAATTTTGGGGTGAATTTGGGCTGAATTTCGGGGTGAGTTTGGGGTGACTTTGCGGTGAATTTCGGGGTGAATTTGGTGCTGACCACGTCCTGGGGCAGCCCTGAACAGCCTGGACGGGGAGTTCAAGGGCAAGTACTACCCGCTGAAGGCCATGACGGAGCAGGAGCAGCAGCAGCTCATCGATGACCATTTCCTGTTCGACAAACCCGTGTCCCCCCTGCTGCTGGCCTCGGGCATGGCCCGCGACTGGCCCGACGCCCGCGGCATCTGGTGGGCACCGGGGCTACCTGGGGGGCACCTGGGAGGGGAGCTGGGGGCACCCACGTGGCAGGGAACCCACCTGGGAGGGGAGAAAGGAGCACCCAGAGCCCCGAATCCCACCTGGAACCCACCTGGGATGGGAGAAAGGAGCACCCAGAGCCCCGAATCCCACCTGGACCCACCTGGGAGGGGAGAAAGGAGCACCCAGAGCCCCGAATCCCACCTGGAACCCACCTGGGATGGGAGAAAGGAGCACCCAGAGCCCCAAATCCCACCTGGAACCCACCTGGGATGGGAGAAAGGAGCACCCAGAGCCCCAAATCCCACCTGGGACCCACCTGGGATGGGAGAAAGGAGCACCCAGAGCCCCGAATCCCACCTGGAACCCACCTGGGAGGGGAGAAAGGAGCACCCAGAGCCCCAAATCCCACCTGGAACCCACCTGGGAGGGGAGAAAGGAGCACCCAGAGCCCCAAATCCCACCTGGGACCCACCTGGGACCCACCTGGGATGGGAGAAAGGAGCACCCAGAGCCCCGAATCCCACCTGGAACCCACCTGGGATGGGAGAAAGGAGCACCCAGAGCCCCAAATCCCACCTGGGACCCACCTGGGATGGGAGAAAGGAGCACCCAGAGCCCCGAATCCCACCTGGGACCCACCTGGGATGGGAGAAAGGAGCACCCAGAGCCCCAAATCCCACCTGGAACCCACCTGGGAGGGGAGAAAGGAGCACCCAGAGCCCCAAATCCCACCTGGGACCCACCTGGGATGGGAGAAAGGAGCACCCAGAGCCCCAAATCCCACCTGAGACCCACCTGGGAGGGGAAAAAGGAGCACCCAGAGCCCCGAATCCCACCTGGGACCCACCTGGGAGGGGAAAAAGGAGCACCCAGAGCCCCAAATCCCACCTGGGACTCACCTGGGAGGGGAGAAAGGAGCACCCAGAGCCCCAAATCCCACCTGGGACCCACCTGGGATGGGAGAAAGGAGCACCCAGAGCCCCAAATCCCACCTGGGACCCTCCCGCCAGCCCCGGTTCCTTTTTTGGGGTGGGGTGGGGCTGCACCGCAGAGGCTCTGGGGGTGCTGAGGGGTCTCCCCGGGGTCCCCCCGGGGTCCCCCCGGTGTCCCCCCCCCCAGGCACAACGACAACAAGACGTTCCTGGTGTGGGTGAACGAGGAGGATCATCTCCGCGTCATCTCCATGGAGAAGGGCGGCAACATGAAGGAGGTGTTCCGGCGCTTCTGCGTCGGCCTCAAGAAGGTCGGGGAGGGCTCCTGGGGGGTTTTGGGGGGGTCCTGGGGGGTCTTTGAGGGGTCCTGGGGACGTCAGGAGGGTTTGGGGTGCACGGAGGGTTTGGAGGTGGCGTCTCTGTGGGGATGGGAGGGAGGTGAGGGAGGTGTTTCGGGCCTCAAGGGGGTTCTGAGGGGTTTTGGGGGGGTCCTGGGGGGTCTTTGGAGGGTCCTGGGGGGTCTTTGGAGGGTCCTGGGGGTCTTTTTGGGGGTCTCAGAGGGTCCTGGGGGGGGGTTGGGGGCGTCAGAAGGGTTTGGGGTGCACGGAGGGTTTTGAGGGAGGTGTTCTGGGCCTCAAGAGGGGTTTTGGGGGGGTTCTGAGGGGTTTTGGGGGGGGTCCTGGGGGTCTTTGGGGGGATGTGAGGGGTTTTTTTAGGAAGATGGGGCTGGGAGGGTGTTGGGAAAAGGGGGAGCTTTGGGGACTTTGGGGGACTTGGGGACATTGGGGTGACTTTGGGGACATTGGGTGACTTTGGGGACAGGGAGAACTTTGGGGTCACTGGGTGACTTTGGGGACATTGGGGTGACTTTGGGGACATTGGGTGATTTTGGGGACATTGGGTGACTTTGGGGACATTGTGAGAGCTTTGGGGTCACTGGGTGCCTTTGGGGTCACTGAGGTGACTTTGGGGTGACCTTGGGGTCACCGTGGGAGCTTTGGGGTCACTGAGGTGCCTTTGGGGTCACTGGGGTGACTTTGGGGTGACCTTGGGGTCACCGTGAGAGCTTTGGGGTCACTGGGGTGACTTTGGGGTGACCTTGGGGTCACCGTGGGAGCTTTGGGGTCACTGAGGTGCCTTTGGGGTCACTGGGGTGACTTTGGGGTGACCTTGGGGTCACCGTGGGAGCTTTGGGGTCACTGGGGTGACTTTGGGGTCACCGTGAGAACTTCGGGGATGGTGTCACTCACCCCGTGGGTGCCGCGCCTGTGCCGGGTGTCCCCACCCCATGTCCCCACGCGTGTCCCCACCCGTGTCCTCACCCCGTGTCCCCACGCGTGTCCCCAGATCGAGGAGATCTTCAAGCAGGCCGGGCACCCGTTCATGTGGACGGAGCACCTGGGCTACATCCTCACCTGCCCGTCCAACCTGGGCACGGGGCTGCGCGGGGGCGTCCACGTGCGCCTGCAGCACCTGAGCCAGCACCCCAAGTTCGAGGAGATCCTCAAGCGCCTGCGGCTGCAGAAGCGCGGCACCGGTGGGTGGGGAGGGGGCACCCAGAGACCCCCGGAGTGATCGGGGTGGGGCACAGAGAGACCCAAAATGATCGCGGTGGGGAGGGGGGCACGGAGAGACCCAAAATGATCGGGGAGGGGGCACCCAGAGACCCCCGGCGTGATCGGGGTGGGGCACAGAGAGACCCAAAATGATCGCGGTGGGGAGGGGGGCACGGAGAGACCCAAAATGATCGGGGAGGGGGCACCCAGAGACCCCCGGCGTGATCGGGGTGGGGCACAGAGAGACCCAAAATGATCGGGGAGGGGGCACCCAGAGACCCCCGGAGTGATCGGGGTGGGGCACAGAGAGACCCAAAATGATCGCGGTGGGGAGGGGGGCACGGAGAGACCCAAAATGATCGGGGTGGGGGCACAGAGAGACCCAAAATGATCGGGGTGGGGAGGGGGCACCCAGAGACCCCCGGAGTGATCGGGGAGGGGCACAGAGAGACCCAAAATGATCGCGGTGGGGAGGGGACACCCAGAGACCCCCGGAGTGATCGGGGTGGGGCACAGAGAGACCCAAAATGATCGCGGTGGGGAGGGGGGCACGGAGAGACCCAAAATGATCGGGGTGGGGGCACAGAGAGACCCAAAATGATCGGGGTGGGGAGGGGGCACCCAGAGACCCCCGGAGTGATCGGGGAGGGGCACAGAGAGACCCAAAATGATCGCGGTGGGGAGGGGACACCCAGAGACCCCCGGAGTGATCGGGGTGGGGCACAGAGAGACCCAAAATGATCGCGGTGGGGAGGGGGGCACGGAGAGACCCAAAATGATCGGGGTGGGGCACAGAGAGACCCAAAATGATCGCGGTGGGGAGGGGGCACCCAGAGACCCCTGGAGTGATCGGGGAGGGGCACAGAGAGACCCAAAATGATCGCGGTGGGGAGGGGGGCACGGAGAGACCCCCGGAGTGATCGGGGAGGGGGGATTACAGCCCCAAAATGATCGGGGTGGGGCACAGAGAGACCCAAAATGATCGCGGTGGGGAGGGGGGCACGGAGAGACCCCCGGAGTGATCTGGGGGGGCACGGAGAGACCCAAAATGATCGCGGTGGGGAGGGGGCACCCAGAGACCCCCGGAGTGATCGGGGTGGGGGCAGTGACACCCCCAAATCCCCCTGGGAAACTGGCGGTCAGCGGGTCCTGTGGGGTGGACAGTGGGTGCTCCAGGGGTCCTGTGGGTGTCCGTGGGTGCCCCTGGGTGTCCGTGGGTGTCCGTGGGTCACTGACCCCCTGCCCCCTTTGCCCCCCTGCCCAGGCGGGGTGGACACGGCCGCGGTGGGGCTGTGTGGGGTGGACAGTGGGTACCCCAGGGGTCCTGTGGGTGTCCGTGGGTGCCCGTGGGTCACTGACCCCCTGCCCCCTTTGCCCCCCTGGCCAGGCGGGGTGGACACGGCCGCGGTGGGCGCCGTGTTCGACATCTCCAACGCGGACCGCCTGGGCTTCTCGGAGGTGGAGCAGGTGCAGATGGTGGTGGACGGCGTCAAGCTCATGGTGGAGATGGAGAAGAAGCTCGAGCAGAAGCAGCCCATCGACGACATGATCCCGGCCCAGAAATAGGGACCCCCCCGAGCCCCCCCGGCCCGGCCTCAATAAACGCTGCTGGTCCCCCCCAGTGCCGTGCTGGTCCCGTGGCTGGGACTGCGGGAGGGGGGGGGACAGGAATTTCTGGGGTCCCCAGCAAAGCCAGGGGGGGACCCTCGAACCCTCCAAGACCCCCTGGGAACTTTGGGGAGCCCCAAAAATCTCCCCTGAGCCTCCCCCCAAATCCCATTTCCCCCCCCCCCAAATCCCATCTTTTCCCCAAATCCCATTGATTTTTCCCCAAATCCCATCTTTTTCCCCCCAAATCCCATTTTTTCCCTAAATCCCATCTTTTCCCCAAATCCGATTGATTTTTCCCCAAATCCCATCTTTTTCCCCCACAAATCCCATCTTTTCCCCCCAAATCCCATCTTTTTTTCTCCCTCCAAATCCCATTTTCCCCCCCCAAATCCCACTTGACCCCCCCCAAATCCCATTTCTTTCCCCAAATCCCATCTTTTCCCCAAATCCCATCTTTTCCCCCAAAATCCCATTGATTTTTCCCCAAATCCCATTTTTCCCCCCAAATCCCATCTTTTTCCCCTCCAAATCCCATTTTCCCCCCCAAATCCCATCTCTTTTCCCCAAATCCCATCTTTTTTCTCCCCCCAAATCCCATTTTTTCCCTAAATCCCATTTTTTCCCCCCAAATCCCATCTTTCCCCCCCAAACCCCCCCCCACTTTGCCCTCCCAAACCCCCACTTAGGGGGTCCCCAGAGCAGGGGGGAGGGGGGCTCAGGAATTGGGGGGGGGGTCCGGGGATTCGGGGGGGGTTGGGGGTGGTTCCAATCTTCCCTTTATTCCAACAAATCCCTGGAATGCAGAAAATCCCCCCCAAATCATTCCCGAACCCCAAAATCCCCCAAAATCCCCCAAAAGGGGCGTGGGGAACCCCAAAAGTGCTGGGACCCCCCCCCCCCCAAATCTGCCTGGGGGGCGCTGGGTGCTCAATCCGAGGGGGGGAGGGGGGAAAAGCCCCAAACTGGGGAGGTTTTGGGGTTTTTTGGGGAGGTTTTGGGATTTTTGGGGGGTTTTTTTGGGGGGTTTTGGGGTTTTTTTGGGGGGACTTCTGGGGTTTTTTGGGGGTGGGGATTCCCACTCGCCCTCCCCCAAATTTGGGGCCGTTTTTGGGGTTTTTTGGGGGTGGGGATTCCCACTCACCCTCCCCCAAATTTGGGGCCGTTTTTGGGGTTTTTTGGGGGTGGGGATTCCCACTCGCCCTCCCCCAAATTTGGGGCCTCTTTTGGGGAGCTTTTGGGGTTTTTGGGGGACTTTTGGGGTTTTTTGGGGGGGCTTTTGGGGTTTTTTTTGGGGGGCTTTTGGGGAACTTCTGGGTTTTTTTGAGGGGGGGGCTTTTGGGGTTTTTGGGGGGGCTTTTGGGGTTTTTGGGGAACTTCTGGGTTTTTTTGGGGGGGGGGCTTTTGGGGTTTTTGGGGGTGGGGATTCCTGCTCGCCCTCCCCCAAATTCCCTTTTTTTTTCCCTACAAAAATCAATAAAAATCACCGGGGGGGAGAGGGGCAGAGCACGGATCATTCTGGGGGGGGGGTCGGGGGGTGTTTTTGGGGGGGTCTCAGGCAGGGTAGGGGTCCTTCATGAGGCACTCGCGGTCCTCGTGGCTCGCGGCTCCGGCTCCCGGTGGTCGCGGCTTCCTCCGGCAGCGGCGGAGCCCGAGGCTGAGCCCCGAGGCCAGCGCGGCCCCCGCGGCCAGCAGCCCCCCCAGAACCGGCCCTGGGGGGCACAGAACGGGGGACACCCCGGGATGGGGTCAGGGACACCCCGGGATGGGGTCAGGGACAGCCCAGGGGGGGTCAGGGACACCCCGGGATGGGGTCAGGGACAGCCCGGGATGGGGTCGGGGACACCCCGGGATGGGGTCAGGGACAGCCCCGGGGGGGGTCAGGGACAGCCCCGGGATGGGGTCAGGGACACCCCGGGATGGGGTCAGGGACAGCCCGGGATGGGGGTCGGGGACACCCCCGGGATGGGGTCAGGGACACCCCGGGATGGGGTCAGGGACACCCCGGGATGGGGTCAGGGACAGCCCCGGGGGGGGTCAGGGACAGCCCCGGGATGGGGTCAGGGACACCCCGGGATGGGGTCAGGGACAGCCCCGGGATGGGGTCAGGGACACCCCGGGATGGGGTCAGGGACACCCCGGGGGGGGTTGGGGACACCCCGGGATGGGGTCAGGGACACCCCGGGATGGGGTCAGGGACAGCCGGGGACACCCCCGGGATGGGGTCGGGGACACCCCGGGATGGGGTCAGGGACACCCCGGGATGGGGGTCAGGGACACCCCGGGATGGGGTCAGGGACAGCCCGGGATGGGGTCGGGGACAGCCCCGGGATGGGGTCGGGGACAGCCCCGGGATGGGGTCAGGGACAGCCCAGGGGGGGTCAGGGACAGCCCCGGGATGGGGTCAGGGACACCCCGGGATGGGGTCAGGGACACCCCGGGATGGGGTCAGGGACACCCCGGGATGGGGTCAGGGACAGTCGGGGACACCCCGGGATGGGGTCAGGGACAGCCCCGGGATGGGGTCAGGGACACCCCGGGGGGGGTTGGGGACAGCCGGGGACACCCCCGGGATGGGGTCAGGGACAGCCCGGGATGGGGTCAGGGACAGCCCGGGATGGGGTCAGGGACAGCCCCGGGATGGGGTCAGGGACACCCCGGGATGGGGTCAGGGACAGCCCGGGATGGGGTCAGGGACAGCCCGGGATGGGGTCAGGGACACCCCGGGATGGGGTCAGGGACAGCCCGGGATGGGGTCAGGGACAGCCCGGGATGGGGTCAGGGACAGCCCCGGGATGGGGTCAGGGACACCCCGGGATGGGGTCAGGGACAGCCCGGGGGGGGTTGGGGGAAAGGGGGAAAAGGGAGAGGACAATGGGGGGGGGGGCACTGGGGAAGCATTTGGGGCACTGGGAGGCACTGGGAGGGGTTGGGGGACACTGGGGGACACTGGGAAGCAGTGGGAGGCACTGGGGGACAGTGGGAGGCACTGGGGGGCACTGGGGGGCACTGGGAAGCACTGGGAGGCACTGGGGGACAGTGGGAGGCACTGGGAAGCACTGGGGGGCACTGGGGGACACTGGGAGGCACTGGGGGCACTGGGGGACACTGGGAGGCACTGGGGGCACTGGGAGGCACTGGGAGGGGTTGGGGGACACTGGGAGGGCACTGGGAGGGCACTGGGAGGGGTTGGGGGACACTGGGAGGGCACTGGGAGGCACTGGGAAGCACTGGGAGGCACTGGGAGGCACTGGGAGGGGTTGGGGGCACTGGGAGGCACTGGGGGGCACTGGGAGGGCACTGGGAGGGGTTGGGGGCACTGGGAGGCACTGGGGGACACTGGGAGGCACTGGGAGGGCACTGGGAGGGGTTGGGGGCACTGGGAGGCACTGGGGGACACTGGGAGGCACTGGGAGGGCACTGGGGGGCACTGGGGGACACTGGGAGGCACTGGGAGGGCACTGGGAGGGGTTGGGGGCACTGGGAGGCACTGGGGGACACTGGGAGGGGTTGGGGGCACTGGGAGGCACTGGGGGACAAGGGGGAGGACACTGGGGGGATACTGGGAAGGACTGGGAGGATATTTGGGGGCATTTGGGGGGGCACTGGGGGTAACTGGGAGTAACTGGGAGGGACTGGGAGGCGCTGGAATTCACCTTTGGATGAGAAGAATCTCCGGAATTCTGCGCCGGGATCATCTGGGGGGAGGGGGAAGGAATTTTTGGGAATTAGGGGGGAATTTTTGGGGAATTTTGGGAATTTGGGGGTGGGAATTTTGGGAATTTGGGGGTGGGAATTTTGGGGGGGATTTTGGGGTGGGATTTTGGGAATTTGGGGGCATTTTTTGGGAATTTTGGGGTGGGATTTTTGGGAATTTTGGGGGGGATTTTTTGGGAATTTTGGGGGTGGATTTTTGGGAATTTTGGGGTGGATTTTTGGGGAATTTGGGGGTGGGATTTTGGGGAATTTGGGGGTGGGATTTTTGGGGATTTTGGGGGTGGGATTTTTGGGAATTTGGGGGTGGGATTTTTGGGGAATTTGGGGGTGGGATTTTTGGGAATTTTGGGGTGGGATTTTTGGGAATTTTGGGGTGGGATTTTTGGGAATTTGGGGGTGGGATTTTTGGGGATTTTGGGGGGGATTTTTGGGGAATTTTGGGGGGGATTTTTGGGAATTTGGGGGTGGATTTTTGGGAATTTGGGGGTGGGATTTTTGGGGAATTTGGGGGTGGATTTTTGGGAATTTGGGGGCATTTTTTGGGAATTTGGGGGTGGGATTTTTGGGAATTTGGGGGTGGGATTTTTGGGGATTTTGGGGGTGGGATTTTTGGGGAATTTGGGGGTGGGATTTTTGGGGATTTTGGGGGTGGGATTTTTGAGGAAGTTGGGGCGGATTTTTTGGGGAATTTTGGGGGCGACATTTGGGGAATTTTGGGGGCGATTCGTGGGGATTTGGGGGGTGGGATTTTTTTGGGGGCGGAATTTCGGGGGGGCGTTTTTTGGGGCGGATCGTCGGGAATTGGGGGCAGATTTTTTGGGGGGGCATTTCAGGAGGAAGAACAAAGATTTTTGGGGCCACATCGGGGTGGGATTTTTTTGGACCATTCCCTGCCGGATTTTTGAGCATTTCAGAGCGGGGCTTTCACAGAATTTTGAACGGGGAAATTTCGGGGCGGGGGGTTTTTTTTTGGGGGTTGTTTTTTTTTGGTTTTTTCCCGGAATTTCGCGGGGGGATTTTTTTTTTTTTTTTTGGTGGGGGGAGCGGATTTTGGGGAGTTTTTTGGGGAGGCACCTGGGGGTGGCCGGCAGCGGCGCAGGCACTCCTGCTCGTCGCGGTGGTTGTTGGCGTTGCCGCGGCAGCCGCCGTAGGTGAATTCCCGGCACGAGCGCTCGGCCGGGACGTAAAACCAGCGGGGGAAGGCGGCGCGGCACGGCCCCGGCACCGGGGGGCCCGAGCAGCGCTCTGGGGAGGGGGCACGAGGGGGTCGGGGGGGGTCCCGTGCCCTCCAAACCCCTCCAAAATCCGGAATTTCCCGCTAAATCGGCGCCCGAAAATGTTAAAAATGGAAATTTCCCGCTAAATCGGCGCCCGAAAATGTTAAAAATTGAATTTTCCCCGCTAAATCGGCGCCCGAAAATGTTAAAAATTGAATTTTCCCCGCTAAATCGGCACCCGAAAATGTTAAAAATTGAATTTTCCCCGCTAAATCGGCGCCCGAAAATGTTAAAAATTGAATTTTCCCCGCTAAATCGGCGCCCGAAAATGTTAAAAATTGAAATTTCCCGCTAAATCGGCGCCCGAAAATGTTAAAAATTGAATTTTCCCGCTAAATCGGCGCCCGAAAATGTTAAAAATTGAATTTTCCCGCTAAATCGGCGCCCGAAAATGTTAAAAATTGAATTTTCCCCGCTAAATCGGCGCCCGAAAATGTCGAAATCTGAAATTTCCCGCTAAATCTGCGCCCGAAAATGTTAAAAATTGAATTTTCCCCGCTAAATCGGCGCCCGAAAATGTTAAAAATTGAATTTTCCCGCTAAATCGGCTCCCGAAAATGTCGAAATCTGAAATTTCCCGCTAAATCTGTGCCCAAAAATGACAAAATCCACATTTTCCTGCTAAATCGGCGCCCCGAAAATGTTAAAAATTGAATTTTCCCGCTAAATCTGTGCCCAAAAATGACAAAATCCACATTTTCCTGCTAAATCTGCGCCCGAAAATGTTAAAAATTGAATTTTCCCGCTAAATCGGCGCCCAAAAATGTCGAAATCTGAAATTTCCCGCTAAATCGGCGCCCGAAAATGTTAAAAATTGAATTTTCCCGCTAAATCGGCGCCCGAAAATGTCGAAATCTGAAATTTCCCGCTAAATCGGCGCCCCGAAAATGTTAAAAATTGAATTTTCCCGCTAAATCGGCGCCCGAAAATGTTAAAAATTGAATTTTCCCGCTAAATCGGCGCCCGAAAATGTCGAAATCTGAAATTTCCCGCTAAATCTGTGCCCAAAAATGACAAAATCCACATTTTCCTGCTAAATCTGCGCCCGAAAATGTTAAAAATTGAATTTTCCTGCTAAATCGGCGCCCCAAAATGTTAAAAATTGAATTTTCCCCGCTAAATCGGCGCCCAAAAATGTCGAAATCTGAAATTTCCCGCTAAATCGGCGCCCGAAAATGTTAAAAATTGAATTTCCCCGCTAAATCGGCGCCCGAAAATGTTGAAATCTGAAATTTCCCGCTAAATCGGCGCCCGAAAATGTTAAAAATTGAATTTTCCCGCTAAATCGGCACCCGAAAATGTTAAAAATTGAATTTTCCCCGCTAAATCGGCGCCCGAAAATGTCGAAATCTGAAATTTCCCGCTTAATCTGTGCCCAAAAATGACAAAATCCACATTTTCCTGCTAAATCTGCGCCCCGAAAATGTTAAAAATTGAATTTTCCCGCTAAATCGGCGCCCGAAAATGTTAAAAATTGAAATTTCCCGCTAAATCGGCGCCCGAAAATGTCGAAATCTGAAATTTCCCGCTAAATCTGTGCCCAAAAATGACAAAATCCACATTTTCCTGCTAAATCTGCGCCCCGAAAATGTTAAAAATTTAATTTTCCCCCTAAATCGGCGCCCAAAAATGTCGAAATCTGAAATTTCCCGCTAAATCGGCGCCCGAAAATGTCGAAATCTGAAATTTCCCGCTAAATCTGTGCCCAAAAATGACAAAATCCACATTTTCCTGCTAAATCTGCGCCCGAAAATGTTAAAAATTGAATTTTCCCCCTAAATCGGCGCCCAAAAATGTCGAAATCTGAAATTTCCCGCTAAATCTGTGCCCAAAAATGACAAAATCCACATTTTCCTGCTAAATCGGCGCCCGAAAATGTTAAAAATTGAATTTTCCCCGCTAAATCGGCGCCCGAAAATGTCGAAATCTGAAATTTCCCGCTAAATCTGCGCCCCGAAAATGTTAAAAATTGAAATTTCCCGCTAAATCTACGCTAAAAAAACAATGAAATTCGAAATTTCCTGCTAAATCTGTGCCCCGAAAATGTCAAAATCTGAAATTTCCCGCTAAATCTGAGCCCAAGAATGTCAAAATTTGAAATTTCCCGCTAAATCTGCGCTCAAAAATGATGAAATCTGAAATTTCCCGCTAAATCTGCGCCCAAAAATGTCAAAATTTGGAATTTTCCTGCTAAATCTGTGCCCAAAAATGTTAAAATTTGAAATTTGCCGCTAAATCTGCACCCCAAAATGTTGAAATTTGGAATTTCCCGCTAAATCTGCACCCAAAAATGTCAGAATTCGAAATTTCCCGCTAAATCTGCGCTCAAAAATGACAAAATCTGAATTTTCCTGCTAAATCTGCACCCTGAAATGTCAAAATTTGAAATTTCCCGCTAAATCTGTGCCCAAAAATGACAAAAATCCGGAATTTCCCACTAAATCTGCGCCCGAAAATGTCAAAATCTGAAATTTCCCGCTAAATCTGCACCCTGAAATGTTGAAATTTGAAATTTCCCACTAAATCTGCCCCCAAACGCCTCCAAAATTCAGGAATTCCCACTAAATCGGCCCCAGAGCCCCCCAAATTCCCGAGGGAAATCCGGAGTTACCTGCAAAGGTGGAGTTGGTGGCGGCGGGGCTGGAGGGAGCTGGGGAAAAACGGGAAAAATGGGAAAAATGAGGAAAAAATGGGGGGAAATTGGAAAAATGGGGGGAAATGGGGGAAAAATGGGAAAAAATGGGGAAAAAATGGGAAAAAATGGGGGAAAGATGGGGGAAAAATGGGGGGAAAATGGGGGGAAAATGGGGGGAAATGGGGAAAATGGGGAAAAAATGGGAGGAAACGGGGAAAAAATGGGGGGAAATGGGGAAAAATGGGGGGAAATGGGGAAAATGGGGAAAAAATGGGGAGAAATGGGGGGAAAATGGGGAAAAAGTGGGAGAAAATGGGGAAAATGGAGAAAAAATGGGAGGAAATGGGGAAAATGGGGGAAAATGGGGGGGAAATGGGGGAAAATGGGGGAAAATGGGGGGAAATGGGGAAAAAATGGGGAAAATGGGGGGAAATGGGGAAAAAATGGGGAAAACCGGGGGGGAATGGGGAAATGATGAGGGAAACCAGGAAAAAATGGGGGAAAAACAGGGGAAAATGGGGAAAAATGGGGGGAAAATGGGGGGAAACGGGGGAAAATGGGGAAAAAACGGGGGGAAATGGGGAAAATGGGGAAAAAATGGGGGGAAATGGGGGAAAAATGGAGGATACGGGAAAAAATGGGGGAGAATTGGGAAAAGCGGGGGGAAATAGGGGGGAAACAGGGGGGAAATGGGGGAAAACGGGGAAAAAACGGGGCAAAACCGGGGGAAAACGGGAAAAAAATGGGGAAACCAAGGAAAAGACGGGGGGAAATGGGGGGAAAACGGGGAAAAGACGGGGGAAACCGGGAAAAAAAAGCGGGGAAAACGGGGGAAAACCCAGGGCAAAGGGCACCGACCGAGGGTCGGCATCCAAAAACCACCACGCGGCCCCCAAACCACGGCCCAAAAAAGCCCCAAATGACGCCGTTTGCGGCCCCTCCCCGCGCCCGCCGCTGCTCCCGGTGCCTCCCCGGTGGCCCGGCCGCCCTCCCGGTGGCGGCCCCGCTCTCACCGGGCCCCGGGGCCGGCCCGCAGCTGGCCCGGCACTCCCGCTCGCTGCCGAAGTTGTTCCCGTTGCCGCCGCAGCCGCCGAACACGAAACGCTCGCAGCTCCCGGAGGAGGCGTTGAAAAACCAGCGCGGGATGGAGGCGCGGCAGCGGCCGGTGAGCGCCGGTAACCGGCAGCGGGCTGGGGAGGGACCCGTTAGAGACCCCAAAAACAGCCCAAATCCACCCCAAATCGCACCCTGGGCCGGTGAGCGCCGGTAACCGGCAGCGGGCTGCGGAGGGACCCGTTAGAGACCCCAAAAACAGCCCAAAAAAACCCAAATCCCACCCCGGACCCGGGAGCGCCGGTAACCGGCAGCGGGCTGGGGAAGGACCCGTTAGAGACCCCAAAAACAGCCCAAATCCACCCCAAATCGCACCCTGGGCCGGTGAGCGCCGGTAACCGGCAGCGGGCTGGGGAGGGACCCGTTAGAGACCCCAAAAACAGCCCAAAAAACCCCAAATCCCACCCTGGGCCGGTCAGCGCCGGTAACCGGCAGCGGGCTGGGGAGGGACCCGTTAGAGACCCCAAAAACAGCCCAAAAAAACCCAAATCCCACCCCGGACCCGGGAGCGCCGGTAACCGGCAGCGGGCTGGGGAGGGACCCGTTAGAGACCCCAAAAAAACCCCAAAAAAACCCAAATCCTACCCCGGACCCGGGAGCGCCGGTAACCGGCAGCGGGCTGCGGAGGGACCCGTTAGAGACCCCAAAAACACCCCAAAACCACCCAAATCGCACCCCGGACCCGGTGAGCGCCGGTAACCGGCAGCGGGCTGGGGAGGGACCCGTTAGAGACCCCAAAAACAGCCCAAATCCACCCCAAATCGCACCCTGGGCCGGTGAGCGCCGGTAACCGGCAGCGGGCTGCGGAGGGACCCGTTAGAGACCCCAAAAACACCCCAAAACCACCCAAATCGCACCCCGGACCCGGTGAGCGCCGGTAACCGGCAGCGGGCTGGGGAGGGACCCGTTAGAGACCCCAAAAAAAACCCAAAAAAACCCAAATCCTACCCCGGACCCGGGAGCGCCGGTAACCGGCAGCGGGCTGCGGAGGGACCCGTTAGAGACCCCAAAAACACCCCAAAACCACCCAAATCGCACCCCGGACCCGGTGAGCGCCGGTAACCGGCAGCGGGCTGGGGAGGGACCCGTTAGAGACCCCAAAAACAGCCCAAAAAAACCCCAAATCGCACCCCGGACCCGGGAGCGCCGGTAACCGGCAGCGGGCTGGGGAAGGAGCCGTTAGAGACCCCAAAAACAGCCCAAATTCACCCCAAATCCCACCCTGGGCCGGTGAGCGCCGGTAACCGGCAGCGGGCTGGGGAGGGACCCGTTAGAGACCCCAAAAACAGCCCAAAAAAACCCAAATCCCACCCTGGGCCGGTGAGCGCCGGTAACCGGCAGCGGTTTGGGGAGGGACCCGTTAGCGACCCCAAAAACGCCCAAATCCACCCCAAATCCCACCCCGGCCCCCCGGTAACCGGCACCGCTCTGCGGGAGGGACCCGTTAGCGACCCCCGGGACCGGTTCGGGGGCACCGGACCCCCCAAATCCCCCCCAAAACCCCCGGGACCGGCCCGGGACCGCTCGGGGTGGGGGGTGGGGACGGACCCGTTACTGACCCCCCGAATCTGCCCCGGGACCCCCAAAACTGCCCTGGGACCCCCCAAATCTGCCCCGGGACCCCCAAAACTGCCCTGGGACCCCCCGAATCTGCCCCGGGACCCCCCAAATCTGCCCCGGGACCCCCAAAACTGCCCCGGGCCCCCCCGAATCTGCCCCGGAACCCCCCGAATCTGCGCCCCGCCCCCATCCCCGGGGTCCCCCCGAGCCCCCCGAGCCCCCCGGTACCGGCGAGGGCGGCGGGGCCGGGCTGGGGGGGGTCCTGCCCGAGGCCCCCCGGGACCCCCAGGAGCAGCAGCAGCAGCGGGAGGAGCCGCCCCGCCGCCATCGCAGGTGTGCGCCCGTGACGTCACACAGGTGCGCCGCTGGCCACGCCCCTCCCGGGGGTCACGCCCACTCTCCTGTTGACCACGCCCCACTCCCCCCAGTGGCCACGCCCCCTCTCCATGTGGCCACGTCCACTCTCCATATGACCACACCCACTCTCCTGTTGGCCACGCCCCACTCCCCCAGTGGCCACGCCCACTCCCCAGTGGCCACGCCCACCCCGGAACCGGCCCCGAGCGCGGGAGGGGGATGGGGGGGAGCGGGTAGCGCCCCCTCGCGGCTGAACCCCGCCCGTCCCTAGGCCACGCCCCCCTCGGGGAAAAGCCCCGCCCCTTCATTTGCATGTGAGGCGGGAAAGGCGCCGGGATGGCGGGGGGGGGGGGACTGAGGGATTTTGGGGGGCTCTGGGGAAATAAGGGGGGGGTCGGGGGTCTGGTGGGGTCGTGGGGGGCTCTGGGGGCTTAAGGGGGCTCTGGGGTCTCGTGGGGGGCTCTGGGGGTTTATGGGAGCTCTTGGGGGGCTCTTGTGGGGCTCGTGGGGGCTCTGGGGGCTTAAGGAGAGCTCTTGGGGGGCTCTGGGGACTTTGGGGGAGCTCTTGGGGGGCTCTGGGGGTTTATGGGGGGCTCTGGGGGGCTCTGGGGTTTTATGGGGAGAGCTCTTGGGGGGCTCTGTGAGCTTTGGGGGGCTCTGGGGGTTTAAGGAGAGCTCTTGGGGGGCTCTGGGGGTTTATGGGGGGCTATGGGGGGGCTGTGGGGGCTTGGGGGAGCTTTGGGGGGACTCTTGGGGGGACTCGTCGGGTCGTGGGGGGCTCTGGGGGCTTAAGGGGAGCTCTTGGGGGGCTCTCGGGGTTTATGGGGTGCTCTGGGGGGGTTTCCCACGGTTAAGCCGCGCCCCCGCCCCGCCCCCTCCCGCCAGGCCCCGCCCCCTCGCCCCCTCACCCCCGGGGGGGGGCTCCATAGGGGGCTGGGGGTTATGGGGAGGGGTCTATAGGGACTTTACCGGGGGGGGGGGGCGGCTATAGGGGGGGGTTTCCCACGGTTAAGCCCCGCCCCCGCCCCGCCCCCTCCCGCCAGGCCCCGCCCCCTCGCCCCCCTAGCCCCGGCGGTCGCCCCGGCGCCGCGTCCCGAGCGATGGCGGCGAACCGGGTGGGGCGGCGGCAGGGCCGGCGGGGGGGGGGCGGGGGTCCCGCGGCGGGGGCGGCCTCGGGGGGGCTCTCCCCGGGCCGGGGGTCCTCGGGGGGGCTCTCCCCGGGCCGGGGGTCCTCGGGGGGGCTCTCCCCGGGCCGGAGGTCCCCCGGCCGCAGCCCCGGTGTCCAGCGGCGCGCGGCGCGGGTCACGGTCAAGTACAACCGGCGGGAGCTGCAGCGGCGGCTGGACACGGAGCAGTGGATCGATGGCAGGCTCGGGGAGCTCTACCGGGGACGGGTACCGGGAACGGGAACGGGGCAGGGAAACCGGGAATGGGAACCGGGAATGGGGCAGGGGAACCGGGAATGGCACCGACACCGAGCAGTGGATCGATGGCAGGCTCGGGGAGCTCTACCGGGGACGGGTACCGGGAACGGGAACGGGGCAGGGAAACCGGGAATGGGAACCGGGAATGGGGCAGGGGAACCGGGAATGGCACCGACACCGAGCAGTGGATCGATGGCAGGCTCGGGGAGCTCTACCGGGGACGGGTACCGGGAACGGGAACGGGGCAGGGAAACCGGGAATGGGAACCGGGAATGGGGCAGGGGAACCGGGAATGGGAACCGGGAATGGGGCAGGGGAACCGGGAATGGCACCGACACGGAGCAGTGGATCGATGGCAGGCTCGGGGAAGCTCTACCGGGGACGGGTACCGGGAACGGGAACGGGGCAGGGAAACCGGGAATGGGAACCGGGAATGGGAACCGGGAATGGGAACCGGGAATGGGGCAGGGGAACCGGGAATGGCACCGACACGGAGCAGTGGATCGATGGCAGGCTCGGGGAGCTCTACTGGGGACGGGTACCGGGAACGGGAACCGGGAACAGGAACCGGGAATGGGGCAGGGAACGGGGCAGGGGAACCGGGACAGGGAACGGGGAACCGGGAATGGCACCGACACCGAGCAGTGGATCGATGGCAGGCTCGGGGAGCTCTACCGGGGACGGGAACCGGGAATGGGGATGGAGAACCGGGACCGGGAACGGGGCGGGGGACCTGGGACCGGGAGTGGGGCAGGGAAACGCAGGGGAACCGGGACCAGGGCAGGAGAAGCGGGAATGGGGATGGAGAACCGGGACCGGGGCAGTGAAACCGGGAACGGGACCGGGAAATGGACCGGGAACAGGAATGGAGGCTCGGCGAGCTCTGCCGGGAACGGGTATCGGGAACCGGGGCCGGGAATGGGGAGCGGGATGGGAAATGGAGCGGGGGAACCGGGACCGGGATGGGGATGGAGGCTCGGGAGCTGTGCCGGGGCGGGGACCGGGAACCGGGATGCGGATGGGTCCGGGAATGGGACTGGGAAGCGGGAATTAGACTGGGAAATGGACCGGGAATTGGACCCGGAACGGGACTGGAGAGCGGGAAAGGGACTGGGAAACGGAGCAGGCACTGGGACCGGGACCGGGGCCGGGAACGGGACAGGGAGCAGGGAAACGGAGCAGGAACGGGGCCGGGAACGGGACCGGGCACCGGGATCGGGACTACGAGAGGGACCAGGGAAACGGGCCGGGAATTGGACCCGGGAGATGGACCAGGAACCGGGACAGGGAGCAGGGAAACGGGCCGGGAACGGGGCCGGGAACGGGACCGGGGACCAGGACAGGGACCGGGGACCGGGAACGGGGCCGGGATCGGTTCAGGGACCAGGGAAGCGGGCCGGGATCGGGACCAGGCACCGGGGCAGGGAGCAGGGAAACGGAGCAGGAACGGGGCTGGGAGCAGGGCCGGGGACCAGGACAGGGACCGGGGACCGGGAGCGGGGCCGGGAACAGGGCCGGGATCGGGACCGGGATCGGGTCAGGGAACGGGAACGGGGCCGGGATCGGGGCCGGGATCGGGACCGGGATCGGGTCAGGGACCAGGGACCGGGAACAGGGCCGGGGACCAGGACAGGGAGCAGGGACCGGGAACGGGGCCGGGAACGGGGCTGGGGACCGGGACAGGCATCGGGAACAGGTACCGGGAACGGGAGCAGGGAAACGGAGCAGGAACGGGACCGGGATCGGGACAGGGGACTGGGAAATGGACCGGGAACGGGGCCGGGATTGGGAATGTGGATCCAAACTACGGACCGGGAACGGGATGGGGACCAGGAAAAGGAGCAGGGCCTGGGAATGGGACCGGGAAAAGGAACAGGGAATGGGACAGGGAATGGGAATGGGACTGGGAATGGGACTGGGAATGGGAAAGGGAATGGGATCGGGAATGGGACTGGGAATGGGACTGGGAATGGGATCGGGAATGGGATCGGGAATGGGATCGGGAATGGGACTGGGAATGGGATCGGGAATGGGACTGGGAAAGGGAATGGGATCGGGAATGGGAAAAGGAACAGGGAATGGGAATGGGACCGGGAATGGGACCGGGAATGGGATCGGGAATGGGACTGGGAATGGGACTGGGAAAAGGACCGGGAATGGGATCGGGAATGGGATCGGGAATGGGAATGGGAAAAGGACCGGGACCGGGAATGGGACCGGGAATGGGATCGGGAATGGGATCGGGCCCGGGGATCCAAACCACGGACCGGGAATGGGCCCGGGGCTCCCAGGCGGGATCTCCCCCTCCCCCCCCGTGGGAACGGACAGATGGAAGGGGGGGAGGGGCCGATGTCCCGTTATCCCGAGGGGGGAGGGGGGGTTGGGGGGACACTGGGGGGGGGTTGGGGGGGATTTGGGGACACTGGGGGGGGTGTTGGGGACCCTCGGGGGAGTTGTTGGGGACCCTCGGGGGAGTTGTTGGGGACCCTCGGGGGGGTTTTGGGGACACTGGGGGGGGGTTTTGGGGGACCCTCGGGGGGGTTTTTGGGGACCCTCGGGGGGGTTTTTGGGGACCCTCGGGGGGGGTTTTGGGGACCCTCGGGGGGGGTTTTGGGGACACTGGGGGGGGGTTTTTGGGGACCCTCGGGGGGGGTTTTGGGGACCCTCGGGGGGGGATTTGGGGACACTGGGGGGGGTTTTTGGGGACCCTCGGGGGGGGATTTGGGGACCCTCGGGGGGGGATTTGGGGACACTGGGGGGGGTTTTTGGGGACCCTCGGGGGGGGTTTTGGGGACCCTCGGGGGGGGTTTTGGGGGACCCTCGGGGGGGGTTTTTGGGGACCCTCGGGGGGGGATTTGGGGACCCTCGGGGGGGGATTTGGGGACACTGGGGGGGGTTTTTGGGGACCCTCGGGGGGGGGTTTTGGGGACACTCGGGGGGGTTTTGGGGACACTCGGGGGGGTTTTTGGGGACCCTCGGGGGGGTTTTGGGGGACCCTCGGGGGGGTTTTTTGGGGTCACTGGGGGGGGGTTGTTGGGGACACTGGGGGGGGTTTTTGGGGACCCTCAGGGGAGTTTTTGGGGTCACTGGGGGGGGATTTGGGGACACTCGGGGGGTTTTTGGGGACCCTCGGGGGGGTTTTTGGGGTCACTGTGGGGGGTTTTGGGGACCCTCGGGGGGGGGATTTGGGGACCCTCGGGGGGGGATTTGGGGACACTCGGGGGGGGTTTTTGGGGACCCTCGGGGGGGTTTTTGGGGACACTCGGGGGGGTTTTTGGGGACCCTCGGGGGGTTTTGGGGGCCCTCGGGGGGGTTTTTGGGGACACCGGCGGCCGCGTCCGTCCCCAGGAGGAGGCGATGCCGGACGAGGTGAACATCGATGAGCTGCTGGAGCTGGACACGGACGAGGAGCGAGCCCAGAGGCTCCGGGTGGGAATTTGGGGATTTTGGGGTGGGGACACCTAATTAACACCCCCCCCTCATCACATACACCTAATTAACCCCCCCCCCTCCCCTCATCACACCCAGCCCTAATTAACCCCTCCCCCATCCCCCTTCATCCAGAGCATCCTGAGCTCCTGCACCGCCGACCCCCAGGTACGGGGGGGGGGGAGGGGTAAATTGGGGAGGGGGGGGAGGGGGGAGGAGGAAGTGGGGGGAGGGGTTCACATCCCAAAATTCCCCTCCCCCCACCTCCCCACCCCTCCCCCATCGCGGCTCCAGCCGGGCTTTAAAAGGCAAAAAAATTCGGCAGCGGCGTTTCCGGGGGGGGGCCCCTCCCCCCCCCCCTTTATCTGCGGGGGTGGGGGGAGGGGCGGATGAAGTTAATTAATGAGTCGGGGGGGGGGGTTAATGAGTTAATTGCCGGCAGGAATTCATCGCGCAGCTCCTGGAGCAGCTCCAGGGGCTCCCGAAGCAGCGGCTCCTGCAGGGACCCCTCCCCCACCCCAACCAGGACCCCCTCCCCCACCCCTGACCCCACCCCCACCCGCTGGGAGGGGGAAAATTCGGGAATTGTTGCGTTCCCAAAAGGAATTAAAAAAAAAAAAAAAAAGAGAAAAATCCGTGATGAGAGAGGGGAGCGCGGAGGGACCCCCGGGACCCCCCCCCCAAATAAAACAGCGTCACACGGGGGGGGTTGGGGGGAATTTGGGGGATTTAGAGGGGATTTGGGGGGGGTTTAGAGGAATTTGGGGGGATTTGGGGGATTTAGAGGGATTTTGGGGGGGGATTTGGGGATAATTTGGGGATTTGGGGGGGATTTGGGGGGGATTTGGGGGATTTAGAGGGATTTGGGGGGGGATTTGGGGATAATTTGGGGATTTGGGGGGATTTGGGGGAAATTTGGGGGGATTTTGGGGGAATTTGGGGGGATTTAGAGGGATTTGGGGGGGATTTGGGGATAATTTGGGGATTTGGGGGGAATTTGGGGGGATTTTGGAGGGATTTTGGGGGCATTTGGAGGGAAATTTGGGGGGGTTGGGGTGAATTGGGCGACATTGGGGGGTTTTTTGGGGGATTTAGGGGGATTTGGGGGGATTTTGGGGGATTTGGGGAGAATCTGGGGGATTTGGGGGGATTTGGGGAGAATCTGGGGGATTTGGGGGGGATTTTGGGGATTTAGAGCGATTTGGGAGGGATTTGGGGGAATTTGGGGGGGATTTGGGGAATTTAGAGGGAATTTGGGGAGGATTTGGGGGGATTTAAGGGGGGATTTGGGAGATTTAGAGGGATTTCGGAGGGATTTGGGGAAATTTCGGGGAAATTTGGGGGGATTTTGGGGGGGTTTGGGGGGATTTGGGGGGGATTTTGGGGGAATTTGGGGACACTGGGGGGGCTTGGGGGTCACTTGGGGGTCACACGGGACCCCCAAATCGGGGGGCCCCGCCCCGCCCCCCCCCGGCTCCAGCTGTTGGGAACATCTGGGCAGGAAGCGCCGCCCCTCCCCCCCCCCCTCCCCCCCATTTCCTGCTGCGGTCCCGGAAAAAAACGGAGGGAAAATGACCCAAAAACGGGCAAAAAACCCCCCCGAGAACCCCAAAAACTCACCTGGGACCCCCAAAAACCGCCCCGGGACCCCAAAACCCCCCCCCAGGACCCCCAAAACCGCCCCGGGACCCCAAAAACCGCCCCAGGACCCCAAAAACCGCCCCGGGACCCCAAATACCGCCCCAGGACCCCGAAAATCCCCCCAGGGACCCCCAAATTCCCCCCAGGGACCCCCAAAATCCCCCCGGGACCCCCCAAAAACTCACCCAGGACCCCAAAACTCCCCCCGAGACCCCCCAAATCCCCCCCCCGACCCCTCCCAGACACCCCCAAACCCCCCAAAGCCCCTCTGGGACCCCAAATTCCCCCCCCCAAAATCCCCGGGGACCCCTCAAGACCCCCCCAAATGCACCAAAAACCCCCCGGGACCCCCCAAAAACCCCCCGGGACCCCCAAATCCCCCTCAGGACCCCCCAAACTCCCCCAGGACCCCCAAAACCGCCCCAAGACCCCCCTGGAACCCCCAACCCCCCCCCGGGACCTCCCAAAATTCCCCCCAGAGCCCCCCAGGACCCCCCAAAAGCCCTCCGGGACCCCTCAAGACCCCCCAAAATCCCCCCGGGACCCCCCAAAAAAACCCCCGGGACCCCCCAGGAGCCCCCAAATCCCCCCAGGGACCCCCAAAATCCCCCCCCGAGACCCCAAAATCTCCCCCAGGGACCCCCAAAATCTCCCCAAAATCCCCCCGGGACCCCCAAAATCCCCCCGGGACCCCAAAATCCCCCGGGGACCCCGAAAATCCCCCCAGGGACCCCCAAAATCTCCCCAAAATCCCCCCGGGACCCCCAAAATCTCCCCCAGGGACCCCCAAAATCTCCCCCAAATCCCCCCGGGACCCCAAAATCTCCCCCAGGGACCCCCAAAATCCCCCCGGGACCCCCAAAATCTCCCCAGGGACCCCCAAAATCCCCCCGGGACCCCTCAAAATCTCCCCAAAATCCCCCCAGGGACCCCCAAATCCCCCCAGGGACCCCCAAAATCCCCCCGGGACCCCCAAAATCTCCCCAAAATCCCCCCGGGACCCCCCCAATTTTGAGCCCAGCCTGGTTCATTTGCATATATTTACATATTTATTACACCGTCCCCGCCCCTCCCCCTCCCCGCGGCCCCCCCCGAGGGGCCCCAAAAATTCCCTAAAAAAAAAAAAAAAAAATTCCAAAAAACCAAAAAAAACCCAAACCAAAACAAAACCCCAAAAATCCCAATCCCGAGAAATCCTTTTACAAAAATTCCCGGATTTCCCCCCAAAAAAATGCCCGGGGAAAAAAAAAGGTGGAATAATAAAGCATAAAAAAAGCGGCGGGTTTTGGGTGGGAAAATCCCGGTTTTGGGAGGGAAATCCCAACTTTTGGGTGGGAAAATCCTGATTTTGGGTGGGAAACCTCTGATTTTTGGGTGGAAAATCCCAATTTTTGGGTGGGAAAATCTTGATTTTTGTGTGAGAAAATCCCAAATTTTGGGTGGAGAAATCCCGAGTTTTGGGTGGGAAAACCCTGATTTTGGGTGGGAAAAACTCAATTTTTGGGGGGGTGGGAAAATCTCCATTTTTTTGTGGAAAAATCCGGATTTTTTTGGGTGGGAAAATTCCAGTTTTTTGGGGTGGAAAATCCTGATTTTTGTGTGGAAAAATCCCGATTTTGGGGTGGAAAATCCCATTTTTTGGGTGAGAAATCCTGACTTTTGGGTGGGAAAAACCTGATTTTTTTGGGGTGGAAAAATCCCCATTTTTGGGTGAGAAAACCCTGATTTTGGGTGGGAAAACCCCGATTTTTTGGGGGGTGGGAAAATCTCGAATTTTTTGTGGAAAAATCCGGATTTTTTTGGGTGGGAAAATCTCAAATTTTGGGTGGGAAAATTCCGAGTTTTGCGTGGGAAAATCTCAAATTTTGGGTAGGAAAATCCTGATTTTTTTTGGTGGGAAAATCCCAATTTTTTGGGGTGGAAAATCCTGATTTTTTGGGGTGGAAAAATCCCGATTTTGGGGTGGAAAATCCCAATTTTTTGGGGTGGAAAAATCCCGATTTTGGGGTGGAAAATCCCAATTTTTTGGGGTGGAAAAATCCCGATTTTGGGGTGGAAAAATCCCAATTTTTTGGGGTGGAAAATCCCGATTTTTTGGGGTGGAAAAATCCCAATTTTTTGGGGTAGAAAAATCCCGATTTTGGGGTGGAAAATCCCAATTTTTTGGGGTAGAAAATCCCGATTTTTTGGGGTAGAAAATCCCAATTTTTGGGGTAGAAAATCCCAATTTTTGGGGTGGAAAATCCCGATTTTGGGGCTTTTTCTCGGGCCCCTCTCAGTGGCGGCGGCTGCTCCCAAACTGGAATTTTTTTTTCCCCAAAAAATCCTTTCCCGAGGGTTTTTGTCCCAAAATTCCGCTCCCAAATTGCCCGGAATTGGCATTTTTGGGGTGGGAAAATTCCCCCTTTTCCAGCTCCAAATTCCCCCGAGGGAAAAAGGGGAAAATTCAGGATTTTGGTTCTGTTTTTCCCTTTTTTTCCCGTTTTTTTAAACATTTTGGAGATTTTTGGACGATTTTTTTGGGGTTTCATTTTTTGGAGGTTTTTCTTTAATTTCTTTTTTTGGGGGCTTTTCTTGGAGCTTTTCCAAATTTTTGGGGGGGATTTTTGGGCCATTTCTGCTGCTTTCCCCACGGTTTTTTTGGGTGGATTTTTATCGATTTTGGGGTTTCTTTTTTCCCAGCTCATTTTTAGAGATTCCAAGTTGATTTTTTCCCCCATTTTTCGGCTTTTTCGGTGATTTTGGTTTTTTTTTTCACACGGAATTCTGGAGCTCTCAATTCTTTGATCGTTTTTGGGTGGATTTGAATCTTTTTTTTCCCCAATTTCTTTGATTTTTGGTGCATTTTCGTTCCCATTTTTATTCTTTTCTCAATTATTTTTGTGACTTTGATTTTTCCCATTTTCACTTTCATTTTTTTCATGTTTTTAACCTTTTCCTCTATTTTCACGGCTTTTTTCGGTTCGATTCTTGCCGTTTTCTCCAGGATTTTTGCCCACTTTTAGCCACTTTCGGACTTTTTGCCCCACGATTTTGGGGATTTTTGTGCAGTTCTGATTTTTTCCCTCATTTTCATTCATTTCTACTCGGATTTTTCAGTATTTTCCATGTATTTTTATTGCATTTCGGGTCACTTTTGATCATTTTGGTGCATTTTTGGTGCCATTTCGGACATTTTTCCCCGTTTTGCCTCGATTTTGACGCGTTTGATGTCATTTGGGATTTTTTCCCCATTATTTTTCTCTGGTTTTCTGGGGTTTTTGTGCGATTTTGGGTGTATTTCACATTTCTCCTGCATTTCTGCCCCGTTTCCCCCAGTTTTATCCACCTTTTGTCATTTTTCCCTGCATTTTTCCTGCTTTTCTCCATCTTTTTCTCCATTTTTTATTCTTTTCCCCACTTTCTTTTGCAGTTTCCCCCCATTTTTGACCATTTTCGCCTCATTTTGGATCATTTTCCTCCCATTTCCCAAAGAAAAATCGGAGCGAGAGCCTCAAATCCCCCCAAAATTCTTATTTAATCCATCGGGAAAACGGAACCTCGGGAGCCACCGCTGAATTTTGGGGCAAAAAAATCCAAATTTGGGGTCTCCCCACTGCTCAAACCATCGAAATTTGGTGCTTTTTTTAGCCAAAATTGGGATTTTTTGGGGGAAAACCCCGAGAATTTGGGGGAGAATCCGGGATTTATTTACAATTTTTATGGCTGAGGCCGGGGCAGGGGGGGAAAGGCCCAAAAAGGGACAAAATTGCCCCAAATCGCCCCAAAATCCATCCCAGGAATCCGCGCTGCTCCCGGTGCCAATCCCAGGAGGTTTTGGGAATTTTGGGGAGTTTTCTTTTTTGGGGGTGGATTTAATTTTCTGAGGGGAATTTTGGGATAAATTCGGTGGATTTGGGGTCACATTTGGGGGTTTTGGCTCGGATTTGGTTTTTTTGGGGTCAGATTTGGGTTTTTTGGGGCTGGATTTGGGATTTTTGGGGTCGGATTTGGGGGTTTTGGGTCAGATTTGGGTTTTTTGGGGTCGGATTTGAGAGTTTTGGGTTGGATTTGGGAGTTTTGGGGTCAGATTTGGGTTTTTTTGGGGTCAGATTTGGGTTTTTTGGGGTCGGATTTGGGATTTTTGGGGTCGGATTTGGGGGTTTTGGGTCAGATTTGGGTTTTTTTGGGATCAGATTTGGTCTTGGTGCTGGATTTGGGTCAGATTTGGGTTTTTTTGGGGTGAGTTTGGATTTTGGGGGAGGATTTGGGCTGGTTTGGATCAAATTTGGTGCTTTTGGGCTCAGATTTGACATTTTTTGTGCTGCGTTTGGGGTTTTTGGGGTCAGATTTGGACTTTTTAGGGGCGGCTTTGGATTTTTTGGGGCCATTCTTCATCTTTTTGGGGCCAATTTGCCTCTAATTCCACTTTTTAGGCTGAATCCACCCTTTCAGGGCTCAAATTTCACCTTTTTATGGCCAATTCCCAATTTCCTGGGGCCGATTTTCCCTCCAGCCTCGGATTTTGGGTGGATTTTGGGTTCATCTGGGAGGATTTTGGGTGGATCTGGTTGGATTTGGGTGGATTTTGGGTGGATCTGGTTGGATTTTGGGTGGATTTGGGTGAATCTGGCTGGGTTTTGGGTAGATTTGGGCAAACCCTGCTCGATTTTGGGTGGACCTGGTTGGATTTTGGGTGGATTTGGGCAAACCCCACTGGATTTTGGGCGAACCTGGTTGGATTTTGGGTGGATTTGGGCAAATCCCGCTGCATTTTGGGCGAACCTGGTTGGATTTTGGGTGAACCCCACTGGATTTTGGGTGAATCTGGCTGGGTTTTGGGTAGATCTGGGCAAACCCCACTGGATTTTGGGTGGACCTGGTTGGATTTTGGGTGGATCTGGTTGGATTTGGGTGGATTTTGGGTGAATCTGGCTGGGTTTTGGGTAGATTTGGGCAAACCCCACTGGATTTTGGGTAGATTTGGGCAAACCCTGCTCGATTTTGGGCGAACCTGGTTGGATTTGGGTGGATTTTGGGTGA
Source organism: Coloeus monedula (assembly GCF_965178545.1). Classification (NCBI taxonomy): domain Eukaryota; kingdom Metazoa; phylum Chordata; class Aves; order Passeriformes; family Corvidae; genus Coloeus; species Coloeus monedula. The sequence goes on along the minus strand of NC_138813.1, from coordinate 3,104,771 downwards.
ATCTGGCTGGGTTTTGGGTAGATTTGGGCAAACCCCACTGGATTTTGGGCGAACCTGGTTGGATTTTGGGTGGATTTGGGCAAATCCCGCTGCATTTTGGGCGAACCCAGCTGGATTTTGGGTGAACCCCACTGGATTTTGGGTGAATCTGGCTGGATTTTGGGTAGATTTGGGCAAACCCCACTGGATTTTGGGTGGACCTGGTTGGATTTTGGGTAGATTTGGGCAAACCCCACTGGATTTTGGGTGGACCTGGCTGGATTTTGGGTGGACCTGGTTGGATTTTGGGCAGATTTACCCAAACCCCACTGGATTTCGGGCAGATTTACCCAAACCCCGCTGGATTTTGGGCAGATTTACCCAAACCCCACTGGATTTTGGGCAGATTTACCCAAACCCCGCTGGATTTTGGGCAGATTTACCCAAACCCCGCTGGATTTTGGGCAGATTTACCCAAACCCCGCTGGATTTTGGGCAGATTTACCCAAACCCCACTGGATTTCGGGCAGATTTACCCAACCCCCCCCACATTTCGGGCACGCCCACCTGGATTTCGGCTGCATTTGGGACCTTTCCCACCCCTTGCCCGGCCCTCACTGGCAGAAGGGCGAGGCCGTGGGGTCGAAGCCCTTGAAGACGTCCTTGAGCGAGGCCTTGTCCCCGTCCTCGGGGGGGTCCCTGGCGGGGCTGCCCCCCGGGAAGGGGCTCCCGGCACCGGGCCGGCCGCCGGCCTTGGCCAGGCCGAACACGGGGGGCACGGGGGGCACCGGGAGGTTGTGGAGGCCGGGCTGCCCGCTGCCCCCCTCGCCCGCGCCGCCGGCCTTGGGCCGGGGCCGGTTGTAGCTGTTGTACCTGTCCGTGGGCTCCGGCCGCTCGCCGCCGTCCGGCTGCTCCAGCGCCGATCGCCGCACGAACGGCGGCTCCTTGGCCTTGCCCGGCGTTTTGCCGGTGTCTTTTTGGGATGAATTCCCGTCGTTTTGGGGTTCTTTCCCCGAGCTGGAAGTCCGGGGGTCGTAGAGGCTGATGGCGCTCAGGACGCTGCTCTGGCCGCCGCCTCCCCAGCTCAGCCGGGGGTCGTAGGGAGCGATGGCCGGGCCGGTGTCCGGCGGAGCCGCTTCGGCCGCCCGGGAGCTGCCGCATTCCAGGGATTTCTGCAGCCGGGGGTCGGCGGGGCCCTTGCGCACGCGGGGGTCGCTGGGTTTGTCCCCTCCTCCCGAGGCCGTGACAGTTTTGAGGATCCGCGAGAGCAGCTCGAAGTCGGGCAGCGCCGACGAGCCGGGCTCGCCGCCGGCCGGCCGCTGCTGCTGCCGCGGGTCCGAGGGGCCGCAGGGCGGCCGGAGCAGGCGAGGGTCGGAGCCGGACACGGCCACGGGAAGGGGATCCTGCTTGGGGACGGGCAGCGGGATGAGATCCTCGGGGCTCCAGAGCACGGAGCGGGCGAAGGGCGGCCGCAGCAGCAGCACGTCCTTGCGGATGTGCGAGAACTGCTGCAGCTGCGAGCGCGGGTCCCGCTGGCAGTGCCCGGGAACGGCGTCCAGGGGGATGCTCAGGGGTTTATCCCGCAGGATCCGCTCGCCCTCTTCGTCCTCGGGGATGCTGGAGGTGTTGGCCGGCGGCGCTTTTTGGGGTGGCTCCGCTTTGGGGCCGTGCCGGGCCAGCCGCGGGTCCGAGGGGCCGGGCTCCGGCGGGAGCAGCTCGGAATTCCGGGCCAGCCGGGGGTCGCGGAGCCGGGGGTCGGCGGGACGGGGGGGTCTCTGCAGCCGGGGGTCGCTGGGGGGGTCCCCGGAAGGGTTTTGGGGTCGGGCAGAGCTCTGCTGGCGCAGGGATTTGAGGATGGAGGTGACGCTGCTGCCGCCGTCGTCCTCGTCGCTCGAGTACCAGCTGCCGGGATCTCCTGGGAGAGGCGGGGGAGAAGGAGGGAAAAGTCAGGGAAAGAGGGGGGAAAATAAAAAAAAGGAAAAAAAAAAACCAGCAAAGGGATCCTCCAAAGGATCCTGGGTGAGGGTAAAAAACAAAACAGGGAAGTTCCGGCCCGGCTGCCCCCGTTTTCAGCCCAAAAATTCCCAAAGAAGAGGAAATATCCGGGTTTTCTCCTCCTCCTCCCCCAGAGCTTCCCACTTCCAGGGCTTTTGTTCCCTAAAAAATCCCAGCCCCAGCAGGGCCCTGAGATCCCCGAGAGGCAGAGCCGGGATCGGGGTTGGGATCAGGGATCAGGCACTGGGGATCAGGATCAGGGCTCAGGCTTAGGACCAGGATCAGGGATGGGGACCAGGGACCAGGATCAGGATCCAGGCTCAGGATCAGGGATCGGGATTTGGGGTGCCACAGGATGATCAGGGCTCAGGAGCAGGCTCAGGATCAGGGATCGGGATCAGGATCCAGGCTCAGGATCAGGGATCGGGATCAGGATTCAGGGTGCCACAGGATGGTCAGGGCTCAGGGATTGGGATCAGGGACGAGGATCAGGTTCAGGGATCGGGATCAGGATCAGTGACTGGGATCAGTGACCGGGATTAGGGATCAGGATCAGTGACTGGGATCGGGATCAGGATCAGTGACTGGGATCAGTGACCGGGATTAGGGATCAGGATCAGGCTCAGGGATCGGGATCAGTACCAGGGCCCAAGCTCAGGCTCAGGGCTCAGTGACCGGGATTAGGGATCAGGCTCAGGGCTCAGTGCCCAGACCCAGGCTCAGTGGCCAGGGCTCGGTGGCCAGGCTCGGTGGCCAGGCTCAGGGCTCGGTGGCCAGGCTCAGGGCTCAGTGGCCAGGCTCGGTGGCCGGGCTCAGGGCTCAGTGGCCAGGCTCAGGGCTCAGTGGCCGGGCTCAGGGCTCAGTGGCCAGGCTCAGTGGCCAGGCTCAGGGCTCGGTGCCCAGGCTCAGGGCTCAGTGGCCAGGCTCAGGGCTCAGTGGCCGGGCTCAGGGCTCAGTGGCCAGGCTCAGTGGCCAGGCTCAGGGCTCAGTGGCCAGGCTCAGGGCTCGGTGGCCAGGCTCGGTGGCCAGGCTCAGGGCTCAGCAGCCAGGCTCAGTGGCCAGGCTCAGGGCTCAGCGCCCAGGCTCAGGGCTCAGTGGCCAGGCTCGGTGGCCAGGCTCAGGGCTCAGGGCTCAGTGGCCGGGCTCAGGGCTCAGCAGCCAGGCTCAGTGGCCGGGCTCAGGGCTCAGCGCCCAGGCTCAGGGCTCAGTGGCCGGGCTCAGGGCTCAGCAGCCAGGCTCGGTGGCCAGGCCCAGCGCGCGGTGGCCAGGCTCAGGGCTCGGTGCCCAGGCTCAGGGCTCAGTGGCCGGGCTCAGGGCTCAGTGGCCAGGCTCAGGGCTCAGTGGCCGGGCTCAGGGCTCAGCAGCCAGGCTCGGTGGCCAGGCTCAGGGCTCAGGGCTCAGTGGCCGGGCTCAGGGCTCAGCAGCCAGGCTTGGTGGCCAGGCGCAGCGCGCGGTGGCCAGGCTCAGGGCTCAGTGGCCGGGCTCAGCAGCCAGGCTCGGTGGCCAGGCTCAGGGCTCAGGGCTCAGTGGCCAGGCTCAGGGCTCAGGGCTCAGTGCCCAGGCTCGGTGGCCAGGCTCAGGGCTCAGCAGCCAGGCTCGGTGGCCAGGCTCAGGGCTCAGGGCTCGGTGGCCAGGCGCAGCGCGCGGTGGCCAGGCTCAGGGCTCAGTGGCCGGGCTCAGCAGCCAGGCTCGGTGGCCAGGCGCAGCGCGCGGTGGCCAGGCTCAGGGCTCAGTGGCCGGGCTCAGCAGCCAGGCTCGGTGGCCAGGCTCAGGGCTCAGCAGCCAGGCTCAGCAGCCAGGCTCGGTGGCCAGGCGCAGCGCGCGGTGGCCGCGCTCACCGTCGTCGTGCTGGCGCTCTCCGCGGGCGCCGTCGGGCGCTCTGCGGGCGCCGTCGGGCGGGCGCTGCTGCCGGTGCCGGATGCGCAGGAACAGCGCCCGCTGCGCCGAGGGCAGGAACTCGGGCACGGCCCCGCCGGGCGGGGACCCCTCGGGCCCGAACCGCGGCTCCCCCCCCGCGCCCTCCGCGGCCTCCAGGGCGCCGAAAGCGTCTGGGGGGGAGAGAGCAGCGGGGTTGGGGGGGGAACGGAGCGGAGATTTGGGGGGAAAAGGGGGGGTTTGGGGAAAAAACGGGGATTTGGGGGGAAAAGGGGGATTTGGGGGGAAAAACGGGGATTTGGGGGGAAAAACAGGATTTGGGGGGAAAACGGGGGGGTTTGGGGAAAAAACGGGGATTTGGGGGGACAAACGGGGATTTGGGGAGAAAAACGGGGATTTGGGGAGAAAAGGGGGGATTTGGGGGGAAAAGGGGGATTTGGGGGCAAAAGGGGGGGATTTGGGGGGAAAAGGGGATCTGGGGGGGATCCTGTGCCCACCTGGGGATCCTGTGCCCAAACTGGGAATCCCGTGCCCACCTGGGGGTCCTGTGCCCACCCCGAGGGTCCCGTGCCCACCCCGGGGGTCCCGTGCCCACCCCGAGGGTCCCGTGCCCATCCCCAGCACCCCGTGCCCACCCCGAGGGCCCCGTGCCCACCCCAGGACCCCGTGCCCACCCCCAGGGTCCCGTGCCCACCCCAGCACCCCCTGCCCACCCCAGCACCCCGTGCCCACCCCGAGGGTCCCGTGCCCACCCCCAGCACTCCGTGCCCACCCCAGCACCCCGTGCCCACCCCGAGGGTCCCGTGCCCACCCCCAGCACTCCGTGCCCACCCCAGGACCCCGTGCCCACCCGCAGGACCCCGTGCCCACCCCCAGGGTCCCGTGCCCACCCCGTGCCCACCCCCGGACCCCGTGCCCACCCCCAGCACCCCGTGCCCACCCCGAGGGTCCCGTGCCCACCCCAGCACCCCGTGCCCACCCCGAGGGTCCCGTGCCCACCCCCGGACCCCGTGCCCACCCCGCCCCTCTCACCTGGCTCCCCCATGCCCGCGGGCTCCATGCCCAGCCCCTCCTGGGGGTAGAAGCCATCGTAGAACCCCCCCGGAGCCGCCCCCGGGCCCGGCGGGAGCAGCCCCGAGTGGGGGTGGGGCGGCTCCTCGGGGCCCCCCCCGGCTCCGTAGGGCAGCAGGGGGGGCCCCCCCGGGCCCATGGCGGTGCCCATGGCGGTGCCCATGGCGGTGCCCATCCCCGGGCCCAGCTCCGGGCCCAGCTCCGGGGGCAGGGGGGGGCCGGGGGGACCCCCGGGGGGGCCCGGGAAGCGCGGGGGGGGCGGCCCCGGGTGCCTGGGGGGGGAACAGAGGGGAAATCCAGGGGGGGGTTTTACAGCTCTGCCCCCCAAAGTGCCCCCCAGATACCGCCAGGTACCCCCCAGGTACCCCCCAGATACCCCCAGGTGCCCCCCAGGTGCCCTCACCTGACGCCCAGGTACACCCCCCCCGTCCCCCAGGTATGCCCAGATGCCACCCAGGTACCCCCCAGGTGCCTCCAGGTGTGCCCAGGTACCCCCCCCCCCACCCCCCAGGTGCCCCCAAGTGCCCCCCAGATGACTCCAGGTGCCCCCAGTTGCCCCCAGGTGTCTGCAGGTGCCTCCCCAGGTGTGCCCAGGTGCCCCCAGGTGCCCCCCAGCTGCCTCCAGCTACCCTCCCCTGTCCCCCAGGTGCCCCCAGGTGCCCTCACCTGCCCCGCAGGTACCCCCCAGGTGCCCTCACCTGATGCCCAGGTACCCCCAGGTGCCCCCAGGTACCCGCAGGTGCCTGCAGGTACCCCTAGGTACCCCGCAGGTGCCCTCCCCTGCCCCGCAGGTGCCCTCACCTGACGACCAGGTACCCCCAGGTGCCCGCAGGTGCCCGCAGGTGCCCTCACCTGACGCCCAGGTACCCGCAGGTGCCCCCAGGTGCCCCCCAGGTGCCCTCCCCTGCCCCGCAGGTGCCCGCAGGTGCCCGCAGGTGCCCTCACCTGACGCCCAGCTTCTCGGCCAGCTGCCCCGTGGGCCTCACGACGATCTCGAACAGGGACGGGATCTTCTTGAAGGGATCCGGGGGCGGCTCCAGGGGGTCCCCGGGCATGGGGGGCGGGGGGGGGAGGGGCAGCGGCGGCGGCCCGGGGGGGAGGGGCGAGGGGGGCGCGGGGGGGGGCGCGGGGGGCCGGGGGGGGGTGGGCAGCAGCCCCACGCCCGGGGGCGGCTTGGGCAGGGGGTTGATGCCCTGCTTCTTGAGCTCCTCCACCTCCTTCTCGTCCTCGGCGCCCGCCTCGGCATCGTCCGCCAGCATCTGCGGGGAGCCGGCGGCTGCTGCGGGCACTGGGAGGGACTGGGAGGGACTGGGGGCACTGGGGGAGTGGGGGACTGGGGGGGACTGGGAGGGACTGGGAGGGACTGGGGGAGTGGGGGAGTGGGGGGGACTGGGGGGGACTGGGAGGGACTGGGAGGGACTGGGGGAGTGGGGGAGTGGGGGACTGGGGGGGACTGGGGGACTGGGGGCACTGGGGGCACTGGGGGAGTGGGGGGAGTGGGAGGAGTGGGAGGGACTGGGAGGGACTGGGAGGGACTGGGAGGGAGTGGGGGAGTGGGGGAGTGGGGGACTGGGGGCACTGGGGGAGTGGGGGAGTGGGGGAGTGGGGGGATGGGGGGAGTGGGAGGGACTGGGAGGGACTGGGAGGGACTGGGAGAGTGGGGGAGTGGGGGGAGTGGGAGGCACTGGGAGCACTGGGAGGCACTGGGAGGGACTGGGGGAGTGGGAGGGACTGGGAGGGACTTGGGGGAATGGGGGGAGTGTGAGGAGTGGGGGGAGTGGGAGGGACTGGGAGCACTGGGAGGGCACTGGAAGGGACTGGGAGGGGAGTGGGAGGGACCGGGGGGGACTGGGCGGGACTGGGGGAGTGGGAGGGACTGGAAGGGACTGGGGGGAGTGGGAGGTACTGGGAGGCACTGGGAGAGCAGTGGGAAGGATGGGGAGGGACTGGGGGGGAGGGGGAGGGACTGGGAGGCACTGGGGGGACTGGGAGGGACTGGGGGGCACTGGGAGGGACTGGGAGGGAGTGGGGGGAGTGGGGGGAGTGGGGGAGTGGGGGGCACTGGGAGGGACTGGGAGCATTGGGAGGGCACTGGGAGGGACTGGGGGGGACTGGGGGAAGTAGGAGGAGTGGAAGGGACTGGGGGGAGTGGGAGGGACTGGGGGCACTGGGGGGGACTGGGCGGCACTGGGGGGGACTGGGGGGGAGTGGGAGGCACTGGGAGGGACTGGGAGAGACTGGGGGGCACTGGGAGGGACTGGGAGGGACTGGGAGGGACTGGGGGGAGTGGGGGGATGGGGGCAGTGGGAGGGGACTGGGAAGGACTGGGAGAACTGGGGGGAGTGGGGAAACTGGGGGGACTGGGGCGGGATCCGCGTGGGATCGGGGCGGGAGTTGGGCGGGATCTAGGTGGGATCGGGGCAGGATCCGTGTGGGATCCGTGTGGGATTTGGGCAGGATCTGGGTGGGATCCCTGTGGGATCTGTGTGGGATCCAAGCGGGATCCGTGTGGGATCAGTTTGGGATCCCTGTGGGATCCATTTGGGATCGGTTCGGGATCAGTTTTGGATCCATGTGGGATCCGTTCGGGCTCCATTCGGGATCCATTTGGGATCCGTTCAGGATCCGTTTGGGCTCCGTTCGGGATCGGTTCGGGATCGGTTCAGGATCCGTTTGGGCTCTGTTTGGGCTCTGTTTGGGATTGGTTCGGGATCGGTTTGGGCTCCGTTCGGGATCCATTTGGGCTCCGTTCAGGATCCGTTCGGGCTCTGTTCGGGATCCTTGTGGGATCCATGCGGGATGGGTTCGGGATGGGTTCGGGATCCATGCGGGATGGGTTGGGGATGGGCTGGGGATGGGTTGGGGATGGGTTGGGGATCGGTTCGGGATCCATGTGGGATGGGTTGGGGATGGGTTGGGGATCAGTTCGGGATGGGTTCGGGATCAGTTCGGGATCCATGTGGGATGGGTTGGGGATGGGTTGGGGATCAGTTCGGGATGGGTTCGGGATCAGTTCGGGATCCATGTGGGATGGGTTGGGGATCGGTTCGGGATGGGTTCGGGATGGGTTTGGGATCCATGTGGGATGGGTTGGGGATGGGCTGGGGATCAGTTCGGGATCAGTTCGGGATCAGTTCGGGATCCATGTGGGATCAGTTTGGGATGGGTTTGGGATGGGTTTGGGATGGGTTGGGGATCAGTTCGGGATGGGTTCGGGATCAGTTCAGGATCCATGTGGGATGGGTTGGGGATGGGTTGGGGATGGGTTCGGGATCGGTTTGGGATCAGTTCGGGATGGGTTGGGGATGGGCTGGGGATCAGTTTGGGATGGGTTCGGGATCAGTTCGGGATCCATGTGGGATGGGTTGGGGATCGGTTCGGGATGGGTTCGGGATGGGTTTGGGATCCATGTGGGATGGGTTGGGGATGGGCTGGGGATCAGTTCGGGATCAGTTCGGGATCAGTTCGGGATCCATGTGGGATCAGTTTGGGATGGGTTTGGGATGGGTTTGGGATGGGTTGGGGATCAGTTCGGGATGGGTTCGGGATCAGTTCGGGATCCATGTGGGATGGGTTGGGGATGGGTTCGGGCTCGGTTCGGGATGGGTTCGGGATCAGTTCGGGATGGGCTGGGGATGGGTTGGGGATGGGTTGGGGATGGGTTCGGGATCCATGTGGGATCGGTTCGGGCTCGGTTCGGGCTCGGTTCGGGCTCGGTTCGGGCTCGGTTCGGGATCGGTTGGGGATGGGTTCGGGAGCCCCGCGGGCCGTACCTTGTCGAGCAGGTGCCGGGTGTCGTCGCAGAGCGGCGCGTGCGAGAACATGCAGTCGTCGCCGTTGATGCAGAGCCCCGTGGTGTGGAAGAGCTTGCACGGGAAATCCCGTGGGCAGCGCCCGTCAAGGCAAAGCAACCGCCCTAAGCCTGGCCTGGGGCACTAAACCCGGCTCAGGGGCACTAAACCCGGCTCATGGGCACTAAGCCCGGCTCAGGGGGCACTAAACCCGGCTCATGGGCACTAAGCCCGGCTCATGGGCACTAAACCCGGCTCAGGGGCACTAAGCCCGGCTCAGGGGGCACTAAACCTGACTCAGGGGCACTAAACCCGGCTCATGGGCACTAAGCCCGGCTCAGGGGCACTAAACCCGGCTCAGGGGCACTAAACCCGGCTCAGGGGCACTAAACCCGGCTCAGGGGCACTAAGCCCGGCTCAGGGGCACTAAACCCGGCTCAGGGGCACTAAACCCGGCTCATGGGCACTAAGCCCGGCTCAGGGGGCACTAAACCTGACTCAGGGGCACTAAACCCGGCTCATGGGCACTAAGCCCGGCTCAGGGGCACTAAACCCGGCTCAGGGGCACTAAACCCGGCTCAGGGGCACTAAGCCCGGCTCAGGGGCACTAAACCCGGCTCAGGGGCACTAAGCCTGGCTCAGGGGCACTAAACCCGACTCAGGGGCACTAAACCCGGCTCATGGGCACTAAGCCCGGCTCAGGGGCACTAAACCCGACTCAGGGGCACTAAGCCCGGCTCAGGGGCACTAAGCCCGGCTCAGGGGGCACTAAGCCCGGCTCAGGGGCACTAAGCCCGGCTCAGGGGCACTAAACCCGGCTCAGGGGCACTAAGCCTGGCTCAGGGGCACTAAACCCGGCTCATGGGCACTAAACCCAGCTCAGGGGCACTAAACCCGGCTCAGGGGCACTAAGCCCAGCCTGGGGCACTAAACCCGGCTCAGGGGCACTAAACCCGACTCAGGGGCACTAAGCCCGGCTCATGGGCACTAAGCCCGGCTCAGGGGCACTAAACCCGACTCAGGGGCACTAAGCCCGGCTCAGGGGGCACTAAGCCCGGCTCAGGGGCACTAAGCCCGGCTCATGGGCACTAAGCCCGGCTCATGGGCACTAAGCCCGGCTCAGGGGCACTAAACCCGGCTCAGGGGCACTAAGCCTGGCTCAGGGGCACTAAACCCGGCTCATGGGCACTAAACCCGGCTCAGGGGCACTAAACCCGGCTCAGGGGCACTAAGCCCAGCCTGGGGCACTAAACCCGGCTCAGGGGCACTAAACCCGGCTCATGGGCACTAAGCCCGGCCTGGGGCACTAAGCCCGGCTCAGGGGCACTAAGCCCGGCTCATGGGCACTAAGCCCGGCCTGGGGCACTAAGCCCGGCTCAGGGGCACTAAACCCGGCTCAGGGGCACTAAACCCGGCTCAGGGGCACTAAACCCGACTCATGGGCACTAAGCCCGGCTCAGGGGCACTAAACCCAGCCTGGGGCACTAAACCCGGCCCAGGGGCACTAAACCCGGCCCAGGGGCACTAAACCTGGCTCAGGGGCACTAAGCCCGGCTCAGGGGCACTAAACCCGGCTCATGGGCACTAAACCCGGCTCAGGGGCACTAAGCCCGGCCTGGGGCACTAAGCCCGGCTCATGGGCACTAAACCCGGCTCAGGGGCACTAAACCCGGCTCATGGGCACTAAACCCAGCCCGGGGCACTAAACCCGGCCCGGGGCACTAAGCCCGGCCCGGGGCACGCCCAGCCCACCCCAAGGCTGGGTTTAACCCCCTCTGGCTCCCTTAAGGCCCGGTTTAACCCCGTTTCTGGCTCCTTTAAGGCCCGGTTTAACCTCGTTTCTGGCTCGTTTAAGGCTGGGTTTAACCCCGTTTCTGCCTCGTTTAAGGCCCGGTTTAGACCCTTTCTGGCTCCTTTAAGGCCCAGTTTAACCCCGTTTCTGGCTCCTTTAAGGCCCAGTTTAACCCTGTTTCTGGCTCCTTTAAGGCCCGGTTTAAGCCCCTTTCTGGCTTCTTTAAGACCAAATTTAACCCAATTTCTGGCTCGTTTAAGGCTGGGTTTAACCCCATTTCAGGCTCCTTTAAGGCTGGGTTTAAGCCGGCTTCAGGCTTGTTTAAGGCCAGCCTTGAGGCCATTTCAAAGCGGTTTTAAGCCAGTTTTAGGCCAGGTTCGGGGCAGTGTCAGGCCGGACTCAGGCCAGACTCAGGCCAGGCTCAGGCCGGGTTCAGGCCGGGCTCAGGCCGGGCTCAGGCCGGGTTTAGGCCGGGCTCAGGCCGGCTCCAAGGATATCGTGCATGTAGGGACAGCTGTCGGCGCGCGCGCAGTAGCCCGTGATGTAGAACTTGCACAGCTCCCGCTTCTTGGGCAGCTCGATGTCGTGGCTGAAGTTGCAGTGGTCACCCTGCGGCCACGGGGGGACAGCGGGGATTAAACGGGGGAATAAAGGGGGAAAAAGGGGAATAAAGGGGCAAAAAGGGGGGATTAAAGGGGGGAAAGGGGGAATAAAGGGGGGGAAAGGGGGGAAAAGGGGGAAAAGGGGAATAAAGGGGGGAAAAGGGGGGGAAAGGGGGGAACAAAGGGGGGGAAAGGGGGAAAAAGGGGGCAAAAAGGGGGGAAAAAAGGGGAGGTAAAGGGGGGTAAAGGGGGGATAGAGGGGGGATTAAAGGGGGGATTAAAGGGGGGATAAAGGGGGGATCGAGGTGGGATATAGGGGGAGATAAGGGTGGGATTAAAGGGGGGAAAAAGGGGGGACAAAGGGGAAAAAAGGGGGGATAAAGGTGGGATACAGCTGGAAAAGGTGGGAAAAGTGGGATATGATGGGAAAAGCGGGACACAGGCGGGATAAAAGTGGGATAAAGGGGAGATAAAGGTGGGATAAAAGTGGGATAAAGGAGACATAAAGGTGGGATAAAAGGGAGATAAAAGTGGAATACAGGTGGGATAAAGGGGGGATAAAGGGGGAAAAAGGGGAAAAAGGGGGGAAAAAGGGGGGATAAAGGGGGAATAAAGGGGGGGACACAGCTGGGAAGAATGGGAAAAGTGGGATATGAGGGGAAAAGCGGGACACAGGCAGGGGACAGGTGGGATACAGGGGGGATAAAAGTGGGATAGAGGGGGAATAAAGGGGGGATAAAGGCAGGACACAGGAGGGAAAGGTGGGAAAAGTGGGACACAGGTGGGGTAAAGGTGGGAAAAAAGTGGGATAGAAGTGGGATAAAGGTGGGATAAAGGGGGGATAAAGGCGGGATACAGCTGGGAAAGGTGGGAAAAGCGGGATATGGGGGTAAAAGCGGGACACAGGCAGGGGACAGGCAGGGGACAGGCAGGACCCAGGTGACCGCCCCGAAATCGCCACCCCACGGCTCCGGGAAGGTTCCGGAAGGATTCCCCGGCTCCGGCCTCGCCGTTCCCGGCGGGAATTTGGGGAATGTGGGGCCGGGAAGGCCTTACCCAGGTGCACCTGCCCTCCACGAAGTACTTGCAGATGACCTTGCCCTTCTTGTCCGAGGGCAGGTGGGGCTTGTCGTGCTCGTTGCGCCGGTAGCCGCCCCCGTCCTGCGGGAAAAACGCCGGGAATTGGGGCTGGAACGCCGGGAAAGCGGGAAATCCTCGGCACGGATGGGGTGTGGGGTGTGCTGAGCACAAAATCCCGGGATTTGGGGGGAAAAGAGGGGATTTGGGGGGAAAAAGGGGGATTTGGGGTGTGCTGAGCACAAAATCCCGGGATTTGGGGGGAAAAAGGGGGATTTGGGGTGTGCTGAGCACAAAATCCCGGGATTTGGGGGGAAAAAGGGGGATTTGGGGGGAAAAGAGGGGATTTGGGGTGTGCTGAGCACAAAATCCCGGGATTTGGGGGGAAAAAGGGGGATTTGGGGTGTGCTGAGCACAAAATCCCAGGATTTGGGGGAAAAAGGGGGATTTGGGGGTGCAAAAGACAGGATTTGGGATGTGCTGAGCACAAAATCCTGAGATTTGGGGGGAAAAAAGGGGATTTGGGGGGAAAAAGGGGGATTTGGGGTGTGCCGAGCACAAAATCCCGGGATTTGGGGGGAAAAGAGGGGGATTTGGGGTGTGCTGAGCACAAAATTCTGGGATTTGGGGGAAAAGAGGGGGATTTGGGGGGGAAAAGGGGGATTTGGGGGGAAAAAGGGGGATTTGGGGTGTGCTGAGCACAAAATTCTGGGATTTGGGGGAAAAGAGGGGGATTTGGGGGGAAAAAGGGGGATTTGGGGGGAAAAAGGGGGATTTGGGGGTGCAAAAGACGGGATTTGGGATGTGCTGAGCACAAAATCCTGAGATTTGGGAGGAAAAGGGGGGATTTGGGGTGTTTTGAGGGCAAAATCCCAGGATTTGGGGGGAAAAGGAGGGATTTGGGGTGTGCTGAGCACAAAATCCTGGGATTTGGGGGCGAAAGAGGGACATGCAGAGCACAAAATCCCGGGATTTGGGGGAAAAAAGGGAGATTTGGGACATTTCAAGGGCAAAATCCCAGGATTTGGAGGGGGAAAGGAGGGATTTGGGATGTGCTGAGCACAAAATCCCAGGATTTGGGGGGGGAAATGGGGATTTGGGGGGGAAAGAGGGGGATTTGGGACGTTTTGAGGGCAAAATCCTGGGATTTGGAGGGAAAAAGGGGGATTTGGGGTGTGCTGAGCACAAAATCCCAGGATTTGGGGGGGGGAAATGGGGATTTGGGGGAGAAAGAGGGGGATTTGGGACGTTTTGAGGGCAAAATCGTGGGATTTGGGGGAGAACAAACAGGAAGGAGCCGCCGCCCCGGTGGGAATTGGGGCAGCTTTTGAGGATCCTGGGAGGATCTCTGGGAATCCTGGTGGGAATGGCAGTGGGAATTGGGGCAGCTTTTGAGGATCCTGGGAGGATCTCCAGGAATTGCGGTGGGAATTCCGATGGGAATGGCGGTGGGAATCCCGGTGAGTGGGAATGACGGTGGGAATTGGGGCAGCTTTTGAGGATCCTGGTGGGATTTCCGGGAATCCTGGTGGGAATCCCGGTGGGAACTGGGGCAGTTTTTGAGGATCCCGGTGGGATTCCGGTGGGATTCCCGGTGGGAACGGCGGTGGGAACTGGGGCAGTTGTTGAGGATCCTGGCAGGATTCCCGGTGGGAATTGGGGCAGTTGTTGAGGATCCTGGCAGGATTCCCGGTGGGATTCCCGGTGGGATTCCCGGTGGGAACTGGGGCAGTTGTTGAGGATCCTGGCAGGATTCCCGGTGGGAATTGGGGCAATTGTTGAGGATCCCGGTGGGATTCTCGGTGGGATTCCCGGTGGGAATTGGGGCAGTTGTTGAGGATCCTGGCGGGATTCCCGGTGGGATTCCCGGTGGGAACTGGGGCAGTTGTTGAGGATCCCGGTGGGATTCCCGGTGGGAATTGGGGCAGTTGTTGAGGATCCTGGCGGGATTCCCGGTGGGAATTGGGGCAGTTGTTGAGGATCCTGGTGGGATTCCCGGTGGGATTCCCGGTGGGAACTGGGGCAGTTGTTGAGGATCCCGGTGGGATTCCGGTGGGATTCCCGGCGGGATTCCCGGCGGGAGGAGGCTCTCACCGGCAGCTCGTCGTCGTAGAAGTCGTCGTCGTCGTTGATCCCGGCTTTGCCCATCCCGCTCCGGCCGCGCCCGCGGCCTCTCCCGAGCCCTTTGCTCCCGCGGCCCCGGGGAGCCCGGCCCCGGCCCCGGCTCAGGCCTGGAGGGAGCGAGGGGAGATGGGAATTATTGGGATTGGGAATGGGAATTCCCTGGGATCCAGGCCTGGAAGGAGGGATTGGGAACTGGGAATTGGGAACTGGGAATTCCCTGGGATCCAGGCCTGGAAGGAGGGATTGGGAACTGGGAATTGGGAACTGGGAATTCCCCGGGATCCAGGCCTGGAAGGAGCAAGGGGAGATGGGAATTATTGGGAATTGGGAATGGGGAATTCCCCGGGATCCAGGCCTGGAATGAGCGAGGGGAGATGGGAATTATTGGGAATTGGGAATGGGGAATTCCCCGGGATCCAGGCCTGGAATGAGCGAGGGGAGATGGGAATTATTGGGAACTGGGAATTCCCTGGGATCCAGGCCTGGAAGGAGGGATTGGGAACTGGGAATTGGGAATGGGAATTGGGAACTGGGAATTCCCCGGGATCCAGGCCTGGAAGGAGCAAGGGGAGATGGGAATTATTGGGAATTGGGAATGGGGAATTCCCCGGGATCCAGGCCTGGAATGAGCGAGGGGAGATGGGAATTATTGGGAACTGGGAATTCCCTGGGATCCAGGCCTGGAAGGAGGGATTGGGAACTGGGAATTGGGAATGGGAATTGGGAACTGGGAATTCCCCGGGATCCAGGCCTGGAAGGAGGGATTGGGAACTGGGAATTGGGTGGGAATTCCCTGGGATCCAGGCCTGGAAGGAGGGATTGGGAACTGGGAATTCCCTGGGATCCAGGCCTGGAAGGAGCGAGGGGAGATGGGAATTATTGGGAATTGGGAATGGGGAATTCCCCAGGATCCAGGCCTGGAAGGAGGGATGGGAGTTGGGAATTGGGATTTGGGAATGGGAATTGGGAACTGGGAATTCCCTGGGATCCAGGCCTGGAAGGAGGGATGGGAGTCGGGAATTATTGGGAATTGGGAACTGGGAATTCCCCGGGATCCAGGCCTGGAAGGAGGGATTGGGTACTGGGAATTGGGATTTGGGAATGGGAATTGGGAATGGGGTGGGAATTCCCCAGGATCCAGGCCCGGAATGAGGGATTGCGATGGTGGGATTTGGGAATGGGATGGGAATTCCCAGCCCTGGCCCCGGTTCAGGCCTGAAATGAGGGATTGGGAATTGGGAATTCCCCAGGATCCAGGCCTGGAATGAGGGGAGGGATTTGGGATTTGGGATGTTGGGAATTCCTTGGGATGTTGGGAATTCTCACCCTGGCCCTGCTCCAGGCCTGGAATGAGGGTGGGATTTGGGATTTGGGATGTTGGGAATTCCTTGGGATGTTGGGAATTCTCACCCTGGCCCTGCTCCAGGCCTGGAATGAGGGTGGGATTTGGGATTTGGGATGTTGGGAATTCCTTAGGATGTTGGGAATTCTCACCCCGGCCCCGCTCCAGGCCTGGAATGAGGGTGGGATTTGGGATTTGGGATGTTGGGAATTCTCACCCCGGCCCCGCTCCAGGCCTGGAATGAGGGTGGGATTTGGGATTTGGGATGTTGGGAATTCTCACCCCGGCCCCGCTCCAGGCCTGGAATGAGGGTGGGATTTGGGATTTGGGATTTGGGATGTTGGGAATTCTCACCCCGGCCCCGCTCCTTGCTGCGCCGGTACTGCGACAGCTCCTTGGCGTAGTCGTCGAAGTCGTCGTCGCCCAGCGGCTCCTCGGGGTCGCAGTACTGGGAAAAAACGGGAATTCTCTGGGAATTCCCCGGGAATTCTCCACAGGGAGCGGTGGGGAAGGGGGCAGAGGAACCCAGGGGTGTCCCCGGAGCTCAGCCCCACCCGGCCGTTCCCACCCTTCTCCCGAGGAACCCCAGGATGGGGCTGGGAATCCCAGGATGGGGCTGGGAACCCCAGGATGGGGCTGGAATCCCATCCAGAGCCCCGGGATGGGGCTGGAATCCCATCCAGAACTCCGGGATGGGGCTGGAATCCCATCCAGAACTCCGGGATGGGGCTGGAATCCCATCCAGAGCCCTGGGATGAGGCTGGAATCCCATCCAGAGCCCCGGGATGGGGCTGGAATCCCATCCAGAACTTTGGGATGGGGCTGGAATCCCATCCAGAACTCTGGGATGGGGCTGGAATCCCATCCAGAGCCCCGGGATGGGGCTGGAATCCCATCCAGAGCCCCGGGATGGGGCTGGAATCCCATCCAGAGCCCCGGGATGGGGCTGGAATCCCATCCAGAGCCCTGGGATGGGGCTGGAATCCCATCCAGAACTCCAGGACAGGGTGGGAATTCCATGATGGGACCCCCAGGATGGGGCTGGAATTCCAGGATGGGACCCCCACACCGGGGCTGGAATTCCAGGATAGGACCCCCAGGATGAGGCCAGAATTCCAGGACAGAACCCCCAGGATGGGTCCGGAATTCCATGACAGGACCCACAGGCTGGAGCCAGAATTCCATGATGGGACCCCCAGGCTGGAGCCAGAATTCCAGGACAGAACCCCCAGGCCGGGGCTGGAATTCCAAGACAAAACCCCCAGGCTGGGGCCGGAATTCCAGGACGGAATCCCCAGGACGAGGCTGGAATTCCAGGACAGAACCCCCAGGACAGGGCTGGAATTCCAAGACAGAACCCCCAGGACTGGGCTGGAATTCCAAGACAGAACCCCCAGGACAGGGCTGGAATTCCAGGACGGGACCCCCAGGACAGGACCCCCAGGATGGAGCCAGAATTCCAGGACAGAACCCCCAGGCCGGGGCCGGAATTCCAGGACAGGACCCCCAGACTGGAGCCAGAATTCCAGGATGGAACCCCCAGGACGAGGCCGGAATTCCAGGACAGGACCCCCAGACTGGAGCCAGAATTCCAGGATGGAACCCCCAGGCCGGGGCTGGAATTCCAGGACAGAACCCCCAGGATGAGGCCGGAATTCCATGACAGGACCCACAGGCTGGAGCCAGAATTCCAAGACAGAACCCCCAGGATGAGGCCGGAATTCCAGGACAGAACCCCCAGACTGGAGCCAGAATTCCAGGACAGAACCCCCAGGCCGGGGCTGGAATTCCAAGACAGAACCCCCAGGACAGGGCTGGAATTCCAGGACGGGACCCCCAGGACAGGACCCCCAAGATGGAGCCAGAATTCGAGGACGGAACCCCCAGGACGAGGCCGGAATTCCAGGACGGAACCCCCAGGACGAGGCCGGAATTCCAGGACAGGACCCCCAGACTGGAGCCAGAATTCCAGGACAGAACCCCCAGGACGAGGCCGGAATTCCAGGACGGAACCCCCAGGATGAGTCTGGAATTCCAGGACAGGACCCCCAGACTGGAGCCAGAATTCCAGGACAGAACCCCCAGGACGAGGCCGGAATTCCAGGACAGAACCCCCAGGCTGCAGCCAGAATTCCATGATGGGACCCCCAGGATGGGTCTGGAATTCCAGGACAGAACCCCCAGGACAGGGCTGCAATTCCAGGACAGAACCCCCAGACTGGAGCCAGAATTCCAGGATGGAACCCCCAGACTGGAGCCAGAATTCCAGGACAGAACCCCCAGGCCGGGGCCGGAATTCCAGGACGGAACCCCCAGGACGAGGCCGGAATTCCAGGACAGAACCCCCAGGATGAGGCCGGAATTCCATCCAGAACCCCCAGGATGAGGCCGGAATTCCGGCCGGGAACGCCGCCCCGTCCCCGCTCACCTCCATGTCCTCGTCGTAGGCGTCGTCCTCGTCCTCGGGGTCGCTGCGGCCCCGGCCCCGGCCCCGGGGTAGCCCCCGGCCCCGCATCCCCCCGCGGCCACCGCGGCCCCGGAAGCCCCGGCCCCGGGCGCGCCCTGCGGAGAGAGCCGCGAGTGCCAGAAACGGGGCAAAAACCCTCACAAATCGGGGCTTTTTTTTGAGGTTTGGGGTTCGAGGCACCAAAAAAAAAAAAAAAAAAGGATTTTTTTGGGGGGGGGGGGTTTTGGGGATTTTTCCGAGCGGATCCATGGGAAGATGGGTTTGGAGGGAAGGGAAGGGCGGTTCTGGAGGGAGTTTGGGGTTGGGAGGGTAAAAAGGGGGTTTTTCCTGGGATTGGACAGCGGGTTTGGAGGGAATTGGGGGGTTTGGCCATCAAAAAAAGGCATTTTTGAGGGTATTGAAGGGATTTTGTAACGGTTTTTCCTGGTTTTCCCAGATTTTCTGGGTGCTCCCGGGAACCTCGGAGGTTCTGGGTGGGAATCAGCGGGAATTTGGGAGTTCCAATCCCGTTAATTCCAGCTCCTCGGGGGGGTTGGGGCAGGACTGGATCCCAGGCCGCTCTCCCCGGGTGGAATTCCGGCCTTTTTAGGCCAAAACTCATCGGTTTTCCCGTTTTTTTGGGGGTTTTTCCTGGATTTTCTGGGTGCTCCCGGGAACCTCGGAGGTTTGGGGTGGGAAATTGGGGAATCCTAATCCAGGGATTCCAACTCTTTGGGGAGTCTGGGGGCAGGATTGGATCCCAGGATGCTCTGCCGGGGTGGAACCGGGCGGGTTTTGACCCATTTTGGAGCATTTCTCCAGGTTTTCCCTGCTTTTCCCTGGTTTTTTCCCAGTTTTCCCCCATTTTTCCCAAGTTTTTCCCAGTTTTCTTCAAGCTTTCCCTGGTTTTTCCCAGCTGTTCGTGGTTGTCCCCGCTCTCCCCAGCTGTTCCCAGTTTGTCCCTGGCTGTTCCCAGTTGGTCCCCAGCTGTTCCCAGTTGGTCCCCAGCTGTTCCCAGTTTGTCCCAGTTTGTTCCCAGCCGTTCCCACTGCTCCCATCCACTCCCAGTTTGTCCCAGTTTGTTCCCAGCCGTTCCCAGCCATTCCCACTGCTCCCATCCACTCCCAGTTTGTCCCAGTTTGTTCCCAGCCATTCCCCAGCCATTCCCACTGCTCCCATCCATTCCCAGTTTGTCCCAGTTTGTTCCCAGCTGTTCCCCAGCCATTCCCACTGCTCCCATCCATTCCCAGTTTGCCCAGTTGGCCGCACCTCTGCCGCGCTGGCCGCCGCCGTCCTTGCAGCGCCGGTAGTGGCCCAGCTCCCAGTTTGTCCCAGTTTGTCCCAGTTTGTTCCCAGCCATTCCCCAGCCGTTCCCAGCCGTTCCCACTGCTCCCATCCACTCCCAGTTTGCCCAGTTTGCCCAGTTGGCCGCACCTCTGCCGCGCTGGCCGCCGCCGTCCTTGCAGCGCCGGTAGTGGCCCAGCTCCCAGTTTGTCCCAGTTTGTCCCAGTTTGTCCCAGTTTGTTCCCAGCCATTCCCCAGCCGTTCCCAGCCGTTCCCACTGCTCCCATCCATTCCCAGTTTGTCCCAGTTTGCCCAGTTGGCCGCACCTCTGCCGCGCTGGCCGCCGCCGTCCTTGCAGCGCCGGTAGTGGCCCAGCTCCCAGTTTGTCCCAGTTTGTCCCAGTTTGTTCCCAGCCATTCCCCAGCCGTTCCCAGCCATTCCCACTGCTCCCATCCATTCCCAGTTTGTCCCAGTTTGTTCCCAGCCATTCCCCAGCCGTTCCCAGCCGTTCCCACTGCTCCCATCCATTCCCAGTTTGCCCAGTTTGCCCAGTTGGCCGCACCTCTGCCGCGCTGGCCGCCGCCGTCCTTGCAGCGCCGGTAGTGGCCCAGCTCCCAGTTTGTCCCAGTTTGTCCCAGTTTGTTCCCAGCTGTTCCCCAGCCATTCCCCAGCCATTCCCACTGCTCCCATCCATTCCCAGTTTGTCCCAGTTTGTTCCCAGCTGTTTCCCAGCCATTCCCACTGCTCCCATCCATTCCCAGTTTGCCCAGTTTGCCCAGTTGGCCGCACCTCTGCCGCGCTGGCCGCCGCCGTCCTTGCAGCGCCGGTAGTGGCCCAGCTCCCAGTTTGTCCCAGTTTGTCCCAGTTTGTTCCCAGCTGTTCCCCAGCCATTCCCCAGCCATTCCCACTGCTCCCATCCATTCCCAGTTTGTCCCAGTTTGTTCCCAGCCATTCCCCAGCCATTCCCACTGCTCCCATCCATTCCCAGTTTGTCCCAGTTTGTTCCCAGCCATTCCCCAGCCATTCCCACTGCTCCCATCCATTCCCAGTTTGCCCAGTTTGCCCAGTTGGCCGCACCTCTGCCGCGCTGGCCGCCGCCGTCCTTGCAGCGCCGGTAGTGGCCCAGCTCCCAGTTTGTCCCAGTTTGTCCCAGTTTGTTCCCAGCCGTTCCCAGCCATTCCCACTGCTCCCATCCATTCCCAGTTTGCCCAGTTTGCCCAGTTGGCCGCACCTCTGCCGCGCTGGCCGCCGCCGTCCTTGCAGCGCCGGTAGTGGCCCAGCTCCCAGTTTGTCCCAGTTTGTCCCAGTTTGTTCCCAGCCGTTCCCCAGCCATTCCCACTGCTCCCATCCATTCCCAGTTTGTCCCAGTTTGTTCCCAGCTGTTTCCCAGCCATTCCCACTGCTCCCATCCATTCCCAGTTTGCCCAGTTTGCCCAGTTGGCCGCACCTCTGCCGCGCTGGCCGCCGCCGTCCTTGCAGCGCCGGTAGTGGCCCAGCTCCCAGTTTGTCCCAGTTTGTCCCAGTTTGTTCCCAGCCGTTCCCCAGCCGTTCCCACTGCTCCCATCCATTCCCAGTTTGCCCAGTTTGCCCAGTTGGCCGCACCTCTGCCACGCTGGCCGCCGCCGTCCTTGCAGCGCCGGTAGTGGCCCAGCTCCCAGTTTGTCCCAGTTTGTCCCAGTTTGTTCCCAGCTGTTTCCCAGCCATTCCCACTGCTCCCATCCATTCCCAGTTTGCCCAGTTTGCCCAGTTGGCCGCACCTCTGCCGCGCTGGCCGCCGCCGTCCTTGCAGCGCCGGTAGTGGCCCAGCTCCCAGTTTGTCCCAGTTTGTCCCAGTTTGTTCCCAGCCGTTCCCCAGCCATTCCCACTGCTCCCATCCATTCCCAGTTTGTCCCAGTTTGTTCCCAGCTGTTTCCCAGCCATTCCCACTGCTCCCATCCATTCCCAGTTTGCCCAGTTTGCCCAGTTGGCCGCACCTCTGCCGCGCTGGCCGCCGCCGTCCTTGCAGCGCCGGTAGTGGCCCAGCTCCCAGTTTGTCCCAGTTTGTCCCAGTTTGTCCCAGTTTGTTCCCAGCCATTCCCCAGCCGTTCCCAGCCGTTCCCACTGCTCCCATCCATTCCCAGTTTGTCCCAGTTTGCCCAGTTGGCCGCACCTCTGCCGCGCTGGCCGCCGCCGTCCTTGCAGCGCCGGTAGTGGCCCAGCTCCCAGTTTGTCCCAGTTTGTCCCAGTTTGTTCCCAGCCGTTCCCCAGCCGTTCCCAGCCATTCCCACTGCTCCCATCCATTCCCAGTTTGTCCCAGTTTGTTCCCAGCCATTCCCCAGCCGTTCCCAGCCGTTCCCACTGCTCCCATCCACTCCCAGTTTGCCCAGTTTGCCCAGTTGGCCGCACCTCTGCCGCGCTGGCCGCCGCCGTCCTTGCAGCGCCGGTAGTGGCCCAGCTCCCAGTTTGTCCCAGTTTGTCCCAGTTTGTTCCCAGCCATTCCCCAGCCATTCCCACTGCTCCCATCCACTCCCAGTTTGCCCAGTTTGCCCAGTTGGCCGCACCTCTGCCGCGCTGGCCGCCGCCGTCCTTGCAGCGCCGGTAGTGGCCCAGCTCCCAGTTTGTCCCAGTTTGTCCCAGTTTGTTCCCAGCCGTTCCCCAGCCGTTCCCAGCCATTCCCACTGCTCCCATCCATTCCCAGTTTGCCCAGTTTGCCCAGTTGGCCGCACCTCTGCCGCGCTGGCCGCCGCCGTCCTTGCAGCGCCGGTAGTGGCCCAGCTCCCAGTTTGTCCCAGTTTGTCCCAGTTTGTTCCCAGCCGTTCCCCAGCCATTCCCACTGCTCCCATCCATTCCCAGTTTGTCCCAGTTTGCCCAGTTGGCCGCACCTCTGCCGCGCTGGCCGCCGCCGTCCTTGCAGCGCCGGTAGTGGCCCAGCTCCCAGTTTGTCCCAGTTTGTTCCCAGCCGTTCCCCAGCCATTCCCACTGCTCCCATCCATTCCCAGTTTGTCCCAGTTTGCCCAGTTGGCCGCACCTCTGCCGCGCTGGCCGCCGCCGTCCTTGCAGCGCCGGTAGTGGCCCAGCTCCCAGTTTGTCCCAGTTTGTCCCAGTTTGTTCCCAGCCGTTCCCCAGCCATTCCCACTGCTCCCATCCATTCCCAGTTTGTCCCAGTTTGCCCAGTTGGCCGCACCTCTGCCGCGCTGGCCGCCGCCGTCCTTGCAGCGCCGGTAGTGGCCCAGCTCCCAGTTTGTCCCAGTTTGTTCCAGTTTGTTCCCAGCCGTTCCCCAGCCATTCCCACTGCTCCCATCCATTCCCAGTTTGTCCCAGTTTGCCCAGTTGGCCGCACCTCTGCCGCGCTGGCCGCCGCCGTCCTTGCAGCGCCGGTAGTGGCCCAGCTCCCAGTTTGTCCCAGTTTGTCCCAGTTTGTTCCCAGCCGTTCCCCAGCCGTTCCCACTGCTCCCATCCATTCCCAGTTTGCCCAGTTGGCCGCACCTCTGCCGCGCTGGCCGCCGCCGTCCTTGCAGCGCCGGTAGTGGCCCAGCTCCTTGCCGAAGTCGCCGTAGCCGTCCTTGGGCGCCTCCTCCTCCTCCTCCTCGTCGGCCTCGAAGGCCCCGAACTCGTCGGCCTCGAACTCCTCGTAGCCCCCGTAGCCCTTGGAGTCGCCCTTGGCGTGGCCCTTGCGGGGGCCCTGTGGCCCGTGCGACTGGGAGTACTGGTGGCACTGGGAGCGCGGGCACGGCCTCGGCTCAGCGTCGGCACCGCCAGCTCAGCCCCGCTTAGACCCAGTCCCAGTTAGTCCCAGTTAGACCCAGTCCCTCCCAGTCAGTCCCAGTTACTCCCGGTCAGTCCCAGTCACTCCCAGTTAGTCCCAGTTAGTCTCAGTTAGTCCCAGTTACTCCCAGTCAGTCTCGGTCACTCCAGTCACTTCCAGTCAGTCCTGGTCAGTCCCAGTTAGTCCCAGTTAGTCTCAATCACTCCCAGTTAGTCTCAGTTACTCCCAGTAAGTCCCAGTCAGGCCCAGTCACTCCCAGTAAGTCCCAGTTAGTCCCGGTTAGTTGCGGTCAGTCCCAGTTACTCCAAACCACTCCCAGTTAGTCCCAGTCACCCCCAGTAAGTCCCAGTCACTCCCAGTAAGTCCCAGTCACTCCCAATTAGTCCCAGTCACTCCCAATTAGTCCCAGTCACTCTCAGTTAGTCCCGGTTAGTCCCAGTCACTCCCAGTTACTCCCAGTTAGTCCCAGTCACTCCCAGTTAGTCCCGGTTAGTTGTGGTCAGTCCCAGTTACTCCAAATCGCTCCCAGTTAGTCCCAGTCACTCCCAGTTAGTCCTGGTTAGTCCCAGTCAGTCCCAGTTACTCCCAGTTAGTCCTGGTCAGTCCCAGTAAGTCCCGGTCAGTCTCAGTTACTCCCAGTTAGTCCCAGCCACTCCCGGTTAGTTCCAGTCAGGCCCAGTCATTCCCAGTTAGTCCCAGTCACTCCCGGTTAGTCCCAGTTACTCCCAGTTAGTCCCAGTCATTCCCAGTCATTCCCAGTTAGTCCCAGTTACTCCCAGTCAGTCCCAGTCACTCATGGAGTAGAAGGGACAGTGATTATTCCCACTATTCCCAGTGATTATTCCCAGTATTCCCAGTGACTCATGGCACAGGGGTGGGCTGTATCCCCAGTGATTATCCCCAGTATCCCCAGTGATTATCCCCAGTGATCATCCCCAGTGATCATTCCCAGTTCTCCCAGTATCCCCAGTAACTCACAGGATAGGGGGGGCTGTACTCGCGGTACTTGTGGTGCCCCTTCTCGCCGGGGCTGTGTTCCCAGGGATTATCCCCAGCTGTTACCCCACTATTCCCAGCTGTTACCCCACCATTCCCAGTACTCCCAGTACTCCCAGTTCTCCCAGTACTCCCAGTATCCCCAGTAACTCACAGGATAGGGGGGGCTGTACTCGTGGTACTTGCGGTGCCCCTTCTCGCCGGGGCTGTGTTCCCAGGGATTATCCCCAGGGATTATCCCCACCATTCCCAGCTGTTACCCCACCATTCCCAGCTGTTATCCCCACCATTCCCAGTTCTCCCAGTTCTCCCAGTATCCCCAGTGACTCACGGCGTAGGGGGGGCTGTATTCCCGGTACTTGCGGTGCCCCTTCTCGCCGGGGCTGTGTTCCCAGGGATTATCCCCACCATTCCCAGCTGTTACCCCACCATTCCCAGCTGTTACCCCACCATTCCCAGTACTCCCAGTACTCCCAGTATCCCCAGTGACTCACGGCATACGGGGGGCTGTACTCGCGGTACTTGCGGTGCCCCTTCTCGCCGGGGCTGTGTTCCCAGGGATTATCCCCAGGAATTATCCCCACTATCCCCAGCTGTTACCCCACCATTCCCAGTTCTCCCAGTTCTCCCAGTACTCCCAGTATCCCCAGTAACTCACAGGATAGGGGGGGCTGTATTCCCGGTACTTGCGGTGCCCCTTCTCGCCGGGGCTGTGTTCCCAGGGATTATCCCCACCATTCCCAGCTGTTACCCCACCATTCCCAGCTGTTACCCCACCATTCCCAGTACTCCCAGTACTCCCAGTATCCCCAGTGACTCACGGCATACGGGGGGCTGTACTCGCGGTACTTGCGGTGCCCCTTCTCGCCGGGGCTGTGTTCCCAGGGATTATCCCCAGGAATTATCCCCACTATCCCCAGCTGTTACCCCACCATTCCCAGTTCTCCCAGTTCTCCCAGTACTCCCAGTATCCCCAGTGACTCACAGGATAGGGGGGGCTGTACTCGCGGTACTTGCGGTGCCCCTTCTCGCCGGGGCTGTGTTCCCAGGGATTATCCCCACTATCCCCAGCTGTTACCCCACCATTCCCAGCTGTTACCCCACCATTCCCAGTTCTCCCAGTTCTCCCAGTATCCCCAGTGACTCACGGCGTAGGGGGGGCTGTATTCCCGGTACTTGCGGTGCCCCTTCTCGCCGGGGCTGTACTCGGAGTCGTCGCTGTGCTCGGAGGGCTCCTCGCTGGACGAGGCGTGGCGCTGCCGAGAGCCCGGCCCGCCTCACTCCCAGCCCTGCCCGGCCTCGGGAACTCCCAGCCCGGCCCCCCTCGCCCTCCTCATCCCTCGGGAATCCCCGATTGCCCTGGGAAAATCCCTGATTTCCCTGGGAGAATCCCAAATTTCCTTGGGAGAATCCCAGATTACCCTGGGAAAATCCCCGATTTCCCTGGGAGAATCCCAAATTTCCCTGGGAAAATCCCCAATTTCCTTGGGAAAATCCCCAAATTCCCTGGGAAAATCCCCAATTTCCTTCGGAAAATCCCCGATTTCCTTGGGAGAATCCCCGATTTCCTTGGGAAAATCCCCAGATTTCTTTGGGAAAATCCCCAAAGTTCCTTGGGAAAATCCCCAAAGTTCCCTGCAAAAATCCCCAGATTTCCTTGGGAAAATCCCCAAAGTTCCTTGGGAAAATCCCCAAATTCCTTGGGAAAATCCCCAAATTTCCTTGGGAAAATCCCCTGATTTCCTTGGGAGAATCCCAAATTTCCCTGGGAAAATCCCAGATTTCCTTGGGAAGATCCCAAAATTTCCCTGGGAAAATCCCTATAGTTCCTTGGGAAAATCCCCAAATTTCCTTGGGAAGATCCCCGATTTCCTTGGGAGAATCCCAAATTTCCTTGGGAGAATCCCCAAATTTCCTTGGGAAAATCCCCTGATTTCCTTGGGAGAATCCCAAATTTCCCTGGAAAAATCCCCAATTTCCCTGGGAAAATCCCCAAATTTCCTTGGGAAAATCCCCAAAGTTCCTTGGGAAAATCCCAGATTTCCTTGGGAAGATCCCAAAATTTCCCTGGGAAAATCCCCAAAGTTCCTTGGGAAAATCCCCAATTTCCCTGGGAAAATCCCTGAAGTTCCTTGGGAAAATCCCCAAATTTCCTTGGGAAGATCCCCAAATTTCCTGGGAAAATCCCAAATTTCCTGGGAAAATCCCCAATTTCCCTGCAAAAATCCCCAAATTTCCCTGGAAAAATCCCCAATTTCCCTGCAAAAATCCCTGATTTCCTTGGGAAAATCCCCAATTTCCTTGGGAAAATCCCACCCCATCCCTCCTCAGGGAGAAAATCTGCCCCTCCCCCCCCGGAATTCCCAAAATCCCAGGAATCTGGAAGGGATTTTGGGCATTAGGATACAGAAAATGGGATTTTTGGAGGATTTAAGGCATTTCCTCCCCCCTCCCGGGAATTCCCAAAATCCCAGGAATTCGGAAGGGATTTTGGGCATCAGGATACAGAAAATGGGATTTTTGGAGGATTTAAGGGATTTTCTGGAAAGGGAATTGGGGTCTAATCCACGAAACATTGGATTTCGAGGGAATCTGAGGAAATTTTAGGGAGATTCCAGGATCGAACCACGGCTTTTCCCTGGGATTCCTCGGGAATTCTCAAAAGAATTCTGCAGCTCAGCACACAAAGAAACGGGATTTGAAGGAATTTTCGGAGGGGCGGAAAATGGGGAAAAAAATCCTGGATGAGCCCCGAAATTCCAGAATGTGGGGGGGGCGGGGGGGGAAGGGGCGGAATTCCCAACCTTGTGCTTGGATTTCCGCTTTTTCTTGGATCTCCTCTTCTCCTTCTCCTTGCGCCGCTTGCGCTTCAGCCTCCGGTGGGATTTCTCCTCCTCGGAGTCGCTGCGGTGCCGCTCCCGCCGGGATTGGGGCTGGCCCTGGCACTGGGAATGTTCCGGGGCCTCGTCGCCGCCGTCGTCCTCCAGCTCGCCCTCCTCCAGCTCGCCATCCTCCCTGGAAAAGCAGCGGGAATCGTCCGGCTCGGGGCGGAGGAAAAACCGGGAATCCAAGCGGCTGCAGCTGCTCGGAGCTGGGAGCGTTGCCTGGAATTCCTGAGGGATTCTCCCAAATTCCAGAGGGATTCCTTAAAATTCTGGTGGGATTCCCTAAAATTCCTGTAGGATTTCCCCAAATTCTGGCGGGATTCCCTAAAATTTCTGAGGAATTCCCCCAAATTCCTGCGGGATTCCCTAAAATTTCTGAGGAATTCCCCCAAATTCCTGCGGGATTCCCTAAAATTTCTGAGGAATTCCCCCAAAATTCCTGCAGGGATTCCCCCAAATTCCGGCAGGATTCCCTGAAATTCCTGCAGGATTCCCTGAAATTCCTGAGGGATTCCCCCAAATTCCAGCAGGATTCCCTGAAATTCCTGTGCGATTCCCTAAAATTGTGGCGGGATTCCCTAAAATTCCTGTAGGATTTCCCCAAATTCCAGCAGGATTCCCTAAAATTCTGGCGGGATTCCCTAAAATTCCTGCAGGGATTCCCCCAAATTCCTGCGGGATTCCCTGAAATTTCTGAGGAATTCCCCCAAAATTCTGGCAGGATTCCCCCAAAATTCCTGCAGGATTCCCCCAAATTCCTGCAGGATTCCCGGATTTCTGTGGGATTCCCCCAAATTCCTGCAGGATTCCCTGAAATTCCTGTGCGATTCCCTAAAATTGTGGCGGGATTCCCTAAAATTCCTGTAGGATTTCCCCAAATTCCGGCAAGATTCCCTGAAATTCCGCAGGGATTCCCTAAAATTCTGGTGGGATTCCCCCAAATTCCGGCGGGATTCCCTAAAATTTCTGAGGAATTCTCCCAAAATTCCTGCAGGGATTCCCCCAAATTCCAGCAGGATTCCCTGAAATTCCTGTGCGATTCCCTAAAATTCTGGCGGGATTCCCTAAAATTCCTGCAGGATTTCCCCAAATTCCAGCGGGATTCCCTAAAATTCTGGTGGGATTCCCTAAAATTCCTGTAGGGATTCCCCCAAATTCCGGCGGGACTCCCCCAAATTCCAGCAGGATTCCCCCAAATTCCGGCAGGATTCCCTGAAATTCCGGCAGGATTCCCCAAAATTCCTGGGGGATTCCCCAAAATTCCTGCAGGATTCCCCCAAATTCCTGCAGGATTCCCGGATTTCTGTGGGATTCCACCAAATTCCTGTGGGATTCCCTAAAATTCCAGCGGGATTCCCCAAAATTCTGGTGGGATTCCCTAAAATTCTGGCGGGATTCCCCAAATTCCGGCAGGATTCCCCCAAATTCCTGTGCGATTCCCTAAAATTTCTGAGGAATTCCCCCAAAATTCCTGCGGGATTCCCCCCAAAATCCGGCAGGATTCCCCAAAATTCCTGGGGGATTCCCCCAAATTCCTGCAGGATTCCCCCGAAATTCCTGCAGGATTCCCCCAAAATTCCTGCAGGATTCCCTGAAATTCCTGGGGGATTCCCCAAAATTCCTGAGAGATTCCCCCAAATTCCTGGGGGATTCCCCCAAATTCCTGCAGGATTCCCGGATTTCTGTGGGATTCCACCAAATTCCTGTGGGATTCCCTAAAATTCTGGCAGGATTCCCTAAAATTCCAGTGGGATTCCTCCAAATTCCTGCGGGATTCCCTAAAATTTCTGAGGAATTCTCCCAAAATTCCTGCAGGGATTCCCTGAAATTCCGGCGGGATTCCCCCAAATTCCGGTGGGATTCTCCCAAATTCCTGAGGGATTCCCCAAAATTCCTGCGGGATTCCCCCAAAATTCCGGCAGGATTTCCCCAAATTCCTGAGGGATTCCCTAAAATTCCGGTGGAATTCCCCCAAATTCCTGGGGGATTCCCTAAAATTCCTGGGGGATTCCCTAAAATTCTGGCAAGATTCCCTAAGATTTCTGAGGAATTCCCCCAAAATTTCTGAGGAATTCCCCCAAATTCCTGCGGGATTCCCCAAAATTCTGGTGGGATTCCCTAAAATTCCTGCAGGATTCCCCCAAATTCCTGTGGGATTCCCCCAAAATTCCGGTGGGATTCCCTAAAATTCCAGCAGGATTCCCCCAGATTCTGGCAGGATTCCCCCAAATTCCTGAGGGATTCCCTGAAATTCCTGAGAGATTCCCCCAAATTCCTGGGGGATTCCCCAAAATTCCTGCGGGATTCCCGGATTTCTGTGGGATTCCCCCAAATTCCTGAGGGATTCCACAAATTCCTGGGGGATTCCCCAAAATTCCTGCGGGATTCCCTAAAATTCCTGCAGGATTCCCGGACTTCCAGGGGATTCCCAAATTCCTGAGGGATTCCCCAAAATTCTGGCGGGATTCCCCCAAAATCCAGAGGGATTCCCCAAATTCCTGCCAGATTCCTCCAAATTCCTGCGGGATTCCCCAAAATTCCAGCGGGATTCCCAAAATTCCTGGGGGATTCCCCCAAATTCCTGCAGGATTCCCTAAAATTCCTGAGGGATTCCCCCAAATTCCTGCAGGATTCCCAAATTCCTGGGGGATCCCCAAAATTTCTGGGGATTCCCCAAATTCCTGCAGGATTCCCCAAATTTCTACGCGATTCCCAAAATTCTGGGGCATTCCCGAATTCCTGGGGGATTCCCCAAAATTCCTGGGGGATTCCCGAATTCCTGCAGGATTCCCAAATTCCTGGGGGATTCCCGGATTTCCAGGGGATTCCCAAATTCCTGGGGGATTCCTGAACAAAGCAAAGAGCCCCGGATTCGGCTCCCCCCACCCCGGAGCCGCCGGGAAAGCCCCAAATCCGCCCCTTTTTGCCCCAGAACGAGGCAGCGGCCGCCCGGGAAATCGGGATTGACCCCCTGGAATCCCAAACACGCCGGGAAAAGGGGGAGGAGGGGGTGAAATTCCCCCAAATTCCTGGGATTCCTTCCAGTTATTTCCACCTGAACGCCAAATTCCAGAGGGTTCCGCTCGGGTTTCGGGGATTTGGGAATGGTGGGAGGGCGGAAATCCATAAAAATGGGGTTTTATCCCCAAAATCCACTGGATGGATGAGCTCGGGGGGGGGGGAGGGGAGGGATTTTCAGGATCAGGATGGGAATGGGGGGAATTTGGGAATGCCAGGTTAGGAAGGAGGATTTTGGGATCCTGCAGAGGGGTTTGGGGGGGATGGAGCGTCCTGGGCTCTTCCCAGCGGGATTCGAGGCCGGATCCCTCTGGGATTTGGGTGGAATTCCCAGGGATTTGGGCCATGGGTTCTCCTCATTTTCCAGCTTTTTCCAGGGAGTTCCCAGCTGATCCCGATTTGGGGATCCCGGCCCCAAATCCCTGAGTATCCCAGAAAACCCCGGGTTTAATTCCAGGGAAAAAGCATCAGCCAAGGGAATGAAGGAGCTGCTTCAAACCTCCAACTTTTCCTGGGAATTTGGGAATTTTTTTTTTTTTAAAAATCCCATTTTGGGGGGTTTTGATGCTTTTTTTGTCCCATAAACCCCCAAGGATTTGGGGCTGGATCCTGCTGCCGGCATTCCCAAAATCCCTGGGTTTGGGAGGAAGGAGAACTTCCCAGAGCTACAATTCCAGAGGGTTTTGGGAAATTTCAGGATTTTTGGGACTCAGGAGTGAATCCCAAAGGTTTTCCCTCAGGGAATTCTCACATAAATCCACAGAAAAAAAAACCCCCAGGAACGCCAGGATTTGGGATTGAGCCGGGATAACCCCCCCTTGCTCAGCCCCAAAAACACCTCCAGGGAGCACAAAAATCCCGGGAAAAAGGAAAAGGATGCAAAAAAATCCCTGGGAAAAGAAGAATTCCCAGCGGGGGCGACCCCAAACGGCTCCAGAATCCCGGGAATCCCCATTTTTTATGGATGGAAAAGGCTCTGGATCCCGGAAAATCCAGGCCAGGGGCTGCAAACCCCAAGGAAAAGCCCCCCCAAAAAAAGGAGTTGAATTCCTGTGGTTGGAATTTAGATTCAAAAGTTTTCATGGAATTGGGCAAGAATTCCTTAAAATCCCGGCAGCACAATCCTGAAAATCCTGGCACCCCCAATTCCCGCTTTTCCAGCCCTCAAAAAGGGACAAAATCACCCCAAACTTCCCCGTTTTCCTTCTTTTTTTCCCATTTTCCCTCTCTTTTTTGGGCCTTTTCCCATTTTCCCTCTTTTTTTTGGGCCTTTTTCCCATTTTCCCTCTTTTTTCGGGGGCCTTTTCTCCATTTTCCCTCTTTTTTGGGGGCCTTTTTCCCATTTCCCCTCTTCTTTTGGGCCTTTTCACCACTTTCCCTCTTTTTTTGAATCCTTTTCCCCATTTTCCCTCTTTTCTTTAATCCTTTTTCCCATTTCCCCTCTTTTTTTGAATCCTTTTTCCCCATTTTCCCTCCTTTTCTTTGGAGCTTTTTTCCCATTTTCCCTTTCTTTGAGCCTTTCCCCATTTTCCCTTTTTAAAATCCTTTTTCCCATTTTCCCTCCTTTTTTTGGGGCCTTTTTCCCATTTTCCCTCTTTTTTTCCCAGTTTCCTTCTCCCTCTTTCTTTCCAGCATTTTCCCTCTTTTTCCCCCCCTTTTCTCTCACAATTCCCTTTTTCCTCCTCTTTTTCCCCCCCTTTTCTCTCACAATTCCCTTTTTCCTCCTCTTTCCCCCCCCTTTTCTCTCAAAATTCTCTTTTTTCTCTTGTCCCTCCCCTTTTCTCTCACAATTCCCTTTTTCTCCTCTTTTCCCTCTTTTCCCCCCCCTTTCCTCTCACAATTCCCTTTTTCCCCCTCTTTTCCCCTCCTTTTCTCTCACAATTCCCTTTTTTCTCTTTTCCCTCCCCCTTTTCTCTCACAATTCCCTTTTTCCCCTCTTTCCCCTTTTTCCCCCCTTTTCTCTCTCAATTCCCTTTTCCCCCCTCTTTTCCCCCCCTTTTCTCTCTCAATTCCCTTTTCCCCCCTCTTTTCCCCCCCTTTTCTCTCTCAATTCCCTTTTCCCCCCTCTTTTTCCCCCCTTTTCTCTCACAATTCCCTTTTTCTTCCTCTTTCCCCTCTTTTCCCCCCTCCTTTTCTCTCACAATTCCCTTTTTCCTCTTTTCCCTCTCCCTTTTCCCTCAGAATTCCCTTTTTCCTCCTCTTTTTCTCCCCTTTCCTCTCACAATTCCCTTTTCCCCTCATTTTCCCCTCTTTTTCCTCACCCTTCCTTCCCTTCCCCCGTTTTTCCTCCTCCATTCCCTTTCCCTTCCTTTTCCCTCTTTTCCCTTCAAAAAAACCCCAAAACCTTTGGGATTTTTCCACGATCCAGAGGGGAAATTTGAGGCAGAAAAGCAAAAATCCAGGAGAATCCTCAAACCCAACTCACGAACCCGACCATTCCCACCGGAACCAACGCCGGGAATCCCAATCCCAATCCCAAATATTCGGGATAATCCCACCAAATCCCCCAATTTTGACAACAAAACCCCTGTTTTTGGGGGATTTTTGCAACAGAACCAAGCCCGGAAGGGGCCGGATCAGGTGAAATCAGGAAAAAAGCAGCAGGAAAAACGGGATCCCAGGCACTTTGTGTGGAAAAGCCCCTCTGGAATTAATTAACCCCCTAATGAGCCCTCTCTAATTAACAGCCCGTGGGTGAAACTCCTGGATTTAACTTTTCCCGGGGTTGTTTTGGGGATAGAAACGGGAAAAGGGACCAAACCCAACTCGTGCTTCAACAGAGAACCCGGGGGGGGGGGGGAAGTGTGTGGGGAGGGGGCAAAAATCCCCAGGAATTCCCATTCCTTGGTGGGAAAGGGGCGGAATTCCGGGCTGGAGGGCACGGGCAGGTGTGAGGACACTGAGGTGCTTTTTACCACCTTTTGTCTTTTTTTTTTTCTTTTTTTCCACGACTTTCACACTTTTTTTTGGTATTTTTTTGGTTTTTTTTCCCCCGGTGATTTCCACCAAACTTTTGGACTTTTTTTTTTTTTTTTTGGGGGGTTTTTTTTTGGTGTCGTTTTCTGTGGAAAATCCCGTTCCCGGGTGGAATTCCGGGGCTGTTTCACCTGGAAATGTCCCTTTTTTGGGCTTTTTTTCTCTCTTTTTCTGGGAATTGTGTGCTTTTGTGACTTAGTTCGGGGGGTTTCTGCTTGCTTGGGACACACGGGGGTGGCTTACACCGACTTTACACCGACTTTACACCAACTTTACACCGACTTTACACAGAGCTCGGGAATGGCGAGGGGCCGGGGCTGGGGAGGGGAAAAGGCACCCCAAAAAATCTCCAAATTCCACATTTTCCACTCATTTCCCACCCCGAGCCCACACGGAGAGGAACCGCCTGCCCCGGGCCCCGAAATTCCCTGGATTCGCCTTTTTTTTTAACAGGGATGAGCCCCAAAATTCCCTGGATTTACCTTTTTTTTAAGGAATATTCCCAAACCTCCCTTAATTTGCTTTTTTTCCCCCTAAAAATACCCCCAAACTCCCAGGATTTACCTTTTTTCCCCTAAAAGTATCCCCCAAAACTCCCTTAATTTACCTTTTTTCCCCTAAAAATATCCCCCAAAACTCCCTTAATTTACCTTTTTTCCCCTAAAAATATCCCCCAAAACTCCCTTAATTTACCTTTTTTTCCCTAAAAACATCCCCAAAAATTCCCTTTACTTTTTTTTGCCTAAAAATACCCCAAATTCCCAGGATTTACCTTTTTTCCCCTAAAAATATCTCCCAAAACTCCCTTAATTTGCCCTTTTTCCCTAAAAATATCCCCAACTCCCAGGATTTACCTTTTTTTCCCTAAAAAATACCCAAACTCCCAGGATTCACCTTTTCTTCCCTAAATATCCCCAAAAACTCCCTTAATTTACATTTTTTCCCCCAAAACTCCCGAGATTTACCTTTTGTTCCCTAAAAATACCCCCAAACTCCCTCATTTTGCCTTTTTTTCCCCTAAAAATATCCCCAACTCCCAGGATTTACCTTTTTTCCCCCAAAAATACCCCCAAACTCCCAGAATTCACCTTTTTCCCCTAAAACTACCCAAAACTCCCTCGATTTACTTTTTCTTCCCTAAAAATATCCCCAAAATTTCCCTTATTTTGCCTTTTTTCCCCCAAAATTCCCTCGATTTACCTTTTTTCCCCTAAAAATATCCCCAACTCCCAAGATTTACCTTTTTCCCCCTAAAAAATACCCCAAACTCCCAGGATTTACCTTTTTTCCCCTAAAAATATCCCCCAAAACTCCCTTAATTTGCCTATTTTTCCCTAAAAAATACCCCCAACTCCCAGCATTTACCTCTTTTCCCCTAAAAATACCCCAAAGTCCCTTAATTTACCTTTTCTGCCCTAAAAATACCCCCAAAAGCTCCCCTTATAAAAATATCCCCAAAAGCTCCCCTTAATTTACCTTTTTTCCCTAAAAATATCCCCAAACTCCCAGGATTTACCTTTTTCCCTAATAACTTCCCCAAACTCCCAGGATTTACCTTTTCTTCCTCCTAAAAATACCCCAAAAATTCCCTTTATTAACTTTTTTCCCCTAAAAATACCCCAAAACTCCCTGGAGTTACCTTTTTTCCTAGGAATACACCCCAAACCTCCCTGATTTTACCTTTTTTCCTGGGATTTTTTCACATTATTTGGATTGAACTACAAGGAAAAAAAAGTGGGAATACAGGAAATGGCTCTGAGTTATGGCAGGGAGGGGGCAGAAAAAGAGGGGAAAAAGGGCATTTTGGGGCCAGATTTGGAGATTTTGGGAACATTTTAAGCACTGCAGGTGAACCTGTCCCTATGGGGAAGGGGGGCAACACCCCAAAATCCCACCCAGGGACCCCCAAACTTCCTGATCCCAACTTTTGGGCTGGATTTTAAGGAGGAAATAAAGAACTTATTAAGAACCCCCCCCACCCACACAAAAGAAGGGCTAAACCCCCACCCCAAAAGGGACTAAAACCCCCCAGCACCTAAATCTGCCCAGAAGAGGAGTTAAACCCTCAAAAGAGGGGCTAAACCCCCCAAAAAAGAGCTAAACCTGCCCAAAAAGAACTAGAGCCCCCCCCCCCCCAAGAAATTCAAGGCCCCAAAGAGGAGCCTAAACCTAAACTCCCCCCAAAAGGATTTAAATTCCCCAAAACGGGGGCTAAACCCTCCCCCAAACCTCAAGACCCCCCCCCAAAAGAGGAGTTTTAGCCTAAAACCCCCCAAAAGAGAGGCTGAACCCCCCTGCCCAACACCTCAGAGCCCCCCAAAAAGGACCTAAATCCCCCCCAGGGATCATCCTTGAGCCCCTCACTCCTGTCCCAACCCTCAAATCGCCCCCCAAAAATTCCCCCAAACCCCCTCACACCCCCCGGGGCCTGCACTGCCTTCATCCCCTCTTCCTCCTCCTCCTCCTCCTCAGGACCCCAGACCCCCAAATCCTCCTCTGGCCCTTTCTTCTCCTCCTCCTGAGCACCTCTGAATCCCCTCCCAAAAATCTCTCTCTGGTCTCTCCTCTTCCTCAGGACCCCCTGAGCCCCCTCCCCACAAGGGCCGCCCCTCTTCCTCCTCCTCCTCTTCCTCCCACCTTCCCCCCCCTTCCTCCTCCAATTCCCTTCTGGTCCTTCCTCCTCCTCCTCCTCCTCCTCCGAGCCCCCCGAGCCCGCACCCCACACCCCCCCCTTCCTCGTCCTCCTCAGACCCTCGCGAGTCCCCCCCAAAAATCCCCCTCTGGCCCTTCCTCCTCAGGGCTCCCCGAGCCCCCTCCCCACACCGGGACCCCCCCCACCCCTCCCTCCTCCTTCTCCTCACAACCTCCCGGGCCTCCCCGGAATCCCCCTCTGGCCCTTCCTCACCTTCCTCCTCCTCCTCAAATCCCCCTCAGGCCCTTCCTCCTCCTCCTCCTCCTCCTCAGGACCCCCCCCCCCCCAAATCCCCCTCTGGCCCTTCCGATCCCCCTCAGGCCCTTCCTCACCCTCCTCCTCAGAGCCTCCCGGGCCTCCTCCAGCTCCCCCTCTGCCCCTTCCTCACCCTCCTCCTCCTCAAATCCCCCTCAGGCCCTTCCTCCTCCTCCTCCTCCTCAGGACGCCCCCCCCCCCAAATCCCCCTCTGGCCCTTCCTCACAGCCACCCCCCCCCCCCTCCCCCCGATCCCCCTCAGGCCCTTCCTCACCCTCCTCCTCAGAGCCTCCCGGGCCTCCCCCAGCTCCCCCTCTGGCCCTTCCTCACCCTCCTCCTCCTCCTCCTCCTCAGAGCCCCCCGAGCCCCCTCCCCACAGGCCGCCCCCCCCTCAGCCCCTGGGCCCTGCCTGCCCCCCCCCTCCCCTCACCCTTCCCTCCCGCCGCCCCCTCCCCAAACCTGGTCCGGCGCGCCGGACCGACCCCCAGCCACACAGAGAAGGCGCTCGGGAGAGGCGGTTACTGGACCTTTCGTCCGGGCCGTGATGGTGGCCTTGGAGCGGCGGCGGCGGCCGGGGGAGGCTGCAGCTGCCGTGGCAGGACGGAGAAGGGGGGGTGCAGTGCGGGCTGGGGGGGGAGGCGGCGGCGGCGGGGGGGACACTCGGGCTCTCCACGGCCATGGGCAACGGGCAAGGGGTGGAGAACGTGGGGCACAGTCACTGAACGGCGCGGGGGGCTCGGCCCGGCGGCTCCTCCGCCCGCGCCCCGCGCTCCGCGGGCGGACACACAAAATGGCGCCCGCCCTGAGGCAGCGCCCCGGCGGCCGCCGGAAACACCCGAGCGCAGCCGGAAACACCCGAGCGCAGCCTCTTCGGAGGGTGCCGAATGGTGGCGGGGACGTACGAAGAGCTCGTCGGGCTTTTCCGGTTGATTCCGAGCGTTTCCGAGCGCCTCCAAAGCTCTCCGGATTCTCTCCGAATTCCCTCCGAATGCTGCCGAAGTTCTCCGAATGCTTCCGAAAGCCTCCCCATGTGAAAATTTGCATAAAAACAATCTTAGAGCAAAATTTTACGGGGAGAAAATTTTATTAGGTGATTTTGGACCCTTTTCCCCTCACGGATTGCTCTTTCCCAACCCAAAACCTCTGCCAAAACCACGGTGATGATTGGACTCGTTGTTCGCCAAAAATCCTTTTCCCACCTGGAGTTCAGCTCAGGTCAGGGAATTTCCACGGGTCACGGGATGTTTCTCCACATCCAAATGTCGCTCGGCAGAAAAAAAAACCAACAACCCAAACCCCCAAAATGTCGCGAATTTCCTGAGTTGAAAGGAAAATGTGCGGAAGGTGGGAGGAGCGGGAAGGGAGTTAGGGATCTTCCTGTGACTTGGAAAAAACAGCCTAGATTTTATAAAACCAGGAGAGAAAAAAAACCACCCCAAACCCTATTTTTCTGATTATTGACGGGATTTTTCCATCGGTTTGGCCACTTGGTTTCTTTGGGATGGGGAAATCATGGGATTTCCGCGAACTTCCCCAAAGCTCTCGGAATGTCGCCCAAGTTGTCCAGCGGCTTCCGAAGACTTCCGAACGCCTCCGAAGGTGCGCTCGGAACGTTTCCGAAGGTCTCCCGATGAGGTTGACGGAGATTGACGAAGTCGATGGCGGATGGCGGGAACGCCCTCAAAGAGCGGAGGACGAGTCCATCTCAGCCCGGAGGGAGGGGGGGGAAACAACACGGGCTGTGCCACACGGCGCACGGGGAGGCCCCCAAAACCCGTGACCTCGGCCTCACGCCGTCACACCGGCGTGAAACGGCGGAAGGAGAAACCTCTGGGCGTTGTTTTCTCCTGAGGGGCCGCGAGCACCGGGAGTGGATTCGGTGCTTCCCCCCCAGCCCGAAGGGATGTGGAGCGGCGGCGGGCGCTGCGCGGGGGTTTGCGCGGGCCGCCAGGGGGCGCTGTGAGGCGTCTGAGGGACCGTGAGGGGTCTGGGGGGGTCGTGAGGGGCTTTGAGGGGTCGTGAGGGGCTTTGATGGACCGTGAGGAGCTCTGAGGTGTCGAGAGGGGCCTTGAGAGGTTTGAAAGGTCTGAGGGGCTTTGAGGGGTCGTGAGGGACCCTGAGGGGGTCTCAGGGACCGCCGCGATGGTGGAGAAGGACGAGTCCGGCCCTGGCGGCATCAGCGAGGAGGAGGCGGCCCAGTACGACCGGCAGATCCGGCTCTGGGGGCTCGAGGCCCAGAAACGGTCGGTGCGGCTGGGGGGTTCTGTGGGGAACGTATAAGGGCTTCGGGGGTTCCTATAGGGGTCTGGAGGGGTTCTGCAGGGGCATGGGGGTTCCATATAGGAGCCGGGAGGGATCCCTACAGGGGTCTGGAGGGGCCCTATACGGGTAGGGTGGGCTGTGTAGGGGTTTAGGGGCCCCCTGTAGGAGCTGCGAAGGCACCCTATAGGAGCTGGGGGGCTTATAGGAGCTGGGGGGTCCCTGTATGGGCTTTGAGGGGCCCTATAGGAGGTGGAGAAGCTCTATAGAAGCTTTAAAGAGGTTTTATAGGAGCTCTGGAGGATCTTTATTTAGCCTTGGGGGGGTGGGGTCCGCATATAGGGGTTAAAGATGTCTCTATAGGGGTCTGGGGGGTTCTGTATTCTCATTCCTTAGGATTTATCCCCTCGCGGGGCCGCTCCAGCCCCTTTGGGGTTCTCATTCCGCGTTCCCGAGCCCTTTTCCCACGATTCCCCCCCACAGGTTACGGGCGTCGCGGGTGCTGCTGGTGGGGCTGCGGGGGCTGGGGGCCGAGGTGGCCAAAAACCTCATCCTGGCCGGGGTCAGAGGCCTCACCCTGCTGGACCACCAACAGGTGAGGGGGGGCACACACCTGGGCACACACCTGGGCACACACCTGGGCACACACCTGGGTGTCCCCTGGGCACAGCCTCATCCTGGCTGGGGTCAGGGTCTCACCCTGCTGGACCCTCACAGGTGAGGGGGGGGTGGTTTGGATGGTCCCATTTTGGGATTTAATCCCCAATCCCGAGTTTTGCCTCCCTAAAAGGCTCCTAAAACCCCAACGTTTCACCCCAAAGAAGCTTCTTAAAATAGTAAAGTTTTGTCTTCTAAAAGGTTTCTTAATCCCCAAGGTTTCCCCCCAAAAAAGCTTAAAATAGTGAGGTTTTGCCTTCCTAAAAGGCTCCTAAACCCCCAAGGTTTCACCCCAAAAAATCTTTTTAAAATAGTGAGGTTTTGCCTCTGTAAAGAGGTCCTAAAAACCCTGAGGTTTCACCCCAAGAAACCTTCTTAAAATAGTGAAGCTTTGCCTCCCTAAAAGTCTCCTTAAACCCTGAGGTTTCACCCCAAAAAGCTTCATAAAATAGTGAGGTTTTGCCTTCCTAAAAAGCTCCTAAAACGCCAAGGTTTCACCCCAACAAAGCTTCTTAAAATAGTAAAGTTTTGTCTCCCTAAAAGGCTTCTTAAACCCCAAGGTTTCCCCCCAAAAAAGCTTAAAATAGTGAGGTTTTGCCTCCCTAAAAGGCTCCTAAAACCCCAAGGTTTCACCCCAAAAAATCTTTTTAAAATAGTGAGGTTTTGCCTCTGTAAAGAGCTCCTAAAAACCCTGAGGTTTCACCCCAAGAAACCTTCTTAAAATAGTGAAGCTTTGCCTCCCTAAAAGGCTCCTTAAACCCCGAGGTTTCACCCCAAAAAGCTTCATAAAATAGTGAGGTTTTGCCTCCCTAAAAAGCAGCTAAAACCCCGAGGTTTCACCCCAACAAAGCTTCTTAAAATAGTAAAGTTTTGCTTCCCTAAAAGGCTCCTAAAACCCCAAGCTTTCACCCCAAAAAGCCTCTTAAAACAGTAAAGTTTTGCCTCCCTTCAGGAATAGCCCCAAAACTGGGCAATTTTACTCCTTTCACCCCACCCAGCCCTGGGGAGGGGAGGTTTCCCCTCATTCCCACCCCCTGGAACCCTGATCCCGCTGTCCCCCAGGTGTCCCCGGAGGACACCCGAGCGCAGTTCCTGATCCCCGTGGGGTCCCTGGGCCGGAACCGCGCCGAGGCCTCGCTGGAGCGGGCGCAGAGCCTCAACCCCATGGTGGACGTCAAGGCCGACGCCGAGAGCGTCGAGAGCAAATCCCAGGAGTTCTTCACGCAGTTCGACGCGGTAGCCACGGCCACTCCCGGAGTCACGGGGCGGGGTTGTCCCGGTTTGGGGCGGGGTTGTCCCGGTTTGGGCGGGATTGTCCCGGTTTGGGGCAGGATTGTCCCGGTTTGGGGCGGGATTGTCCCGGTTTGGGGCAGGATTGTCCCGGTTTGGGATGGGATTGTCCCGGTTTGGGATGGGATTGTCCCGGTTTGGGGCGGGATTGTCCCGGTTTGGGGCGGGATTGTCCCGGTTTGGGATGGGATTG
This sequence comes from Coloeus monedula, assembly GCF_965178545.1. Taxonomy (NCBI): domain Eukaryota; kingdom Metazoa; phylum Chordata; class Aves; order Passeriformes; family Corvidae; genus Coloeus; species Coloeus monedula. The sequence goes on along the minus strand of NC_138813.1, from coordinate 3,064,427 downwards.
TCCCGGTTTGGGATGGGATTGTCCCGGTTTGGGATGGGATTGTCCCGGTTTGGATGGGATTGTCCCGGTTTGGGACGGGATTGTCCCGGTTTGGGGCGGGATTGTCCCGGTTTGGGGCAGGATTGTCCCGGTTTGGGGCGGGATTGTCCCGGTTTGGGCGGGATTGTCCCGGTTTGGGGCAGGATTGTCCCGGTTTGGGATGGGATTGTCCCGGTTTGGGATGGGATTGTCCCGGTTTGGGGCGGGATTGTCCCGGTTTGGGGCGGGATTGTCCCGGTTTGGGATGGGATTGTCCCGGTTTGGGATGGGATTGTCCCGGTTTGGGATGGGATTGTCCCGGTTTGGGACGGGATTGTCCCGGTTTGGGGCGGGATTGTCCCGGTTTGGGGCAGGATTGTCCCGGTTTGGGGCGGGATTGTCCCGGTTTGGGATGGGATTGTCCCGGTTTGGGACGGGATTGTCCCGGTTTGGGGCGGGATTGTCCCAGTTTGGGCGGGGTTGTCCCGGTTTGGGCGGGATTGTCCCGGTTTGGGGCGGGATTGTCCCGGTTTGGGGCAGGATTGTCCCGGTTTGGGATGGGATTGTCCCGGTTTGGGATGGGATTGTCCCGGTTTGGGGCGGGATTGTCCCGGTTTGGGGCGGGATTGTCCCGGTTTGGGATGGGATTGTCCCGGTTTGGGATGGGATTGTCCCGGTTTGGGATGGGATTGTCCCGGTTTGGGACGGGATTGTCCCGGTTTGGGGCGGGATTGTCCCGGTTTGGGGCAGGATTGTCCCGGTTTGGGGCGGGATTGTCCCGGTTTGGGATGGGATTGTCCCGGTTTGGGACGGGATTGTCCCGGTTTGGGGCGGGATTGTCCCAGTTTGGGCGGGGTTGTCCCGGTTTGGGCGGGATTGTCCCGGTTTGGGGCGGGATTGTCCCGGTTTGGGGCGGGGTTGTCCCGGTTTGGATGGGATTGTCCCGGTTTGGGATGGGATTGTCCCGGTTTGGGCTGGGATTGTCCCGGTTTGGGCTGGGATTGTCCCGGTTTGGGATGGGATTGTCCCGGTTTGGGATGGGATTGTCCCGGTTTGGATGGGATTGTCCCGGTTTGGGGCGGGATTGTCCCGGTTTGGGGCGGGATTGTCCCGGTTTGGGTGGGATTGTCCCGGTTTGGGATGGGATTGTCCCGGTTTGGATGGGATTGTCCCGGTTTGGATGGGATTGTCCCGGTTTGGGGCGGGATTGTCCCGGTTTGGGGCGGGATTGTCCCGGTTTGGGGCGGGATTGTCCCGGTTTGGGATGGGATTGTCCCGGTTTGGGATGGGATTGTCCCGGTTTGGATGGGATTGTCCCGGTTTGGGGCGGGATTGGCCCGGTTTGGGATGGGATTGTCCCGGTTTGGGGCGGGGTTGTCCCGGTTTGGGATGGGATTGTCCCGGTTTGGGGCGGGATTGTCCCGGTTTGGGGTGGGATTGTCCCGGTTTGGGGTGGGATTGTCCCGGTTTGGGATGGGATTGTCCCGGTTTGGGATGGGATTGTCCCGGTTTGGGGTGGGATTGGCCCGGTTTGGGGTGGGATTGGCCCGGTTTGGGGTGGGATTGGCCCGGTTTGGGGCGGGATTGTCCCGGTTTGGATGGGATTGTCCCGGTTTGGGGCGGGATTGTCCCGGTTTGGGGTGGGATTGTCCCGGTTTGGGATGGGATTGTCCCGGTTTGGGGCGGGATTGTCCCGGTTTGGGATGGGATTGTCCCGGTTTGGGGTGGGATTGTCCCGGTTTGGGGCGGGATTGGCCCGGTTTGGGGCGGGATTGTCCCGGTTTGGGGCGGGATTGGCCCGGTTTGGGGTGGGATTGGCCCGGTTTGGGGCGGGATTGGCCCGGTTTGGGGCGGGATTGGCCCGGTTTGGGGCGGGATTGGCCCGGTTTGGGGCGGGATTGGCCCGGTTTGGGGCGGGATTGGCCCGGTTTGGGGCGGGATTGTCCCGGTTTGGGGCGGGATTGTCCCGGTTTGGGGCGGGATTGGCCCGGTTTGGATGGGATTGGCCCGGTTTGGGGTGGGATTGTCCCGGTTTGGGGCGGGATTGTCCCGGTTTGGGGCGGGATTGTCCCGGTTTGGGGCGGGATTGTCCCGGTTTGGGATGGGATTGTCCCGGTTTGGGACGGGATTGTCCCGGTTTGGGATGGGATTGTCCCGGTTTGGGATGGGATTGTCCCGGTTTGGGGCGGGATTGTCCCGGTTTGGGATGGGATTGTCCCGGTTTGGGATGGGATTGTCCCGGTTTGGGGCGGGATTGTCCCGGTTTGGGGCGGGATTGTCCCGGTTTGGGATGGGATTGTCCCGGTTTGGGGCGGGATTGTCCCGGTTTGGGGTGGGATTGTCCCGGTTTGGGGTGGGATTGTCCCGGTTTGGGGTGGGATTGTCCCGGTTTGGGACGGGATTGTCCCGGTTTGGGGCAGGATTATCCCATTCTGGGGTGTGGCCGTCGCATTTTGGGTTGGATTATCCCGTTCCAGGGTAGGATTGTCCCATTTTGGGGCAGAATTACCCCCGGTTTGGGTGGGAATGTTGCATTTTTGAGTGGGATCGTCCTGTGTTGGCGCAGGGTTTTCCCATTTTGGGGCAGGATTCTCCCATTTTGGGGCGGGGCCATCCCATTTTGGGGTGGGTTTGTCCCATTTTGGGGCAGGATCCTCCTATTTTGGGGTGAGATTGTCCCGTTTTGGGACCACATCGTGCCAATTTTGCGGGGGAATTGTCCCATCTTGGGATGACTTGCCCCACTTGGGGTGGAATGATCCCATTTTGAGCCAGGTTCATCCCATTCTGGGATAAAACCATCCCTTTTTGGAGCAGGATTGTCCCTTTTTGGGGTAGAATCACCCCGTTTTGGGGTAGAATCACCCCGTTTTGGGGTAGATTCACCCCGTTTTGGGGTAGAATCACCCCATTTTGGGGTAGAATCACCCCATTTTGGGGTAGAATTCCCTGCTAGGACAGGAAAGAAGAACAACCAGCCCCATCCCGCTCTTCCCACTACCCCAGGAAGCTTTTCCCCCATAAACCCCCCCCGGATCCAGGGCTAACATCCCGAATTTCCCCTCCAGGTGTGCCTCACCTGCTGCTCCCGGGAATCCATGGTGAGGATCAACCAGATCTGCCACAAGAACGGGATCAAGTTCTTCACCGGCGACGTTTTTGGCTACCACGGCTACATGTTCGCTGACCTGGGCGACCACGAGTTCGTGGAGTGAGTCTGGGGGTGGAAATGCCCCGAAATCCCGGGATTTTGGGGCGTTCCTGGCCCCATTCCTGGCTTTTCGTGCCCTCAGGGAGAAGCCCAAGGTGGCCAAGGTGAGCGCGGGCGTGGAGGATGGGCCCGAGGCCAAACGGGCCCGGCTGGACCCGGCCGAGACCACCATGGTCAAGAAGGTCAGTGGGGGCAGGGCCGGGGGGATCTGGGGGGGATACGAGCCCAAAAACCCGGGATAGAGCCCAAAAACCCGGAATAGACCTCCCAAAATCCTGGGATAGAGCCCAAAAACCCGGGATAGAGCCCAAAAACCCGGAATAGAACCCAAAAACCCGGGATAGACCTCCCAAAATCCTGGGATAGAGCCCAAAAACCCGGGATAGACCTCCCAAAATGGTCCCAATGGCCCCAAGCCCTTTTGGGGTGGCCCCGAGCCCCTTCTAGGTGGCCCCAAGTCCCTTTTAGGTGGCCTCAAGCCCTTTTAAGGTGGCCCCAAGTCCCCTTTTAGGTGGCCCCAAGTCCCTTTTAGGTTGTCCTGAGCCCTTTTAGGTGGCCCCAAGTCCCTTTTAGGTGGCCCCAAGTCCCTTTTAGGTGGCCTCAAGCCCTTTTAGGTTGCCCTGAGCCCTTTTAAGGTGGCCCTGAGCCCTTTTAAGGTGGCCCTGAGCCCTTTTAGGTGGTCCCAAGTCCCTTTTAGGTGGCCCTGAGCCCTTTTAGGTGGCCCTGAGCCCCTTCTAGGTGGCCCCAAGTCCCTTTTAGGTGGCCTCAAGCCTTTTTAGGTTGCCCTGAGCCCTTTTAGGTGGCCCTGAGCCCCTTCTAGGTAGCCCCAAGTCCCTTTTAGATGGCCCCAAGTCCCCTTTTAGATGGTCCTGAGCCCTTTTAGGTGGTCCCAAGTCCCTTTTAGGTGGCCCCAAGTCCCTTTTAGGTGGCCTCAAGCCCTTTTAAGGTGGCCCTGAGCCCTTTTAAGGTGGCCCTGAGCCCTTTTAGGTGGTCCCAAGTCCCTTTTAGGTTGCCCTGAGCCCTTTTAGGTGGCCCTGAGCCCCTTCTAGGTGGCCCCAAGTCCCTTTTAGGTGGCCTCAAGCCTTTTTAGGTTGCCCTGAGCCCTTTTAGGTGGCCCTGAGCCCCTTTTAGGTAGCCCCAAGTCCCTTTTAGATGGCCCCAAGTCCCCTTTTAGATGGTCCTGAGCCCTTTTAGGTGGTCCCAAGTCCCTTTTAGGTGGTCCCAAGTCCTTTTTAGGTTGCCCTGAGCCCTTTTAGGTGGCCCTGAGCCCTTTTAGGTGGTCCCAAGTCCCTTTTAGGTGGTCCCAAGTCCCTTTTAGGTGGCCCTGTGCCCCTTCTAGGTGGCCCCAAGTCCCTTTTAGGTTGCCCTGAGCCCTTTTAGGTGGCCTCGAGCCCCTTTTAGGTTGCCCTGAGCCCTCCCCGGTGTCCCCAACCCCTCCCTGTCCCCTCCCAGCCGGAATTTCCCGGGCGCAGCGGAACCCCTGGGATTTTGGGATTCCTTTGGAATTCCTTTGGGATTCCTTTGGGATTCCTTTGGGATTCCTGGGGTGCTCGGAATCCGGCTGGGAACGTCCCCTGGGCCGGGAATGTCCCGGGAATGCCACGGGGGGGGGGGGAAGCAGCTGCATCCCAGGAAATCCTCGGGATGCGCTTTTGGGATGCCGGAGCCCACGGGCCGGGGCCGGGCGTTCGTCCCCGGGAATTCCCCAATCCCTGACCCCATGAAATGGGGAGAATTCCCCATTTCCCTGTCCCTGTGGAACCGGGAAAACTCCCAACTCCCCGCTTTGGGATCCCCAGGATTCCCCAGGATCTTATTCCCAAAGATCCCCAGCGGATCCTGCTCCCAAATTCCCACCCCGGCCGTAATTAACGTTTCCTTAAAGCCCTTTAATTGGGGGCACATCCCAAGATTCCCACGGGAATCCCGAGCCAGCCCCGCTCTTTTCCTTCCCTTCATCCCCAAAATCCCTCCTTTTTCCCCCGGAATTCCCAGCGCCTGGAATTCTGCCTGCCCAGGGACATTCTGTCCTTTCCCACACCCAAAATCCCTCCTTTTTCCCCCGGAATTCCCAGCGCCTGGAATTCTGCCTGCCCAGGGACATTCTGTCCTTTCCCACACCCAAAATCCCGCGTTTTTCCCCCGGAATTCCCAGCGCCTGGAATTCTGCCTGCCCAGGGACATTCTGTCCTTTCCCACACCCAAAATCCCGCGTTTTTCCCCCGGAATTCCCAGCGCCTGGAATTCTGCCTGCCCAGGGACATTCTGTCCTTTCCCACACCCAAAATCCCTCCTTTTTCCCCCGGAATTCCCAGCGCCTGGAATTCTGCCTGCCCAGGGACATTCTGTCCTTTCCCACACCCAAAATCCCGCGTTTTTCCCCCGGAATTCCCAGCGCCTGGAATTCTGCCTGCCCAGGGACATTCTGTCCTTTCCCACACCCAAAATCCCGCGTTTTTCCCCCGGAATTCCCAGCGCCTGGAATTCTGCCTGCCCAGGGACATTCTGTCCTTTCCCACACCCAAAATCCCTCCTTTTTCCCCCGGAATTCCCAGCGCCTGGAATTCTGCCTGCCCAGGGACATTCTGTCCTTTCCCACACCCAAAATCCCGCGTTTTTCCCCCGGAATTCCCAGCGCCTGGAATTCTGCCTGCCCAGGGACATTCTGTCCTTTCCCACACCCAAAATCCCTCCTTTTTCCCCCGGAATTCCCAGCGCCTGGAATTCTGCCTGCCCAGGGACATTCTGTCCTTTCCCACACCCAAAATCCCTCCTTTTTCCCCCGGAATTCCCAGCGCCTGGAATTCTGCCTGCTGCGGGATGCCCTGGCCGTGGAGTGGCGCGGGGAGAAGGCGACGGCGGCGCTGCGACGCACGGCCCCCGACTACTTCCTGCTCCAAGGTGAATTCCCGAGCCTTTTCCTTGGGGAAAAAAAAACCACCCCCAAAACCGCCCCGTTTCCACTTTTTTTTTTTTTTAGGGCCTTTCAGGGGGTTTTTTTTTATTGATTTTTCCCACCGGGAGTTCGAATTCCCGGCGGGAATCTGGGGATAAGCGGGAAGAGCTCGGGTGTTGCGGGCCCCGAAATGTCCCCTCCTTGTGGTGGCCCTGTCCTGTACCTGTGTCCCCTGTCCCCGTGTCCCCTCCCCGTGGTGGCCCTGTCCCTGTGATGGTGGCCCCTGTGCTGTCCCTTGTCCTGTCCCTGTGTCCCCTGTCCCCGTGTCCCATCCCCATGGTGGCCCCTGTGCTGTCCCTGTGTCCCCACTGTGTCCCCGTGTCCCCTCTGCTGTGTCCCCTGTGCTGTCCCTGTGTCCCCAGCGTGTCCCTTGTCCCCCGTGCCGTGTCCCCACCGTGTCCCCGTGCTGTCCCTGTGTCCCCCGTGCTGTCCCCGTGTCCCCACTGTATCCCCACCATGTCCCTTGTCCCCCGTGCCGTGTCCCCACCGTGTCCCTCGTGCTGTCCCCGTGTCCCCACCGTGTCCCATGTTGCCCGTGCTGTGTCCCTGCCGTGTCCCCCCGTGCTGTCCCCCCGTGCTGTCCCCCCCATGTCCCCTGTGCCGTGTCCCCTGTCCCCGTGTCCCCCGTGCTGTCCCCACCGTGTCCCCCATGTCCTCACCGTGTCCCCTGTGCTGTGCCTGTGTCCCCCGTGCCGTGTCCCCACCGTGTCCCCCGTGCTGTCCCCGTGTCCCCTGTGCCGTGTCCCCCGTGCTGTCCCTGTGTCCCCCGTGCTGTCCCTGTGTCCCCACCGTGTCCCCCGTGCTGTCCCCGTGTCCCCTGTGTTGTCCCCGTGTCCCCCGTGCTGTCCCCGTGCTGTCCCCGCCGTGTCCCCCGTGCTGTCCCCACCGTGTCCCCACCGTGTCCCCCGTGCTGTCCCCGTGTCCCCCGTGCTGTCCCCGCCGTGTCCCCACCGTGTCCCCACCGTGTCCCCCGTGCTGTCCCCGTGTCCCCCGTGCTGTCCCCGTGTCCCCACCGTGTCCCCCGTGCTGTCCCCGTGTCCCCCGTGCTGTCCCCACCGTGTCCCCCGTGCTGTCCCCGCTGTGTCCCCACCGTGTCCCCCGTGCTGTCCCCGCTGTGTCCCCACCGTGTCCCCCGTGCTGTCCCCACCGTGTCCCCCGTGCTGTCCCCGTGTCCCCCGTGCTGTCCCCGTGTCCCCACCGTGTCCCCCGTGCTGTCCCCGCAGTGCTGCTGCGTTTCCGCACCGAGACCGGCCGGGACCCGTCCCCCCGGAGCGGCGCCGAGGACTCGGAGCGGCTGCTGCGGCTGCGCCGGGAGGTGCTGGAGGCGCTGGGCGTGGGCTGCCAGCTGCTGCCAGAGCACTTCCACAGGTAGGGGACACCTGGGGACACCTGGGGACATCTGGGGGACATCTGAGAACCTTGGAGACACCGGGGGGACACCCTGGGGGACACCTGGGGACACTGGGGGATACCTGGGGACATCCTGGGGGCACCTGGGGACATCCTGGGACACCCTGGGGATACCTGGGGACATCCTGGGGACACCCAGGGGATACCTGGGGACACCCTGGGGACACCCTGGGGATACCTGGGGACACCTGAGAACCTTGGGGACACCCTGGGGACATCCTGGGGGCACCTGGGGACATCCTGGGGATAGCTGGGGACACCCAGGGGATACCTGGGGACATCCTGGGACACCTGGGGGCACCTGGGGACACTGGGGGATACCTGGGGATACCTGGGGACATCCTGGGACACCCTGGGGACACCCTGGGGATACCTGGGGACACCCTGGGGATACCTGGGGACACCTGAGAACCTTGGGGACACCCTGGGGATACCTGGGGACATCCTGGGGACATCTGGGGACATCCTGGGGACATCCTGGGGACACCGGAGCCAGGCAGGGCCAGCCTGGGGCCTTGGGGACACCCAGGGGGGTTCTGTGTCCCTCTCTGGGATTTTGGGGACATCCAGGGGGGGATTTGTGTCACCACCGGGGCCTTTTGGGGGGAAACTGGGGCTTTAAGAAGCTTTTTTGGGGTGAAACTTCGGGGTTTAAGGAGCCTTTTAGGGAGGCAAAACCTCACTATTTTAAGAAGCTTTTTTGGGGTGAAACCTCAGGGTTTAAGGAACCTTTTAGGGAGCAAAACTTTACTATTTTAAGAAGCTTTTTTGGGGTTAAATCTTGGGGTTTAAGGAGCCTTTTAGGAAGACAGAACTTTACTATTTTAAAAAACTTCGTTGGGGTGAAACGTTGGGGTTTTAGGGAGCCCTGCCCTCATTTTTTGGGGTGAAACATCAGCGTTTTAAGAACCTTTTTTTGGGGTGAAACCTCACAATTTTCCAAATTCTCCATTGAGGTCGAACCTTGGGGGTTTTAAAGACCTCAGCCCTCCCTTTTTTGGGCTGAAACCTCAGGCTTTTCTATCGCTCCTTTTGAGAATAAACCCTTGGGCTTTTCAAAGTACCCACCCCCCGATTTTTTGGGCTGAATCCACCCCATTTCGGGATTTTCCACTTCAATCTCTCCCTCCTCCCCCACTCTTTCTTCCCCCTCCCAGCTTCTGCTTCTCGGAGATGGCCCCGGTGTGCGCCGTGGTCGGGGGCGTGCTGGGCCAGGAGGTGGTCAAGGTACGGATTTGGGGCATTTTGGGGGGGATTTGGGGGCGATTTGGGGGTGTCCCTAAATCCCCTGTGACCCCCTCCTCGTGTCCCCCTCCCCTCAGGCCCTGTCCCAGCGGGACCCCCCCCACAACAACTTCTTCTTCTTCGACGGCGTGCGGGGCCAGGGGATGGTGGAGTGCCTGGGACCCCCCCGCTGAGGGGACCCCAAATCGGGGAGGGGTTTTGGGGTGCCCCAAACCCCCCCCCCCGCCCCCCCCGAGGAGTTTTAAGGGGGGAGGGGGGGAGTGGGGTTAATAAAGGTTTTCCTAGAAAAACCAAAAAACCAAAAAACCCGGCTGATTTTGGGGGTTGGAATTTGGGGAGGGAAAGGGGGAGGGGGGGGGGGAATCCCGAAGTTTGGAGGATTTCCAAAAATGTCGTGGACAAATCTCCCCTCCTCTTCCCCCACCAAAAATCCTACAGGCTATCCAAAATCCTACAGAGCCCCCAAAACCCCATGGAACCCCCCCAAAATCCTATAGAGCCCCCAAACCCCATGGAACCCCCCCAAAATCCTATAGAGCCCCCAAACCCTATAGACACCCCCCCAAAATCCTATAGAGCCCCCAAACCCCATAGAACCCCCCCAAAATCCTATAGAGCCCCCAAACCCTATAGACACCCCTCAAAATCCTATAGAGCCCCCAAACCCCATAGAACCCCCCCAAAATCTTATAGAGCCCCCAAACCCTATAGACACCCCCCAAAATCCTATAGAGCCCCCAAACCCCATGGAACCCCCCCAAAATCCTATAGAGCCCCCAAACCCTATAGACACCCCCCAAAATCCTACAGAGCCCCCAAACCCCATGGAACCCCCCCCAAAATCCTATAGAGCCCCCAAACCCCATGGAACCCCCCCAAAATCCTATAGAGCCCCCAAACCCCATGGAACCCCCCCAAAATCCTATAGAGCCTCCAAACCCCCATAGAACCCCCCCAAAATCCTATAGAGCCCCCAAACCCCCATGGAACCCCCCCAAAATCCTATAGAGCCCCCAAACCCCATGGAACCCCCCCAAAATCCTATAGAGCCCCTAAACCCCATGGAACCCCCCCAAAATCCTATAGAGCCCCCAAACCCCATAGAACCCCCCCAAAATCCTATAGAGCCCCCAAACCCCATAGAACCCCCCCAAAATCCTATAGAGCCCCCAAACCCCATGGAACCCCCCCAAAATCCTATAGACCCCATAAACCCCATAGAACCCCCCCAAAATCCTATAGAGCCCCCAAACCCCATGGAACCCCCCAAAATCCTATAGAGCCCCCAAACCCTATAGACACCCCCCCCAAATCCTATAGACACCCCCCAAATCCTATAGGTCCCCAAACCCTGTAAGACCTCCTAAACCTTACAGATGCCCCAAACCCCATAGAACTCCTCCCCCAAATCCTATAGGACCTCTCCAGAGCCTACAGGACCCCCCCAAACCCTATAGACCCCCCCAAATCCTATAGGACCCCCAGATCCTATAAAGAGTCTATAGGACCCCCCCCAAATCCTATAGGACCCCCCCAAATCCTATAGACCCCCCCCAAATCCTATAGGACCCCCCCAAACCCTATAGACCCCCCTAAATCCTACAGGACCCCCAAAATCCTACAGGACCCCCCCAAATCCTATAGGACCCCCAGATCCTATAAAGGGTCTATAGGACCCCCCCAAACCCTATAGACCCCCCCAAATCCTATAGGACCCTGCCAGATCCTATAGGCCCCCCCCCCAAATCCCCTAAAACTCCCCAAAGGCTCCGCTCTCGAAATGAATTTTATTGCAAACAAAGGTACAAAAACGGCACCGACCGTGTACACCCCAAACCGCCCCAAAATTGTACAGAACCCCCCCAAAATGTACAGGGCACCCCCAAAATGTACAGCCCACCCCAAAATTGTACAGGGCATCCCTAAAAATGTACAGAACCCCCCCCAAAATGTACAGGACCCCCCCCAAAAATGTACAGGACCCCCCCCAAAAATGTACAGGGCACCCCAAAATTGTACAGGGCATCCCTAAAAATGTACAAGGCACCCCTAAAAATGTACAGAACCCCCCCAAAAATGTACAGAACCCCCCCAAAATGTACAGAACCCCCCCAAAATGTACAGAACCCCCCCCCCAAAAATGTACAGGGCACCCCTAAAAATGTACAGGACACCCCCAAAAAATGTACAGCCCACCCCAAAATGTACAGGGCACCCCAAAATGTACAGGACCCCCCCAAAATGTACAGGGCACCCCATAATGTACAGACCCCCCCCAAAAAATGTACAGGACCCCCCCAAAATGTACAGGGCACCCCAAAATGTACAGACCCCCCCCCAAAAATGTACAGGGCACCCCAAAAAATGTACAGGGCACCCCAAAATTGTACAGCCCCCTATGTACACCCTATATACAAATGTACAGCCCCTTTTTGGGGGGATTTGGGGGGATTTTGGGGGTCTGCCCCCCCCCCCCCAGCACCATCCAGGGGGGGTCCCCCATATCCCCCCCCCCATAAAAAATATACAGCCCCTCCCTCCCCAAAAACCCCCAAATTCACCCCAAATTCGCCCCATATACAACATATACACACCCCCCCGGGGGGTGGGGGGAATTTGGGGGGTGGTCCTGACCCCCTCCCCCCTCCCAGCACCATTTTGGGGGGGTTCCCCTCATTTTCCTCCCCAAAACCCCCCCAATTTACAGCATTTACAGACCCTTTTTTGGGGTGTTTTTTTTTGGGGGGGGGGGGGGGGGAGGAGCTCCCCCTTCCTGCCACATTTTTGGGGGGGCCCAGCCCAATTTTGGGACCCCTGCCCCAATTTTGGGACCCCCGCCCCAATTTTAGGACGCCCACCCCCCCAAATAAATAAATCACACAAATAAATAAAATTGGGGGGGGGGTGGGTGGGCGCAACCAACTCGGGCGGGGGGGGGAGGGGGAGAGTTGTGCCTTGTCACTTGGGGAGGGCGGGTCACAGATCCCCCTGCTGTCCCCACGAGTGTCCCGTGGGTGTTTTCCTGGTGTTTCTAGGTGTTTTCCAGCTGTTTCCAGCTGTTTCCAGGTGTTTTCCAGCTGTTTCCAGGTGTTTTCCAGGTGTTTTCCAGGTGTTTTCGGGGTCAGTTCCCCCCCCGCGCCGCCAGGGGCGCTGCGGGCGCCGCCCCGAGCCAGGGCGCCACCCAGCGGAAGAGCGGCCCCCAGAACAACCCCCGGCCGCGCCGCTGTGGGGACGAGCCGTAATTAACCGTAATTAACGCCGGTAATTAACGCCGCTCATTAGCGTAACCCCTCCATTACAGCACCTCCCGCCACCCAAAACACAACCCCGGCAGCAGCAGTGCTGGGATGGGGGGAAAAACGAGGGATTTTTGGAGGGATAGCCCAAAAAAAACAGTCGCGTCCCGCCCGGTTTTGGGGGTGTTGCTACGGAATTTTTGGGCGTTTTCCCTAAATTTTGGGGGGTCCCCTCCAATTCCAGCCTCTCCCACCCCTCCCCAAAATGCAGCCCCTGGGAGCAGGAGTTGGAGGGACGGTGCTGGGATGGGGAAAAAGAGAGATTTGGGGGAGGGCGTCCCCTAAAAAAGCCTCCAAAGAGGGGTGTTTGGGCTGATTTTGGGGTGTTCCCACTCAATTTTAGCATTTCTCCCCGAAATTTTGCAGTGTTTCGGAGGAATATCCCACCCAAAATAAGTCGCGTCCCGCCTGGTTTTGGGGGTGTTCCTACTAAATGTTTGGGCGTTTTCCCTAAATTTGGGGGGGGTCCCCTCAAATTCCAGCTTCTCCCACCCCCCAAAACCCACCCGTGGGATGATAGTACTGGGGATGAGGGGAAAAAAAAAAAGGGATTTTAGGGGTTTTCTCCCCAAAAAAAGTTGTTTGCAGGGGTGTTCTGGCTGATTTTGGGGTGTTCCCACTCAATTAGGTGTCTCCCCTAAATTTTGGGGTGTGCCCCCAATTCCAGCCTCTCCCACCCCACTAAAATCCAGCCCTGGGGGAGCAGGACTTGGACGGATGGGGGGGGGGAAAGGAGGATTTTGGGGTGTCCCCCCCCAAAAAAGCTCCCTAAGGATGACCCCCCCCAATTTAAACCCATCCCCCCTAAATTTTGGAGCTCTTAATTTTGGGGGACCCCACCCCAAAATACACCAGAAAACACCAGGAATGGGCTGGGGAAGGAGAAGAATTTTGGGTAACCCCCCCCCCCCCGCTTTAAATTTCCTGGTTCCCCCCCAAATTTTGGGGTGTCCCCCGCCCCCTCCCTCCCCCAAATTTTGGGGTCCCCCTCACCTGGCGCTCGTAGCTGTGCTGGAAGGCGTCTCCCAGGAGCCTCAACCGCGCCCCCAAAATCTGCTCGGGGCTGGGGGGGGCCGCGGGGGGGGGTCCGGGCAGGTGCCCATTGGGGACAGCCCCCCCCTCAATTTGGGGGGTCCCCTCGTGTTCCGCGTCCTCCGTGGGGGGGAAAACACCTGGGGGGGGAGGGGGGGGGGTCAGGATGGGCCACACACCCCCCCCAAAAAATGCGTGGGGAGGGGGCTTCCCATGGAATGGCTCGGGATGGGAATTGGGGACCCCCCCCCCCCCCCAGGAATTGGGGACCCCCAGCCCAGCACTCACCGTGGGGTCCCCAACCATAAAGTCCCAAATTGGGGGGGGTCCCGGGGGGGTCCCCGCAGCTCAGGCGCGTTGAGGGGGGGGTCCCGCGTGGAGGGGGAGGGGGGGGAGGCGCCGCGCCCCCCCCGCCCCCCCCGCAGGCGGGGTGCGAGGGGAGGGGGGCTGGGGGCTCCCCGAGGGTCCCTTCCCGCAGCGGTCTGGCCATCGCTCCCGGGGGGCTCTGCGGGCGACACACGCGTGGGTTCCGATCCCTAAATTGGGGGGGGGGGGTCGTCCACACCTCCCTCCCCCCCCCAAAAAAAAATAAACCCAGCGGCCGCCAGGGGGCGCGGCGGGAGCGGGCGGTGTTTGTAAACAAACCGGGCTGCGACCCCCGGCCACGCGTGGGGACCCCCGCGTGTTCCCCCCCCCCCATCCCACACCGCGTGTCCCACCCCCCCCACGAGACCCCCCCCAGCCCTGCCCGCGCCGTTGGGGGGGGGGGGGGGAAAGGGGCTCAGCGTGGGACCCCCCCCCTCCCCATTTAAAAACCCGCGGGGGTCCGCGCCCCCCACGCCCCCCTCACCCCACGCCCCCCCAGGTCCCTGTCACCCCCGCGTGTCCCCTCCCCCCCCCACCTCCCCACGCTACCGAGGGGCTGCGACCCCCGCGTGGGTCCCCCTCACCCCGAAAAGGGGTGGGGATGGTGGGGGGGGGGGGGGGGGTCGTGTTCCCTCCGTGTCGCGCGTGGGTCCCCCCCCCGTCCCGCGTCGCTCCTCTCACACCCTCCCCCCCCCTTCCCTCCCCACCACCCCCCTCACCCACCCACCCACCCACCCACCCATCCGGGGTGGGGGTCCCGAGGCTCCGCGACCCCCACCCACCCCACGGGGCCGTGCCCGCGTGTTCCCCCCCCCCCCCCAGTCCCAGCCGGGTGTCCCCACCCCCGACCCCCGCGTGTCCCCGTCCCGCGCCGCGTCCGCTCTCCCCTCACCCCCCCCCCCCCCAATTCTGACCCCCGCGACCCCTCCCCACCTTCCCCCGTTCACTGTCCGTCCCCCCCCCCCCCCCCTCCCGCATCAATCCCCGCGTGTCCCCGCGCTGTCCCCGCGACCCCCCGAGCTCTCCCTCTCTCCTCCTTCTCCTCCTTCTCCTCCTCATTCCCGGGGGTCTCCCCTCGCCCCCCTACCCCGTGTGCCCCCCTCGGGACCCCCTCCCCGCACTCACGGCAGCCGCATGAACCGCTCGGGACGGGCGCGTTCGGCACCGGCGGCGGCACCGGCTCGGTCTGGCGGCGGCGGCGCCGCGCGCGCGGGGGGGGGGACACGCCCACGCGTGACGTCACCGCCCGCGCGTGACGTCACCGCCCCGCCCCGCCCCGGACAAGTTCGGGCTTGTGCGGCCGCCCGGGGTGGGGGGGGGGACAGAGAAGGGGGGCGGGGGGGGGGGATCCCCCCCACCTCCCCCTCCCCAAATTGTGATCCACCCCGCCCCAAATTTGGGATAGTCCCCGCTGGAATTGAGAGAATCCTTCCCCCCCCCCCCAAAAAAAAAAATAATTGGGACACCCCCAAAATTCCCACCACGATTTGGGACCTTCCCCCCCCCCCCCCCTCAAAATTCCCGCCATGAATTGGGACTCTTTCCCCCCCCCCCCAAAAATTCCCACCCCGCATTGGGACCTTCCGCCCCCCCAAAATTCCCGCCACGAATTGGGACTCTTTCCCCCCCCCCCAAAAATTCCCACCACGAATTTGCACCTTCTCCCCCCCCCCCCCCAAATTCCCACCACGAATTGGGACCTTCCTCCCCCGCCCCCCCCAAAATTCTGGCAAAACTCCCTAAAATCGCGCCCCCCCACTGACATCGGGACCCCCCCCCCAAAATTCTGACGAAACTCCCTAAAATCCCCCTCCCCCCCCCCAGAGACCGGGACCCCCCCCAAATTCTGACAAAACTCCCCAAAATCGCGCCCCCCCACTGAGACCGGGACCCCCCCCAAATTCTGACAAAACTCCCCAAAATCGCGCCCCCCCCCAGAGACCGGGACCCCCCCCAAATTCTGACAAAACTCCCCAAAATCGCGCCGTCCCCCCCCCTCCCCGACATCGGGACTCCCCCCAAATCCTCACACACCCCAAAACTGCGACCCCCACCCCAAAACAACCATCTCCCGCCCCCCAAAATCCCGGGGGTGCTCGGGGCTCCACGTGGGTCCCGTGTCCCCCCTCCCCACGCGGGGCTTTCCCACCCCCTCTGCCGGGGGGGGGGGTCCCGGGGCGGTCCCGGGGGTCGCCGCAGCCACTCAGCCGCCGCCCCCCCCCCGTTTCCAGGCGAAGCTGCGGCCGCCGCCGCCCCGGTAACAGCGGGAAGGGGCCAACCAGGCGCCGCCGCCGCCGCCAGTCCCCGCCCGCGACCCCCGGGACCCCCGGGACCCCCCCCCAATATCTCGGGACACGCGTGGGAAAGGGGAGGGGGAAGGGGGGGGTGTCACGGCGTGACCTTTGACCTCTGACCGGGGGGGGCTCCCTCCTCCTCCCCCCCCCCCCCCCCCCACGGTCCCGTTCCCCGCCGGTCACGGCGGCCCCGCCCCCCGGGCCCGCGCGCCGCCGCGCCGCGCGGTGATTGGACGGAGCGGCCGCGGCCGCAGCCAATGGGAGAGCGCGGAGCTCGCTGTCTCCAGCGGAGCGCGGGAGAGCGCGGGAAAAAGGGGGGGGGCGGAGGGGACAGAGAGGGGACAGGTGAGAGAGGGGACAGGTGAGAGAGAGAGGGGACAGGTGAGAGAGAGAGGGGACAGAGAGGGGACAGGTGAGAGAGAGGGGACAGGTGAGAGAGAGAGGGGACAGAGAGGGGACAGGTGAGAGAGGGAGGGGACAGGTGAGAGAGAGAGGGGACAGGTGAGAGAGAGGGGACAGGTGAGAGAGAGAGGGGACAGAGAGGGGACAGGTGAGAGAGAGAGGGGGGACAGGTGAGAGAGAGGGGACAGAGGGGACAGGTGAGAGAGACGGGACAGGTGAGAGAGAGAGGGGACAGAGAGGGGACAGGTGAGAGAGAGGGGACAGGTGAGAGAGAGAGGGGACAGGTGAGAGAGACGGGACAGGTGAGAGAGAGGGGACAGAGAGGGGACAGGTGAGAGAGAGAGGGGACAGGTGAGAGAGAGGGGACAGGTGAGAGAGAGAGGACAGAGAGGGGACAGGTGAGAGAGAGAGGACAGAGAGGGGACAGGTGAGAGGACAGGTGAGAGAGAGAGGGGACAGAGAGGGGACAGGTGAGCGAGAGAGGGGACAGGTGAGAGAGAGAGGGGACAGGTGAGAGAGAGGGGACAGAGAGGGGACAGGTGAGAGAGAGAGGGGGGACAGGTGAGAGAGGAGACAGGTGAGAGAGAGAGGAGACAGGTGAGAGAGAGAGGGGACAGGTGAGAGAGAGAGGGGACAGGTGAGAGAGAGGGGACAGGTGAGAGAGAGGGGACAGGTGAGAGAGAGAGAGGGGACAGAGAGGGGACAGGTGAGAGAGAGAGGGGGGACAGGTGAGAGAGGGGACAGGTGAGGGGAGAGAGGGAACAGGGACAAGGGAGAGGGGGGACAGGTGAGAGGGGATGGGGACAGGTGAGGGACAGGGAGAGGTGACGCAGGTGAGAGGGCCAGGTCCGGGCTATAGGGACAGGGCCAGGTGTGGGCACAGGGCCAGGTGTGGGCACAGGGCCAGCTGAGGGGACAAGCCCAGACGCCGGCACAGGTGTGGGGGCAGCTCCTGGCCGCAGGTGCCGGCCATAGGGGCTGCTCCAGGTGCGGCTGCACCTACAGGCTCCGCTATAGGGGCTCCATAGGTGCGGCCAGCGAGGCGCCGCTCCGGGGACACCCGGGGGCTTCCATAGGGTGTCACCCATGGGTGCTGCTGCGGGCACAGCCCCGGCCGCTCTATAGGTGCCCCCGGTTCTCTCTATAGGTGCCCCCGGTTCTCTCTATAGGTGCCCCTAGCTCTCTCTATATGTTCTCTCCAGTTCTCCTTATACGTTCCCTTTATGTCCTACTCGTTTCTCTCGTTTCCCCCCAGTTTGCTCTACAGGTTCCCCCCAGTTTCCCCTATAGCTCCTCCCCAGTTCCCCCCAGTCCCCCCTATAGATCCCCCCCACTTCTCCCAGTTTCCCCCCAGTTTTCCCCCAGTTCCCCCTATAGACGCCTCCCAGTTTCCCCACAGTTCCCCCTACAGATCCCCCCCAATTCTCCCAGTTTCCCCCCAGTTCCCCCTATAGATCCCCCCCACTTCTCCCAGTTTCCCCCCAGTTTCCCCCCCGGTCCCGCTCCCGTTCCCCCCTCCCCCCCCAGTCCCCCCCCAGTCCCGCCTGGCCCCGCCCCCGGCGCCGCGCGCGCCTCGGCTCAGCCAATCAGCGGCCGCGGCCGCGGCCAGAGCCGCAGCTGCCATGGAGACAGCCGGGGGGCGGGGCCAGCGCGGGGCCACGCCCATCGCATGCCCGTTGCCACGCCCACAGGGGGCGGTGCGGGAGGAAACCACGCCCACAAGGGGGGGGGAGTGAGGCTGGGCCGTGGAGGGGACACGGGGGGGACACGGACACGGGGGGGGGACACGGACACGGGGGGACATCAGGGGGACACGGGGGGGACACGGACACGGGGGGGACACCGGGGGGGACACGGGGTGGACACGGACACGGGGGGGACACAGAGTTGGCCATGGAGGGGACACGGACACAGAGGGGACACGGACACGGGGGGGACACGGGGTGGACACGGACACGGGGGGACGTCAGGGGGACATAGAGGGGGCCATGGAGGGGACACGGACACAGAGGGGACACGGGGACAGCAGGGGGGACATAGAGGGGACACGGACACGGGGGGGACATCGGGGGGGACATCAGGGGGGCACGGACACGGGGGGGGACACGGGACATCAGGGGGACATGGGGGGGGACAACGAGGGGGCCATGGAGGGTCCACGGACACGGAGGGACACCAGGGGGCATCAGGGGGACACGGACACGGGGGGGGACACGGGGACATCAGGGGGACACGGACACGGAGGGAGGGGAGGGACAGGGGGGGACATTGACACCAGAGGGGGACAGGAGGACACGGGATGCGCACGAGGGGACCCCGACACGAGGTGGGACCGCCCGGGGATGGACGGAGGGACACAGAGGTGACCCCGACACGGGATAGACAGAGGGTGACAGAAGTGACCCCGACACAGGGGTGGACAGAGGGTGACAGAAGTGACCCCGACACAGGGGTGGACAGAGGGTGACAGAAGTGACCCCGACACGAGGTGACCCCGACACGGGGACGGACAGAGGGTGATAGAAGTGACCCCGACACGGGACGGACAGAGGGTGATAGAAGTGACCCCGACACGGGACGGACAGAAGGTGACCCCGACACGGGATGGACAGAGGGTGATAGAAGTGACCCCGACACGGGACGGACAGAAGGTGACCCCGACACGGGATGGACAGAGGGTGACAGAGGTGACCCCGACACGGGACGGACAGAGGGTGACCCCGACACGGGATGGACAGAGGGTGACCCCGACACGAGGTGACCCCGACACGGGACGGACAGAGGGTGACCCACAGACGGGACGGACAGAGGGTGACCCCGACACGAGGTGACCCCGCCGCGGGGGGTCCCGTGCTGCCCCCGCCGCCCCCTCCCCACTCACTCCCCGTTGCCCTTTTAAGCTCCCCTTTCCCTACGCCCTGCGGGCCCCACAGTGACACCATCGCCCCTTTAAGCGCCGCGCTCCCCACGCCGGAAGCGGAAGTGGCGCCGCACACGTGGGCGGGGCCGCTGCCGGTCCCGGGGCCGCCATGGTGAGTCCGGGGGTCCCGGGGGGGCTCCGGAGGGCCCGGGAGGGCTCCCGAGGGTCTGGGGGCTCCGGGGCTCCGGGGAGGGGGCGATGCGGGGCTCGGCAGAGCCGGGAGAGCCTCTCCGGGAGCCGCCGCGGGGGTCCCTGCCGAGGCTCGGCGGCCGCGGGGGTCCCGGGGGTCGCACCGGGGGCCGCACCGGGGGCTCGGGGGTCCCTCCCGGGCTCCTCCCGGGGGTTCCGCGGCTCCGGCACTTCGGGGGAGCCCTCTGGGGGTCGCTCTGAGGGGTCCTGGGGGGCGGGGTTTTTTTTTTGGGGAGGGGTCTCTCCGGTACCGGGGGTCTCTCTCCGGTACCGGGGGTGGGTGGGTGGGGGGGGGGGCTGCCGGTGACGCCCCCGGCCCCCCCCGGAGGCGGCGGCGCTGGAGAAGGACGCGGAGCTGGACCGGCGCATCGCGGCGCTGCGCAGGAAGAACGAGGCGCTGGTGCGGCGCTACCAGGTGAGGAGGGGGCGAGAGACCCCCCCCCGAAAGAAACCAAACCCCCCCCAAAAGAAACCAAACCCCCCCAAAATAAACCAAACCCCCCCAAAAGAAACCAACCCCCCCCAAAAGAAACCAACCCCCCCCAAAAGAAACCAACCCCCCCCAAAAGAAACCAAACCCCCCCCAAAATAAACCAAAAACCCCCCCAAAGTAAACCAAACCCCCCCAAAATAAACCAACCCCCCCCAAAAGAAACCAACCCCCCCCCAAAATAAACCAAACCCCCCCAAAAGAAACCAAACCCCCCCGAAAGAAACCAACCCCCCCCCAAAAGAAACCAAACCCCCCCCAAAATAAACCAACCCCCCCCAAAATAAACCAACCCCCCCCAAAATAAACCAAACCCCCCCAAAATAAACCAAACCCCCCCAAATAAACCAACCCCCCCCCAAAAGAAACCAAACCCCCCCCAAAAGAAACCAAACCCCCCCCAAAAGAAACCAACCCCCCCCAAAAGAAACCAACCCCCCCAAAAGAAACCAAACCCCCCCAAAATAAACCAACCCCCCCCCAAAAGAAACCAACCCCCCCCAAAAGAAACCAAACCCCCCCCAAAAGAAACCAAACCCCCCCCCAAAATAAACCAACCCCCCCCAAAGAAACCAAACCCCCCCCGAAAGAAACCAAACCCCCCCCAAAAGAAACCAAACCCCCCCGAAAGAAACCAACCCCCCCCCCCAAAATAAACCACCCCCCCCAAAATAAACCAAACCCCCCCCCAAAGTAAACCAAACCCCCCCAAAATAAACCAAACCCCCCCCAAAATAAACCAAACCCCCCCCCAAATAAACCAAACCCCCCCCAAAATAAACCAAACCCCCCAAAAGAAACCAAACCCCCCCCAAAGTAAACCAAACCCCCCCCAAAAGAAACCAAACCCCCCCCAAAAGAAACCAAACCCCCCCAGAGTAAACCAAACCCCCCCCAGAGTAAACCAAACCCCCCCCCAAAAGAAACCAAACCCCCCCAAAAGAAACCAACCCCCCCCAAAATAAAGCACCCCCCACCCCCCCAAAATACCCCCCCAAAATAACCCCCCCTCAAAATAACCCCCCAAAAGAACCCCCCCACCCTCAAAATAACCCCCCCAAAATAAACCAAACCCCCCCAAAATAAACCCCCCCAGACCCAAAATAAACCACCCCCACCCCCCAAAATAACCCCCCCAAAATAATCCCCCCACCCCCAAAAATACCCCCCCCCCCCCAAAATAATCCCCCAAAATACCCCCCCCCCCCCAAGTAAACCCCCCCCCCACCCCCCAAAACAACTCCCACCCAAAATAACCCCCCGGGACCCCCCCCCCAAAATAACCTGCCCCCAAAATACCCCCCCCCCTCCAAAATACGCCCCCCCCTCCATCGGGACCCCCCACCCCAAAAGAACCGCCCCCCCCACCCCAAAATAAACCCCCCTCCAAGAGGGACCCCCCCCTCAAAATACGCCCCCCCCAAAACAACCCCCCGAGACCCCCCCGTGAAACCCCCCCGTCCGGGACCCCCCCCCAAAATAATCCCCTCAGGACCTGCCCCCCCAAAATACCCCCCCCCTCCAAAAACCCCTCTGGGACCCCCCGAACCCCCCCACTCGGGACCCCCCCCCAGAATAACCCCCTGTGCCCCCCCCCGGGGTCCCTGACCCCCCCAAATCCCCCCCCCCCCCCTGGGATCCCTGACCCCCCCCCAAATCCCCCCCCCCGGTGGTCCCCGTGCCCCCCCCGGTGGTTTCAGCCCCCCCCCCGGTGTTCCGTACCCCCCCCCCGTGCCCCCCCCGGTGGTCTCAGCCCCCCCCCCGGGATCCCTGACCCCCCCCCGTGCCCCCCCGGTGGTCTCAGCCCACCCCCCGGTGTTCCGTGACCCCCCCGTGCCCCCCCCGTGCCCCCCGTGACTCCCCGGTGGTCTCAGCCCCCCCCCGTGCCCCCCCCGGTGGTCTCAGCCCCCCCGTACCCCCCCCGTGCCCCCCCCCGGTGCCCCCCCCGATGGTCTCAGCCCCCCCCCCCGGGATCCCTGACCCCCCCCGTGCCCCCCCCGGTGGTCTCAGCCGCCCCCCCCGTGCCCCCCCCGGTGTTCTGTGCCCCCCCGGTGCCCCCCCCGTTCCTCCCCCGGTGGTCTCAGCCCCCTCCCGGTGTTCCGTGCCCCCCCCGTGCCCCCCCGGTGGTCTCAGCCCCCCCGTGCTCCCCCGGTGCCCCCCCCGGTGCCCCCCCCCGTGCCCCCCCCCGATGGTCTCAGCCCCCCCGGTGCTCCCCCCGGTGCCCCCCCCGTGCTCCCTCCGGTGGTCTCAGCCCCCCCCCCGATGCCCCCCCGGTGCTCCCTCCGGTGGTCTCAGACCCCCCGGTGTTCCGTGCCCCCCCCGGTGCCCCCCCCGTGCCCCCCCGTGCCCCCCCCGTGCCCCCCCCGTGCCCCCCCCGGTGTTCCGTGCCCCCCCCCGGTGGTCTCAGCCCCCCCGGTGTTCCGTGCCCCCCCCGGTACCCCCCCCCGTACCCCCCCCGTGCCCCCCCCGTGGTCCCTGACCCCCCCGGTGCCCCCCCGGTGCCCGCAGGAGATCGAGGAGGACCGGCGCCGGGCCGAGCGCGAGGGGGGGGCCGTGACCGCGCGGGGCCCGCGGCGGGGGGGGGACAGAGACCCCCCGGGCCCCCCCCGCGGTGAGCGGGACAGGGGGGTTGGGGGGATTTGGGGCTTTTTGGGGGAATTTGGGGGAATTTGGGGCTTTTTGGGGCTTTTTGGGGGGGTCTCGGGGGGAACTTTGAGGTTTTGGGGGGGGAAATTTGGGTTTTTTGGGGGGGGGGATTTGAGGTTTTTGGGGGGTCTCGGGAGGAGTTTGGGTTTTTTGGGGGGGATTTGGGGTTTTTTGGGGGGGATTTGGGGTTTTTGGGGGGGGGATTTGAGTTTTTTTGGGGGGGATTTGAATTTTTTTGGAGGGGGGAATTTGAGTTTTTTTGGGGGGGAATTTGAGTTTTTTTGGGGGTTGGGATTTGAGGTTTTTTTGGGGGGGGATTTGAGGTTTTTGGGGGGGGGAATTTGAGGTTTTTTGGGGGGGGATTTGAATTTTTTTTGGAGGGGGGAATTTGAGTTTTTTGAGGGAGGAAATTTGAGGTTTTTTTGGGGGGGATTTGAGGTTTTTTTTGGGGGGGGGATTTGAGGTTTTTGGGGGGTCTCGGGAGGAGTTTGGGTTTTTTGGGGGGGATTTGGGGTTTTTGGGGGGGGATTTGAGTTTTTTTGGGGGGGGATTTGAATTTTTTTTGGAGGGGGGAATTTGAGTTTTTTTGGGGGGGGATTTGAGTTTTTTTGGGGGGGGGATTTGAGGTTTTTGGGGGGGGATTTGAGTTTTTGGGGGGGGGAATTTGAGGTTTTTTTGGGGGGGGATTTGAGGTTTTTTTTGGGGGGGGGATTTGAGGTTTTTGGGGGGTCTCGGGAGGAGTTTGGGTTTTTTGGGGGGGGGTTGGGGTTTCTTGGGGGGAAATTTGAGGTTTTTGGGGGGGGATTTGAGGTTTTTTTTGGGGGGGGATTTGAGTTTTTTTGGGGGGGATTTGAGGTTTTTTTGGGGGGGGGATTTGAGGTTTTTGGGGGGGGATTTGAGGTTTTTTTTTGGGGGGGATTTGAGGTTTTTTTGGGGGGGGATTTGAGGTTTTTGGGGGGTCTCGGGAGGAGTTTGGGGTTTTTGGGGGGGGCAATTTGGATATTTTTGGGGAGGATTTGGGTTTTTTTGGGGAGGATTTGGGGTTTTGGGGGGGTCTCGGGGGGAACTTTGAGGTTTTGGGGGGGGAAATTTGGGATTTTTGGGGGGGAATTTGGGGTTGTTTTGGGGTGAATTCGGGATTTTTTGGGGGCGGAATTTGGGTTTTTTTGGGGGGGGATTTGGGGTTTTTGGGGGGGAGAATTTGGGGTTTTTGGGGGGCGGAATTTGGGTATTTTTTGGGGGGAATTTGGGGTTTTTGGGGGGGAGAATTTGGGTATTTTTTGGGGGGAATTTGGGGTTTTTATGGGAGGGGGATTTGGGGTTTTGGTGGGGGGAGAATTTGGGGTTTTTTTGGGGTGAATTTGGGGTTTTTTTGGGGGTGAATTTGGTTTATTTGGGGGCAGAATTTGGGTATTTTTTGGGGGGAATTCGGGGTTTTTTTGGGCGGAATTTGGGGGTTTTAGGGGGGAATTTGGGATTGTTTTTGGGGGGGGGGGTTGACCCTGACCCCCCCTCCCCATTTTTGCCCCCCCTCCCCCCCCCAGGACAAGCGGAGCCCCAAGGAGAAGAAACCCCCGGGACCCCTCCCCAAAATTTCGGGGCGCCCCCCGCGGGGGGGGGGGAGGGGCGGGGGGGGCCCCCCGGGGCCGTTTTGGGGGGGGGGGCCCGGGGGGGGGGCCCGGCCCCGGCGGCCCCGGGGGAGGGGGGGGCCCGGGGGGGGCGACGGCGGCGACAGAAAATCCCAGGTGGGGTTTGGGGGGAATTCGGGGGATTTGGGGAAATTTGGGGGGTCCGGGGGGGGTTCAGGGGAATTGGAGACCCCCCGGGGGGGGGGGTTGGGGGGGATTTTGGGGGGGTTTGGGTGGGATTTGGGGGTGATTTGGGGTTGGTTTGGGGCTGATTTTGGGGTGAATTGGGACTGTTTTGGGGCTGATTTTGGGTGGGGTTTTGGGCTGATTTTGGGTGGGATTTGGGGCTGATTTTGGGTTGAATTTTGAGGTGATTTGGGGTTGATTTGGGGCTGATTTTGGGTGGGATTTGGGGCTGATTTTGGGGTGATTTGGGGCTGATTTTGGGTTGAATTTTGGGGTGATTTGGGGTTGGTTTGGGGCTGATTTTGGGGTGAATTGGGACTGTTTTGGGGCTGATTTTGGGTGGGATTTGGGGCTGATTTTGGGGTGAATTGGGACTGTTTTGAGGCTGATTTTGGGTGGAATTTGGGGCTGATTTTGGGGTGATTTGGGGCTGATTTTGGGGTGATTTTGGGGCTGATTTTGGGGTGATTTTGGATGAAATTTGGGGCTGATTTTGGGGTGATTTTTGATGGATTCTGGGCTGATTTTGGTGCGGATTTTGGGGTGATTTTGGGGCTGATTTTTGGGGCTGTTTTGGGGCTGATTTTGGGGTGATTTTGGATGGATTTTGGGGCTGATTTTGGAGCTGATTTTGGATGGAATTTGGGCTGATTTTGGGGTGATTTTGGATGGAATTTGGGGTGATTTTGGGGCTGGTTTGGGGTGATTTCGGGGCTGTTTTGGGGTAATTTTGGTGCTGATTGTGGGGTGATTTTGGATGGAATTTGGGCTGTTTTGGGGCGATTTTGGTGCTGATTTTGGGGCGATTTTGGGGCTGATTTTGGGCTGATTTTGGGTATTTTTGGGCCCCAGGAGTGGGAGCAGCGGCGGCTGCAGAACATCGAGCAGATGAACGAGGAGATGGAGAAAATCGCCGAGTACGAGCGGAGCCGCAGGGTGAGGCACCAGTACGGACCAGTATAAACCAGTACAGACCAGTATGACCCGCTACAGGCCAGCACAGAGCACTTCAGGCCGCCCTAAACCAGTACAAACCAGTACAAACCAGTTAGCCCCCAGCAGAGCTCTGAGGAGCTCCCAGTTAAGTCCCAGTAACCACCAGTACACACCAGTAACGCCCCGAACGCGCACCGGTTCTGTCCCAGTACGCACCAGTTACCTCCAGTAACCGCTTGTAACCCCCACCCAGTGCTCCCAGTAAGCTCCAGTAAGCACCAGTTACGTCCCAGTAACCACTGGCTCGCCCCGCTTGGCTTCCAGTAACTCTCCCAGCGACCACCAGTTACCTCCCAGTAACGCCCAGTCCCCTCTCAGTGCCTCCCAATCCCCTCCCAGTCCCCTCCCAATCCCTCCCAATGCCTCCCAGTCTTCTCCCAGTAACCCTGAATCCTCTCCCAGTGCCTTCCCAGTCCCTCCCAGTTCCCTCCCAGTGCCCCCCAATCCCCTGCCAGTCCCTCCCAGTGCCCCCCAATCCTCTCCCAGTGCCTCCCAGTGCCCTCCCAGTAACCCCCAATCCCCTCCCAGTCCCTCCCAGTTTCCCCAGTGCCCTCCCAGTGCCCCCCAATTCCCTCCCAGTCCCTCCCAGTCCCTCCCAGTGCCCCCCAATCCCCTCCCAGTCCCTCCCAGTTCCCCCCAGTCCCCTCCCAGTGCCTCCCAGTGCCCTCCCAGTAACCCTGGATCCACTCCCAGTCCCTCCCAGTTTCCCCAGTGCCCTCCCAGTGCCCCCCAATCCCCTCCCAGTCCCTCCCAGTTCCCCCCAGTCCCCTCCCAGTGCCTCCCAGTGCCCTCCCAGTAACCCTGGCTCCCCTCCCAGTCCGTCCCAGTCCCTCCCAATCCCCTTCCAGTGTTTCCCAGTGCTGTCCCAGTAACCCTGCCCCTCCCAGTCCCTCCCAGTCCCTTCCCAGTAACCCTGTCCCCTCCCAGTTCCCCCCAATCCCCTCCCAGCCCCTCCCAGTGCCTTCCCAGTAACCCTGAGTCCCCTCCCAGTTCCCCCCAATCCCCTCCCAGTCCCTCCCAGTCCCTCCCAGTGCCTTCCCAGTAACCCTGAACCCCCTCCCAGTTCCCCCCAGTCCCCTCCCAGTCCCTCCCAGTCCCTCCCAGTGCCTTCCCAGTAACCCTGAACCCCCTCCCAGTTCCCCCCAGTCCCCTCCAATCCCCTCCCAGTCCCTCCCAGTAACTCTGAACCCCCTCCCAGTCCCCTCCCAGTCCCTCCCAGTAACCCTGAACCCCCTCCCAGTCTCCTCCCAGTCCCTCCCAGTAACTCTGAACCCCCTCCCAGTTCCCCTCAATCCCCTCCCAGTCCCTCCCAGTGCCTCCCAGTAACCCTGAATCCCCTCCCAGTCCCCCCCAATCCCCTCCCAGTGCTTCCCAGTAACCCTGAACCCCCTCCCAGTCCCCTCCCAGTGCCTCCCAGTAACCCCAGTGTCCCCCAGGACGGGGTCCCGGAGAAGAATCCCGTTCGGAATTTTCTGGACGATCCCCGGCGCTGCGGCCCCGAGCCGGGGGGGGGGCCCGGGGGGGGCTCCCGGCGCCACGGCCGCAACTGGGGGGGCCCCGACTTCGGCAAGGCCACGGCGGGGGTGGGTACCCCAAAAACGCCCAAATTCACCCCAAAATGTTCCCGGAATTCCCCCAAATGGGCCCGGGGTGGGGCGGGGGGGGAGGGGTCCTGGGGGGGGATTTGGGAGGGTTGGGAAGAGTTTGGGGGGGGGGGTCTGGGGGGATTTTGGGGGGTTCTGGGAGGGACTGGGAAGGGACTGGAAGGGACTGGGAAGGGACTGGGAAGGGATTGGGGGGGACTGGGAAGGGACTGGGAGGAACTGGAAGGGACTGGGAAGGGATTGGGGGGGACTGGGAAGGGATTGGGGGGGACTGGGAAGGGATTGGGGGGGACTGGGAAGGGACTGGAAGGGACTGGGAAGGGATTGGAGGGACTGGGAAGGGACTGGGAGGGACTGGGAAGGGATTGGGGGGCACTGGGAAGGGACTGGGAGGGACTGGGGGGAATTTTGGGGCGTCCTGGGGGGTTCTGGGAGGGACTGGGAAGGGATTGGGGGGGACTGGGAGCAACTGGGAAGGGATTGGGAGGGACTGGGAAGGGATTGGGGGGCACTGGGGGGAATTTTGGGGGGTCCTGGGGGCTTTTTTGAGATTTGGGGGGTCCTGGGGGGGTTTTGAGGATTTTCCCCCCTTTTCTGCACTTTTCCCCCATCCCAGCCCCTTTTCCCCGGGAATTTCTCCGTTCCCCGGGAATTTCTCCTTTTTTCCCAGGAATTTCTCCCTTTTCCTTGGGAATTTGTCCCTTTTCCTCTGGAATATCTCCCTTTTCCCAGGAATTTCTCCCTTTTCCCCCATCCCATCCCTCTTTTCCCCCAAGAATTTCTCCTTTCCCCAAGAATTTCTCCTTTTTCCTTGGGATTTTCTCCCTTTTCCTGGGAATTTCTCCCTTTTCCCCGGGAATTTCTCCGTTCTCCCCCATCCCATCCCTGTTTTCCCTGGGAATTTCTCGTTTTTCCCCAAGAATTTCTCCCTTTCCCCGGGAATTTCTCCTTTTCCCCGGGAATTTCTCCTTTTCCCTGGGAATTTCTCCCTTTCCCCAGGAATTTCTCCCTTTCCCCGGGAATTTCTCCTTTTCCCCAGGAATTTCTCCCTTTCCCCGGGAATTTCTCCCCTTTCCCCGGGAATTTCTCCCTTTCCCCGGGAATTTCTCCTTTTCCCTGGGAATTTCTCCTTTTCCCCAGGAATTTCTCCCTTTCCCCGGGAATTTCTCCCTTTCCCCGGGAATTTCTCCCTTTTCCCGGGAATTTCTCCTTTTCCCCAGGAATTTCTCCCTTTCCCCCGGGAATTTCTCCCTTTTCCCGGGAATTTCTCCTTTTCCCTGGGAATTTCTCCCTTTCCCCAGGAATTTCTCCCTTTCCCCGGGAATTTCTCCCTTTCCCCGGGAATTTCTCCTTTTCCCCAGGAATTTCTCCTTTTTCCTTGGGATTTTCTCCCCTTTCCCCGGGAATTTCTCCTTTTCCCGGGAATTTCTCCTTTTCCCGGGAATTTCTCCCTTTCCCCAGGAATTTCTCCCTTTCCCCAGGAATTTCTCCTTTTCCCCGGGAATTTCTCCCTTTCCCCAGGAATTTCTCCTTTTCCCCAGGAATTTCTCCTTTTCCCCGGGAATTTCTCCCTTTCCCCGGGAATTTCTCCCTTTCCCCGGGAATTTCTCCTTTTCCCCAGGAATTTCTCCTTTTCCCTGGGAATTTCTCCCTTTCCCCGGGAATTTCTCCCCT
The DNA here is from genome assembly GCF_965178545.1 of Coloeus monedula. NCBI lineage: Eukaryota > Metazoa > Chordata > Aves > Passeriformes > Corvidae > Coloeus > Coloeus monedula. Next base: position 3,035,864 of record NC_138813.1, on the reverse strand, counting down.
TTCCCCGGGAATTTCTCCTTTTCCCCGGGAATTTCTCCCTTTCCCCGGGAATTTCTCCCTTTTCCCCCATCCCATCCCTGTTTTCCCCAGGAATTTCTCCCCTTTCCCCCGGGAATTTCTCCCCTTTCCCCCGGGAATTTCTCCCCTTTCCCCGGGATTTTCTCCCTTTCCCCAGGATTTTCTCCCTTTCCCCGGGATTTTCTCCCTTTCCCCGGGAATTTCTCCCTTTCCCCGGGAATTTCTCCCTTTTCCCCCATCCCATCCCTGTTTTCCCCAGGAATTTCTCCTCTTTCCCCAGGAATTTCTCCTTTTCCCCAGGAATTTCTCCCTTTCCCCGGGAATTTCTCCCTTTCCCCGGGAATTTCTCCCTTCCCCCCGCCCCGGGCTGGTTTTTTCCCGGGATTTGGGGCCGATCCGTGACCTCGGCCCCCTCCCCAGGCCCGGCGGGGGCTGCCGCGGCCCCCCCTGGACCCCACGCTGTGGATGACGGGCCGGGAGCGGGCGGAGTACGAGCGCTGGAAACGGGAGCGGGAGCGAATCGACCGCGAGCGGCTGCAGCGGCACCGGGACCCGGCCGGGGCCTGGCGCAGGGAGTGGGACGCGCAGAAACCCGACGGGATGTGGGTCCGGGGGGATTTGGGGGGGATTTGGGGGGAAATTCGGGGATTTGGGGGTTCTAGGAGGGAGGGGGACACGCAGAAACCCGACGGGATGTGGGTCCGGGGGGAAATTTGGGGGGAAATTCGGGGATTTGGGGGGGATTTGGGGGGAAATTTGGGGATTTGGGGGTCCTGGAGGGAGTGGGATGCGCAGAAACCTGACGGGATGTGGGTCCGGGGGGAAATTCGGGAATTTGGGGGGAAATTCGGGGATTTGGGGGGAAATTCGGGGATTTGGGGGGTCCAGGAGGGAGGGGGACGCGCAGAAACCTGACGGGATGTGGGTCCGGGGGGAAATTCGGGAATTTGGGGGGAAATTCGGGGATTTGGGGGGAAATTCGGGGATTTGGGGGGTCCAGGAGGGAGGGGGACGCGCAGAAACCCGACGGGATGTGGGTCCGGGGGGAAATTCGGGGATTTGGGGGGAAATTCGGGGATTTGGGGGGAAATTCGGGGATTTGGGGGGTCCAGGAGGGAGTGGGACGCGCAGAAACCCGACGGGATGTGGGTCCGGGGGGATTTGGGGGGGATTTGGGGGGAAATTTAGGGATTTGGGGGTCCTGGAGGGAGTGGGACACGCAGAAACCCGACGGGATGTGGGTCCGGGGGGATTTGGGGGGGATTTGGGGGGAAATTCGGGGATTTGGGGGGAAATTCGGGGAGGGGGACGCGCAGAAACCCGACGGGATGTGGGTCCGGGGGGAAATTCGGGGATTTGGGGGGAAATTCGGGGATTTGGGGGTCCTGGAGGGAGGGGGACGCGCAGAAACCCGACGGGATGTGGGTCCGGGGGGAAATTCGGGGATTTGGGGGGAAATTCGGGGATTTGGGGGTCCTGGAGAGAGGGGGACGCGCAGAAACCCGACGGGATGTGGGTCCGGGGGGAAATTCGGGGAATTGGGGGAAAATTCGGGGATTTGGGGGTTCTAGGAGGGAGTGGGACGCGCAGAAACCCGACGGGATGTGGGTCCGGGGGGATTTGGGGGGGATTTGGGGGGAAATTCGGGGATTTGGGGGTTCTAGGAGGGAGGGGGACGCGCAGAAACCCGACGGGATGTGGGTCCGGGGGGATTTGGGGGGAAATTCGGGGATTTGGGGGGTCCTGGAGGGAGTGGGATGCGCAGAAACCCGACGGGATGTGGGTTTGGGGGGAAATTCGGGGAATTGGGGGAAAATTCGGGGATTTGGGGGGAAATTCGGGGATTTGGGGGGTCCTGGAGGGAGTGGGACGCGCAGAAACCTGACGGGATGTGGGTTTGGGGGGAAATTTGGGGGGAAATTCGGGGATTTGGGGGGTCCTGGAGGGAGTGGGACGCGCAGAAACCCGACGGGATGTGGGTCCGGGGGGAAATTCGGGGGGAAATTCGGGGATTTGGGGGGGATTTGGGGGGAAATTTGGGGATTTGGGGGTCCTGGAGGGAGTGGGATGCGCAGAAACCCGACGGGATGTGGGTCCGGGGGGAAATTCGGGGATTTGGGGGGAAATTCGGGGATTTGGGGGGAAATTCGGGGATTTGGGGGGTCCAGGAGGGAGTGGGACGCGCAGAAACCCGACGGGATGTGGGTCCGGGGGGAAATTCGGGGAATTGGGGGAAAATTCGGGGATTTGGGGGGAAATTCGGGGATTTGGGGGTCCTGGAGAGAGGGGGACGCGCAGAAACCCGACGGGATGTGGGTCCGGGGGGATTTGGGGGGGATTTGGGGGGAAATTCGGGAATTTGGGGGGTCCAGGAGGGAGTGGGACGCGCAGAAACCCGACGGGATGTGGGTCCGGGGGGATTTGGGGGCAAATTCGGGGGAAATTCGGGGATTTGGGGGAAAATTCGGGGATTTGGGGGGTCCTGGAGGGAGTGGGATGCGCAGAAACCCGACGGGATGTGGGTCCGGGGGGATTTGGGGGCAAATTCGGGGATTTTGGGGGTCCTGAAGGGAGGGGGACGCGCAGAAACCCGACGGGATGTGGGTCCGGGGGGATTTGGGGGGAAATTTGGGGATTTTGGGGGTCCAGGAGGGAGGGGGACGCGCAGAAACCCGACGGGATGTGGGTCCAGGGGGATTTGGGGGGGATTTGGGGGAAAATTCGGGGATTTGGGGGTTCTAGGAGGGAGGGGGACGCGCAGAAACCCGACGGGATGTGGGTCCGGGGAGATTTGGGGGGAAATTCGGGGATTTGGGGGGGATTTGGGGGGAAATTTGGGGATTTGGGGGTCCTAGAGGGAGGGGGACGCGCAGAAACCCGACGGGATGTGGGTCCGGGGGGATTTGGGGGGAAATTCGGGGATTTGGGGGGAAATTCGGGGATTTGGGGGTCCTGGAGGGAGGGGGACGCACAGAAACCCGACGGGATGTGGGTCCGGGGGGATTTGGGGGCAAATTCGGGGATTTTGGGGGTCCAGGAGGGAGGGGGACGCGCAGAAACCCGACGGGATGTGGGTCCGGGGGGATTTGGGGGGGATTTGGGGGAAAATTCGGGGATTTGGGGGGAAATTTGGGGATTTGGGGGGTCCTGGAGGGAGGGGGACGCGCAGAAACCCGACGGGATGTGGGTCCGGGGGGATTTGGGGGGATTTGGGGGAAAATTCGGGGATTTGGGGGGGATTTGGGGGGAAATTTGGGGATTTGGGGGTCCTGAAGGGAGTGGGACGTGCAGAAACCCGACGGGATGTGGGTCCGGGGGGATTTGGGGGGATTTGGGGGAAAATTCGGGGATTTTGGGGGAAATTCGGGGATTTGGGGGGTCCAGGAGGGAGGGGGACGCGCAGAAACCCGACGGGATGTGGGTCCAGGGAGATTTGGGGGGAAATTCGGGGATTTGGGGGGTCCTGAAGAGAGGGGGACGCGCAGAAACCCGACGGGATGTGGGTCCGGGGAGATTTGGGGGAAAATTCGGGGATTTGGGGGGTCCTGGAGGGAGTGGGATGCGCAGAAACCCGACGGGATGTGGGTCCGGGGGGATTTGGGGGAAAATTCGGGGATTTGGGGGGGATTTGGGGGGTCCAGGAGGGAGTGGGACGCGCAGAAACCCAACGGGATGTGGATCCGGGGGGATTTGGGGGGAAATTCTGGGATTTGGGGGGGATTTGGGGGGTCCAGGAGGGAGTGGGACGCGCAGAAACCCGACGGGATGTGGGTCCGGGGGGATTTGGGGGGAAATTCTGGGATTCGGGGGGGGGAAGTTCTGGGATTTTGGGGGAAATCTGGGGATTTTGGGGGTTCCAGGGGTCACCTGGGAAGTCGGGGGGGGGGGAATTTTGGGGGTCTTGGGGTGAATTTTGGGGTCCTGAGATGAATTTTGGGGGTTCCCAGGTGAATTTTGGGGTCTTGGGGTGAATTTTGGCGTCCTGGGATGAGTTTTGGGGGTTCCCAGGTGAATTTTGGGGTCCTGGGGTGAATTTTGGGGGTCCTGGGATGAATTTTGGGGGTTCCCGGGTGAATTTTGGGGTTCCCAGGATGAATTTTGGGGGTCCTGGGATGAATTTTGGGGGTTCCCGGGTGAATTTTGGGGTCTTGGGGTGAATTTTGGGGGTCCTGGGATGAGTTTTGGGGGTTCCCGGGTGAATTTTGGGGGTCCTGGGATGAATTTTGGGGGTTCCCGGGTGAATTTTGGGGTCCTGGGATGAATTTTGGGGTTTCCCAGGTGAATTTTGGGGTCCTGGGGTGAATTTTGGGGGTTCCCGGATGAATTTTGGGGGTCCTGGGATGAATTTTGGGGGTTCCCAGGTGAATTTTGGGGGTTCCCGGGTGAATTTCGGGGGTTCTGGGATGAATTTTGGGGGTTCCCGGGTGAATTTTGGGGTCCTGGGATGAATTTTGGGGGTTCCCAGGTGAATTCTGGGGTCCTGGGGTGAATTTTGGGGGTCCTGGGATGAGTTTTGGGGGTTCCCAGGATGAATTTTGGGGTCCTGACATGAATTTTGGGGGTTCCCAGGTGAATTTTGGGGGTCCTGGGATGAATTTTGGGGGTTCCCAGGTGAATTTTGGGGGTTCCCAGGATGAATTTTGGGGTCCTGAGATGAATTTTGGGGGTCCTGGGATGAATTTTGGGGGTTCCCAGGTGAATTTGGGGGGCTGACCTTTGACCCCTCCCCTCCCCCCCAGGTTCTCGGGGGTCCCGGAGGAGCCGGAGGGGGGAGGGGACCCCAAGCGCCCCCCCCCAGCCCCCCCCACGCTGGGGGATTTCCTGCCCCTCCCCCACCCCCCCCGGCGCAGGAGGGGCCGCGGGAGGGGGGGGAGACCCTACAGGTGAGGGGGGGGATTTGGGGGGGGGATTTGGGGATTTTGGGGGGGGTCTGAGGGGGATTTGGGGGATCCTGGGGAGGATTTGGGGGGGATTTGGGGGGGTTCAGAGGGGATATGGGGGGATTTGGGGGGGTCTGAGGGGGATTTGGGGGGATTTGGGGGTATTTTGGGGGGATTTTGGGGGGATTTGGGGGGGTTCAGAGGGGATATGGGGGGATTTGGGGGGGTCTGGGGAGGATTTGGGGGTTCCCGAGGGGATTTGGGGGGGGGTTGGGGCGATTTGGGGGGGATTTTGGGGGGATTTGGGGGAGTCCAGAGGGGATTTGGGGGGGTCTGGGGGGGATTTGAGGGATCCTGGGAGGATCCTGAGGGGATTTTGGGGGGTCTGAGGTGGATTTGAGGGGGGCCAGAGGGGATTTGGGGGGATTTGGGGGGGTCTGGGGAGGATTTGGGGGGTCCCGAGGGGATTTGGGGGGGGGGTTGGGGCGATTTTGGGGGGATTTGGGGGGTCCTGAGGGGATTTGGGGGGGTCTGAGGGGGATTTTGGGGGGATTTGGGGGGATCTGGGATGGATTTGGGGGATCCTGGAGAGGATTTGGGGGATCCTGGGGGTAATTTGGGGGTCCTGGGAGGGTCTGGGGGGGGATTTTGGGGGGGGTCTGAGGGGGATTTGGGGGGTCCTTGGGGGGATTTGAGGGATCCTGGGAGGATCCTGAGGGGATTTTGGGGGGTCTGAGGGGGATTTTGGGGCGATTTGGGGGGAATTTGAGGGGGTTTGGGGCGTCTGGGGGGGATTTGGGGGATCCTTGGGGGGATTTTGAGGTCCTGGGGGGTCTGAGGGGGATTTTGGGGGGTCCTGGGAGGATCCCGAGGGGATTTTGGGGGGATTTTGGGGGAGTTGGGGAATCCTCTCCTCCTTCCTTTTCCCGTGACTTTTTTTGGGAATTTGCCTCATTTTCCCCTGGATTTTGGGCTGAAATCCCCCCTTTTCTTGTGGATTTTGGGCTGAAATCCCCCTTTTTCCATGTTTTTTCCTGGGAATTCCCCTTTTTCCCGTGGATTTTGGGGTTTAAATCCCCCCTTTTCTTGTGGATTTTGGGCTGAAATCCCCTTTTTTCCATGTTTTTTCCTGGGAATCCCCCTTTTCCCTGGATTTCGGGCTGAAATCCCCCTTTTTCCCTGGATTATGGGGTTTAAATCCCCCTTTTTCCCCGTGGATTTTGGGGTTTAAATCCCCCTTTTCCCGTGGATTTTGGGCTGAAATCCCCCTTTTTCCCGTGGATTTTGAGCTGAAATCCCCCTTTTCCCCTGGATTTCGGGGTGAATTCCCCCCTTTTTCTATGGATTTTTCTGGGAATTCTCCCTTTTCCCCTGGATTTGGGGCTGAAATCCCCCCTTCTCTTGTGGATTTTGGGCTGAAATCCCCCTTTTTTCCATGTTTTTTCCTGGGAATCCCGTTTTCCCTGGATTTTGGGCTGAAATCCCCCTTTTTCTTGTGGATTTTGGGCTGAAATCCCCCCTTTTCCCGTGGATTTTGGGCTGAAATCCCCTTTTTTCCATGTTTTTTCCTGGGAATCCCCCTTTTCCCTGGATTTTGGGCTGAAATCCCCCTTTTTCCCGTGGATTTTGAGCTGAAATCCCCCTTTTTCCCGGGGATTTTGGGCCGAAATCCCCTTTTTCCCCTGGATTTTGGGGTGAATTCCCCCCTTTTTCTATGGATTTTTCTGGGAATTCTCCCTTTTCCCCTGGATTTGGGGCTGAAATCCCCCCTTCTCTTGTGGATTTTGGGCTGAAATCCCCCTTTTTTCCATGTTTTTTCCTGGGAATCCCGTTTTCCCTGGATTTTGGGCTGAAATCCCCCTTTTTCTTGTGGATTTTGGGCTGAAATCCCCCCTTTTCCCGTGGATTTTGGGCTGAAATCCCCCTTTTTCCATGGTTTTTCCTGGGAATCCCCTTTTCCTGTGGATTTTGGGCTGAAATCCCCCTTTTCCCGTGGATTTTGGGGTTTAAATCCCCTTTTCCCGTGGATTTTGGGCTGAAATCCCCCTTTTCCCCTGGATTTTGGGGTGAATTCCCCCCTTTTTCTATGGATTTTTCTGGGAATTCTCCCTTTTCCCCTGGATTTGGGGCTGAAATCCCCCCTTCTCTTGTGGATTTTGGGCTGAAATCCCCCTTTTTCCCCTGGATTTGGGGCTGAAATCCCCCCTTTTCTTGTGGATTTTGGGCTGAAATCCCCCTTTTTCCCCTGGATTTGGGGCTGAAATCCCCCCTTCTCTTGTGGATTTTGGGCTGAAATCCCCTTTTTTTCCCTGTTTTTTCCTGGAATTCCCTTTTTCCCTGGATTTGGCCCCTTCCCAGTTTCCACGACGATCGCTGGGAGCCGCAGCCGGAGCCGCCCCCGGAGCCCGAGAGCCCCGAGGTGACCCCGGGGGGGGGGGAGGGGACTGGGGACCCCCCCGAGGATTTGGGGACCCCCCCTGACCCCTCCCCCACCCCCCCCAGGCCCCCAGAATTCCCAGTTCCCCCGGAATTCCCAGTTCCCCCGGAATTCCCAGTTCCCAGGAGGACTCGGACCAGTGGGAGGACGTGAGCGGGGACGAGGAGGAGGAGGAGGAGGAGGAGGAAGGGCCCGGGGACCCCCCCAGTGCGTCCCAGTTCAAACCAGTAACCCCCAGCGACCTCCCCAGTGCGTCCCAGTTCAAACCAGTAACCCCCAGTAACCCCCAGCGACCCCCCCAGTGCGTCCCAGTTCAAACCAGTAACCCCCAGTAACACCCAGCGACCCCCCCAGTGCTTCCCAGTTCAAACCAGTAACCCCCAGCGACCTCCCCAGTGCGTCCCAGTTCAAACCAATAACCCCCAGTAACCCCGAGCGACCTCCCCAGTGCGTCCCAGTTCAAACCAATAACCCCCAGTAACCCCCAGCGACCTCCCCAGTGCGTCCCAGTTCAAACCAATAACCCCCAGTAACCCCCAGCGACCCCCCCAGTGCGTCCCAGTTCAAACCAATAACCCCCAGTAACCCCCAGCGACCTCCCCAGTGCGTTCCAGTTCAAACCAGTAACCCCCAGCGACCTCCCCAGTGCGTCTCAGTTCAAACCAGTAACCCTCAGTCACCCCCCAGTGCGTCCCAGTTCAAACCAATAACCCCCAGCGACCTCCCCAGTGTGTCCCAGTTCAAACCAGTAACCCCCAGGGACCCCCCCAGTGCGTCCCAGTTCAAACCAATAACCCCCAGCGACCTCCCCAGTGTGTCCCAGTTCAAACCAGTAACCCCCAGGGACCCCCCCAGTGCGTCCCAGTTCAAACCAGTAACCCCCAGTAACCCCCCAGTGCGTCCCAGTTCAAACCAGTAACCCCCAGCGACCCCCCCAGTGCATCCCAGTTCAAACCAGTAACCCCCAGTAACCCCCCAGTGCGTCCCAGTTCAAACCAGTGACTCGCAGTCCCTCCCAGTTCATCCCAGTGTCCCTCCCAGTCCCTCCCAGTTCATCCCAGTTCATCCCAGTCTCTCCCCTCCAGGACCGCCCCCCCCCGCCCCTCCCCCGCCTGAGGGGGGGGTCCCGGAGCCGCCCCTCCCCCCCCCAGAGACCCCGGAGCCCAGCGGGACCCCCCCCGACGGTACTGGGGGAACTGGGAGGGACTGGGAGGGACTGGGAAGGGTTGAGGGGTTACTGGGAGGGACTGGGAAGGGTTGAGGGGCTACTGGGAGGGAACTGGGAGGGGTTGGGGCGTTACTGGGAGGGACTGGAGGGGTTACTGGGAGCACTGGGAGGGAACTGGGAAGGGTTGGGGGGTTACTGGGAGGCACTGGGAGGGAACTGGGAGGGGTTGGGGGGTTACTGGGAGGCACTGGGAGGGAACTGGGAGGGGTTGAGGGGCTACTGGGAGGGAACTGGGAGGGAGCTGGGAGGGGTTGGAGGGTTACTGGGAGGAACTGGAGGGGTTACTGGGAGCACTGGGAGGGACTGGGGTGTCACTGGTCCATACTGGGGGGTTACTGGTTGTCACTGGGAGGTCACTGGGGGGGGGGTTAGTACTGGTTTGTACTGGTGTGTACTGGTTTATACGGTCCGTAGTGGTCCGTACTGGTTTATACTGGTTTATATTGGCTTATGCTGATATGTACTGGTTTATTCCAGTCCATACTGGTTTATACCAGTTCATACTGGTTTGTTCCAGTCCATACTGGTTTATACCAGTCCATACTGGTTTATTCCAGTCCATACTGGTTTATACCAGTTCATACTGGTTTATTCCCGTTTGTACCGGTACGCACTGGTTTATACTGGCCTGTACTGGTTTATACCGGTCTGTATTGGTTTATACCGATCCGTACTGGTCCGTACTGGTTTATACTGGTCTGTACTGGTCCATACTGGTTTGTATTGGCTTGTATTGGTTTATACTGATCCAAACTGGTTTGTACCGGTACGCACTGGTTTATTCTGGTCTGTACTGGTTTATACCGGTCTGTACTGGTTTATACCGGTCCATACCGGTCCATACCGGTCCATACTGGTCCATAGTGGTCCACAGTGGTTTGTACTGGCTTATATTGGTTTATACCAGTCCATACTGGTTTGTACTGGTATGCACTGGTTTATACCAGTCCGGACTGGTTTACACCGGTTTGTACTGGTTTATATTGGTTTGTACTGGTTTATACCAGTTCGTACTGGTTTATAACGGTCCATACTGGTTTGTACCGGTTTGTACTGGTCCATACTGGTTCGTACTGGTCCATACTGGTTTGTACTGGTTTATACCAGTCCATACTGGTTTGTACCGGTACGCACTGGTTTATACCGGTCTGTATTGGTTTGTACCGGTTCGTATTGGTTTATATTGGTTTGTACTGGTCCATACTGGTTCATACTGGTCCATACTGGTTTGTACTGGTCTGTACTGGTTTATACCAGTCCGTACAGGTTTGTACTGGTCCGTACTGGTTTGTACCAATCTGTACTGGTTTGTACTGGTCCGTACCGGTCCATACTGGTCCGTACTGGTCCATACTGGTTTGTACTGGTATGCACTGGTTTGTACCGGTCCGTACTGGTTTACACCGGTTTGTACTGGTTTATATTGGTTTATACCAGTCCGTACTGGTTTATACCAGTTTGCACTGGTTTATACTGGTCTGTACTGGTTTGTACTGGTCCATACTGGTTTGTACTGGTTTATACTGGTTTATACTGGTTTATACCAGTCCATACTGGTTTGTACCGGTACGCACTGGTTTATACCAGTCTGTACTGGTTTGTACCCGTTCGTACTGGATTATACTGGTTTGTACTGGTTTATATTGGTTTATACCGGTCCATACTGGTTTGTACTGGTACGCACTGGTTTATACCGGTCCGTACTGGTCCGTACTGGTTTGTACCAGTCCGTACCAGTCTGTACTGGTTTGTACTGGTCAGTACCGGTCTGTACTGGTCAGTACCGGTCCGTACTGGTCCATACTGGTCCGTACTGGTTTGTACTGGTGCTCACTGGTGCCGTTCCCAGCAGGGCCGGGGGTGGAGATCTCGGATTTCCAGAGGGTTCGTTTCCGTAAGAGCTCCCCTCCCCCCCCGTGGCCCCGCTGACCCCGGGACCCCCCAAAATCACCCCAAAATCACCCCAAATCACCCCAAAATCACCCCAAATCACCCCAAATCACCCCCAAATCACCTCCAAATCACCCCAAATCACCCCAAAATCACCCAAATCACCCCCAAATCACCCCAAATCACCCCAAAATCACCCAAATCACCCAAATCACCCCCAAATCACCCCAAATCACCCCAAAATCACCCCCAAATCACCTCAAAATCACCCAAAATCACCCAAATCACCCCAAAATCACCCAAATCACCCCCAAATCACCCCAAAATCACCCTAAATCTCCCAAAAAAATCCCCCCCAAAACCCCCCCAAAATCACCCAAATCACCCCAAAATCACCCAAAATCACCCCCAAATCACCCCAAAATCACCCAAATCACCCCAAAATCACCCAACCTCCCCCAAATCACCCCAGAACCCGCAAAATCACCCAAACCCCCCCAAAATCACCCAAAAACCTCAAAATCCCCCCCCAACCACCCCAAAAACCCCTAAAATCACCCCAAAATCCCCCCAACCCCCCAAAATCACCCCCAAACCCCCAAATCACCCAAAAACCTCAAAATCCCCCCCCAAATCCCCCAAAACTCATAAAATCACCCCAAAATCCCCCAAAACTCGTAAAATCACCCCAAAACCCCCCCCAAAAACCCCCAACCCTCCCCAAATCACCCCAAAATCACCCCCGGGACCCCCCCAAAAACATCCAAAAACCCCAAAATTCCCCCCAGGAGCCCCCCAGGACCCCCCGGGTTCGGGTCAGTCCCTCCCCCTTCTCCTGGAGCTGCTGGAATGGCACAGCTGGGCACACCTGGGCACACCTGGGCACACCTGGGCACACCTGGGCACACCTGGGGGCACCTGGGCACAGCTGGGCACACCTGGGCACAGCTGGGCACACCTGGGGGCACCTGGGGGCACCTGAGACACAGCTGGGCACACCTGAGATACAGCTGGGCACACCTGGGCACACCTGGGGGCACCTGGGCACAGCTGGGACACACCTGGGGGCACCTGAGACACAGCTGGGGCACACCTGAGATACAGCTGGGCACAGCTGGGGGCACCTGGGGCATACCTGAGACACAGCTGGGGGCGCCTGGGCACACCTGAGACACACCTGGGCACACCTGGGGGCACCTGGGCACAGCTGGGACACACCTGGGGAACACCTGAGACACAGCTGGGGGCGCCTGGGCACACCTGGGGCACACCTGGGGGCACCTGGGCACAGCTGGGAGCACCTGGGGCACACCTGAGACACAGCTGGGCACACCTGGGGGCACCTGGGCACAGCTGGGACACACCTGGGGGCACCTGGGCACACCTGGGGGCACCTGGGCACACCTGGGCGCTGCTGCTTCACTTTTTGGGGTCTCCGAGGGGTCTTTGGGGGCTGTGGCTGCCTGGAGCTGCTGGACTGACTCACCTGGGCACACCTGGGGGCACCTGGGGGCACCTGGGAGCTGCTGCTTGCCTCGGGGCTCTCACCTGGGCACACCTGGGGGCACCTGGGCACCGCTGCTTTGCTTTTTGGGGTCTCTGGGGGGGTCTTTGGGGGCTGTGGCTGCCTGGAGCTGCTGGACTGACTCACCTGGGCACAGCTGGGCACAGCTGGGGGCACCTGGGATCAACCTGAGTTCATCTGGGCACACCTGGGAGCTGCTGCTTGCCTCGGGGCTCTCACCTGGGCACACCTGGGGGCACACCTGGGGGCTCACCTGTGCCCAGCTGGCAGCTGCCGCGTGCCCCGGGGCTCCCACCTGAGCTCACCTGGGCTCCCCTGGGCACATCTGGGCACATCTGGCTGTACCTGGGCACATCTGGCTGTACCCGGCTGCTCCTGCATTAAACTCCTCCCGCCCCCGAGCGAGCCCGGGCGTGGTTTTGGGGCTGGGGGGGACCCCAAATTCACCTGGGGGACCCCAAATTCACCTGGGGGGGACCCCAAACTCACCTGGGGGGGACCCCAAACTCACCTGGGGGACCCCAAATTCACCTGGGGGGGACCCCAAATTCACCTGGGGGGTCAAAACCCACCCGGGGGACCCCAAATTCACCTGGGGGGGGTCAAAACCCACCTGGGGGGGACCCCAAATTCACCTGGGGGACCCCAAATTCACCTGGGGGGTTCTGTGTGCCCCTCCCCCCCCCATCAGGTAGGGCCCTTCCTGGATTTTTTGGGGGGGGGGGGAATCCCCTTTTCCCGGGATTTTGGGTCCTTTTCCCGGGATTTTGGGATTTTTGGGGGGGGGTCTCCAGCCCCTCACTCCCCTCCCCCCCCCCCCCTTTCTCTCTCTCCCCCCGCAGGAGGACCCAGCGACCCCCCCCAGGTGTGACCAGGGGGGACCCCAAAACCTCCCCGAGCCCCCCCAGGTGTGACCGGCACCGGGGGGGGACCCCAAAAAACCCCCCTGGGGGGACCCCAAAAAACCCCAAAATCCCCCCCGGGGGGGCCCCAAAAAACCCCCTCGGGGGGCCCCAAAATCCCCCCGGGGGGACCCCAAAAAACCCCAAAATCCCCCCCTGGGGGGACCCCAAAAAATCCCCCCCGGGGGGGCCCCAAAAAACCCCAAAATCCCCCCTGGGGGGACCCCAAAAACCCCCCTGGGGGGACCCCAAAAAACCCCAAAACCCCCCCAGGGGGGTCCCCAAAACCCCCCCCCGTGGGGGGACCCCAAAATTCCCGCCCCCCCCCCCAAAGGGGATTTTGGGGTCCCCCCCCCCCAAATTTGTCTTTGCCAAAATAAAAGTCCCGAAATGTCTCCGGCCTCGTCCTTGATTTTTGGGGTTTTGCACCTCCCCTCTCCCAAAAATCCCAAATTTCGGGGGTTTTCCCCCCCAAAAAAAGCTCGATTTTGGTTAATCCCACCCCCCGAAAAAAAAAACCCAACAAATTTCGGAGTTTTTCCCCCCAAAAAGTTCAATTTTAGTGAAAACCGCCCCCCCAAATCCCCAATTTCGGGGTTTGTTTCCCCAAAAAAGCTCAATTTTAGTCCGCACCCACCCCCCCAAAAAACCCCAAATTTCGGGTTTTTTCCCCTCAAAAAAGCTCAATTTTAGTTAACCCCCCCCCCCCCCAAATTTCGGGTACTTTCCCCAAAACCCCCTCAATTTTGTTTAAAACCCGCCTCAAAAAAACCCCAAATTTCAGGTATTTTTCCCCAAAAAAGCTCAATTTTAGTTAACCCCCCCCAAAAAAATCCCCAAATTTCGTGGGTTTTTTCCCAAAAAAAAGGTCAATTTTGATCCATCCCCCCCCCCGGAAAAAAAAACCCAAATTTCGGAGTTTTTCCCCCAAAACTGAATTTTAGTTAAACACCCTTCCCCCCCCCCAAAAAAAAATCCCAAAATTTCGGGTATTTTTCCCCAAAAAAGCTCAATTTTAGTTAACCCCCCACCCTCCAAAAAAACCCCAAAATTTTGAGGGTTTTTTCCCCCTAAAAAAGCTCAATTTTAGTTAAACACCCCCCCCCAAAACCCAGATTTTGGGTATTTTTCTCCAAAAAAAGCTCAATTTTGGTTTATCTCCCCCCCCAGAAAAAAAAACCTCAAAATTCGGTTTTTTTCCCCAAAAAGCTCAATTTTAGTCCACACCCCCCCCAAAAAACCCCCAAAATTTCGGGTATTTTTCCCCAAAACCCCTCAATTTTAGTTAACCCCCCACCCCCCAAAAAAACCCCCAAATTCCGGGTATTTTTCCCCAAAAACCCTCAATTTTAGTTAACCCCCCACCCCCCAAAACCCCCCAGATTTTGGGTATTTTTCCCCCCAAAAAGCTCAATTTTGGTTAATCTCCCCCCACCCCCCCCCGAAAAAAACCTCAAAATTCGGATTTCTTCCCTAAAAAAAGCTCAATTTTAGTCCACACCCCCCCCCCCCAAAAAACCCCAAAATTTCGGGTATTTTTCCCCAAAACCCCTCAATTTTAGTTAACCCCCCACCCCCCAAAAAAAACCCCAAATTCCGGGTATTTTTCCCCAAAAAACCTCAATTTTAGTTAACCCCCCACCCCCCAAAACCCCCCAGATTTTGGGTATTTTTCCCCCCAAAAAGCTCAATTTTGGTTCATCTCCCCCCCCAAAAAAAACCCCAAAATTCGTATTTTTCCCCCCAAAACCCCTCCATTTTATCTAAAACCCCCCACATTTCGCAGGGGGGGGGTCCCTAAACCCCTCCCCTCCCCCCCCCGGTTTTTTGGGGGTTCCCCCGCCCCCTCCGGCCCCTCCCCCCCCCCCCTTTTTGGGATTTCCTGCTCCCCTCCCCCCCCCGGGATAAAAGCGGGGGGGCCCCGCCCGGAGCGGCCGCGGCGGCTCCAGGTGAGGGGGGGGAAGGGGGGGGGGGGTTTTGGGGACCCCTCCCCGCCCAATTTTGGGGGGTCCCAGCCCCATTTTGGGGGGGTCTCGGCTCAAATTTGGGGGTTCCCGCTTCGTTTTTGGGCTCTTTTGGGGGGGGTTTTGTTCTCCCGGGGGGGGGGGGGCGGGGTTGGAGAGCCGGAGACCCCTCCCGGCCTGGAATTTGGGGGGGGGGGGGGTCTTCAGATCAGTTTGGGGGGGTCCCAGCCCAAATTTGGGGGGGTCTCAGCCCAAATTTGGGGGTTTCCAGCCCGAATTTGGGGCTTTCCAGCCTGAATTTGGGCATTTCCAGCTCGAATTTGGGCATTTCCAGCCCAGTTTTGGGGAGGTTTTGTCCTCCTGAGGGGGTTGAGGGGACCCCTCCCAGTCCGGCCCAGTTTAGGGGGGGTCTCCAGACCAGTTTGGGGGGGTCCCAGCCCAATTTTTGGGTTCCCCAAACCCATTTTTGGGGGGTTTCCAGCCCCGTTTTTGGGGTTTTCCAGCCCAGTTTTGTCCTCCTGGGGGGGCTGAGGGGGCCCCTCCCAGTCCAGCCCAATTTTGGGGGATCCCAGCCCCATTCTGGGTGGTCTCAGCCCAATTTTTGGGGTTCCCAGCCCCATTTTTGGGTGGTCTCAGCCCAATTTCTGGGGTCTCTGCCCCGTTTTTGGGGGCTCCCAGCCCCATTTTTGGGGTCTCTGCCCCGTTTTTGGGGGCTCCCAGTCCAATTTTTGGGATCCCAGCCCCATTTTTGGGTGGTTCCAGCCCCATTTTTGGGATCTCAGCCTCATTTTGGGTGGTTCCAGCCCAATTTTTGGGGTTCCCAGCCCCATTCTGGGGTTCCCAGCCCCATTTTTGGGTGGTCCCAACCCCATTTTTGGAGGTCCCAGCCCAGTTTTTGGGGTTCCCAGCCCAGTTTTTGGGATCCCAGCCTCATTTTGGGTGGTTCCAGCCCAATTTTTGGGGTTCCCAGCCCCATTTTTGGGTGGTCCCAGCCCCATTTTTGGGGTTCTCAGCCCAATTTTTGGGATCCCAGCCTCATTTTGGGTGGTTCCAGCCCCATTTTTTAGGTCCCAGCCCCATTTTTGGGGTCCCAGCCCCGTTTTGGGTGGTTCCAGCCCCATTTTTGGGGTTCCCAGCCCCATTTTGGGTGGTTCCAGCCCCATTTTTGAGATCCCAGCCCCAGTTTTTGGGGTCCCAGCCCCGTTTTGGGTGGTTCCAGCCCCATTTTTGAGGTCCCAGCCCCATTTTTGGGGTCCCAGCCCCGTTTTGGGTGGTTCCAGCCCCATTTTTGGGGTTCCCAGCCCCATTTTTGGGGTCCCCACCCCGTGGGGGAAGGGTGGAGCTGCCCTTCCCCTCCCCCCCCGTTTCCTCTCCCAAATTCTTGCGCCATAGAGGGGGGGAGGGGAGAGGGGGGTGAGGAAACGCCTCTTCCGGGGGGGTCTGGGGAGGGGCCGGGACACCCCCAGCAGGGTGGGGACACCCAAAAATGAGTCTGGGGACCCCAAAATGGGGCTTAGGACCCCAAAAATTGGTCTGGGGACCCCAAAAATGGGGCTGGAGACCTCAAAAATGGGGCTGGGGATCCCAAAATGGAGCTGGAGACCCCAAAATGGGGTTGGAGACCCCAAAATGGGGCTGGAGACCTCAAAAATGGGGCTGGAGACCCCCCAAGACACCTTGGTCACCTGGGGGGGGGGGGTTGGGGGTCTTTTGGAAAGGTCTTTGCACCCCAAAATCCCCCTTGACCACCTGGACAGGTGAAGACCCCACCTTGGGGTGGGTTCAGGGGTTTTTTGGGAGGTCCTTGACCACCTGGACAGGTGGGAGGTGGCCTTGACCAAGGTGTGGTTGGGTTTGGCCACCTTTGGGAAGGTCCTTGACCACCTGGACAGGTGAAGACCCCACACCTTGACCAAGCCGTGGTTGGGTTTGGTCACCTTTGGGAGGTCCTTGACCACCTGGACAGGTGAAGACCCCACACCTTGACCAAGCCACGGTCAGCTTTGGTCACCCAACCAACCCCTTGACCCCTTGACTGCCACCCCGCCCCGCCCACAGGTGTCCCCGGCCTCGCCATGGCCGCGCTGCCCACGCCCTTCTCCTACGCCTGGGACAGCAGCTGGAACGACACCTGGAACGACACCTGGAACGACCCCTGGAACGACACCTGGAGTGACCTCTTCGACCTGGACGTGGCCGAAGTGCCCCTGGGCCACCGCTTCGTCCTGGCCCTCTACGCCCTCATCTTCCTGCTGGGCGTCCTGGGCAACAGCGCCGTGCTCTGGGTGACCGTGACCGAGCTGCGCCGGACGGTCAACGGCGTCTGGTTCTTCCACCTGGCCCTGGCCGACCTCCTGAGCTGCCTGGCGCTGCCCTTCCTGGCGCTGCCGCTGACCACTGACCACCACTGGCCCTTGGGCCGCCTGGCCTGCAAGGTGCTGCCCTCGCTGACCGTGCTGGCCATGTTCGCCAGCGTCCTGGTGCTGACGGCCATCAGCGCCGACCGCTGCGCGCTGGTCACTCGGCCCGTGTGGTGCCACAACCGCCGCACGCCCGCGCTGGCCAGAGGGGCTTGCGCCGGGGCCTGGGTTCTGGCCGCGCTGCTGACCGTCCCCTCCTTCATCTTCCGCACCGTCCGCCTCGACCTCTACTCGGCCAAGGCCACCTGCGTGCTGTCCTACGGCGCCGTCCGGCAGCACCAGCGTAGCACCGAGCTGACCACGGCCATCATCCGCTTCCTCTGCGGCTTCCTGGGACCCTTCGTGGTCATCTCGGGCTGCTACGGCCTCCTCTTGAGCCGCGTGCGGGCGCGGGGGCTGGGCCGGTCCCAACGGGCCACCAGGACGGTGCTGGTGGTCATCGTCAGCTTCTTCGTGTGCTGGCTGCCCTACCACGTGGTGGGGCTGGTGCTGGCGGCCAGCGCGTCGGACACCGCGGCCTTCCGGGGCGCCCAGGCCGCCGACCCCGCCGTGGCCGGCCTGGCCTACGTCAACGGCTGCGTCAACCCGGTCATCTACCTGGCCATGGGGCGGGGCCTGGGCGCCCAGGTGAGGCGCTCGTGGCGGGCGCTGCTGCGGGGGGTGCTCAGCGATGACCCCCCCAGCACGGCCACGGACAGCCGGGGCCGCAGCATGGCCACCACCGAGGAGGTCAGCGAGGGGGTGTGAGGGCGGCCGGCGGCAGTGGCATCGTCATCGCCATCGCCATCGCCATCATCATCGTCATCATCATCGCCATCGTCATCGCCATCATCATCGTCATCGTCATCGCCATCATCATCGCCATCATCATCGCCATCATCATTGTCATCATCATCATCATCATCATCGCCATCATCATCGCCATCATCATCGTCATCATCATCGTCATCGTCATCATCATCGCCATCATCATCGCCATCATCATCGCCATCATCATCGCCATCATCATCGTCATCGTCATCGCCATCGTCATCGCCATCGTCATCGCCATCGTCATCGGCGGCGGCGTTTTGGGGGTTCCACCACAGCAGTGGAAAAGGTGCGAGGGTGGGAGGAAGGTCAGGTCGTCATCATCTTCATCGTCGTTGTCATCGTTGTCGTCTTCTTTGTCATCGTCATCATCTTTGTCGTCGTCTTCATCAGCATCGTCATCTTCATCATCACCATTGTTGTCATCTTCATCACCATTGACGTCATCTTCATCACCATTGTCGTCATCTTCACCATTATCGTCATCTTCATCACCATTGTCATCTTCATCACCATTGTCGTCATCTTCATCACCAGTCGTCATCTTCATCTTCATCATCATCGTCAGCATTGTCATCTTCTTTGTCAATGTCATCATCTTCGTCATCGTCATCATCTTCATCGTCATCATCTTCGTCGTCATCATCTTCATCGTCATCATCTTCATCATCATCATCATCATCCTCATCATCATCACCACCATCATCTTCATCATCCTCATCCTCATCATCCTCATCTTCATCATCGTCATCGTCATTTTGGGGGTTCCACCACAGCGGTGATAAGGGGTGCAAGGGTGGGAGGAAGGTGGAGATCATCATCATCATCTTCATCATCGTTGTCATTGTCATCTTGTCATTGTCATCATCTTCATCATCATCGTCGTCACCATCATCATCCTCATCATAATCTTCAGCATCATCATCCTCATCTTCATCATCGTCACCGTCATTTTTTGGGGTTCCACCACAGCGGCGGCACTGGGGCGCGAGGGTGGGAGGAAGGTCACCTCGTCATCTTCATCATCCTCCTCCTCATCATCTTCTTCTTCATCACCTCCTGCTCCTCATCTTCATCACCTCCTCCTCCTCATCTTCTTCATCACCTCTTCCTCACCTCCTCCTCCTCATCTTCATCACCACCTTCTCCTCCTCATCTTCTTCTTCCTCACCTCCTCCTCCTCATCTTCATCACCTCCTCCTCATCTTCATCATCACCTCCTCCTCTTCCTCCTCATCTTCATCACCTTTTCCTCATCTTCATCACCTCCTCCTCATCTTCTTCACCTCCTCCTTCTCCTCCTCTTCTTCTTCATCACCACCTCCTCATCTTCATCACCTCCTCCTCATCTTCATCACCACCTCCTCCTCATCTTCATCACCGCCTCCTCATCTTCATCACCTCCTCCTCCTCCTCATCTTCATCATCACCTCCTCCTCATCTTCATCACCTCCTCCTCACCTGGGGTCCCCCCCACCCCATCCCCCTCCCATTTCCCCCCCTCCCCCCTCAGGTGACCCCCCCCGGTCCCCGTGTCGTCCCCCCCCCCCCCCAATAAATGCGGAACTGCCCCGCCCCCACTTCCCCATTTTTGGGGCTTTTTCGGGCGTTTTCAGGGCAGGAATTTCGCTGACTCAGCGGATCTGGGGCTGCTGCAGGAAACGTCCCGGAAAGGGGGGGGAGGGGACACTTGGGGGTGGGGGGGACACTTGGGGGGCACTTAGGGGACACTTGGGGACACTTGGGGACAGTGGGGGGACACTTGGGAACACTTGGGGGACACGGGGATGGTTTGGGACACTTGGGGACACTTGGGGGACACTTGGGGACACTTGGGGGACACTTGGGGATGGTTTGGGGACATTTGGGGATGGTTTGGGACACTTGGGGACGGTTGGGGACACTTGGGGATGGTTTGGGACAATTGGGGGACACTTGGGGGACACTTGGGGACAGTGGGGGGACACGGGGATGGTTGGGGACACTTGGGGGACACTTGGGGACACTTGGGGACACCTGGGGACACTTGGGGACACTTGGGGACACCTGGGGACACTTGGGGACATTTGGGGACACTTGGGGACACCTGGGGACACTTGGGGACACTTGGGGACACTTGGGGACACTTGGGGACGGTTGGGGACACTTGGGGATGGTTTGGGACAATTGGGGGACACTTGGGGACAGTGGGGGGACAGTGGGATGGTTGGGGACACTTGGGGATGGTTTGGGACAATTGGGGGACACTTGGGGACAGTGGGGGGACAGTGGGATGGTTGGGGACACTTGGGGGACACTTGGGGACACTTGGGGACAGTGAAGGGACACTTGGGGGGCACTTGGGGATGGTTTGGGACAATTGGGGGACACTTGGGGGACACTTGGGGACGGTTGGGGACACTTGGGGACGGTTTGGGACACTTGGGGAAAGTGGGGGACACTTGGGGACACTTGGGGGACACTTGGAGGGACACTTGGGGATGGTTTGGGACAATTGGGGGACACTTGGGGACACTTGGGGACAGTGAAGGGACACTTGGGGGACACTTGGGGATGGTTTGGGACAATTGGGGGACACTTGGGGACACTTGGGGGACACGGGGATGGTTTGGGACACTTGGGGACACTTGGGGGACACCTGGGGACACTTGGGGGACACCTGGGGACACTTGGGGACATTTGGGGATGGTTTGGGACACTTGGGGATGGTTGGGGACACTTGGGGACACTTGGGGACACTTGGGGACAGTGGGGGGACAGTGGGATGGTTGGGGACACTTGGGGGACACTTGGGGACACTTGGGGACAGTGAAGGGACACTTGGGGGGCACTTGGGGATGGTTTGGGACAATTGGGGGACACTTGGGGGACACTTGGGGACGGTTGGGGACACTTGGGGATGGTTGGGGACACTTGGGGATGGTTTGGGACACTTGGGGACAGTGGGGGGACACTTGGGAACACTTGGGGGACACGGGGATGGTTTGGGACACTTGGGGACACTTGGGGGACATTTGGGGACACTTGGGGGACACCTGGGGACACTTGGGGATGGTTTGGGACAATTGGGGGACACTTGGGGACATTTGGGGATGGTTTGGGACACTTGGGGACGGTTTGGGACATTTGGGGGACACTTGGGGACAGTGGGGGGACACGGGGATGGTTGGGGACAGTGGGGGGGACACTTGGGGGACACTTGGGGACACTGAAGGGACACTTGGGGACACGGGGATGCTTTGGGACACTTGGGGACAATGGGGGGACAGTTGGGGACACTTGGGGGACACGGGGACACTTGGGGATGGTTGGGGACACTTGGGGGACACTTGGGGACAGCGGGGGTGGGGGGACACTTGGGGACAGTGACGGGACACCCAGGGATGGTTTGGGACACTTGGGGGACATTTGGGGACACTTGGGGACAATGGGGGGGGGTGGCCCTGGGGACAATGAGGGGCTGGGGACACTTGGGGACAATGGGGGACAGGGGGTGGCTCTGGGAGCACTGGGGGGGCTGGGGACACTTGGGGACGGTTGGGGACACTTGGGGGACACTTGGGGACACGGGGATGCTTTGGGACACTTGGGGACACTTGGGGACGGTTGGGGACACTTGGGGACAGTGGGGGGACACTTGGGGACATTTGGGGATGGTTTGGGACACTTGGGGGACACTTGGGGGACACTTGGGGACGGTTGGGGACAATGGGGGGACAGTGGGGGGGGGATGGGTGGTGCTGGGAGTGGGATCTGGGGCTGGGATTGATGGGATTGGTGGGAATGGGATGGAACTCAGGGATTCGGGAATTCAGGGATCCAGGGAATTCAGGGAGGGGTGGGATTCAGGGAATTCAGGGATTCAAGGAATGGGATGGAATTCAGGGATTCAGGGAATTCAGGGATTCAGGGATTCAGGGAATGGGATGGAATTCAGGGATCCAGGGATTCAGGGAATTCAGGGAGGGGTGGGATTCAGGGATTCAGGAATTCAGGGGTTTCAGGGAATGGGATGGAATTCAGGGATCCAGGAATTCAGGGAGGCGTGGGACTCAGGGATTCAGGGATTGGGATGGAATTCAGGGATTCAGGGATCCAGGAATTCAGGGATTGGAATTCAGGGATTCAGGGATTGAGATGGAATTCGAGGATTCAGGGACTCAGGGATCCAGGGAATTCGGGGATGGAACTCAGGGATTCAGGGATTCAAGGATCCAGGAACTCAGGGATCCAGGGAATTCGGGGATGGAACTCAGGGATTCAGGGACTCAGGGATTCAAGGATTCAGGGAATGGGCTGGAATTCAGGGATCCAGGGAATTCAGGGATTGGGATGGAACTCAGGGATCCAAGACCTCAGGGATCCAGGGAATTCAGGGATCCAGGAACTCAGGGATCCAGGACCTCAGGGATCCAGGGAATTCAGGGATCCAGGAACTCAGGGATTCAGGGAATTCAGGAACCCAGGGAATTCAGGGAATTCAGGGATCCAGGGAGGGGTGGGATCCAGGGAATTCGGGGATCCAGGAATTCAGGGATTCAGGGATTGAGATGGAATTCGAGGATTCAGGGACTCAGGGATCCAGGGAATTCGGGGATGGAACTCAGGGATTCAGGGATTCAGGGACTCAGGGATTCAAGGATTCAGGGAATGGGCTGGAATTCAGGGATCCAGGGAATTCAGGGATTGGGATGGAACTCAGGGATCCAGGACCTCAGGGATCCAGGGAATTCAGGGATCCAGGAACTCAGGGATTCAGGGAATTCAGGAACCCAGGGAATTCAGGGAATTCAGGGATCCAGGGAGGGGTGGGATCCAGGGAATTCGGGGATCCAGGGATTCAGGGAATTCAGGGTTTCAGGGATCCAGGGAATTCAGGAACCCAGGGATTCAGGGAATTCAGGGATCCAGGGAGGGGTGGGATTCAGGAATTCAGGGATGTAACTCAGGGATCCAGGACCTCAGGGATCCAGGGAATCCAGGGATCCAGGAACTCAGGGATTCAGGGATCCAGGACCTCAGGGATCCAGGGAATTCACGGATCCAGGACCTCAGGGATCCAGGGAATCCAGGGATTCAGGGATCCAGGGAACTCAGGGATCCAGGACCTCAGGGATCCAGGGAATTCACGGATCCAGGAACTCAGGGATCCAGGGATCCAGGGATTCAGGGATCCAGGGAACTCAGGGATCCAGGGAATTCACGGATCCAGGAACTCAGGGATCCAGGGCCTCAGGGATCCAGGGAATCCAGGGATTCAGGGATTGGGATGGAACTCAGGGATCCAGGGAATCCAGGGATTCAGGGATCCAGGGAACTCAGGGATCCAGGGAATTCACGGATCCAGGAACTCAGGGATCCAGGGATCCAGGGCCTCAGGGATCCAGGGAATCCAGCGATCCAGGCGGCCGAAATCCCAGGAAAAGCCCCATTCCCAACCCCCTGAAATTCCCAGCACGGCCCCTCCCCCCGCCCCTCCCCGCGGCCGCAGCGCGGGGGGAGGGGGAGGGGCGGGGGCTCCTCCTCCTCCTCCTCTTCCTCCTCCTCCTCCTTTTCCTTCTTTTCCTGCTCCTCCTTTTCCTCCTTTTCCTGCTTTTCCAGCTTTTTTTCCTCCTCCTCCTCCTCCTCCTCCTCCCGGGATCGCTCCCGGCCATGGAAGGCTCGGGACCCCCGGGGGGGGCGCGGGGGTCGCCGCCCCCCTGAAGCCACGGCGGGAAAGGTGAGTTTGGATCGGGGGGGAAAAAAAAAAAATCGGGAAAACCTGGGATAATCCACCCCCCCAAAAAAATCCCCCCCAAAAAAACCCCCAAAAAACCGGGATAAAATTGGGGAAAAATCGTGGAAAAAATCGGGGTAAAATCGGGGTAAAATCGGGAAAAAAATCGGGGTAAAATCGGGATAAAATCGGGAAAAAATCGGGGTAAAATCGGGATAAAATCGGGATAAAATGGGGGTAAAATCGGGAAAAACCCGGGATAAAATCGGGATAAAACCGGGAGAAACCGCATCCCCCCCCCCCTTCATCCATCCCCCTCCCCGCTTTTCCAGCCGCGACCCCTCCCAAATTTTCCAGCTTTTTAACCCTTCCCTGGAAAAGCCCGAACGCGGCTCCCAATCTTTTTTTGGGGGGATTTTGGGGTTTTTTTTGGGGGGGAGGGGTTGGATTTTTTTTTTAGGGACCGTTCCAACCCCATCCCATAAATCCGCCGTGTCATCGCCGCTTTTCCAGGTGTGGCTTTTCCAGGTGTGGCGCTTCCAGGTGTTCCCAAGGAACCATCCCCACCCTCCCTTCCCCCTCCCCCCACCGCGGGATTTTCCCGAATTCCGGCGAATCCATGGAAAAACGCGATTTGGGGGGGTTCCTATTTTTCTTTTCCCGTTTTTTTTTTCTTTTTCCCAGCGGGTTTTTTCCCGGTTTTTCCCCCCCGGGATGGCGCCCGGCACCTGCAATTCCCGATTTTTTTTCCTGCCTTGCTCCAAGCAGGGCGCGTCCTTCCCGCGTTGCGGCGCCGCGGTTGGAATTCTGCTCCCGAAAAATCCTTGGGAAAAAAAGCCCCTTAAAAAATCCCTGAAAAATCCCTCCCCAAATCCCACAAAAATCCCTTTTTTGGGGTTTTTTTGGTTGGTTTTTTTTTTTTTTTTGGGTTTTTTCCAAGTCCTTTGGAAGAGCTCCGGGAAGAAGGGGCGGCCGTGTCATTGAGGGCCGATCCCGCCGGGAATCGCTTCCCGAGGAAAACCGAGATGGAAAATGCGAAAAAAAAATCCGATTTCCCCACTCCGAACCAACCCCAAAATTCCAACGTTTTCATCGTTGTTTTTTTTTTTTAAATTGAATTTTCCCCGGGAATTCTGCAGCCCCGAGGGGGAAATTCCTACTGGGGATCCCCGGAAGAGCCTGAAAAATTCGCTTTTCTTCCCAGGAAAATCCCGGTTTTTTAATATTTTTTTCAGGGAAAAAAAGGGATTTTGAAGGCGTTTTGACCTTTAAGGTGAGACATTCCAGGGATGCTCCATTTTTTCCCCTGGATAATCGGAATTCTCCGGCACCTGGATGAGATTCCCCCTCCCCCTCTCTCCTTCAGCCCCCTTTTCCTTATATAATTTAGACCAGAATTCCACATTTTTCATCCCGGCAATGATTTTCCACGTTGGGAATCCAGGGATTTTGGTTGGCTTTTTTTAAAAATTCCTGGATTCTCTGCTTCCAAAGGAATTTTCTCCCAAGGCCTTGGGCCACACCTGGATTTTTGGCAACGTGCACCCGGCAATGGAGCTTTGGGGCTTGGAAAAGTGGGAGGAAAATCCCTTTTTCCACCTGGGAATGATCCCAAAATTGGTCAATCCCTGCTGGTTCTGCGATGGGTTTGGATTTGGGCCTGGATTTGATGGAATTTCTGGGAATTTGGAATGGTTTGGGTGGGAAAAAGGGACCTTGAAGGGGGATCCTGTTCCCTGGGCAGGGAAAATGGGATCTGGGGAGGGAAGAGGAAGGAATGTTACTGGTTTGAACTGGGAAAATCCCACATTCCCAAGGTTTTGGGGCAAAACTCTTGGAAGAAGGGTGGGTTGGAGGCTTTCCCCCCTCAAATCTTGGGATTTGGGCCTTGGCACTTCCCTCTTTCCCACTTATCCCTCAGAAATCTTGGAATTTGAGCTTGGCCTACTCCAAATCCTCCTTTTTCCCCTCAAATCTGGAAATTTTGGCCCTGACAGACCCCAAATCCCACTTTTTCCACTCCAAAACCCTGGAATTTTGGGCTCAGCCCATCCCTCTTTCCCAGTTTTCCCCTCAAATCTGGAAATTTTGGCCCTGGCAGATCCCAAATCCCACTTTTTCCACCCCAAAAACCTGGAATTTTGGGCTCAGCCCATCCCTCTTTCCCACTTTTCCCTCAGAAATCCTGGAATTTTGGGCTTGGCCTACTCCAAATCCTCCTTTTTCCCCTCAAATCCCGGGATTTTGAGCTTGGCACGTCCCTTTTTTTCCCACTTTTCCCCTCAAATCTTGGAATTTTGGCCCTGACAGACCCCAAATCCCACTTTTTCCATCCCAAAAAACAGGAATTTTGGGCTCAGCCCATCCCTCTTTCCCACCTTTCCCTCAGAAATCTTGGAATTTTGGGCTTGGCCTACTCCAAATCCTCCTTTTTCCCCTCAAATCCCGGGATTTTGGCCCTTTTCCCCCCACTTTTCCCCTCAAATCTTGGAATTTTGGCCCTGATAGACCCCAAATTCCCCCTTTCCCACTCCAAAAACTTGGAATTTTGGGCTCAGCCCATCCCTCTTTCCCACTTTTCCCTCAGAAATCTTGGAATTTTGGGCTTGGCCTACTCCAAATCCTCCTTTTTCCCCTCAAATCCCACTTTTTCCACTCCAAAAACTTGGAATTTTGGGCTCAGCCCATCCCTCTTTCCCACTTTTCCCTCAGAAATCCTGGAATTTTGGGCTTGGCCTACTCCAAATCCTCCTTTTCCCCTCAAATCCTGGGATTTTGAGCTTGGCACATCCCTTTCTTTCCCACTTTTCCCCCTCAAATCCTGGGATTTTTGATGTTGGCCTACTCCAAATCCCACTTCTTTCCTCAAATCCCGGGATATTGGCCCTGACAGACCCCAAATCCCACTTTTTCCATCCCAAAACCCAGGAATTTTGGGCTCAGCCCATCCCTCTTTCCCACTTTTCCCTCAGAAATCCTGGAATTTTGGGCTTGGCCTACTCCAAATCCTCCTTTTTCCCCTCAAATCTGGGAATTTTGGCCCCTTTTTTCCCACTTTTCCCTTCCAATCTTGGAACTGAGCCCAAATCCCGACGTTTTTCCTTGGAATTCTCTCGGAAAAGGGGAAAAGCCTCGTTCTCCTCAGCCTGGAGGAGCGACGGGCCAGGAAATTCCCAGGAATTGGGGAAAAAGGGAAATTCCCGGCGATTTCAGGGAATCCGCCCGGAGCTTTTGGGATTTGGGAATTTTCCCTTCGTTTCGGATGATGTTTAATGAGTTTTGTTTCGATTCTTTTCTTCTTTCTTCTAATTACTGTTATTCCGGCTCTTCTTCCTTCTAATTAACGGGAATTAATTATTCCTTTATTTCCGAGAGGTCTTTGAATTCTGAAATCCTTTTTATTGCTCTTCTTTGAAATCTTGTCACCGAAGTTGAGGATTGCAAGTCATTAATTTGAATTATTAAATTCAAAGCGAGGATTGAAAGTCATTAATTATTATTATTTATTATTATTATTATTATTATTATTATTTCTTTTGCAATGATCAGTTTTCCATTCATTGGGAATTTTGATTCTCATTTTTGCCCTTTTTCGTTGGAGTTGATTCCTGATTTTCGGTTTTAAAACGGCCACAATTTGTCGTTCTTTGGCATTTTTCTCATTTTTGCCCTTTTTCGTTGGGATTTATTCCCGCTCCTTTCTCACGGTTTCAAGTTTGAATTCCTATTTCCATATTTTATTCTGTCCCTTTTTTGTTCTTTTCCGCCCATTCCTGTTTCAAATTCTTTCTTTTATTTCGATTTTTCTTCATTTCTTATTTTGTCATTATTTGATTTTTATTATTCTATTTATTTTAATTGTCATTATTCTAATTTATTTTAATTTTATTTATTTTGTCATTATTTAAATTTTCTTTATTTTGTCATTATTTTAATTTTCTTTATTTTAATTTTCTTTATTTTAACCATCTTTATTTGACTTTTATTATTTTAATTTTCTTTATTTTAATTGTCATTATTGGACTTTTATTAGTTTAATTATCATTATTTTAATTTTATTTCTTTTACTTTTACTATTTTAATTTTCTTTATTTTAATCATCTTTACTTGACTTTTCTTATTTTAATTTTTATTACTTTAATTTTCTTTATATTAATTGTCATTATTTTTTTATTATTTTAATTTTCTTTATTTGAATCATTAATTGTCATTATTTTAATTTTCTTTGTAATTTGACTTTTATAAATTTAATTTTCTTTATTTTAATTGTCATTCTTTTACTTTTGTTTTAATTTTCTTTATTTTAATCATGATTTTGTCTTTATTTTACTTTTCTTATTTTAATTTTTCTTATTCTAATTGTCATTATTTTTTTATTATTTTAATTTTTATTTTGTCATTATTTGACTTTTATTATTTTAATTTTTATTTTGTCACTTTTAATTTTCTTTAATTGTCTTTATTTTACTTTTATTTTAATTTTTCTTATTTTAATTTTCTTGATTTCAATCTTCCTTATTTTCATTCTCATTATTTGACTTTTATTATTTTAATTTTATGTTCATTATTGGAATTTATTTTCATTTTTATCATTTTGTCATGACGTTGCTTTTATGATTCGAAATTTAATGATTTCATTTCCATTTCCTTCCTTCATCCTTTTCATTCCACCCTTTTAAAGGATTTGGAATTAAAAATTCACACTCATTTATTCATTTTGAATATTTTGATTTGTTCTTATTTCAAGTAGAGTCTGAAATTTGATTTCATTTCAATTTTAGTTCGATTTTAATGAAAATTTTCTTTACCTTTTCTTTACATTTTATTCAAATTTAAAGACAATTCGAAACTTCATCCGAATTTTAATGGTTTTCTTGTCTTTTT
The DNA here is from genome assembly GCF_965178545.1 of Coloeus monedula. Taxonomy (NCBI): domain Eukaryota; kingdom Metazoa; phylum Chordata; class Aves; order Passeriformes; family Corvidae; genus Coloeus; species Coloeus monedula. The sequence continues at coordinate 3,007,190 of NC_138813.1, read as the reverse complement.
AATTTTTTCCTTGATTTTTGGGCGGTTTTCCCCCCAATTTTGGATGCATTTCCCCCATTTTGGGTGGATTTTTGCCCACTTGGATTCTCCAGGTTCATCCCCAGCCCCATCTCTCATCCCAAGGCTCATCCCAAGATTTTTTTTGGGAGGATTTGAGGCTTTTCATGGAGTTTTTATCCAGCTGGGATTGGGGTTGGAGCAGCTGCTTCTTCCAGGGGGGAAAAGTGAGAAAACATCCCAAAAAAACCTCCAAAAAATGTGGGAAAATCTTCCAAAAAAACCTCTAAAAAGTGGGAAAATCTTCCAAAAAACCTCCAAAAAAAAAAAAGTGGGAAAATTATCCCAAAATAAATCCCAAAATGTGGGAAAATCGTCCCAAAAAACCCCCCAAAAGTGGGAAAATCTTCCCGAAAAAAGCCCCCAAAAATGTGGGAAAATCATCCCAAAATAAATCCCAAAAAGAGGGAGAATCATCCCAAAATAAATCCCAAAATGTGGGAAAGTCGTCCCAAAATAAATCTCCAAAAGTGGGAAAAACATTCCCAAAATAAACCCCAAAAAGTGGGAAAATCATCCCAAAAATCCTCCAAAAAAAAGTGGGAAAATCTTCCCAAAAAAACCTCCAAAAATGTGGGAAAATCATCCCAAAAAACTCCAAAAAAGTGGGAAAATCATCCCAAAAAACCCCAAAAAGTGGGAAAATCATCCCAAAACCCCCCGGGAACAACAAAACCCCAAATTCCCTTTTTTGGGGGTTTTTCCCTTGGATTTCCCGGGAATTTGGGGCCGATTCCCCTCCCCCCACCGGAATTTCCGGAAGAATTCGGCTTTGGGGAGAATCCCCAGGGATTTTCCGCTCCTTTTCCCAGGTTTTTTTGGGAGGTTTCTTGGCCGTGGCCCAGATTTGGAGGAAAATTCGGGAGGAGTGGAGCCAGGTTGGAAAAATTCCAGGGGGTAATGGAGGGGAAAAAATGGGAATTCCGGCGGATTTGGGGAGGCTGGGAGGAATTGGAGGGGGAATTCTGCCAGTTTTTCCCAAATTCATCCCCATTTTCCTGGAATTTTCCCAGTTTTTCCCGATTTCCACCCCATTTTCCTGGATTTTGCCCAGTTTTTCCCAAATTCATCCCCATTTTCCTGGATTTTGCCCAATTTTTCCCAAATTAATCCCCATTTCCATGGAATTCTCCCATTTTCCCCCAAATTAATCCCGATTTTCCTGGATTTTGCCCAATTTTTCCCAAATTAATCCCCATTTTCCATGGAATTTTCCCAATTTTTCCCAAATTAATCCCCATTTCCCATGGAATTTTCCCAGTTTTTCCCGATTTCCACCCCATTTCCATGGAATTTTCCCAATTTTTCCCCAAATTAATCCCCATTTTCCTGGATTTTGCCCATTTTTTCCCAATTTCCACCCCATTTCCATGGAATTTTCCCAATTTTCCCCCAAATTAATCCCCATTTTCCTGGATTTTGCCCAGTTTTTCCCAAATTAATCCCCATTTTCCATGGAATTTTCCCAATTTTTCCCAAATTAATCCCCATTTCCATGGAATTCTCCCAATTTTTCCTCAAATTAATCAACATTTTCCTGGATTTCTCCCATTTTTCCCAAATTCATCCCCATTTTCCTGGAATTTTCCCAGTTTTTCCCGATTTCCACCCCATTTCCATGGAATTCTCCCATTTTTCCCAACTTCATCCCCATTTCCATGGAATTCTCCCATTTTTTCCCAATTTCCACCACATTTTCCTGGATTTTGCCCAGTTTTTCCCAAATTAATCCCCATTTTCCTGGATTTCTCCCAGGTTTTCCCAACTTCATCCCCATTTTCCTGGAATTCTCCCATTTTTTCCCCAAATTAATCCACATTTTCCTGGATTTCTCCCATTTTTCCCAACTTCATCCCCATTTTCCCGGAATTTTCCCATTTTTTCCCAAATTCCACCACATTTTCCTGGATTTCTCCCAATTTTTCCCAAATTAATCCCCATTTTCCTGGAATTCTCCCATTTTTTTCCCAAATTAATCCACATTTTCCTGGAATTCTCCCAGGTTTTCCTCTCAGGATGGAATCTTGACCCTAAACCCGGTTTTAACCCCCAAAACTCCACCCATCCCCCCAAACCCCTCCCGAATTCCACCGTATTTCCACATTTTCACCGATTTTCACCGATTTTCCCCCGTTTTTCCCGCCCAGGCTCGGGATTCTCCTCACAACGGAGTTTCCTCGACCTCTCAGGATGGAATTTGACCCTAAACCCGGTTTTAACCCCCAAAACTCCACCCATTCCCCCAAACCCCTCCCGAATTCCACCTCATTTTCACCGATTTTCACCGATTTTCACCGATTTTCACCGATTTTCCCCGTTTTTCCAGCCCAGGCTTGGGATTCTCCTCACAACGGAGTTTCCTCGACCTCTCAGGATGGAATTTGACCCTAAACCCGGTTTTAACCCCCAAAACTCCACCCATCCCCCCAAACCCCTCCCGAATTCCGCCGTATTTCCACATTTTCACCAATTTTCCCCATTTTTCCTTCTCAGCTTTGGGATTTTCCTCAGGATGGAGAAATCCCAGGATGGAATCTTGACCCTAAACCCGGTTTTAACCCCCAAAACTCCACCCATCCCCCCAAACCCCTCCCGAATTCCACTGCAATTTCACCGATTTTCACCGATTTTTCCCATTTTTCCAGCCCAGGCTCGGGAATTTCCTCAGGATGGAGAACTGGACACCTCTCAGGATGGAATTTGACCCTAAACCCGGTTTTAACCCCCAAAACTCCACCCATTCCCCCAAACCCCTCCCGAATTCCACCTCATTTTCACCGATTTTCCCCCGTTTTTCCAGCCCAGGCTCGGGAATTTCCTCAGGATGGAGAACTTCTGGACACCTCTCAGGATGGAATTTGACCCTAAACCCGGTTTTAACCCCCAAAACTCCACCCATCCCCCCAAACCCCTCCCAAATCCCACCTCATTTTCACCGATTTTCCCCCGTTTTTCCAGCCCAGGCTCGGGATTCTCCTCACAACGGAGTTTCCTCGACCTCTCAGGATGGAATTTGACCCTAAACCCGGTTTTAACCCCCAAAACTCCGCCCATCCCCCCAAACCCCTCCCGAATTCCACTGCAATTTCACCGATTTTCACCGATTTTGCCCCGTTTTTCCAGCCCAGGCTCGGGAATTTCCTCAGGATGGAGAACTGGACACCTCTCAGGATGGAATTTGACCCTAAACCCGGTTTTAACCCCCAAAACTCCACCCATCCCCCCAAACCCCTCCCAAATCCCACCTCATTTTCACCGATTTTCCCCCGTTTCTCCAGCCCAGGCTCGGGAATTCTCTCCCCCCCGGCCGACGATGGAAAATCTCCTGCTCCCGCTCCTGATTTTCACCACCACGGCCGCCACGACTTCTTCTCCTCCTCCTCCTCCTCCTCCTCCTTGCCCCAAGCGCTGCTCGTGCCAGAACCTCTCGCCGTCCTTCACCATCCTGTGCACCAAGACCGGCCTCCTCTTCGTGCCGTCCGGCATCGACCGGCGCACGGCCGAGCTGCGCCTCATGGACAACTTCATCACCACCCTGCGCAAGCGCGACTTCGCCAACATGACGCAGCTGATCCACCTGACGCTGTCGCGCAACACCATCAGCCAGATCATGCCTTACGCCTTCTCCGACCTCAAGGGCCTCCACGCCCTCCACCTGGACAGCAACCGCTTGACGTCGATCAACGAAGAGCATTTCAAGGGGTTGATTAACCTCCGCCACTTAATTCTCAGCAACAACCAGCTCAGCTTCATCTCGCCCAGATCTTTGGATGATTTCCTGGAGACCATCGAGGATCTGGATTTGTCCTACAACAACCTGGTGGACGTTCCGTGGGCGACGGTGGCCAAGCTGTCCAACGTCAACACGGTGAGTTTGGATCACAACCTCATCGAGTTTGTTCCCGAGGGGATTTTTTCCAACCTCCACAAGCTGGCCCGGTTGGACATGACCTCCAACAAGCTCAAGAAGATCCCGCCGGATCCGTTGTTTTCCCGCATCCCCGTCTACGCCAAATCCAAAGGTTCCCCGCTGACCTCGCTGGTGCTGAGCTTCGGCGGGAACCCCCTGCACTGCAACTGCGAGCTGGTTTGGCTGCGGCGCTTGACGCGGGAGGACGACCTGGAAACCTGCGCCTCGCCGCCGGAATTGATGGGAAAATACTTCTGGAGCATCCGGGAGGAGGAATTCGTCTGCGAGCCGCCCATGATCACGCACAGAACGCCGAAACTGGTGACGGCCGTGGGCCAGAGCGCGTCGCTGAAGTGCAAAGCCGTGGGCGACCCCGATCCCTACGTGCGCTGGATCGCTCCCGACGGGAAGTTGGTGGCCAACACGTCGCGGACGGTTTCCTACGAGAACGGCACCTTGGACATCTTGGAAGCGGCGCTGGGGGATCAGGGAACGTTCACCTGCATCGCCTCCAACGCCGCCGGAGAGTCGACGGCGCCCGTGGAATTCCGGGTGACGCCGGACGCCAACGGCACCGAGTGCGAGGAGGAGGAGGCGGGGAAGAAAGGGACGGCGGGGCCGGAGCCGTCGGATATCCTGATTTCCGCCAAATCCAGCTTTTCCAACGATTCCAAGCTGGAGAAAGGGGACAGGGGTGGGGTGGTGGTGGCCGAGGTGACGGCGACGTCGGCGCTGATCCGGTGGCCGCCGCAGGAGCAGCTGGAAGGGCTCCGGATGTACCAGATCCAGTACAACAGCTCCGGGGATGAGATCCTGGTTTATAGGTGAGGATTGTCCTCCCGGGAAAAAAAAAAAAACCCAACAAATTTGGGATGGGAAGGGGTGGAAAAGGTGGTGAGGGGAAGGAAGGGAGGTGGAGAAAAGGTTGGGAAAGGGTGTGGAGAGTATGGGAGAAGGGTTGGGAAAGGGGTTGGGAAATGGGAAATGGGGTGGGGAAGGGTCGGGAAATGTGGAAAAGTGGCTGGAATCCATGGGAATAGGGGTGAAATCCATGGGAAAGGGCTGGAAATCCATGGAAAAGGGATGAGATCCATGGAAAAGGGCCTGAAACTATGGGAAAGGGCTGGAAATCCATGGAAAATTGGGCTGAAATCCATGGAAAAAGGGCTGGAAATCCATGGGAAAAGGGGCTGGAAAAGGGGCTGAAATCCACGGAAAAGGGGCTGGAAAGGGGGCTGAAAACCTGGGGGAAAAAGGGGTGAAAACCATGGGAAAAAGGGCTGGAAATCCATGGGAAATGGGGCTGGGAAAGGGGCTGAAATCCATGGGAAATGGGGCTGAAATCCGTGGGAAATGGGGCTGAAATCCGTGGGAAAAGGGCTGAAATCCATGGGAAAAGGGGCTGGAAAAGGGGCTGAAATCCATGGAAATGGGGCTGGGAAAGGGGCTGAAATCCATCGAAATGGGGCTGAAATCCATGGGAAATGGGGCTGGAAAAGGGGCTGAAATCCATGGGAAATGGGGCTGAAATCCATGGGAGAAGAGGCTGGAAAAGGGGCTGGAATCCATGGGAAAAGGGGCTGGGAAAGGGGCTGAAATCCATGGAAATGGGGCTGAAATCCATGGGAGAAGAGGCTGGGAAAGGGGCTGAAATCCATGGGAAATGGGGCTGGAAAAGGGGCTGAAATCCATGGGAAAAGGGGCTGGGAAAGGGGCTGAAATCCATGGAAATGGGGCTGAAATCCATGGGAAATGGGGCTGGAAAAGGGGCTGAAATCCATGGGAAAAGGGGCTGGGAAAGGGGCTGAAATCCATGGGAAATGGGGCTGGAAAAGGGGCTGAAATCCGTGGGAAATGGGGCTGAAATCCATGGGAAAAGGGGCTGGAAAAGGGGCTGAAATCCACGGAAATAGGGCTGGGAAAGGGGCTGAAATCCATGGGAAATGGGGCTGGGAAATGGGGCTGAAATCCGTGGGAAAAGGGGCTGGAAAAGGGGCTGAAATCCATGGGAAAAGGGGCTGGGAAAGGGGCTGAAATCCGTGGGAAATGGGGCTGAAATCCATGGGAAAAGGGGCTGAAAAAGGGGCTGAAATCCATGGGAAAAGGGGCTGGAAAAGGGGCTGAAATCCACGGAAAAAGGGCTGAAATCCATGGGAAAAGGGGCTGGAATAAGGGGCTGAAATCCACGGAAAAAGGGCTGAAATCCATGGGAAAAGGGGCTGGGAAAGGGGCTGAAATCCATGGGAAAAGGGGCTGGGAAAGGGGCTGAAATCCATGGAAATGGGGCTGAAATCCATGAAAAATGGGGCTGAAATCCATGGGAAATGGGGCTGAAATCCACGGGAAACAGGCTGCAATCCACGGGAAATGGGGCTGAAATCCATGAAAAACACGGCTGAAATCCATGGGAAACAGGGGCTGCAATCCACGGGAAACAGGGCTGAAATCCATGAAAAACACGGCTGAAATCCACAGAAAATGGGCCAAAATCCCCGAAAAAATCGCCGGAAATCCCCCAAAACCCCACTGCCCTCCCTTTCCCCCTTTCCCCTTGGCTCTCGCAGGATGATCCCGGCCCCCAGCGCCTCCTTCTCGCTGTCGGACCTGGCCCCGGGCCGCGATTACGAGCTCTGCGTGCTGGCCGTGTTCTCGGACGCTCGGACATCGCTGCCGGCCACGCGGCCGCTGGGCTGCTCGCGCTTCTCCACGCGGCCGGAATCGCGGCCGTGCCGCTCGCTGCAGGCGCAGTTCCTGGGAGGGACCATGATCATCGTCATCGGCGGCATCATCGTGGCCTCGGTGCTGGTGTTCATCTTCATCCTCCTGATGAAGTACAAGATCCACAACAACCACCCCAAATCCAAAGGGAAATCCAACGTCTGCTCGCAGACCAACGGCTCCCAGAGCGGCTCCATGGGCAGGTCCAGCTCCAAGCTGGCCGAGAGGAGGGAGAGTTGGAGTTTGGAATGTTCCGGAGGGCTCGGGGACAAAGGGGAAGGGGTGGAGGTGGGGTCGTGAGGAGGAGGAGGAGGGGAGGGGGGGGGGCGGGGGATGGAGCGTCGGGAATTGCTCCAAGGACACGTCTGGAGCTTCTGGAATCGCTCTGGGAGCTCTGGGATCGCTCTGGGAGCTCCAGAACCAATCCAAGGACACCTCTGGAGCTTCTGGAATCGCTCTGGGAGCTCTGGGGTCACTCTGGGAGCTCCAGAACCATTCCAAGGACACCTCTGGAGCTTCTGGGATCGCTCTGGGAGCTCCAGAACCAATCCAAGGACACGTCTGGAGCCTCTGGGATGGCTCTGGGAGCTCCAGAACCATTCCAAGGACACCTCTGGAGCCTCTGGGATGGCTCTGGGAGCTCTGGGATCACTCTGGGAGCTCTGGGATCACTCCGGGAGCTCCAAAACCACTCCAAGGACACCTCTGGAGCTTCTGGGATGGCTCTGGGAGCTCTGGGATCGCTCCAAGGACACCTCTGGAGCTTCTGGGATCACTCCAGGAGCTCTGGGATCACTCTGGGAGCTCCAGAACGACTCCAAGGACACCTCTGGAGCTTCTGGAATCGCTCTGGGAGCTCTGGGATCGCTCCAGGAGCTCTGGGATCACTCTGGGAGCTCTGGGATCACTCCAGGAGCTCCAGAACCATTCCAAGGACACCTCTGGAGCTTCTGGAATCGCTCTGGGAGCTCTGGGATCGCTCTGGGAGCTCCAGAACTATTCCAAGGACACCTCTGGAGCCTCTGGGATCACTCCAGGAGCTCTGGGGTCGCTCTGGGAGCTCCAGAACCAATCCAAGGACACGTCTGGAGCCTCTGGGATCGCTCTGGGAGCTCCAGAACCAATCCAAGGACACGTCTGGAGCCTCTGGGATCGCTCTGGGAGCTCCAGAACCAATCCAAGGACACCTCTGGAGCCTCTGGGATCACTCTGGGAGCTCTGGGATCACTCCAAGGACACCTCTGGAGCCTCTGGGATCACTCCAGGAGCTCTGGGATCACTCCAGGAGCTCCAGAACGACTCCAAGGACACCTCTGGAGCTTCTGGGATCACTCCAGGAGCTCTGGGAGCTCCAGGATCACTCCAAGGACACGTCTGGAGCCTCTGGGATGGCTCTGGGAGCGCTCCAGGAGCTCTGGGGTCGCTCTGGGAGCTCCAGAACCATTCCAAGGACACCTCTGGAGCTGTTTGGACACCTCTGGGATCGCTCCGGGAGCTCCAGAACCTCCGGAACCGCTCCGAGAACCCATCCAGAGCCTCTCCAGAACCGCTCCAAGGACCCCTCCAGAAGCACCCAGACACCTCTGGAGCGGCTCCAAGGCCTGCAGAACCTCCTGGAACTGCTCCAGAACCTTCAGAACGGCTCCAGAACCTCCTGGAACTGCTCCAGGGACTCCTCCGGAGCTTTTCCAACCCCTCCAGAACCTCCGGAGTTACCCCAGAACCTCCCGGAACCTCTCCAGAACCTCCTGGAACCGCTCCGGAACCGCTCCGGGAGCTTTTCCCGACGCATCCGGAACCGCCCAGAACCTCTGGAGCGGCTCCAAGGCCTCCAGAACCTCCTGGAACGGCTTCAGAACCTCCTGGAACAACTCCAGAACCTCCTGGAACGGCTTCAGAACCTTTGGAACAACTCCAGAACCTCCTGAAACGGCTCCAGAACCTTCAGGAACTGTTCCAGAACCTCCTGGAACTGCTCCAGAACCTTCAGGAACTGTTCCAGGACCTCCTGGAACGGCTCCAGAACCGCTCCAGGAGCTTTTCCCGACGCGTCCAGAACCGCCCAGAACCTTCTGGAGCCAGAACCTCCAGGAAACTGCTCCAGAACCTCCAGGAAACGGCTCCAGAACCTCCTGGAACTGCTCCAGAACCTTTGGAACAACTCCAGAACCTCCTGGAACTGCTCCAGGGACTCCTCCAGAGCTTTTCCAACCCCTCCAGAACCTCCCGGAACCTCTCCAGAACCTCCTGGAACCTCTCCAGAACCTCCTGGAACCGCTCCGGGACCGCTCCGGGAGCTTTTCCCGACGCATCCGGAACCGCCCAGAACCTCCCGGAGCGGCTCCGGAAGCTCTCCCAGGACACCTCCGGACTCATTCCAAGGCTTCCAGAACCTCGGGAGCCGCTCCGGAGCCGCTCCCAGGACTCCTCCGGAGTTGGATTTTAAGCTTCACTCTCGTCTATTTTTAAGCTCAGATGGTTTCAAAGATATTTTTTTAGATCCTTGTCCACGGACATCCTTCGGGAATTTTCTTTGGGAATTTCGGATCCGTCCCCTTCCCTCCCCCGAGCCTGGGACTCCCAAAAGGGATTTTTTTTTTTTTTTTTTTTCTGAGATTTTTTTGGGGGTTTTTTTGGGAATTTTTATGATGTTTTTAAGGATTTTTTTTTGGAATTTTTCTGAAATTTATTTGGAATTTTTGGGGAATTTTTTGGGATTTTTTGGGGATTTTTTTGGGAGTTTTTTGGGAGTTTTTTGGGAATTTTTTGGGATTTTTTTGGGAATTTTTTGGGAGTTTTTTGGGAATTTTTTTTGGATTTTGGGGGAATTTTTTGGATTTTTTTTTTGGATTTTTTTTTTTAAATGTTTAAAAAATTATTTTGGAATTTTTTGGGGGGATTTTTGGGAATATTTTTCGTAATGTTAAACCATTTTTTTTTATTATTTTTTTTGAAATTTTTTGGGAACGTTTAAAAATTTTCTTTGGAATTTTTGGAATATTTTTTGGGATTTTTTTTTGGTTTTTAAATTTTTTTGTTGTTGTTTTTGGAATGCTTAAAAAATCTTTGGGATTTTTTTTGGAACTTTAAAAATTTTTTTGGATTTTTTTTCGATTTTTTTTTTTTGAATGCTTTTTAAAAAAATTTTTTGGAATTTGTTGGAATTTGTTGGGAATTTGTTTTATGGAATTTTTAATATTTATTTATTTATTTAGGGGGGAGGATTTTTTTGGAATTTGTTGGAATTCCTTGGAATTTTTAATACTAATTTATTTATTTATTTATTTATTTATTTGGAGAGGGGAGGAATTTTTTTGGAAATTTTTTTGAATTTGTTGGAATTTTTTTGGAATTTGTTATTTGGAATTTTTAATATTCTTTTATTTATTTATTTATTTATTTGGGGGGGGGGGGAGAATTTTTTTTGGGAGGATTTTTTGGGGGATTTTTTCATCGTTGGTTTTTTTTTTTTCCCCCCGGCATTGGATCCGAGACTTTTTTTGGTAAAAAAAAAAAAGGAAAAAAAAACCAAAAAAAGATTAAAAAAAGACAAAATAACACCAAAAAAAAAAAACAAAAAAAAAAAAAAAGGGAAAAAAAAGGAAAAAGAAGAAAATCCCGGGAATTTTTTTTCGGTTTCAAATCCAGCCGGGAATCCCCTCGGGATCCCCCCGGAAACAAAAAAAAAGGGGAAAAACCGCTGGAATTCTTCATCGCTCCGAGGATTTGTTATAAAAATTCTTAATTTCGCAATTCTGAGTGGGTTTTTTGGGGGGAATTCGGGGGGATTTGGGGTGGAGAATTCTGAGAGAGCCTGAAAAAGTTGGAGAATGGGAAAAAATGGGGGGAAATGGGGGAAAATGGGGGGGAAATGGGGGAAATGAGGAAAAATGGGGGGAAATGAGGAAAAATGGGGGGGAATGGGAAAAATGAGGAAAACTGGGGGAAATGAGAAAAAATTGAGGGAAAATGGGGGGGAAATGAGGGAAAAATGAGAGAAAATGAGGAAAAATGAGGGAAAATGGGGGGAAATGAGGAAAAGGGAGGAAATGGAGAAAAATGGGGGAAAAACGGGAAAATTAGGCAAATGGGGAAAAATGGGGGAAAATGGGGGGAAAATGGAGAAAAATGGGGGGAAATAGGAAAATGAGGAAAAATGGGGGGAAAATGGGAAAAAAATGAGGGGAAATGGGGGGAATTGGAGAAAAATGGGGAAAAAATGGGGGGAAATGGGGAAAAAATGGGGGGAAAATGAGGAAAAAATGGGGAAAAATGCAGGAATTGGAAAAAATGGGGAAGAATGGGGGAAATGAGGAAAAATTAGGAAAAATGGGGGAAATGGGGGAAAATGGAGAACATTTGAGGGGAAAATGGGGAAAAATTGAGGGAAAAATGGGGAAAATGGGGGAAATGGGAAAAAAATGAAGGAAAAGGGGATTTGAGGAGTTCTGGGAATGGTGGTGAAGAGGATCTGATGAACTTTAGGGAGGAAATGGGGAAAAATGGGAGGGAAATGGGAAAAATGGGGGGGGGGAATGGGGAAAAAAAGGGAAAATGGGGGGAAAATGGAAAAAAATGGGGGAAAATGGGGAAAAATGGGGGAAAAAAGCTCTTTGGGTGTTCCTTGGATCCATGGATGGGACATTCCAGGATTTTCCTGCAGCTCCAGCAGAATTCCAGGGATTCAGGTGGGTTTTTGGGATCCCCAGGTGGAATTTTGGGGCCCTCAGGTGGAATTTTGGGATCCCCAGGTGGAATTTTGGGACCCCAGGTGGAATTTTGGGACCTTCAGGTGGAATTTTGGGGCCCTCAGGTGGAATTTTGGGGCTCCCAGGTGGAATTTTGGGGCCCTCAGGTGGAATTTTGGGGCTCCCAGGTGGAATTTTGGGATCCCCAGGTGGAATTTTGGGACCCCAGGTGGAATTTTGGGACCTTCAGGTGGAATTTTGGGGCTCCCAGGTGGAATTTTGGGACCTTCAGGTGGAATTTTGGGATCCCCAGGTGGAATTTTGGGGCTCCCAGGTGGAATTTTGGGGCCCTCAGGTGGAATTTTGGGGCTCCCAGGTGGAATTTTGGGGCCCTCAGGTGGAATTTTGGGGCTCCCAGGTGGAATTTTGGGACCGCAAGCCCTCTGAAATTAAGATTAAAACCCCCAAATCCCCCCAAAATTCCCCAAATTCCCCCAAAATTGAGGATGCAAAGACCCCAAACCCTCCCAGGGCAGCGTTTCTTGAAGCCACCACAAACCACGGGAATTTTGAGGGGAAAACTCAAGAATTTCGGAATTTTTTCAGGATTTGGGGGATCCAGAGGAACCCAACCCCCCCAAAATTTGCGATAAACCCCAAACCTCCCCCCCCAAAAATCAACACAAAGGCCCCAAACCCTCCTTGAATTCCATTTATTGGCGCGACGGAAACGGAGGGGAATTTTTTGGGGGGGAAAAGGCTGGAATTCCGGGATTTTTCCTGGGAATTTGGGGCAGATTCCCGCTCACCTGAGCAGGTGGAAGGTGAGCCAGTACATGAAGAGGGGCTGGGCAGCAGCGATGGCCATGGTCAGGTACATCCGCAGCTGGTTCTTGGCACCGCGCACCAAAACCCCCTCGGCCGCCGCCTCCGAGAGCAGCTTCAGCCTCAGCGTCCGGATCTGGGGGAATTCGGGGGAAATTTGGGGTTTAGAACGTTGGGATCAACAGCTCAGGTCCTCAAAACCCCCCAAAATCCCCAAATTCCCACAAAATCCCCACATAAACCTCCAAAAAAAGTCCTAAAATCCCTCAGAATCCACCCCAAACCCCCTCGGCCGCCGCCTCCGAGAGCAGCTTCAGCCTCAGCGTCCGGATCTGGGGGAATTCGGGGGAAATTTGGGGTTTAGAACGTTGGGATGAACCTCTCAAGTCCTCAAAACCCCCCAAAATCCTCAAATTCCCACAAAATCCCCACATAAACCTCCAAAAAAAGTCCTCAAATCCCTCAGAATCCACCCCAAACCCCCTCGGCCGCTGCCTCCGAGAGCAGCTTCAGCCTCAGCGTCCGGATCTGGGGGAATTCGGGGGAAATTTGGGGTTTAGAACGTTGGGATGAACCTCTCAAGTCCTCAAAACCCCCCAAAATCCTCAAATTCCCACAAAATCCCCACATAAACCTCCAAAAAAAGTCCTCAAATCCCTCAGAATCCACCCCAAACCCCCTCGGCCGCTGCCTCCGAGAGCAGCTTCAGCCTCAGCGTCCGGATCTGGGGGAATTCGGGGGAAATTTGGGATTTTAAACTTTGGGATGAACCTCTCAAGTCCTCAAAACCCCCAAAAATCCTCAAATTCCCACAAAACCCCCACATAAACCTCCAAAAAAAGTCCTCAAATCCCTCAGAATCCACCCCAAACCCCCTTGGCCGCCGCCTCCGAGAGCAGCTTCAGCCTCAGCGTCCGGATCTGGGGGAATTCGGGGGAAATTTGGGGTTTAGAACGTTGGGATCAACACCTCAGGTCCTCAAAACCCCCCAAAATCCCCAAATTCCCACAAAACCCCCACATAAACCTCCAAAAAAAGTCCTCAAATCCCTCAGAATCCACCCCAAACCCCCTCGGCCGCCGCCTCTGAGAGCAGCTTCAGCCTCAGCGTCCGGATCTGGGGGAATTCGGGGGAAATTTGGGATTTTAAACTTTGGGATGAACCTCTCAAGTCCTCAAAACCCCCAAAAATCCTCAAATTCCCCAAAAAACCCCACAAAAATCTCCCCAAAAAGTCCTCAAATCCCTCAGAATCCACCCCAAACCCCCTCGGCCGCCGCCTCTGAGAGCAGCTTCAGCCTCAGCGTCCGGATCTGGGGGAATTCGGGAAAAATTTGGGGTTTAGAACGTTGGGATCAACACCTCAGGTCCTCAAAACCCCCCAAAATCCCCAAATTCCCACAAAACCCCCACAAAAACCTCCAAAAAAAGTCCTCAAATCCCTCAGAATCCACCCCAAACCCCCTCGGCCGCTGCCTCCGAGAGCAGCTTCAGCCTCAGCGTCCGGATCTGGGGGAATTCGGGAAAAATTTGGGATTTTAAACTTTGGGATGAACCTCTCAAGTCCTCAAAACCCCCCAAAATCCCCAAATTCCCACAAAAACCTCCAAAAAAAGTCCTCAAATCCCTCAGAATCCACCCCAAAACCCCCTCGGCCGCCGCCCCTTCAGCCGCCGCGATTTTTATGAATTCCCTGGAATTTTGAGCCAATTCCTCAGGATTTTGGGATCTCAAGAAACTGCGGGGTGGGGTCCCCCCAACCTCCCAAACCCCAAAAATGAGACAAAACCCCTAAAATCCCCCAAAACTGAAGGCAGAGCCCCCAAATCCTCTCCGAGCGTCGTTTCGAGGGCGCGACTTTTACGAATTCTCTGCAATTTTCACCAAATCCCTCGGAATTTTGTGACTCCCAAAGAATCCAACACACCCCCCCCCACCCCAAAAACCCCCCAAAACCCCAAAAAACCCCAAAAACCCCCCAAAACCCCCGAAAAAACTCACCATAAACACGAAAATACTCAGACAACACCAACTCAAGGCCACGTAGTACCCGGGCCTACCCAGCACCAAGCCAGCCACGAGGCCTACGATCATCCTGAGGGGAAAACACCCAAAACCGTGGGATTTCACCCCAAAAAAATGGGGGAAAACCCCTAAAAATCAGCTCACCCCACGTATTTGTAACCAGCGAAGGCCACGAGGTCGATGGGGGTCAGGTCTGTGGTGATGGTGACCAAATAAAGGCTCAGGAGGACGCTCAGAACTTCCAGGACCAGCCAGGCCAAGGCCGAGCTCGCCACCAAACCGAGGCTGTCCGGCGAAAATCTGGGAATTTCACCCCAAAAAAAGTGGGATGGGAGAAGGATTTGGGGGTTGGGAGGGAGGAGAAAGAGGGGGGATAAAAAATTGGGGGAAAAAACGGCGTTTTTTGTACCTGTTTTGGGTGCCCAAAGCGAGGCCGGCCAGGAGGATGTAGGTGAGGAAGGCCATGGCTGTGAGGGGAAATTAGGGGGAATTTGGGGAATTTTGGGGGGATTTGGGGAATTTTGGGGGGATTTTTGGAATTTTGGGGGGTTGGGAGGGTGGGGAGGGGATTTGGGGTGGATTTGGAGAGGTTTGGGTTCTTTTGGGGGTATTTTAGGGGGGTTTTGGGGGAATTGAGGATTGGGAATTTGGGTGTTTTAAGGAGGATTTTTTGGGGGGATTTTGGGGAGGATTTTGGAAATTTTGGGGAGGATTTGGGGAATTTTGGGGAGGATTGGGGAATTTTGCGGGGTTGGGAGGGTGGGGAGGGGATTTGGGGTGGATTTGGAGAGGTTTGGGTTCTTTTGGGGTTTTTTTGGGGTATTTTAGGGGGGTTTTGGGGGAATTGAGAGTTGGGAATTTGGGTGTTTTAAGGAGGATTTTTTGGGGGGGATTTGAGAGGATTTTGGGGAGGATTTGGGGAATTTGGGGAGGTTTGGGGAATTTTGGGGGGTTGGGAGGGTGGGGAGGGGATTTGGGGTGGATTTGGAGAGGTTTGGGGTTTTTTGGGGTTTTTTTTTGGGGTATTTTAGGGGGGTTTTGGGGGAATTGAGGGTTGGGAATTTGGGTGTTTTAAGGAGGATTTTTTGGGGGGGATTTGAGAGGATTTTGGGGAGGATTTGGGGAATTTGGGGAGGTTTGGGGAATTTTGGGGGGTTGGGAGGGTGGGGAGGGGATTTGGGGTGGATTTGGAGAGGTTTGGGGTTTTTTGGGGTTTTTTTTTGGGGTATTTTAGGGGGGTTTTGGGGGAATTGAGGGTTGGGAATTTGGGTGTTTTAAGGAGGATTTTTTGGGGGGATTTGAGAGGATTTTGGGGGTTTCAAGAGGTTTGGGGGGGTCTTGAGAGGGTGGGGAAGCGATTTTGGGGTAGAACTGGGGGAATTTGGGGCATTTTGGAGGGGATTTTGAGGGAGTGTGGGGGGAGATTTGGGGATTTTTGGGGTGGATTTAGGAACTTTTGGGCATTTTAGGGGATCCCAAGAGGTTTTGGGGGGGTCTTAAGAAGGAAGGGAGAGAATTTTTGGGGGGGGACCGGGGTTATTTTGGGGGGGTTTTGGGAGGATTTGAGGGGGAATTTCGGGAGAATTTGGGGGTTTTTTTTGATTTTTGGGGTGTCCTGGGGGTTTTGGGGGTGGTTTTGGGGGGTTTTTGGGGGTCCCAGGGGGGTTTTGGGGGTCCCTACCCGGGATATAAAGGTCAGGGGCGTTGACATCGAAGCGGGGGGCGACGGGGGCGTCCTGTTGGTACCGGACCTGCCAGTCCTGGGGGGGGCTGGGGGAGTGAGAAACTCCCCAAAACACCCCAAAATCCCTCCAAACCACCCCAAAATACCCCCAAACCACCCCAAATATCCCAAAACCACCCCAAAATCCACCAAAACCACCCCAAAATCCCTCAAAACACCCCAAAATCCCTCAAAACCACCCCAAAATACCCCCAAAACCCCCCAAAACCACCCCAAAATCCCTCCAAACCACCCCAAAATCCCTCAAAACCACCCCAAAATCCCCCAAAACCACCCCAAAATCCCTCCAAACCACCCCAAAATCCCCCAAACCACCCCAAAATCCCTCAAAACCACCCCAAAATACCCCCAAAACCCCCCAAAACCACCCCAAAATCCCTCCAAACCACCCCAAAATCCCTCCAAACCACCCCAAAATCCCTCAAAACCACCCCAAATTCCCTCAAAACCACCCCAAATTCCCTCCAAACCACCCCAAAATCCACCAAAACCACCCCAAAATCCACCAAAACCACCCCAAAATCCACCAAACCACCCCAAAATCCCTCAAAACAACCCCAAAATCCCTCAAAACCACCCCAAATTCCCTCAAAACCACCCCAAAATCCCCCCAAACCACCCCAAAATCCCTCAAAACCCCCTAAAATAACCCCGAGTATCCTGAGATCCCTCCAAAAACCCCAAATTATCCCAAATTCCCCCAAATCCAGCCCAAAAGAAACCCCAAGCTGCTCCTAAAATCTCCCAAATTGCCTTGAAATGGCCCCAAATTATCCCCAAACTCCCCCAGATACCCCCAAAATGCTCCAAAACACCCCAAAATACCCCCAAACCAACCCAAAACACCCCCAAATACCCCAAAGCCCCCTAAAACACCCCAAAACTGCTCCTAAAATCCCCCAAATTCCCCCAAATTGCCCCCAAATCCCCTGGGATCCCTCAAAATCCCAAATCCCCCCAGAACAGCCCCAAAACGCCCTCAAATCCCCCAAATCCACCCCAAAACCCCTCCAGGACCCCCCTAAACCCCCTCCCAGTTGCTCCCAGTAACCCTGAACCCCCTCCCAGTCACCCTGAGCCCCCTCCCAGTCCCTCCCAGTCCCTCCCAGTAACCCTGAGCCCCCTCCCAGTAACCCTGAGCCCCCTCCCAGTAACCCTGAACCCCCTCCCAATCACCCTGAACCCCCTCCCAGTCCCTCCCAGTAACCCTGAACCCCCTCCCAGTACCCTCCCAGTCCCTCCCAGTAACCCTGAACCCCCTCCCAATCACCCTGAACCCCCTCCCAGTCCCTCCCAGTAATCCTGAACCCCCTCCCAGTACCCTCCCAGTCGCTCCCAGTAACCCTGAACCCCCTCCCAATCACCCTGAACCCCCTCCCAGTAACCCTGAACCCCCTCCCAGTACCCTCCCAGTCGCTCCCAGTCACCCTGAACCCCTTCCCAGTCCCTCCCAGTAACCCTGAACCCCCTCCCAGTCGCTCCCAGTCCCTCCCAGTCGCTCCCAGTCCCTCCCAGTAACCCTCAATCCCCTCCCAGTGCCCTCCAGGTCCCCCAAAACCCCCTCCCAGTAACCCTGAACCCCCTCCCAGTCCCTCCCAGTAACCCTGAACCCCCTCCCAGTCCCTCCCAATCACCCTGAACCCCCTTCCCAGTCCCTCCCAGTCCCTCCCAGTCCCCTCCCAGTACCTGATGCCCGAAGGGGAACACGAGCAGCCGCAGTTTCTTGCCCACGTACGCCGTGTCCACGGCGAAATAATACTTCAGCCTCGCCACGGGCACCCACCGCCCGAGCTGCGGGGCGACACCGTGCGCGTTCCCCCGGGGTTTTTTTCCCCGGTTTTTGCCCGTTTTTCCCCTTTTTCCCCCCCATTTTCCATCGCTCCCTTCCCCACTCACGTTCTCCTCCACGAGGTCCCGGCCGTGCGAGGCCAAGCTGCTGCCGTAGGCCGCGGCCAAAGTGGACACGGGCTCGCCCAGGAAAGCACCGGGAGGGGGGAACGGCGATGAGGCGGAGGAGGAGGAGGAGGAGGCCGAAGGAGGCGGCGGAGCCCCGAAACCGCGGCCCGGGGAAGCTCCGCTGGCGCTCGTATCCTCGAAGAGAGGCCGCGGATCGGCCAAGCGAGCGGGGCCGCGGCGTTTGGGGGCTGGGAGAAGGGGGAAAGGGGAGGTTTGAGGGGGTTCGGAGCCCCAAAATTCCCTCACGGGACCCGCCCGAAACTCACGGGGAGCGGCGGGGTCCATGGCGGCGGCGGCACTTCCGGGTTCGGCTACCGGGAGTCACGTGGGGGGGGAAAAGCGGGGTTGTGATTGGGTGAGAGGGCGGAAGTTGTTGGCGGGGAGAGGAAGTTGTGCCCGGAGTTAAGATGGCGGCCGCGTTAAGGTCGCTGTTGCCATGGTAACGCGGCGTGCGGCGGCCTAGTGAGTGCCCGGAGTGTCCTCAGGATGCCACAAAAACGTTCCTAAGATGTCACCGGTGTCGTGATGTCGCCAGGGGTGTCACGGGTCCGGTAGGATCCGTGGCGGCGGCACTTCTGAGTTTGGCTACCGGGAGTCACGTGGGGGGGGGAAAGCGGGGTTGTGATTGGGTGAGAAGGCGGAAGTTGTTGGCGGGGAGAGGAAGTTGTGCCCGGAGTTAAGATGGCGGCCGCGCCACGCTGGTTGCCATGGTAACGGGGGGTGCGCTTGGGCCTAGCGCCAGCCCAGGGTGTCCCCAGGACCGGGATGTCCCCGGGATGTCCCCGGGATGTCCCCAGGGATGTTCCCATGGCCATGATGTCCCCAGGATGTCCCCAAAGCCGTGGTGTCCCCAGGATGACTCCATGGTGTCCCCAAGGCCGTGAGATCCCCAGGATGTCCCATGAACGTCCCCAAGGTGTCTCCATGGATGTCCCCTTGGTGTCCCCAAAGCCGTGGTGTCCCCAGGATGTCCCCTTGATGTCCCCAAAGCCGTGGTGTCCCTGGGATGTCCCCGTGGTGTCCTTTGGTGTCCCCTTGGTGTCCCCAAAGCTGTGGTGTCCCCGTGGTGTCCCCAGGATGTCCCCAGGGATGTTGCCATGGTGTCCCCAGCATCTCCCCAAAGCCGTGGTGTCCCCTTGGTGTCCCCGTGGTGTCCCTAAAGCCGTGATGTCCCCAGGATGTCCCCAGGGATGTTTCCACAGCCATGATGTCACCAGGATGTCCCCAAAGCCGTGGTGTGCTCAGGGATGTCCCCAGGATGTCCCCATGGTGTCCCCATGGTGTCCCCAGGATGTCCCCAGGATGTCCCCCTTGGTGTCCCCTTGGTGTCCCCGTGGTGTCCCCCTTGGTGTCCCCAGAATGTCCCCTTGATGTCCCCTTTGATGTCCCTGTGATGTCCCCTTTTGATGTCCCTGTGATGTCCCCTTGGTGTCCCCTTTGGTGTCCCCTTGGTGTCCCCTTTGATGTCCCCATGATGTCCCCTTTGGTGTCCCCAGGGTGTCCCCTTTTGATGTCCCCAGGATGTCCCTTTGGTGTCCCCTTTGGTGTCCCCTTGATGTCCCCTTTTGATGTCCCCGTGGTGTCCCCTTTGGTGTCCCCATGATGTCCCCTTTTGATGTCCCCAGGATGTCCCTTTGGTGTCCCTTTTGATGTCCCTGTGGTGTCCCCTTTGGTGTCCCCAGGATGTCCCCTTGGTGTCCCCCTTGGTGTCCCCGTGGTGTCCCCCAGCCCCTCCCCCACGTCCGGTGTCCGTCTGTCCGTCCGTTCCCGACGGCCCCGGGGCGGCTCCGGCCTCGCGCCGCTCCCGTGAGAGCCCCGTGACAGCCCCGTGACCCCCCCGGCGGCTGGGGGCCGGTCACACCAGTGAGCCCAGTATGGGCCCTCCCAGTTAACCCAGTACGGACTGCCCCAGTCACACCAGTGAGCCCAGTACGGGCCCTCCCAGTTACCCCAGTACGGACTGCCCCAGTCACACCAGTGAGCCCAGTACGGGCCCTCCCAGTTACCCCAGTACGGACTGCCCCAGTCACACCAGTGAGCCCAGTACGGGCCCTCCCAGTTAACCCAGTACGGACTGCCCCAGTCACACCAGTGAACCCAGTACGGGCCCTCCCAGTTACCCCAGTACGGACTGCCCCAGTCACACCAGTGAGCCCAGTACGGGCCCTCCCAGTTACCCCAGTACGGACTGCCCCAGTCACACCAGTGAGCCCAGTACGGGCCCTCCCAGTTAACCCAGTACGGACTGCCCCAGTCACACCAGTGAACCCAGTACGGGCCCTCCCAGTTACCCCAGTACGGACTGCCCCAGTCACACCAGTGAGCCCAGTACGGGCCCTCCCAGTTACCCCAGTACGGACTGCCCCAGTCACACCAGTGAGCCCAGTACGGGCCCTCCCAGTTAACCCAGTACGGACTGCCCCAGTCACACCAGTGAGCCCAGTACGGGCCCTCCCAGTTACCCCAGTACGGACTGCCCCAGTCACACCAGTTAACCCAGTACGGGCCCTCCCAGTTACCCCAGTATGGGCCCTCCCAGTTACCCCAGTACGGACTGCCCCAGTCACACCAGTGAGCCCAGTACGGGCCCTCCCAGTTACCCCAGTACGGACTGCCCCAGTCACACCAGTGAGCCCAGTACGGGCCCTCCCAGTTACCCCAGTACGGACTGCCCCAGTCACACCAGTGAGCCCAGTACGGGCCCTCCCAGTTACCCCAGTACGGACTGCCCCAGTCACACCAGTGAGCCCAGTACGGGCCCTCCCAGTTAACCCAGTACGGACTGCCCCAGTCACACCAGTGAACCCAGTACGGGCCCTCCCAGTTACCCCAGTACGGACTGCCCCAGTCACACCAGTGAGCCCAGTACGGGCCCTCCCAGTTACCCCAGTACGGACTGCCCCAGTCACACCAGTGAGCCCAGTACGGGCCCTCCCAGTTAACCCAGTACGGACTGCCCCAGTCACACCAGTGAACCCAGTACGGGCCCTCCCAGTTACCCCAGTACGGACTGCCCCAGTCACACCAGTGAGCCCAGTACGGGCCCTCCCAGTTACCCCAGTACGGACTGCCCCAGTCACACCAGTGAGCCCAGTACGGGCCCTCCCAGTTAACCCAGTACGGACTGCCCCAGTCACACCAGTGAGCCCAGTACGGGCCCTCCCAGTTACCCCAGTACGGACTGCCCCAGTCACACCAGTTAACCCAGTACGGGCCCTCCCAGTTACCCCAGTATGGGCCCTCCCAGTTACCCCAGTACGGACTGCCCCAGTCACACCAGTGAGCCCAGTACGGGCCCTCCCAGTTACCCCAGTACGGACTGCCCCAGTCACACCAGTGAGCCCAGTACGGGCCCTCCCAGTTACCCCAGTACGGACTGCCCCAGTCACACCAGTGAGCCCAGTACGGGCCCTCCCAGTGAACCCAGTATGGGCCAGTTACACCAGTGTGAACTGCCCAGTCACACCAGTATCAGCCCCCCAGTCACACCAGTATCAGCCCCCCCAGTTACACCAGTATGGGCCAGTTACACCAGTGTGGACTGCCCAGTCACACCAGTATCAACCATCCAGTCACACCAGTATCAGCCCCCCCAGTCACACCAGTACAGGCCAGTTACACCAGTGTGGATTGTCCAGTTAACCCAGTATCAGCCCCCCCAGCCACACCAGTATCAGCCCCCCCAGTTAGCCCAGTATGGGCCCTCCCAGTTAACCCAGTACGGGCCAGTTACACCAGTGCAGTCTGCCCAGTCACACCAGTATCAACCATCCAGTTATCCCAGTATCCGCCGTCCCAGTTACTCCAGTATGAACTGTCCTGCTCATCCCAGTAACCCCCCCTCCCAGTTCCTTCCAGTCCCCCCAGTGCCTCCCAGTTCTCCCCAGTGCCCCCCATTCCCCCCGTCCCTCCCAGTCCCTCCCAGTCCCTCCCAGTCCCCCCCAGTTCCCCCCGGGCCGGACGTTGTAGTTGGGGTAGGGGGGATCCCACTCCCGCCACTGGGCGGGAACTGGGGGGAACTGGGAGGGACTGGGGGGGGGGGCACTAGGAGGGAACTGGGAGGGACTGGAATGAGCAGGAATGGGAGGGACTGGGAGGGACTGGGAGGAACTGGGATGAGCAGAGGCGGCGGCGGGCGGGGGTCGGAGCGGGGCCGACACCGGTGAGGGGCGGGAGGGGGTCCCGGGGGGTCCCGGGGGTCGCTGAGGGGGTCCCGGGGGTCTTTAAGGGGTCCCGGGGGTCGCTGAGGGGTCCCGGGGGTCACTGAGGGGTCCCGGGGGTCCTTGAGGGGGTCCCGGGGGTCTTTGAGGGGGTCCCGGGGGTCTTTAAGGGGTCCCGGGCGTCACTGAGGGGGTCCCGGGGGTCGCTGAGGGGGTCCCGGAGGTCGCTGAGGAGTCCCGGGGGTCTTTGAGGGGTCCCGGGGGCCTTTGAGAGGGTCCCGGGGGTCGCTGAGGGGGTCCCGGGGCTTTGAGAGGGTCCCGGGGGTCTTTGAGGGATCCCGGGGGTCTTTGAGGAATCCCGGCGGTCCTTGAGGGGGTCCCGGGGGTCGCTGAGGGGGTCCCGGGGGTCGCTGAGGGGGTCCCGGGGGTCCTTGAGGGGATCCCGGGGGTCGCTGAGGGGGTCCCGGAGGTCGCTGAGGAGTCCCGGGGGTCTTTGAGGGATCCCGGGGGTCCTTGAGGGGGTCCCGGGGATCGCTGAGGGTCCCGGGGGTCGCTGAGGGGGTCCTGGGGCTGAGGGGTCCCGGGGGTCTTTGAGGGATCCCGGCGGTCCTTGAGGGGGTCCCGGGGGTCGCTGAGGGGTCCCGGGGGTCTTTGAGGGATCCCGGCGGTCCTTGAGGGGGTCCCGGGGGTCTCTGAGGGGGTCCCGGGGCTGAGGGGGGGGCCATGGGGCGGGGGGCGCTGTTTTTGGGGGTCGCCTACGCGGGGTTGGTGCTTTTGGGGGTCCTGGGGCTGCGGGCGCTCGAGGGCCCCCCCGGGACCCCCGGGACCCCCGAGGCCGGCGAGTGGGACGTGCCCAGCGCCCTCCTGTTCATCGTCACCCTCCTGACCACCGTGGGTGAGACCCCCGAGACCCCCGAGACCCCCAGGGGACCCCCAGGGGACCCCCACCAAATCCAGGACCCCCCAGAACCCACCCAAGGTGTGGGGGACTGCCAGGAGCACCAAGACCCCCGAGACCCCCTGGCACTTCGGGGCCCCCGAGATCCCCAAGAGCCCCGAGACCCCCCAGGACCTCCCCAAGACCCCCGAGACCCCCAAGATACCCCAGGGCCCCCA
Source organism: Coloeus monedula (assembly GCF_965178545.1). Classification (NCBI taxonomy): domain Eukaryota; kingdom Metazoa; phylum Chordata; class Aves; order Passeriformes; family Corvidae; genus Coloeus; species Coloeus monedula. The sequence goes on along the minus strand of NC_138813.1, from coordinate 2,983,992 downwards.
AGACCCCCCAAGACCCCCCTTCCACCCCAAGACCCCCAAGACCCCCCAAGATTCCCAAGAACCCCGAGACCCCCATGACCCCCCAGGACTCCCCAAGATTCCCAGGACCCCCAAGACCCCCAAGATACCCCAGGACCCCCCAAGACCCCTCAAGACCCTCAAGACCCCCAAGACCCCCCAGGACCCCCCAAGATTCCCAGGACCCCCAAGATTCCCATGACCCCCAAGTCCCCCCAAGAACCCCATGACCCCCAAGACCCCCCAGGACCCCCCAGACCCCCAAGAACCCCAGGACCCCCAAGACCCCCAAGACCCCCCAAGACCCCCCACGATACCCCAGGACTCCCCAAGATTCCCATGACCCCCAAGACCCCCAAGAACCCCAAGACCCCCCAGGACCCCCGAAATCCCCAAGACCCCCAAGACACCCCAAGAGCCCCCAAGACCCCCCAGGACTCCCCAAGATTCCCATCACCCCCAAGCCCCCCAAGACCCCCAAGAACCCCAAGACCCCCAAGACCCCCCAGGGCCCCCAAGAACCCCAAGACCCCCAAGAACCCCAAGACCCCCAAGATACCCCAGGACCCCCAAGACCCCCCAAAACCCCCAAGACCCCCAAGATACCCCAGGACCCCCCAAGACCCCTCAAGACCCCCAAGACCCCCCAGGACCCCCCAAGAACCCCAAGACCCCCAAGAACCCCATGACCCCCAAGAACCCCAAGACCCCCAAGACCCCCAAGAACCCCCAAGACCCCCCTTCCACCCCAAGACCCCCCAAGACCCCCAAGATTCCCATCACCCCCAAGACCCCCATGACCCCCAAGACCCCCAAGACCCCCAAGACCCTCCAAGACCCCCAAGAACCCCAAGAACCCCAAGAACCCCAAGATACCCCAGGACCCCCAAGACCCCCCAAGACCCCCAAGAACCCCTTCCACCCCAAGCCCCCCAAGACCCCCCCAAGCCCCCCAACCCCCCACCCCCCACCCCATGGGCGAGTCGGGGTCACCCCCTGACCCTCGCCGTGTCCCTCCCCCCAAGGCTACGGCTCGGTGACGCCGCTCTCGGCCGCCGGCAAATCCTTCTGCGCCGCCTACGCCGCCCTGGGCGTCCCGGCCACCATGTTCCTGCTGGCGGCCACCGCCCGCCGCCTCGGTGGTCCCCTGGCCCGGCGGCCCCGGGGCTACCTGCAGGCTCGTTGGGGCTACGGCCGGCGCGGCGCCGCCCGTGCCCACCTCCTGGGCCTCGTGGCCGTCGCCCTGGTGCTCCTGGTGCTCCTGCCGGCCGCCGCTTTCTACCTGGTGGAGCCCACCTGGACCTACCTGGACGCCGTCTATTTCTGCGTCATCTCCCTCTGCACCGTCGGCTTCGGCGACCTCGTGCCGGCCCGGCAAGCGCAGCAGCCGCTGAGGCAGCTCTACCAAGTGGCCGTGGCCGGTGAGTTTTGGGGCTTGCGGAGAGGCCTCTCGGGGTTTTGGTTGAGGGTTGGGTTGGGTTTTGGTTGAGTTGGGGTTTTGGTTGGGTTGGGTTTTGATTGGGTTGAGTTGGGGTTTTGGTTGAGTTGGGTTTTAGGGTTTTGGATGGGTTTGGGTTGAGTTGAGTTGGGTTTTGATTGGGTTGAGTTGGGTTTTGGTTGGGTTGAGTTGGGCTGGTTGAGTTGGGGTTTTGGTTGGGTTGGGTTTTGATTGGGTTGAGTTGGGTTTTGGTTGAGTTGGGTTTTAGGGTTTCAGATGGGTTTTGGTTGGGTTGAGTTGGGTTTTGGTTGAGTTGGGTTTTAGGGTTTTGGATGGGTTTTGGTTGGGTTAAGTTGGGTTTTGGTTGGGTTGAGTTGGGTTTGGGTTGAGTTGGGTTTTGGGGTTTCAGATGGGTTTTGATTGGGTTGAGTTGGGTTTTGATTGGGTTGAGTTGGGGTTTTGGGGTTTTGGATGGGTTTTGATTGGGTCGAGTTGGGTTTGGGGGTTTTGGATGGGTTTTGGTTGGGTTGGGTTGGGTTTTGGATGGGTTCCAGTGGGTTTTTGGGGTTTTGGATGGGTTTTGATTGGGTCGAGTTGGGTTTTGGTTGGGTTGGGTTGGGTTTTGGTTGGGTTGGGTTGGGTTTTTGGGGTTTTGGATGGGTTTTGATTGGGTCGAGTTGGGTTTTGGGGTTTTGGATGGGTTTTGGTTGTGTTGGGCTGGGTTTTGGATGGGTTGGGTTGGGTTTTGGGGTTTTGGATGGGTTTTGATTGGGTTGAGTTGGGTTTTTGGGATTTTGTTGGGTTCTGGATGGGTTCCATTGGGTTCCAGTGGGTCCCATTGGGTTCCAGTGGGTTGAGTTGGGTCCCGATGGCTCCCGATGGGTCCTGATGGGTCCTGATGGGTCACATTGGGTCCTGATGGCTCCTAATGGGTTCCACTGGGTCCCGATGGGTTCCGTTGGGTTCCGTTGGGTCTCGATGGCTCCTGATTGGTTCTGTCGGGTTCCGTTGGGTTCCGTTGGGTTCCGTTGGCTCCCGATGGGTTCCATTGGGTTCCGTTGGGTCTCGATGGCTCCTGATGGGTTCCGTTGGGTTCCGCTGGGTTCCGTTGGCTCCCAATGAGTTCTGTTGGGTTCTGATGACTCCTGATGACTCCTGATGGGTCCTGGTGGGTCCTGATGGGTCCTGATGGGTCCCGTTGGGTTCCGTTGGCTCCCGATGGGTTCCATTGGGTTCCGTTGGGTCTCGATGGCTCCCGATGGGTTCCGTTGGGTTCCGTTGGGTTCCGTTGGGTTCCGATGACTCCCGATGGGTTCCACTGGGTCCTGATGGGTTCCACTGGGTCCCGATGGGTCCTGATGGGTTCCGTTGGGTTCCGTTGGCTCCCAATGGGTTCCGTTGGCTCCCGATGGCTCCCAATGGGTTCCGTTGGGTCTCGATGGGTCCCGTTGGGTTCCGTTGGCTCCCGTTGGCTCCCCTCGCGCCCCCTCACGCCCCCGACGCCGCGCCGGGTCCCTCACGCCCCTCCCCCGCAGTGTACCTGCTGCTGGGGGTCACGGGCGTCCTGCTGCTGGCCCAGACCTTCCGCCACGTGGCCGAGCTCCACGGCCTCCCCGGCGCCGCCGCGGCACCGAACGACGACGACGCCGGCGCCGGCACCGAGGAAGGGGCCGGATTGTTGGAGGGGACGAGGGACGGGACCAAAGCAGCTCAGGGAGGGGGGCACGGGGCGGCGGGGGGGGGCGGCAGCGGGTAGCACCAGTGGGGGGGACACTGGGGATACTGGGGGGCACTGGGAGGGGACACTGGGAGGGGACCCGGCACAATAAAGGGTCCCCAAAGGCGCTTGGGTTCGACGGCTTCATTCTGGGGGGGGGTGGCCAGTCTTGGGGGAGGGGGGAGGGGTCCCAGTTCCATGGGGGGGGTCCCAGTTCCATGGGGGTCCCAATTCTGAGGGGGGGTTCCAGTTACATTGAGGGGGGGTCCCAGTGCCAGGAGGGTCCCAAATTCCATGGGGGGGGGTCCGAATTCCATGGGGGGGGATCCCAATTCTGGGGTGGGGGCTCCCAATTCCATGGGGGGGGATCCCAATTCTGGGGTGGGGGCTCCCAATGCTGGGGGGTCCCAATCCCATGGTGGGGGGGTCCCAGTTCCATGGGTGGGGGGGTTCCCAGTTTTGGGGTGGGGGTCCCAGTTCCATGGGGGGGGTCCCGGTTTTGTGGGGAGGGGTCCCAGTAATACTGGGGGGGGTCCCAGTTCCAACTGGAAACCCCCCCCCAAGTGGTTCCAGTCACATTGAGGGGGGTCCCAGTTCCATGGGGGGGTCCCAGTTCTGAGGGGGTCCCAATTCTGAGGGGGGGTCCCAGTTCCATCGGGGGGGATCCCAATTCTGGGGGGGTCCCAATCCCATCGGGGGGGGGTCCCAGTTCCATGGGGGGGGGGGGTCCCAGTGCCCGGAGGGTCCCAAATTCCAAGGGGGGGGGGGTCCCAATTCTGGGGGGGTCCCAAATTCTATGGCGGGGCGGGGGGGAATCTCAATTCTGGGGGGTCCCAATTCTGGGGGGGGTCCCAAATCTGGGGGGGGTCCCAATTCTGGGGGGGGTCCCAATTCTGGGCTGGGGGGTCCCAATCCAGTGGGGCTCATCCCCAACCCCCCCCCCCCCAAAAACCAAAATGAGGAGGGGGCCAACCCCCCCAAAACGGCCTCATTTTCTAGAAAACCTTTATTCAGTAAAAATGAGGGGTGGGGGGGGTCCCCAAATCCCCCCTCCCTTGGGTTGGGGGGGGGGGTGGGGCGGGGTGGGGGAGGGGGGGGTCATGGTGGGGGGGGGTCAGGATGAACCCCTCCCCCTCCCTCCCCCCCCCCAAAAAAAAAAAAAAAAATCCTTTATATTGATTTTGCTGGGTTTTATCTCCAAAACCGCCACGCAATAAATATGGGGAGGGGGCTTCAGGCGGGGGGGAGGGGGCAGCGGGGGGGGGGGTCCCGCACCGGGGGGGTCCCGGGGGGGCACAGGCAGCGGAAGGAGCCGGCGGTGTTGAGGCAGCGGCCGGGGCCGCACGGGGGGGGCAGCGCCGAGCACTCGTCCACGTCTGGGGGGGGGGGGAAATTTGGGGTTAAAAGGGGAAAATTTGGGGTTTTAGGGGGAAATTTGGGGTTAAAAGGGGGGGATTTGGGGTTAAAAGGGGGGGATTTGGGGTTAAAAGGGGAAATTTGGGGGGTATTTGGGGTTAAAGGGGGGATTTGGGTTTTTAGGGGGAAAATTTGGGGTTAAAGGGGGGGAATTTGGGGTTAAAGGGGGAAATTTGGGGTTAAAAGGGGGGGATTTGGGGTTAAAGGGGGGAAATTTGGGGTTAAAAGGGGGGGATTTGGGGTTAAAGGGGGGAAATTTGGGGTTAAAAGGGGGGGATTTGGGGTTAAAAGGGGGAAATTTGGGGTTAAAAGGGGAAATTTGGGGTTAAAAGGGGGGGATTTGAGGTTAAAAGGGGAAATTTGGGGGGTATTTGGGGTTAAAGGGGGGGATTTGGGGGGGAAATTTGGGGTGAAAAGGGGGGGATTTGGGGTTAAAAGGGGAAATTTGGGGTTAAAGGGGGGGATTTGGGGTTAAAAGGGGAAATTTGGGGGGTATTTGGGGTTAAAGGGGGGGATTTGGGGGGGAAATTTGGGGTTAAAAGGGGGGGATTTGGGGTTAAAGGGGGGGAATTTGGGATTTTAGGGGGAAAATTTGGGGTTAAAGGGGGGATTTGGGGTTAAAAGGGGGAAATTTGGGGGGGATTTGGGGTTAAAGGGGGGGATTTGGGGGGGAAATTTGGGGTTAAAAGGGGGGGATTTGGGGTTAAAAGGGGATATTTGGGGGGTATTTGGGGTTAAAGGGGGGAATTTGGGGTTAAAAAGGGGGATTTGGGGTTAAAAGGGGGGGATTTGGGGTTTTTAGGGGGAAAATTTGGGGTTAAAGGGGGGGATTTGGGGTTAAAGGGGGGGATTTGGGGGGGAAATTTGGGGTTAAAAGGGGGGGATTTGGGGTTAAAGAGGGGGAATTTGGGATTTTAGGGGGAAAATTTGGGGTTAAAGGGGGGGATTTGGGGGGTAAATTTGGGGTTAAAAGGGGGGGATTTGGGGTTAAAAGGGGATATTTGGGGGGTATTTGGGGTTAAAGGGGGGAATTTGGGGTTAAAAGGGGAAATTTGGGGTTAAAAGGGGGGGATTTGGGGTTAAAAGGGGGGGATTTGGGGTTTTAGGGGGGAAATTTGGGGTTAAAAGGGGAAAATTTGGGGTTAAAGGGGGGGATTTTGGGGGTATTTGGGGTTAAAGGGGGGGAATTTGGGATTAAAGGGGGGGATTTGGGGTTTTAGGGGAGAATTTGGGGTTAAACGGGGGATTTGGGGTTTTTAGGGGGAAAATTTGGGGTTAAAGGGAGGGATTTGGGGTAAAAGGGGGGAAATTTGGGGGGTATTTGGGGTTAAAGGGGGGGAGTTTGGGGTTAAAAGGGGGGATTTGGGGTTTTAGGGGGGAAATTTGGGGTTAAAAGGGGAAATTTGGGGTTAAAAGGGGGGGATTTGAGGTTAAAAGGGGAAATTTGGGGGGTATTTGGGGTTAAAGGGGGGGAATTTGGGATTTTAGGGGGAAAATTTGGGGTTAAAGGGGGGATTTGGGGTTAAAGGGGGGGAATTTGGGATTTTAGGGGGAAAATTTGGGGTTAAAGGGGGATTTGGGGTTAAAAGGGGGAAATTTGGAGGGGATTTGGGGTTAAAGGGGGGGATTTGGGGGGGAAATTTGGGGTTAAAAGGGGGGGATTTGGGGTTAAAAGGGGATATTTGGGGGGTATTTGGGGTTAAAGGGGGGAATTTGGGGTTAAAAAGGGGGATTTGGGGTTAAAAGGGGGGGATTTGGGGTTTTTAGGGGGAAAATTTGGGGTTAAAGGGGGGGATTTGGGGTTAAAGGGGGGGATTTGGGGGGGAAATTTGGGGTTAAAAGGGGGGGATTTGGGGTTAAAGAGGGGGAATTTGGGATTTTAGGGGGAAAATTTGGGGTTAAAGGGGGATTTGGGGTTAAAAGGGGGAAATTTGGGGGGGATTTGGGGTTAAAGGGGGGGATTTGGGGGGTAAATTTGGGGTTAAAAGGGGGGGATTTGGGGTTAAAAGGGGATATTTGGGGGGTATTTGGGGTTAAAGGGGGGAATTTGGGGTTAAAAGGGGGAAATTTGGGGTTAAAAGGGGGGGATTTGGGGTTTTTAGGGGGAAAATTTGGGGTTAAAGGGAGGGATTTGGGGTAAAAGGGGGGAAATTTGGGGGGTATTTGGGGTTAAAGGGGGGGAGTTTGGGGTTAAAAGGGGGGATTTGGGGTTTTAGGGGGGAAATTTGGGGTTAAAGTGGGGGATTTGGGGTTAAAAGGGGGAAATTTGGGGGTTTTTTTCCCAGGGATTTTGGGGAGGGGTCTCGGGGTATTTTTGGGGAGGTTTCTCAGGATTTACGGTGCTTTTCAGGGCTTTGCAGCTCTCAAGATTTGGGGATTTTTTTTCAGGATTTGACGTTTTTTTCCGGGATTTTGGGGTTCTCAGGAATCGGGTTTTTTCCCAGGGATTTTGGGGAGGGGTCTCGGGATGGGTTTTTTTTGGGGAGGGGTCTCACCGAGGCAGTCGAGGCGGGCGGGGTCCAGGCGGAATCCGGGGTCGCAGGCGCAGGTGAAGGCGTCGCCCACGCGGACGCAGCGCCCGTGGGTGCAGCCGCTCAGGACCCCGCACTCCTCATCCTGCGCCCCTAAAGTGGGGAGGGGGCTTCAGAACCAAAAAACCCCAAAAACCCCCCAAAAATCCACCCAAAGAACCCCAGAAAACCCCAAAACCCGAATAAAAACCCCCAAAAATCCACCCAAAGAACCCCAAAAAAACCCCAAAACCTGAAAAAAAACCCCAAAACCAACCCAAAGAACCCCAAAAAACCCAAAACCCGAATAAAAACCCCCAAAAATCCACCCAAAGAACCCCAAAAAACCCCAAAACCTGAAACACCCCCCAAACCAACCCAAAGAACCCCAAAAACCCCCGAAACCCAAAAAAACCCCAAAAAACAACCCAAAGAACCCCAAAAAACCTCGAAACCCCCCCAAAAAAACCCCAAAGGAATCTCCCAAAGTCCCCATCCTCATCCTGCACCCCTAAAGTGGGGAGGGGGCTTCAGACCCAAAAAAACCCCCAAAACAACCCAAAAATCCACCCAAAGAACCCCAGAAAACCCCAAAACTAGAAAAAAAAAACCCCCAAAACAACCCAAAGAACCCCAAAACCCCCCGAAACCCCAAAAAAAAAACCCCCAAAACAACCCAAAGAACCCCAAAAAACCCCAAAACCCCCCAAAAAACCCCAAAACCAACCCCAAAGGAATCTCCCAAAGTCCCCATCCTCATCCTGCGCCCCTAAAGTGGGGAGGGGGCTTCAGACCCAAAAAACCCCCCCAAAACCCACCCAAAGAACCCCAAAAAAACCCGAAACCCGAAAAAAACCCCCAAAACCAACCCAAAGAACCCCAAAAAACCCTGAAACAACAAAAAAAACCACCCCCAAAACAACCCAAATAAGCCCAAAAACCCCCGAAACCCAAAAAAACCCCCCCAAAACCCACCCAAAGAACCCCAAAAAACCTCGAAACCCCAAAAAAACCCAAAAACAACCCAAAGAACCCCAAAAAACCCCAAAGAACCCCAAAAAACCCCCAAACCAACCCCAAAGGAATCTCCCAAAGTCCCCATCCTCATCCTGCGCCCCTAAAGTGGGGAGGGGGCTTCAGACCCAAAAAAACCCCCCCAAAACCCACCCAAAGAACCCCAAAAAAACCCAAAACCCGAAAAAAACCCCCAAAACAACCCAAAGAACCCCAAAAAACCCTGAAACAAAAAAAAAAACACCCCCAAAACAACCCAAAGAAGCCCAAAAACCTCCGAAACCCAAAAAAACCCCCCCAAAACCCACCCAAAGAACCCCAAAAAACCTCGAAACCCCAAAAAAACCCAAAAACAACCCAAAGAACCCCAAAAAACCTTGAAACCCCCCCCAAAAAACCCAAAACCAACCCCAAAGGAATCTCCCAAAGTCCCCATCCTCATCCTGCACCCCTAAAGTGGGGAGGGGGCTTCAGACCCATAAAACCCCCCCAAAACCCACCCAAAGAACCCCAAAAAAACCCAAAACTAGAAAAAAACCCCCAAAACAACCCAAAGAACCCCAAAAAACCCTGAAACAAAAAAAAAAACACCCCCAAAACAACCCAAAGAAGCCCAAAAACCTCCGAAACCCAAAAAAACCCACCCAAAACCCACCCAAAGAACCCCAAAAAACCTCGAAACCCAAAAAAAAAACCAAAAACAACCCAAAGAACCCCAAAAAACCTTGAAAGCCCCCCCAAAAAACCCCAAAACCAACCCCAAAGGAATCTCCCAAAGTCCCCATCCTCATCCTGCACCCCTAAAGTGGGGAGGGGGCTTCAGACCCAAAAAACCCCCCCAAAACCCACCCAAAGAACCCCCAAAAACCCCGAAACCCGAATAAAACCCCCAGAACCAACCCAAAGAACCCCAAAAAACCCTGAAACAAAAAAAAAAACACCCCCAAAACAACCCAAAGAAGCCCAAAAACCTCCGAAACCCAAAAAAACCCCCCCAAAACCCACCCAAAGAACCCCAAAAACCCCCGAAACCCCAAAAAAAACCCCCAAAACAACCCAAAGAACCCCAAAAAACCCCAAAACCCCCCAAAAAACCCCAAAACCAACCCCAAAGGAATCTCCCAAAGTCCCCATCCTCATCCTGCGCCCCTAAAGAGGGGAGGGGGCTTCAGACCCAAAAAAACCCCCAAAAATCCACCCAAAGAACCCCAAAAAAACCCGAAACCCGAAAAAAACCCCCAAAACAACCCAAAGAACCCCAAAAAACCCTGAAACAACAAAAAAAACACCCCCAAAACAACCCAAAGAAGCCCAAAAACCCCCGAAACCCAAAAAAACCCCCCCAAAACCCACCCAAAGAACCCCAAAAAACCCCAAAACCCGAATAAAAACCCCCAAAACAACCCAAAGAACCCCAAAACTCCCCCAAAACCCCCAAAACTCCCCCAAAATCCCCCCAAAACCCCCCAAAATTCCCCCAAAAAACCCCCTCACCTTCCTCCTCCTCCTCCTCCTCCTCCTCCTCGGGGGTCCCGAGCGCTTGGAAATTCCAGGGGGGGCCCCCTCGGGGGTCCGGGGGGGGCTCGGGGGGCTCAAATCGGGGTCCCCTCCCCCTCTGGGTGCCCAAAACTCCCCGGGGGTCCCCAAAATCCTCGTAGCGAGGGGGGAGGGGCGGTGGGCGAGGGGCGGAAAGGGAGGGGTCGCCCACCCCTCCCCCAAGCCGGGGGTCGTAGCCCAACCCCCCCCCCCCGAAAGGGAAGGGCTCGGGGTGGGGTCGCAGCGCCCCAAAAAATTCGGGGGGGCCCCCGTAAGGGAGGGGCCCGAATTGGGGAGGGGGGAAGTGGGGGGGGGGAGGGGGGAAATTTGGGGAGGGGTCGTAGAGGGGGGGGGCGAAGTTGGGGGGTCTCAGGACGTTGCAGAGGAGCTCGAAGTCGTCTGGGGGGGGAGGGGAGAGAAAAAAAAACGAGAGGGGGGGGGTGAACCCCGAAATTTGGGGGAGGGGGAGGAGGGGGGGGTGAACCCCGAAATTTGGGGGGGGGGGTGAACCCCGAAATTTGGGGGAGTTGGGGGGGGTGAACCCCGAAATTTGGGGGAGGGGTGAACCCCGAAATTTGGGGGAGTTTGGGGGGGGTGAATCCCGAAATTTGGGGGAGGGGGGAGGGGGGGTGCCCAAATTTGGGGGGAGGGGGAGGAGGGGGGTGAACCCCGAAATTTGGGGGAGGGGGAGTCGGGGGGGGTGAACCCCGAAATTTGGGGGAGGGGGAGGGTGAACCCCGAAATTTGGGGGAGTTTGGGGGGGGTGAACCCCGAAATTTGGGGGAGGGGGAGTCGGGGGGGGTGCCCAAATTTGGGGGGGGGGAGTTTGGGGGGGGTGAACCCCGAAATTTGGGGGGGGGGGTGAACCCCGAAATTTGGGGGGGGGTGAACCCCAAAATTTGGGGGACGGGGGGTGAACCCCGAAATTTGGGGGAGGGGGAGGAGGGGGGGGTGAACCCCGAAATTTGGGGGAGTTTGGGGGGGTGAACCCCGAAATTTGGGGGAGGGGGAGGAGGGGGGGTGAACCCCGAAATTTGGGGGAGGGGGAGGAGGGGGGGTGAACCCCGAAATTTGGGGGAGGGGGGAGGGGGGGTGCCCAAATTTGGGGGGAGGGGGAGTTTGGGGGGGGTGAACCCCGAAATTTGGGGGGGGGGGTGAACCCCGAAATTTGGGGGGGGGTGAACCCCAAAATTTGGGGGACGGGGGGTGAACCCCGAAATTTGGGGGAGGGGGAGGAGGGGGGATGAACCCCGAAATTTGGGGGAGTTGGGGGGGGTGAACCCCGAAATTTGGGGGAGGGGGAGGGGGGGTGCCCAAATTTGGGGGGAGGGGGAGGGGGGGTGAACCCCGAAATTTGGGGGAGTTGGGGGGGTGAACCCCGAAATTTGGGGGAGTTTGGGGGGGGTGAACCCCGAAATTTGGGGGGGGGGTGAACCCCGAAATTTGGGGGAGGGGGGAGGGGGGGTGCCCAAATTTGGGGGGAGGGGGAGGGGGGGTGAACCCCGAAATTTGGGGGAGGGGGAGGGGGGGGTGAACCCCGAAATTTGGGGGAGTTTGGGGGGGGTGAACCCCGAAATTTGGGGGAGGGGGAGGAGGGGGGGGTGAACCCCGAAATTTGGGGGAGTTTGGGGGGGGGTGAATCCCGAAATTTGGGGGAGGGGGAGGAGGGGGGGTGAACCCCGAAATTTGGGGGAGGGGGGAGGGGGGGTGCCCAAATTTGGGGGGAGGGGGAGGGGGGGTGAACCCCGAAATTTGGGGGAGTTTGGGGGGGTGAACCCCGAAATTTGGGGGAGGGGGAGGAGGGGGGGGGTGAACCCCGAAATTTGGGGGGGGGGGTGAACCCCGAAATTTGGGGGAGGGGGGGTGCCCAAATTTGGGGGGAGGGGGAGGGGGGGTGAACCCCTAAATTTGGGGGGGGGTGAACCCCGAAATTTGGGGGAGTTTGGGGGGGGTGAACCCCGAAATTTGGGGGAGGGGGGGTGAACCCCGAAATTTGGGGGGAGTTGGGGGGGGTGAACCCCGAAATTTGGGGGAGGGGGAGGGTGAACCCCAAAATTTGGGGGAGTTTGGGGGGGGTGAACCCCGAAATTTGGGGGAGGGGGAGTCGGGGGGGGTGCCCAAATTGGGGGGGGGGAGGAGGGGCGTTGAAATAGGGGAGGGGGGTTTTGAGGGGATTTGGGGAGAATTTGGGGGAAATTTGAGGGGATTTTGGGGGGATTTTGGGGGTTTTAGGGGGAATTTGGGAGGGTTTGGGAGGATCTGGGGGGTTTTGGGGGTAAATTTTGGGAGAATTTGGGGGGATTTGGGGAATTTGGGGAGATTTTGGGGGATTTCGGGGGATTTTGGGGAAATTTCGGGGAAATTTGGGAGAATTTGGGGGGATTTGGGGAGAATTTGGGGGGATTTGGGGGTTTGGGAGGATTTTGGGGGTTTTGGGGGACGGGGGGAATTTTGGGGGATTTCGGTGGATTTTGGGGGGCATTTAGGGGGGATTTGGGGGGATTATGGGGATTTGGGGGGGATTTAGAGGATTTTGGGAGAATTTGGGGGGATTTGGGGAGTTTAGGGGGGATTTTGGGGGAATTTGGGGGATTTAGGAGGGATTTGGGGGGAATTTGGGGGGATTTAGGGAATTTGGGGGGATTTCGGGGGATTTCAGGGAAATTTCGGGGAAATTTGGGAGAATTTGGGGGGATTTTGGGGGGATTGGGGGGAACTTGGGGGATTTTGGGGTAGATTTGGTGGATTTGGGGGGGATTTGGGGGAATTTGGGGGAACTTGAGGGAATTCAGGGGGGATTTTGGAGGAATCTGGGGGGGATTTGGGGGGAATTTTGGAGGAATTTGGGGGAATTCGGGGGATTTTGGGGGATTTCGGGGGAATTTCAGGGGATTTTGGGGGAATTCGGGGGATTTTGGGGGCAATTTCAGGGGATTTCGGGGAATTTCGGGCCCAATTTAAGCCCTCTCCCATCACCCCTTTCCCCTCCCAGTGCTCCCAGTGCTCCCAGTACCCATACTGGTCCCAGCCCCTCCTCATTCCCCTCCTCCCCCCGGTACCGGGGGTGAATTTGGGGGGTCCCGGGGGGTCTCGGGGGTCTCACCGGAGTGGGGGGCGGGGCACAGCGCGCAGTCCATGCCCCACACCGGGACTCCCAGTGCTCCCAGTGCTCCCAGTACCCATACTGGTCCCAGCCCCTCCTCATTCCCCGCCTCCCCCCGGTACCGGGGGTGAATTTGGGGGGTCCCGGGGGTCTCACCGGAGTGGGGGGCGGGGCACAGCGCGCAGTCCATGCCCCACACCGGGACTCCCAGTGTTCCCAGTGCTCCCAGTACCCATACTGGTCCCAGCCCCTCCTCATTCCCCTCCTCCCCCCGGTACCGGGGGTGAATTTGGGGGGTCCCGGGGGGTCTCGGGGGTCTCACCGGAGTGGGGGGCGGGGCACAGCGCGCAGTCCATGCCCCACGCCTGCCCGTACAGGCAGCAGCACTCGGTGTAGGTCACCTGCCCCGCCCGCCGCGGCCGCCCGCACACCAGGTCCGGCCCCACCTCCTGCCAGCACACGGCCACGGACCCCTCTGGGGGAGTTAAAATTTGGGGGGGGGGTCTTATTTGGGGGGTCGCGACCCCCAAAAGTGCAGCCCCGTTAATGGAAATCCCCAAAAAATCGCCGTTAATGGGGACCCCAAATAACGCCCCCCACCCCAAAAGGTGGTCCCAGCTCCTGCCAGCTCACGGCCACGGACCCCTCTGGGGGAGTTAAAATTTGGGGGGGGGTCTTATTTGGGGGGCCGCGACCCCCAAAAGTGCAGCCCCGTTAATGGGAACCCCAAAAATCGCCGTTAATGGGAACCCAAAAATCCCCGTTAATGGGGAATCCCAAAAATCGCCGTTAATGGGAGACCCCAAAAATCGCCGTTAATGGGACCCCAAAAATCGCCGTTAATGGGAACCCCAAAAATCGCCGTTAATGGGGAAACCAAAAATCGCCGTTAATGGGAACCCCAAAAATCGCCGTGAATGGGGAATCCCAAAAATCGCCGTTAATGGGAAACCCCAAAAATCGCCGTTAATGGAACCCCAAAAATCGCCGTTAATGGGAACCCCAAAAATCGCCGTTAATGAGGACCCAAAAATCGCCGTTAATGGGAACCCCAAAAATCGCCGTTAATGGGACCCCAAAAATCGCCGTTAATGGGAACCCCAAAAATCGCCGTTAATGAGGACCCAAAAATCGCCGTTAATGGGAACCCCAAAAATCGCCGTTAATGAGGACCCAAAAATTGCCGTTAATGGGACCCAAAAATCGCCGTTAATGGGAACCCAAAAATCGCCGTTAATGGGGGACCCCAAAAATCGCCGTTAATGGGAAACCCCAAAAATCGCCGTTAATGGGAACCCAAAAATCGCCGTTAATGGGAACCCCAAAAATCGCCGTTAATGGGAACCCCAAAAATCGCCGTTGATGGGAACCCCAAAAATCGCCGTTAATGGGAACCCCAAAAATCGCCGTTAATGGGGGACCCCAAAAATCGCCGTTAATGGGGAACCCAAAAATCGCCGTTAATGGGAACCCCAAAAATCGCCGTTAATGGGAATCCCAAAAATCGCCGTTAATGGGAACCCAAAAATCGCCGTTAATGGGAAACCCCAAAAATCGCCGTTAATGGGGAACCCCAAAAATCGCCGTTAATGGGAAACCCCAAAAATCCCCATTATTGGGGTCCTTCGTGGGGAACCGCCCCCCATCGATCCCCCCCTCCCCTAATGGGGACCCCCGATATCGGGGACCCCCAAAACTCCTTCTAACCCCCCTAAAACCTCTCCTAACCCCCCTAAAACCGCTCCTAATCCCCCTAAAACCTCTCCTAACCCCCCCAACTCCTCCTAAACCCCTCCTAACCCTCCTAAAACCGCTCCTAACTGCCCTAAAACCGCTCCTAACCCCCCTCAAGCCCCTCCTAACCCCCCTAAAATCCCTCTAAACCCCCCTAAAACCCCTCCTAACCCTCCTCAAACCTCTCCTAACCCCCCTAAAACCCATCCTAACCCCCCTCAAACCCCATCCTAACCCCCTAAACCCCTCCTAACCCCCCTCAAACCTCATCCTAACCCCCCTCAAACCCCTCCTAACTCCCCTAAAACCCCTCCTAACCCCCCTAAAACCCCTCCTAACCCCCCTAAAACCCCTCTTAACCCCCCTCAAACCCCTCCTAACCCCGCTAAAACCCATCCTAACCCCCCTCAAACCCCTCCTAACCCCCCTCAAGCCCCTCCTAACCCCCCTCAAACCCATCCTAACCCCCCTCAAACCCCATCCTAACCCCCCTAAACCCCTCCTAACCCCCCTCAAACCCCTCCTAACCCCCCTCAAACCCCTCCTAACCCCCCTCAAGCCCCTCCTAACCCCCCTCAAACCCATCCTAACCCCCCTAAAACCCCTCCTAACCCCCCTCAAGCCCCTCCTAACCCCCCTCAAACCCATCCTAACCCCCCTCAAACCCCTCCTAACCCCGCTAAAACCCCTCCTAACCCCGCTAAAACCCCTCCTAACCCCGCTAAAACCCCTCCTAACCCCCCTCAAACCCCTCCTAACCCCCCTCAAACCCATCCTAACCCCCCTCAAACCCCATCCTAACCCCCCTAAACCCCTCCTAACCCCCCTAAACCCCTCCTAACCCCCCTCAAACCTCATCCTAACCCCCCTCAAGCCCCTCCTAACCCCTTTCTACCCCCCAAAATCCCCTCGAACCCCCCCTAAACCCCCCAAACCTGGGTCCCCTCACCCCTCCCCGATATCGGGGACCCCCCCGGCCCCCCAAAACCCACCCGGGCTGGAGTCGTTGGCCACGCAGCGGCGCTGGGAGGGGTCGAGGATGAGCGGGGGGGGGCAGGAGCAGAGGTACGAGCCCACCGTGTTCACACAGAGCCCCCCCAGGCACGGCTCGGCCTCGGCCGCCGCGCACTCGTCGTTGTCTGGGGGGGGGGAAATGGGGTTTAGGAGGGGTTTAAGGGGGGTTAGGAAGGGTTTGGGGGGGTTAGGAGGGGTTTGAGGGGGGATTTGGGGCAGTTTAGAGGGGATTTGGGGGGTTAAGGGGGAGTTTAGGCGGGGTTTGAGGATGGGGAGGGGGCTGTAGGGGCGGTTTGGGGAGGGTTAGGAGGGGTTTGGGGGGGTTAGGATGGGTTTAGGGGGATTAGGAGGGGTTTTCGGGGGATTTTGGGGGGTTTAGGCGGGGTTTGAGGATGGGGAGGGGGCTGTAGGGGCGGTTTGGGGAGGGTTAGGAGGGGTTTGGGGGGGTTAGGAGGGGTTTAGGGGAGTTTAGAAGGGGTTTGGGGGGGTTAGGAGAGGTTTACGGGGGATTAGGAGGGGCTTTCGGGGGGATTTTGGGGGGTTTAGGGGGGATTTTGGGGGGTTAAGGGGGAGTTTAGGCGGGGTTTGAGGATGGGGAGGGGGCTGTAGGGGCGGTTTGGGGAGGGTTAGGAGGGGTTTAGGGGGGTTTAGGAAGGGTTTAGGAGAGGTTTAGGGGGGATTTTGGGGGGTTTAGGGGGGATTTGGGGGGTTTAGGGGGGATTTTGGGGGGTTTAGGGGGGATTTGGGGGGTTAAGGGGGAGTTTAGGCGGGGTTTGAGGATGGGGAGGGGGCTGTAGGGGAGGGTTAGGAAGGGTTTGGGGGGTTTAGGAGGGGTTTAGGAGGGATTCTGGGGGGGTTTCGGGGGATTTTGGGGGGTTTAGGGGTGTTTAAGGAGATTTTGGGGGGTTTAAGAGGGATTTTGGGGAGGTTTGGGGAGATTTAGGAGGGGTTTGGGGGTGCACACAGGTCCTGGCAGGTACAGACGGACACAGACAGGTCCTGGCAGGTACAGACGGACACAGACAGACACAGACAGGTCCTGGCAGGTACAGACAGGTACAGACAGGTCCTGGCAGGTACAGACGGACACAGACAGACACAGACAGGTCCTGGCAGGTACAGACAGGCACAGACAGGTCCTGGCAGGTCCTGACAGACACAGACAGACACAGACAGACACAGGCAGGTCCTGGCAGGCACAGACAGACACAGACAGGTCCTGGCAGGTACAGACAGCTACAGACAGGCACAGGCAGGTCCTGGCAGGTACAGACGGACACAGACAGACACAGGCAGGTCCTGGCAGGCACAGACAGACACAGACAGGTCCTGGAAGGCACAGACAGGCACAGAC
This sequence comes from Coloeus monedula, assembly GCF_965178545.1. NCBI lineage: Eukaryota > Metazoa > Chordata > Aves > Passeriformes > Corvidae > Coloeus > Coloeus monedula. The sequence goes on along the minus strand of NC_138813.1, from coordinate 2,967,138 downwards.
AGACACAGACAGGTCCTGGCAGGTACAGACAGGCACAGACAGGCACAGGCAGGTCCTGGCAGGTACAGGCAGGCACAGACGGACACAGGCAGGTCCTGACAGGCACAGACAGGCACAGACAGGCACAGGCAGGTCCTGGCAGGTACAGACAGCTACAGACAGGCACAGGCAGGTCCTGGCAGGTACAGACGGACACAGACAGACACAGACAGGTCCTGGCAGGCACAGGCAGGTCCTGGCAGGTACAGACAGACACAGACAGGTCCTGGCAGGCACAGACAGGCACAGGCAGGTCCTGGCAGGCACAGACGGACACAGACAGGTCCTGGCAGGCACAGACAGGCACAGGCAGGTACAGACAGGTCCTGGCAGGCACAGGCAGGTCCTGGCAGGCACAGACAGCTACAGACAGGCACAGGCAGGTCCTGGCAGGCACAGGCAGGTCCTGGCAGGTACAGACAGACACAGACAGGTCCTGGCAGGCACAGACAGGTACAGACAGGCACAGACAGGTCCTGGCAGGCACAGGCAGGCACAGACAGACACAGGCAGGTCCTGGCAGGTACAGACAGACACAGACAGGTCCTGGCAGGTACAGACAGGTACAGACAGACACAGACGGACACAGACAGGTCCTGGCAGGTACAGGCAGGCACAGACGGACACAGGCAGGTCCTGGCAGGCACAGACAGCTACAGACAGACACAGACAGGTCCTGGCAGGTACAGACAGACACAGACAGGTCCTGGCAGGCACAGACAGGCACAGACAGGCACAGGCAGGTCCTGGCAGGTACAGGCAGGCACAGACGGACACAGGCAGGTCCTGACAGGCACAGACAGGCACAGGCAGGTCCTGGCAGGTACAGGCAGGCACAGACGGACACAGGCAGGTCCTGGCAGGCACAGACAGGCACAGACAGGTCCTGGCAGGCACAGACAGGCACAGACAGGCACAGGCAGGTCCTGGCAGGCACAGGCAGGTACAGACAGACACAGGCAGGTCCTGGCAGGCACAGACAGGTACAGACAGACACAGGCAGGTCCTGGCAGGCACAGGCCGGTACAGACAGGTCCTGGCAGGCACAGACAGGCACAGACAGACACAGGCAGGTCCTGGCAGGCACAGGCAGGTCCTGGCAGGTCCTGGCAGGTGCCCGGCGCTCACCCACGCACTGCAGGTGCTCCTGCTCGAAGTAGAAGCCGCTGGGGCAGTAGCAGCTGAAGGCGGGGGCGGCGTTCACGCAGACCCCCCCCCGGCAGAGCGCGGGCGCGAACAGCGCGCACTCGTCCACGTCTGGGGGGGGGGGAAGGGGCAGTCAGGGGAGGGGGAGCTGGGGGACACCCCCCCCCATCCCCCCCATCCCCCCCAAACCACAGCGACCCCCCCCAGGGGGAGGGGGGACACAGGGACCACCCAGGGACCCCCCCAGAGCCCCCCTGGGACCCCCCCCCATGGGCCGGGGTCTCCCCAAGGACCCCCCAAGACCCCCCCAGGGCTGGACCCCCCCCCGAGACCCCTCCCCAAGGGTGTGAGGGGCTCAGGGACCCCCCAAGAACCCCCAGGACCCCCCAAGGACCCCCCAGGACCCCGGGGACCCCCCAAGACCCCCCCAGGGACCCCCGCAGGGACACGGGGACCTCCCAAGACCCCCCAGGGACCCCCAAGACCCCCCCAGGACCCCTCCATGGACACGGGGACCCCCCCAAGACCCCCCCAGGGACCCCCAAGACCCCCCCAGGGACCCCCCATGGACACGGGGACCCCCCAGGACCCCCCCAGGGACTCCCAAGACCCCCCCAGGGACACGAGGACCCCTGAGGACCCCCCAGGGACCCCCAAGACCACCCCAGGGACCCCCCAGGACCCCCCAGGGGCTCGGGGACCCCCAGGGACACGGGGACCCCCCAAGACCCCCCCCAGGACTCCCCCCAGGGACCCCCAAGACCCCCCCAGGGACCTCCCAGGACCCCCCAAGACCCCCCCAGGGACACGGAGACCCCCCCGAGACCCCCCAGGGACCCCCAAGACCCCCCCAGGGACCCCCCATGGACACGGGGACCCCCCAGGACCCCTCCAGGGACCCCCCCAGGGACCCCCCCCAGGGACCCCCCCATGGGCCGGGGTCTCCCCTGGGGGGTCCGGACTCACCCGCGGGGGGGCCCTGGGGACCCTCGGGGACTCGGCCGGGCCCGTGGGGACACAGGGACAGGTGATCCTCTGGGGGGGGGAGGGGAAATGGGGGGGGTCAGGGACCCCCAAAATTCTGACCGGGACCCCCCCCCTCCCCAAATTCTTCTCGTGCAACCCCTCCCCTTTTCCACACCCCAAATTCATCCCAAATTCACCTCAAAATTCATCTCAAATTCACCCCCAAATCCACCCCAAACCCACCCAAAATCCACCCCAAATCCGTCCCATTCCCCACCCTCAAACCCACCCCAAATCCACCCCAAATCCACCCCAAATCCACCTCAAATTCACCCCAAATTCACCTCAAATTCACCTCAAATTCACCCCAAATTCACCTCAAATCTCCCCCAAATTCACCCCAAATCCATCCCATTCCCCACCCCCAAATCCACCCCAAATTCACCCCAAATTCACCTCAAATTCACCCCAAATTCATCCAAATTCACCCCAAATTCACCTCAAATCTCCCCCAAATTCACCCCAAATCCATCCCATTCCCCACCCCCAAATCCACCCCATTCCCCAAATCCACCCCAATTCACCCCAAACCCACCCCAAATCCACCCCAAATCCCACCCCATTCCTTTTGGGGTGTCTTTCACCTGTGCCAGGTGTGGGGCAGGGCTGCCCGGGGCACTGTGCCCCCCAAGTCCACCCCAAATCCACTCCAAATCCACCCCAAATCCACCCCAAACCCACCCCAAATCCACCCCAAATCCCACCCCAAACCCACCCCATTCCTTTTGGGGTGTCTTTCACCTGTGCCAGGTGTGGGGCAGGGCTGCCCGGGGCACTGTGCCCCCCAAATCCACCCCAACCCCACCCCAAATCCACCCCAAATCCACCCCAAATCCGTCCCATTCCCCACCCCCAAATCCACCCCAAATCCACCCCAAATCCACCTCAAATTCACCCCAAATTCACCTCAAATTCACCTCAAATTCACCCCAAATTCACCTCAAATCTCCCCCAAATTCACCCCAAATCCATCCCATTCCCCACCCCCAAATCCACCCCAAATTCACCCCAAATTCACCTCAAATTCACCCCAAATTCATCCAAATTCACCCCAAATTCACCTCAAATCTCCCCCAAATTCACCCCAAATCCATCCCATTCCCCACCCCCAAATCCACCCCATTCCCCAAATCCACCCCAATTCACCCCAAACCCACCCCAAATCCACCCCAAATCCCACCCCATTCCTTTTGGGGTGTCTTTCACCTGTGCCAGGTGTGGGGCAGGGCTGCCCGGGGCACTGTGCCCCCCAAGTCCACCCCAAATCCACTCCAAATCCACCCCAAATCCACCCCAAACCCACCCCAAATCCACCCCAAATCCGTCCCATTCCCCAAACCCACCCCAAATCCACCCCAAATCCCACCCCAAACCCACCCCATTCCTTTTGGGGTGTCTCTCACCTGTGCCAGGTGTGGGGCAGGGCTGCCCGGGGCACTGTGCCCCCCAAGTCCACCCCAAATCCACTCCAAATCCACCCCAAATCCACCCCAAACCCACCCCAAATCCACCCCAAATCCCACCCCAAACCCACCCCATTCCTTTTGGGGTGTCTCTCACCTGTGCCAGGTGTGGGGCAGGGCTGCCCGGGGCACTGTGCCCCCCACGCCCACCCCAGGGTGCAGCAGCACTGCGGGCGAGTGACGTTTGGGGCCAGGAGCCCGCAGGCCCTACTGAAGCACGAGGCCAGCGCGGAGCCGGGCGGGTTTGGGGCCGTTTGGGGCGTTTGGGGGATCTGTGGGGTCGGGGCGGCTCCGCAGCGGCCGCTGATGGGGTCGAATTCCTGCCGGGAATCGGGGCACAGGCACAGGAAGGAGCCCTCGACGTTCTCGCAGCGCTCGGCCCCACAAACCCCGCGGAGGGTCTGGCACTCGTCCACGTCTGCGGGGTTTGGGGTCGGGATTTGGGGTTTGGGGTTTGGGATTTGGGATGGGAAATGGGGTGGGATTTGGGGTGGGAATGGGGGATTTAGGGACGGGATGGGCAGAGATTTAGGGACCGCGGAGGGTCTGGCACTCGTCCACGTCTGCGGGGTTTGGGGTCGGGATTTGGGGTTTGGGATTTGGGATTTGGGATCAGGATTTGGGATTTGGGATGGGATTTGGGGTGGGAATGGGGGATTTAGGGACGGGATGGGCGCTCGGCCCCACAAACCCCGCGGAGGGTCTGGCACTCGTCCACGTCTGCGGGGTTTGGGGTCGGGATTTGGGGTTTGGGATTGGGATTTGGGATTTGGGATGGGAAATGGGGGAATGAGGGCACCGGGACTGGGATGGGGCCACAGGGAGTGGGATTCGGGTGTCCCCAGGGTGGTGGCCATGTCCCCAGGGTGGTGGCCGTGTCCCCAGGGTGGTGGCCATGCTGGGCAGTCTCATAGCCAGGGTCGCAGTCGCACTTGGATGGGACTGGGGACACTGGGACCAGGATTTGGGTGTCCCCAGGGTGGTGGCCATGTCCCCAGGGTGGTGGACGTGTCCCCAGGGTGGTGGCCATGCCGGGCAGTCTCGTAGCCAGGGTCGCAGGCGCACTGGGATGGGACTGGGGACACTGGGATGGCCACAGGGGCCACAGGGAGCGGGATTTGGGTGTCCCCAGGGTGGTGGCCATGTCCCCAGGGTGGTGGCCATGTCCCCAGGGTGGTAGCCATGCTGGGCAGTCTCATAGCCAGGGTCGCAGTCGCACTGGGATGGGACTGGGGACACTGGGACCGGGATTTGGGTGTCCCCAGGGTGGTGGCCGTGTCCCCACGGTGGTGGCCGTGTCCCCAGGGTGGTGGCCATGCCGGGCAGTCTCGTAGCCGGGGTTGCAGGCGCACTGGGATGGGACTGGGGACACTGGGATGGCCACAGGGGCCACAGGGAGCGGGATTCGGGTGTCCCCAGGGTGGTGGCCGTGTCCCCAGGGTGGTGGCCATGCTGCCAGAGTGGTAGCCATGCCGGGCAGTCTCATAGCCAGGGTCGCAGTCGCACTTGGATGGGACTGGGGACACTGGGACCGGGATTTGGGTGTCCCCAGGGTGGTGGCCATGTCCCCAGGGTGGTGGCCATGCTGCCAGAGTGGTAGCCATGCCGGGCAGTCTCGTAGCCAGGGTCACAGTCGCACTGGGATGGGACTGGGGACACTGGGACCAGGATTTGGGTGTCCCCAGGGTGGTGGCCGTGTCCCCAGGGTGGTGGCCGTGTCGCCAGCCCACGGTGGCCATACCCACGCAGTGGTGGCCGTGCCGGGCAGTCTCGTAGCCGGGGTCGCAGGCGCACTGGAAGGAGCCGGGCAGGTTGTGGCAGGTGGCGTGGGGGCCGCACAGGGTCCCGTTGGAGCACTCGTCCACGTCTGGGGCGGGAACGGGATTGGGGTCAGCCGGAGCTCCTTGGCCACCCCCCGGCCATGGCCCTGGTCCCGGTGTCCATCCCAGTCCCGGTGTCCATCCCAGTTCAGTCCCGGTGTCCATCCCAGTTCAGTCCCAGTGTCCATCCCAGTTCCGGTGTCTATCCCAGTTCAGTCCCGGTGTCCATCCCAGTTCTGGTGTCTATCCCAGTTCAGTCCCGGTGTCCATCCCAGTCCCTGTGTCCATCCCAGTTCAGTCCCGGTGTCCATCCCAGTCCCGGTGTCCATCCCAGTTCAGTCCCGGTGTCCATCCCAGTTCAGTCCCTGTGTCCATCCCAGTCCCGGTGTCCATCCCAGTTCAGTCCCGGTGTCCATCCCAGTCCCGGTGTCCATCCCAGTCCCTGTGTCCATCCCAGTCCCTGTGTCCCCATCCCAGTCCCTGTGTCCATCCCAGTCCCTGTGTCCCCATCCCAGTCCCTGTGTCCCCATCCCAGTCCCTGCGTCCCCATCCCAGTCCCATATCCCGTGTCCCCAAATTCCGATTCCCTGCCATCCCCAGCCCTGAATCCCGGCTGGCACTTGGGATCAATCCCCATCACCCCATATCCCAAATCCCTATATCCCAATCCCAAATTCCGATATCCCAATCCCAAATTCCGATATCCCAATCCCAAATTCCCAACTTCCCAATTTACCAAATCCCTGTCTCTCACCGACGCAGTCCCCGCCGCGGCCGGGCTGGAATCCCGGCTGGCACTCGGGATCAATCCCCATATCCCAAATTCCCATATCCCAAATTCCCACATTCCCGAATCGCCGTCCCTCACCCACGCAGTCCCCGCCGTGGCCGGGCCGGAATCCCGGCTGGCACTCGGGAACGCAGCGATAGGAGCCGGGAATGTTCTCGCACCGCTGGGCCCCGCAGAGCCCGGCCCCGTACTCCTGGCACTCGTCCACGTCTGCGGACACCGGGATGGGGACATCGGGATGGGGACATCGGGATGGGGACATCGGGATTGGGACAGCGGGATGGGGATACAGCGGGATGGGGACACAGCGGGATGGGGACAGCGGGATGGGGACACAGCGGGATGGGGACATCGGGATGGAGACATCAGGATGGAGACATCGGGATGGAGACATCGGGATGGGGACACAGCGGGATGGTGACATTGAGATGGTGACATTGGGATGGGGACACAGCGGGATGGGGACACAGCGGGATGGGGACACAGCGGGATAGGGACATCGGGATGGGGACACAGCAGGATGGTGACATTGGGATGGGGATATCGGGATGGGGACATTGGGATGGGGATATCAGGATGGGGATATCAGGATGGGGACACCGGGATGGGGACACAGCGGGATGGGGATATTGAGATGGGGACATTGGGATGGGACATTGGGATGGGGACACCGGGATGGGACATTGGGATGGGGATATCGGGATGGGGACATTGGGATGAGAACATTGGGATGGGGACACCGGGATGGGGACATTGGGATGGGGACACAGCGGGATGGGGACACAGCGGGATGGGGACACACCGGGAACCCGTGGCTCCAGGCTGGGAGCAGCCCCCAGACCACCCCGATCCCTGTGCCCATCCCAATTCCCGTGTCTCCGTTCCCATCCCGGTCTCCCAGTCCCCATCCCGGTCTCCCAGTCCCCACATCCCCATATCCCCATTCCCATCCCACTCCCCATGGCCCCATTTCCAATCCCAGTTCCCATATCCCCATCCCCAATCCCAGTTCCCATATCCCAATCCCAGTTCCCACATCCCCATATCCCACATCCCAATCCCAAATTCCCAAATTCCCAAATTCCCATATCCCCATATGCCATATCCCAATCCCAAATTCCCAAATTCCCATATCCCCATATCCCAATCCCAATATCCCATATCCCCATATCCCAAATTCCCATATCCCCATATCCCAATCCCAAATTCCCATATCCCCATATCCCAATCCCAATATCCCATATCCCAATCCCAAATTCCCATATCCCCATATCCCAATCCCAATATCCCATATCCCCATATCCCAAATTCCCATATCCCCATATCCCAATCCCAAATTCCCATATCCCCATATCCCCATATCCCAATATCCCATATCCCAATCCCAAATTCCCATATCCCCATATCCCAATCCCAAATTCCCATATCCCCATACCCCCATATCCCAAACCCAAATTCCCATATCCCCATATCCCAATCCCAAATGCCCATATCCCAAACACAAATTCCCATGTCCCCATATCCCAAATCCCAATCCCAAATCACAATCTCATATCCCCATATCCCAAATTCCCATATCCCAAATTCCCATATCCCAAATTCCCACATTCCCGAATCGCTGTCCCTCACCGACGCAGTCCCCGCCGTGGCCGGGCCGGAATCCCGGCTGGCACTCGGGAACGCAGCGATAGGAGCCGGGAATGTTCTCGCACCGCTGGGCCCCGCAGAGCCCGGCCCCGTACTCCTGGCACTCGTCCACGTCTGCGGACACGGCCGGAGCCTCCGGACCCATCCCAGAGTCCGGACATTCCGAGTGACCCCATCCCAGCCCATTCCCGGCCATCCCCTCACACTGGACACGGCCGGACCCATCCCAGAGTCCGGACATTCCAAGTGACCCCATCCCAGCCCATTCCCGGCCATCCCCTCACACCGGACACGGCCGGACCCATCCCAGAGTCCGGACATTCCAAGTGACCCCATCCCAGCCCATTCCCGGCCATCCCCTCACACCGGACACGGCCGGACCCATCCCAGAGTCCGGACATTCCAAGTGACCCCATCCCAGCCCATTCCCGGCCATCCCCTCACACCGGACACGGCCGGACCCATCCCAGAGGCTCCGAGTGACCCCATCCCAGCCCATTCCTGGCCATCCCCTCACCCTGGCACTCGGCCTTGGCATCGTCCGTGCGGAACCCGGCCGGACACTGGCACTGGAAGGAGCCGTCGGTGTTGAGGCAGCGGCCGCCGGCGCAGACGTCCCCGCGCTGGCACTCGTCCACATCTGGGATGGACAGGGGACACCAGGACTGGGATGGACATGGGGACACTGGGACTGGGATGGGCATGGGGGCACTGGGATGGACATGGCGACACTGGGATGGACATGGCGACACTGGGACTGGGATGGACATGGGGGCACTGGGATGGACATGGGTACACTGGGATGGACATGAGGGCACTGGGACTGGGATGGACATGGGGACACTGGGATGGACATGGGGACACTGGGACTGGGATGGACATGGGGACACCGGGATGGACATGGGGACACTGGGATGGACATGGGGACACCGGGATGGGCATGGGGACACCGGGACTGGGATGGGCATGGGGACACCGGGACTGGGATGGACATGGGAACACTGGGATGGGCATGGGGACACCGGGACTGGGATGGACATGGTGACACTGGGATGGACATGGGGGCACTGGGATGGACAGGGGACACCAGGACTGGGATGGGCATGGGGACACTGGGATGGACATGGGGGCACTGGGACTGGGATGGACATGGGAACACTGGGATGGGCATGGGGACACCGGGACTGGGATGGATATGGCGACACTGGGATGGACAGGGGGGCACTGGGATGGACAGGGGACACCAGGACTGGGATGGGCATGGGGACACTGGGATGGACATGGGGACACTGGGACTGGGATGGACATGAGGACACTGGGATGGACATGGGGACACTGGGACTGGGATGGGGACACCGGGACTGGGACAACCCTGGGGACACTGGGACTGGGACGGGGACGCTGGGACTGGGACGGGGACGCTGGGACTGGGATGGAGCTGGGGACACTGGGACCGGGATGGGGACACTGGAACAGGGACGAAGACACCGGGACAACCACGGGGACACCGGGACCGGGACGGGGACACCAGAACTGGGACAACCACGGGGACACCGGGACGGGAACACCAGGACAGGGACACCGGGACAACCACAGGAACACCAAAACCAGGACAACAACCCCAACCACCCCCTCCCCCCAAAAAAAACCACCACAACCCCAAGCCCCCCATGACCACCACCACGCCCTTGGGTGTCCCCATGAGGTGCCACCCCCGGGGCACCCGTGTCCCCCTCTGTCCCCCCACCGGCGCAGGCGGTGCCGTCGGCGGTGCCGGCGAAGCCGTCGGCGCAGAGGCAGCGGAAGGAGCCGGCGGTGTTGACGCACTCGCCGTGCGGGAAGCAGAAGTCGCCCTCCAGGCACTCGTTGACGTCTGCGGGGCCACCAGAGGGTCACCAAGGATGGGGTGGTGGCACCGCCGGGTTGTCCCCGATGGGGCTGGGGGGTCCTCGCTCACCCTGGCAGGCGGTGGCGCCGGCCGTGGCGCGGTAGCCGCGGTGGCACTCGCAGCGGAAGGAGCCGGCGGTGTTGAGGCAGCGGCCGTGGGGGGCACAGGGGGAGCCCCCCGAGCACTCGTCCACATCTGGGGGGACATCGGGGGTCACTTGGGGACACCCGGGGGTCACCTCGAGTCATGGGGGCACCACAACGGGGTGGCCACAGGAGATATGGGGTCTCCAAGACCTCCAAGTCATGGTGACCCCAAGTTGTGGTGACCCCAAGCTGTGGTGACCCCCTCCGGTGTGGTGACCCCAAGCTGTGGTGACCCCAAGCTGTGGTGACCCCCTCCGGTGTGGTGACCCCAAGCACTCGTCCGCATCTGGGGGGACATCGGGGGTCACTTGGGGACACCCGGGGGTCACCTCGAGTCATGGGGACACCACAACGGGGTGGCCACAGGAGATATGGGGTCTCCAAGACCTCCAAGTCATGGTGACCCCAAGTTGTGGTGACCCCAAGCTGTGGTGACCCCAAGCACTCGTCCGCATCTGGGGGTCATCGGGGGTCACTTGGGGTCACCCCAAGTCATGGGGACACCATAGCGGGGTGGCCACAGGAGATACGGGGTCTCCAAGACCTCCAAGTCATGGTGACCCCAAGCTGTGGTGACCCCATAACAGAGTGACCAGAGGTCATGGTGACCCCAAGTTGTGGTGACCCCAAGTTGTGGTGACCCCAAGCACTCGTCCACATCTGGGGGGACATCGGGGGTCACTTGGGGACACCCGGGGGTCACCTCGAGTCATGGGGACACCACAACGGGGTGGCCACAGGAGATATGGGGTCTCCAAGACCTCCAAGTCATGGTGACCCCAAGTTGTGGTGACCCCAAGCTGTGGTGACCCCCTCCGGTGTGGTGACCCCAAGCTGTGGTGACCACAAGCACTCGTCCGCATCTGGGGGGACATCGGGGGTCACTTGGGGACACCCTGAGTTGTGGGGACACCATAGCGGGGTGGCCACAGGAGATACGGGGTCTCCAAGACCCCCAAGTCATGGTGACCCCAAGCTGTGGTGACCCCATAACAGAGTGACCAGAGGTCATGGTGACCCCAAGTTGTGGTGACCCCCTCCGGTGTGGTGACCCCAAGCACTCGTCCACATCTGGGGGGACATCGGGGGTCACTTGGGGACACCCGGGGGTCACCTCGAGTCATGGGGACACCACAACGGGGTGGCCACAGGAGATATGGGGTCTCCAAGACCCCCAAGTCATGGTGACCTCATGGAACAGTGACCCCATGGGGTGGTGACCTCTCATGGGACCCCAAGATGGTGACCCCCAAAATCATGGTGGCTCCATAAAGTGATCATGGTGACCTCAAATTATGGTGACCCCGTGGGGTGGTGACCTCTCATGGGACCCCAAGATGGTGACCCCCAAAATCATGGTGACCCCATGAAGCGATGACCCCAAATCATGGTGACCTCAAGTTATGGTGACCCCTTGGCGTGGTGACCTCTCATGGGACCCCAAGATGGTGACCCCCAAAATCATGATGACCCCATGAAGCGATGACCCCAAGTCATGGTGACATCATGGAACGGTGACCCCATGGGGTGGTGACCTCTCATTTGGGGGGTCTCTGGTGGCACCGAGGTGGCACCGGGTGGCCCCGGGGGGTACCTGCGCAGCGTCCCTGTCGCAGGCGGAAGCCGTCGGGGCAGGGTTGGCACCGGAAGGAGCCCGGGGTGTTGACGCACTCCTGGCCGGGACACGCCAGGTGGTTCTCGCACTCGTCGATGTCTGAGGGGACATCAGGGGACATCGGGGGGGACCCCGAGTCATGAGGACCCCCCCCAGGACCCCAAATCACAGGGATCCCATAACAGCGTGACCACGAGTTGTGGTGACCCCATAACAGTGGTGACCCCAAGTCGTGGTGACCTTTAGGTGTGGTGACCCCAAACCATGGTGACCCCAAGTCATGGTGACCCCAAACCTTGGTGACCCCAAGTTGTGGTGACCCCAAGTTGTGGTGACCTCATAACAGTGACCCCAACTCATGGTGACCCCAAACCGTGGTGACCCCATAACAGTGACCCCAACTCATGGTGACCATTTGGTGTGGTGACCCCATAACAGTGACCCCAAGTTGTGGTGACCCCAAATCCTGGTGACCCCAGCTCATGGTGACCCCGTAATGGTGACCCCGTAACGGTGACCCCAAGTCATGGTGACCCCAAACCGTGGTGACCCCAACTTGTGGTGACCCCAACTCATGGTGACCCCAAACTGTGGTGACCCCGTAACAGTGACCCCAACTCATGGTGACCCCAACTCATGGTGACCCCATAACAGTGACCCCAACTCATGGTGACCCAAAACCGTGGTGACCCCAAGTTGTGGTGACCCCATAACAGTGACCCCAACTCATGGGACCCCAAACCCTGGTGACCCCAAGTCATGGTGACCCCAAGTCATGGTGACCCCATAACAGTGACCCCAAACCATGGTGACCCCAAACCCTGGTGACCCCATAACAGTGACCCCAACTCATGGTGACCCCAAACCATGGTGACCTCAACTCGTGGTGACCCCAAACCCTGGTGACCCCATAACAGTGACCCCAAACCATGGTGACCCCAAGCCATCGTGACCCCGTAACAGTGACCCCAACTCATGGTGACCCCAAACCATGGTGACCCCAAACCATGGTGACCTTTTGGTGTGGTGACCCCATAACAGTGACCCCAACTCATGGTGACCCCAAACCCTGGTGACCCCATAACAGTGACCCCAAACCTTGGCGACCCCAACTCATGGTGACCCCAAACTGTGGAGACCCCAAGGACCGCTGATCCCAAGACCCCCTCCCAGTGCCCCCAGTGGCACAGAGACCCCTCCCCATCACCCATCCCAGTGCCCCCCACTCACCCTGGCAGGGCTGGTCACCCCCGGAGCCCCGGTAGCCCCCCGGGCACACGCACTGGTAGCCCCCGGGCCGGTTCTCGCAGCGCCCGTGGGCGCAGGGCGGGGGGCTCTGGGCGCACTCGTCCACATCTGGGGGGGCACAGGTGGGGTTTGGGGGGTTACAGGTGTGCCCAGGTGTGCCCAGGTGAGGTTTGGGGTGTGCCCAGGTGTGCCCAGATGTTCCCAGATGTGCCCAGGTGAGGTTTGGGTTGTGCCCAGGTGTGCCCAGGTGAGGTTTGGGTTGTGCCTAGGTGTGCCCAGGTGTGCCCAGGTGAGGTTTGGGTTGTGCCCAGGTGTGCCCAGGTGTGCCCAGGTGAGGCTTGGGTTGTGCCTAGGTGTGCCCAGGTGTGCCCAGGTGAGGTTTGGGGTGTGCCCAGGTGTGCCCAGATGTTCCCAGATGTGCCCAGGTGAGGTTTGGGTTGTGCCCAGGTGTGCCCAGGTGAGGTTTGGGTTGTGCCTAGGTGTGCCCAGATGTGCCCAGATGTTCCCAGATGTGCCCAGGTGAGGTTTGGGTTGTGCCCATGTATGCCCAGGTGTGCCCAGGTGAGGTTTGGGTTGTGCCCAGGTGTGCCCAGATGTGCCCAGATGTTCCCAGGTGTGCACAGGTGAGGTTTGGGGTGTGCCCAGGTGAGGTTTGGGTTGTGCCCATGTATGCCCAGGTGTGCCCAGGTGAGGTTTGGGTTGTGCCCAGGTGTGCCCAGGTGTGCCCAGGTGAGGTTTGGGTTGTGCCCAGGTGTGCCCAGGTGTGCCCAGGTGAGGTTTGGGTTGTGCCCAGGTGTGCCCAGATGTGCCCAGATGTTCCCAGGTGTGCCCAGGTGAGGTTTGGGTTGTGCCTAGGTGTGCCCAGGTGAGGTTTGGGTTGTGCCCAGGTGTGCCCAGGTAAGGTTTGGGTTGTGCCCAGGTGTGCCCAGGTGTGCTCAGGTGTGCCCAGGTGAGGTTTGGGTTGTGCCCAGGTGTGCCTAGGTGTGCCCAGGTGTACCCCAGGTGTGCCCAGGTGTACCCAGGTGAGGTTTGGGGTGTGCCCAGGTGTGCCCAGGTGTGCCCAGGTGTGGCGCTGACCTCGGCACTCGGTGCCCGCGGGCTCGGAGGTGAAGCCGGGCCCGCAGAGGCACCGGAAGCTGCCCACGGAGTTCTCGCAGCGCCCCGGCGAGCAGGGCGGGGGCACCTGGCGGCACTCGTCGATGTCTGGGGGGGCACAGGTGGGCACAGGTGGGCACAGGTGAGCTCAGGCGGGGCTCCGAGGGGCACAGGTGGGGTCTGGGCTGTGCCCAGGTGAACTTTCGGGCTCCCGCTGACCTCGGCGCTCAGTGCCCGCGGGGTTTGGGGGGCCACAGGTGTGCCCAGGTGTGCCCAGGTGAGCTTTAAACACCCCCAAATCCCCTTAACCACCCTTTAAACACCCCCAAGACTCCTTTAAAGGCCCCAAAACCCCCCAAAATCCCCCCTTGGGACCCCCCCCGGAGCCCCCTCCCCACTCACCCACGCAGTGGGTGCCCCCAGGACCCCTTTGAACCCCCCCAAAACTCCCCCAAATCCCCCCAAAACCCCTTTGAACCCCCCCAAAACTCCCCCAAATCCCCCCAAAACCCCCCCAAATCCCCCCCAAACCCCTTTGAACCCCCCCAAAACTCCCCCAAATCCCCCCAAAACCCCCCGAAATCCCCCCAAAACCCCTTTGAACACCCCCCAAACTCCCCCAAATTTCCCCCAGGACCCCTTTAAAGACCCCCAAACCCCCCAAAATCCTCCCCGGAGCCCCCTCCCCACTCACCCACGCAGTGGCTGCCCCCAAACCCCCTTTGAACTCCCCCAAAACGCCCCCAAATCCCCCCAAAACTCCCCCAAATCCCCCCAAAACTCCCCCAAATTTCCCCCAGGACCCCTTTAAAGACCCCAAAACCCCCCAAAATCCCCCCCCGGAGCCCCCTCCCCACTCACCCACGCAGTGGCTGCCCCCAAACCCCCTTTGAACTCCCCCAAAACGCCCCCAAATCCCCCCAAAACTCCCCCAAATCCCCCCAAAACTCCCCCAAATCCCCCCAAAACCCTTTGAACACCCCCCAAACTCCCCCAAATTTCCCCCAGGACCCCTTTAAAGACCCCAAAACCCCCCAAAATCCCCCCCGGAGCCCCCTCCCCACTCACCCACGCAGTGGCTGCCCCCAAACCCCCTTTGAACTCCCCCAAAACGCCCCCCAAACCCCCCCAAAACTCCCCCAAATCCCCCCAAAACGCCCCCAAATCCCCCCAAAACGCCCCCAAATCCCCCCAAAACTCCCCCAAATTTCCCCCAGGACCCCTTTAAAGACCCCAAAATCCCCCCCCGGAGCCCCCTCCCCACTCACCCACGCAGTGGCTGCCCCCAAACCCCCTTTGAACCCCCCCAAAACGCCCCCAAATCACCCCAAAACTCCCCCCAAATCCCCCCAAAACTCCCCCAAATTTCCCCCAGGACCCCTTTAAAGACCCCAAAACCCCCCAAAATCCCCCCCCGGAGCCCCCTCCCCACTCACCCACGCAATGGGTGCCCTGGGGGCTGAGCCAGAAGCCCCCCCGGCACAGGCAGGTGTAGCCCCCTCCCCCCCGGGGCACGCAGCGCCCGGGGCCGCACACGCCGGGGTCCCGCTGGCACGGGGACACTGCGGGGAGATTTGGGGGGAATTTGTGGGATTTTGGGCAATTTGGGATTGGGGTTTGGGATAAGGGACAGAGACACGCATCAGGATCCCCCCCAAAACCCCTCCAGGACCCCAAAATTCCTTCAGGACCCCAAAACTCCCCAAGAAGCCCCCGCACACGGCGGGGTCCCGCTGGCACGGGGACACTGCGGGGAGATTTGGGGGGAATTTGTGGGATTTTGGGCAATTTGGGATTGGGGTTTGGGATAAGGGACAGAGACACGCATCAGGATCCCCCCCAAAACCCCTCCAGGACCCCAAAATTCCTTCAGGACCCCAAAACTCCCCAAGAAGCCCCCGCACACGGCGGGGTCCCGCTGGCACGGGGACACTGCGGGGAGATTTGGGGGGAATTTGTGGGATTTTGGGCAATTTGGGATCGGGGTTTGGGATAAGGGACAGAGACACGGATCAGGACCCCCCCTCAGAGCCCCAAAACTCCTCCAGGACCCCAAAACTCCCCCAAGACCCCTCCCCTCATAAACGCCGGGGTCCCGCTGGCACCGGGACACTGCGGGGATGATTTGGGGGGAATTTGTGGGATTTTGGGCAATTTGGGATCGGGATTTGGGAATTCGAGGGTCGGGAACTGGGATACGGATCTCCCCAAACCCCCTCCCCCCCCGCTAGTTCCCCCCAGGACCCTCTAGGACCCCCCCCAAACCCTCCCCAAATTCCCCTAAAACCAACCCGAACTCCCCAAATCCCCCCGAATCTTCCCCCAAAATCCCCCCAAATCCCCCAAAATTCCCCCAAATCCCCTCCTTACCTGGCTCCGGGGGGGGCAGGGTGGGCAGGGCCCCCCCAAAATCGGGGCTGGGCCGGGGCACCACGATGACCTCGGGGCCGGGGGGGGGCGGCGGGGGGGGCCGGGGGGTCCCGAACTCGGGGGGCTCCGGGGCTGGGGGGGGGGGGAAGAGGTGGGGGAGGGTCAAATTTGGGGGAATTTGGGGGCTTAGGAGGGGTTTTAGAGGGATTTGGGGGGGGGTTGGGGGAGGTTTAGGGGGGTTTGGGGTGGATTTGGGGGGTTAGGAGGGGTTTTAGGGGGGATTTGGGGTGGATTTGGGGTGGATTGGGGGGGTTTTGGGGGAGGATTTGGGGGTTTAGGAGGGGTTTTGGGGGAGATTTGGGGGTTTAGGAGGGGTTTTAGGGGGATTTGGGGGGGTTGGGGGAGGTTTAGGGGGGTTTAGAGGGGATTTGGGGGGTTAGGAGGGGTTTTGGGGGAGGATTTGGGGGTTTAGGAGGGGTTTTAGGGGAGATTTGGGGGCTTAGGAGGGGTTTTAGTGGGATTTGGGGGGGTTGGGGGGAGGTTTAGGGGGGTTTGGGGGGGTTTTGGGGGGTTAGGAGGGGTTTGGGGGGGATTTGGGGGTTTAGGAGGGGTTTTAGGGGGGATTTGGGGTGGATTTGGGGTGGATTGGGGGGGTTTTGGGGGAGGATTTGGGGGTTTAGGAGGGGTTTTGGGGGAGATTTGGGGGTTTAGGAGGGGTTTTAGGGGGATTTGGGGGGGTTGGGGGAGGTTTAGGGGGGTTTGGGGGGGATTTGGGGGTTTAGGAGGGGTTTTGGGGGGGTTAGGAAGGGGTTTGGGGAGGATTTGGGGGTTTAGGAGGGGTTTTGGGGGGATTTGGGGACGTTAAAGGGGATTTAGAGGGGAATTTGGGGGTTTAGGAGGGGTTTTAGAGGGGTTTGGGGGGGTTGGGGGAGGTTTAGGGGGTTTTGGGGGGGATTTGGGGGTTTAGGAGTGGTTTTGGGGGGGATTTGGGTTTTTTAAAGGGGGTTTTGGGGGAATTTGGGGGTTTAGGAGGGGTTTAGGGGGGATTTGGGGGCTTTAAAGGTAGTTTAGGGGGGAATTTGGGGTGGTTTGGGGGAGGTTTAGAGGGGATTTGGGGTTTTAGGAGGGGTTTAGGCAGGAATTTGGGGGTTTAGGAGGGGTTTGGGGGGGATTTGGGGGTTTTCGAGGGGGTTTGGGGGATTTGGGGTGGTTTGGGGGAGGTTTTGGGGGAGGCTTTATCTCAAGTTTAGGGAGATTTAGGCGGGGTTTAAGGGAGTTTTGGGCGTTTTGGGGCAGTTTAAGGAAGTTTTGGGCCATCAGGGGTTTCGGGGGGGGGGGTTCGGGGAGGTTTTAGCTCAAGTTTAGTGGGATTTAGGCGGGGTTTAGGGGAGTTTTGGGCGATTTAGTGGAGTTTAGAGGCGTTTTGGGGCTGTTTAAGGAGGTTTAGGGCCATCAGGGATTTCGGGGGGGGGGGTTCAGGGGTGTTTTGGGGGTGTTTCGGGGGGCTTTTATCTCAAGTTTAGTGGGATTTAGGCGGGGTTTTGGGCGATTTAGTGGAGTTTAGAGGCGTTTTGGGGCGGTTTAAGGAGGTTTAAGGACCTCAGGGATTTCGGGGGGGGGGTTCAGGGGGGGTTTTGGGGGGTCCGCGGGGGTTTTGGGGGGCTCACAGGCGGTCGGGGGGGCGCGGGGGGGGCCCAGCGGGACCCTGGTCACGTCCTGGCCCAGGAATTGGGTGTTGATGCGCAGGTCCGAGGCCGAGTAGTGGTAGCCGGGTCCCGCCGGGCAGATCTCCTTGAACCCCTCTTTTTTTGGGGTCGGGGGGGTCAGAATTGGGTCGGGGGGGTCGGATTTGGGTCGGGGGGGTCGGATTTGGGGGGGGGAACACCCCAAAATTTACACCCGGGGGGTAAAATCGGCTGGGAAAGGAGGGGGGAAAAGGGTCTGGGGGAGGGGGCAAAAATGGGTCTGGGGGTGGCCAGAAATTTGGGGAGGGGTCCCAGGAATGGGGGGGGGGGTCAGGGTTTGGGTCGGTGGGGTCGGAATTGGGGGGGGGGGGGCACCCCAAAATTTGCAGCCCGAGGTGCCCCGGGGGGAAGAATTGGTCAGGGAAAGGGGGGGGCAGGAATTTGGGGAGGGGTCCCGGGAATTTGGGGGAGGGGTCCCGGGAATTTGGGGCAGGGGTCCCGGAATTTTGGGGGAGGGGTCCCGGAATTTTGGGGGAGGGGTCCCAGGATTTGGGGAGGGGTCCCAGGATTTGGGGAGGGGTCCCGGAATTTTGGGGGAGGGGTCCCAGGAATTTTGGGGAGGGGTCCCAGAAATTTGGGGAGGGGTCCCAGGAATTTGGGGAGGGGTCCCAGAAATTTGGGGGAGGGGTCCCAGGATTTGGGGAGGGGTCCCAGAAATTTGGGGGAGGGGTCCCGGGAATTTGGGGGAGGGGTCCCGGGAATTTGGGGCAGGGGTCCCGGAATTTTGGGGGAGGGGTCCCGGAATTTTGGGGGAGGGGTCCCAGGATTTGGGGAGGGGTCCCAGGATTTGGGGAGGGGTCCCGGAATTTTGGGGGAGGGGTCCCAGGAATTTTGGGGAGGGGTCCCAGGAATTTGGGGAGGGGTCCCGGGATTTGGGGATGGGTCCCAGAAATTTGGGGGAGGGGTCCCAGGATTTGGGGAGGGGTCCCAGAAATTTGGGGGAGGGGTCCCGGGAATTTGGGGGAGGGGTCCCGGGAATTTGGGGGAGGGGTCCCAGGAATTTTGGGGAGGGGTCCCAGAAATTTGGGGAGGGGTCCCAGAAATTTTGGGGAGGGGTCCCAGGAATTGTGGGGAGGGGTCCCAGAAATTTGGGGACGGGTCCCAAAAATTTGGGGGGGGATCCCAGGAATTTTGGAGGAATCGGGGCGGATTTTTGGGTGGAATTTGGGTTTTTTTGAGATCCCCAAACACCGGATTTTTTTAAAATTTTTTTGGGGGTGTTCTCCCCAAATTGGGGGCTCTCCCAGAAATTTGGGACAACCCAGGAATTTTTAAGTTTTTGGGGTGGGGAGATCCCAGGAATTTTGGAGGAATCCGGGGCGGATTTTTGGGTGGAATTTGGGGTTTTTGAGATCCCCAGATCTCGGATTTTTTTTATTTTTTTGGGGGGGTTCCTCCCCAAATTGGCGGCGCTCCCAGAAATTTGGGACAACCCAGGAATTTTTAAGTTTTTGGGGTGGGGAGATCCCAGGAATTCTGGGGGGAATCGGGGCGGATTTTTGGGTGGAATTTGGGTTTTTTTGAGATCCCCAGACACCGGATTTTTTTAAAATTTTTTTTGGGGTGTTCTCCCCAAATTGGCGGCGCTCCCAGAAATTTGGGATAACCCAGGAATTTTAGATTTTTTATTTGGGGGGGATCCCAGGAATTTTGGAGGAATCCGGGCGGATTTTTGGGTGGAATTTGGGGTTTTTGAGATCCCCAGATCTCGGATTTTTTTTATTTTTTTGGGGGTGTTCTCCCCAAATTGGCGGCGCTCCCAGAAATTTGGGACAACCCAGGAATTTTAGATTTTTTATGTGGGGGGGATCCCAGGAATTTTGGAGGAATCGGGGCGGATTTTTGGGTGGAATTTGGGGTTTTTTGGGATCCCCAGACACCGGATTTTTTTTTTTTTTTTTTTTTTTTTTTTTTTTTTTGGGGTGTTCTCCCCAAATTGGCGGCGCTCCCAGAAATTTGGGACAACCCAGGAATTTTTAAGTTTTTGGGGTGGGGAGATCCCAGGAATTCTGGGGGGAATCGGGGCGGATTTTTGGGTGGAATTTGGGTTTTTTTGAGATCCCCAGACACCGGATTTTTTTTAAATTTTTTTTGGGGTGTTCTCCCCAAATTGGGGGCGCTCCCAGAAATTTGGGACAACCCAGGAATTTTTAAGTTTTTGGGGTGGGGAGATCCCAGGAATTTTGGAGGAATCCGGGCGGATTTTTGGGTGGAATTTGGGGTTTTTGAGATCCCCAGATCTCGGATTTTTTTTATTTTTTTGGGGGGGTTCCTCCCCAAATTGGCGGCGCTCCCAGAAATTTGGGACAACCCAGGAATTTTTGATTTTCTATCTGGGGGGGATCCCAGGAATTTTGGAGGAATCGGGGCGGATTTTTGGGTGGAATTTGGGTTTTTTTGCGATCCCCAGACACCGGATTTTTTTTAAATTTTTTTGGGGGTGTTCTCCCCAAATTGGCGGCGCTCCCAGAAATTTGGGACAACCCAGGAATTTTTTTCTAGCGGGGGGGGGGGTGTGGGGAGAAAACCCAGAACTCCAAAACGCAACGCAGGCGGGATTTTTGGGTGGAATTTCGGGGTTTTTTTCGGGGGAGGGTCCCCAAACCCCGGATTTTTTCCCCGATGCCGGGTCTGGGGGGGGTCCCCATGAATTGGGGGGGGGTCTCACCGGATCCGAAGGGGGGGCAGAGCAGGCAGGAGCCCCCCCAGGCTTTGCCCACGCGGCTGCAGCAGCAAACCTGGCGGGTGATGTTGCGCAGGGTGGGCAGCGCGCAGCCGCCCCCCTCCCGCAGCAGCCGGAAACACGGCCCGCGGGCCTCGGACAGCACCTGCTGGGCTGGGGGGGCACCTGGTGAGCTCCTGGAGCCCTCCCAGTTCGGACCAGTTCATCCCAGTTTGGCCCAGTTTATCCCAGTCCGTCCTATCCCAGCCCAGCGCGGCCCCGCCCCTCCCGGACCAGGTGGAATTGGGGCCCCTCCCGGGGTTCTGGTGGCACCTGCTGAGCTGGGGGGGCACCTGGTGAGCTCCTGCAGCCCTCCCAGTTTATCCCAGTTCATCCCAGTTTATCCCAGTTTATCCCAGCCCGTCCTATCCCAGCCCAGCGCGGCCCCGCCCCTCCCGGACCAGGTGGAATTGGGGCCCCTCCCGGGGTTCTGGAGGCACCTGCTGGGCTGGGGGGGCACCTGGTGAGCTCCTGGAGCCCTCCCAGTTCGGCCCAGTTTGTCCCAGTTTATCCCAGTTTGTCCCAGTTCAGCCCAGTCCGTCCTATCCCAGCCCAGCGCGGCCCCGCCCCGCCCGGACCAGGTGGAATTGGGGCCCCCCCAGAGCATTTGAGGGACGTTTTTGGGGTTGGGGAGGCACCTGGAGCCCTCCCAGTTTGTCCCAGTTTAGCCCAGTTTAGCCCATCCCATTCCCAAACCGCCAAATCCCACAAACAACCCCCAAAAATCCCATAAATGACCCCAAACCCCCACAAATAACCCCAAAAATCCCACAAATGACCCCAAAAACCCCAAAACCCCAGAAATGACCCAAAATCCCCCGAAATGACCCCAAAAGCCCCTCACAGATGCAGCTGGAGCGGGACGAGTCCAGCAGGAATCCCAGCCCCAACCCCAGCCCCATCAATCACATCCCATTCCCATCATCCCAAACCCCACAAAACCCCACAAAGGACCCCAAAAACCCCCAAACCCCCAGAAATGACCCAAAATCCCCCGAAATGACCCCAAAAGCGGCTCACAGATGCAGCTGGAGCGCGACGAGTCCAGCAGGAATCCCAGCCCCAATCCCAGCCCCATCAATCACATCCCATTCCCATCATCCCAAACCCCACAAAACCCCACAAAGGACCCCAAAAACCCCCAAACCCCCAGAAATGACCCAAAATCCCCCGAAATGACCCCAAAAGCGGCTCACAGATGCAGCTGGAGCGCGACGAGTCCAGCAGGAATCCCAGCCCCATTTACCCCCTTAATCCCATTCCCAAACCTCCAAATCCCCCAAAACCCCACAAATGACCCCACAAATGACCCCAAAAACCCCAGAAATGACCCAAAACCCCCCGAAATGACCCCAAAAGCGCCTCACAGATGCAGCTGGAGCGCGACGAGTCCAGCAGGAATCCCAGCCCCAATCCCATTCCCACCACTCCAGATCCCATTCCCATCATCCCAAACCCCACAAAACCCCACAAATAACCCCACAAATGACCCCAAAACCCCCAGAAATGACCCAAAATCCCCCGAAATGACCCCAAAAGCGCCTCACAGATGCAGCTGGAGCGCGACGAGTCCAGCAGGAATCCCAGCCCCATTTACCCCCTTAATCCCATTCCCAAACCTCCAAATCCCCCAAAACCCCACAAATAACCCCACAAATGACCCCAAAACCCCCAGAAATGACGCAAAATCCCCCGAAATGACCCCAAAAGCGCCTCACAGATGCAGCTGGAGCGCGACGAGTCCAGCAGGAATCCCAGCCCCAATCCCATTCCCACCACTCCAGATCCCATTCCCATCATCCCAAACCCCACAAAACCCCACAAATGACCCCAAAAACCCCCAAAACCCCACAAATGACCCAAAATCCCCCGAAATGACCCCAAAAGCGGCTCACAGATGCAGCTGGAGCGCGACGAGTCCAGCAGGAATCCCAGCCCCAATCCCAGCCCCATCAATCACATCCCATTCCCATCATCCCAAACCCCACAAAACCCCACAAATGACCCCAAAAACCCCCCAAACCCCCAGAAATGACCTAAAACCCCCCGAAATGACCCCAAAAGCCCCTCACAGATGCAGCTGGAGCGCGACGAGTCCAGCAGGAATCCCAGCCCCAATCCCAGCCCCATCAATCACATCCCATTCCCATCATCCCAAACCCCACAAAACCCCACAAATGACCCCAAAAACCCCCCAAACCCCCAGAAATGACCCAAAACCCCCCGAAATGACCCCAAAAGCGCCTCACAGATGCAGCTGGAGCGCGACGAGTCCAGCAGGAATCCCAGCCCCAATCCCATTCCCACCACTCCAGATCCCATTCCCATCATCCCAAACCCCACAAAACCCCACAAATGACCCCAAAAACCCCCCAAACCCCCAGAAATGACCCAAAATCCCCCGAAATGACCCCAAAAGCGGCTCACAGATGCAGCTGGAGCG
Source organism: Coloeus monedula (assembly GCF_965178545.1). Classification (NCBI taxonomy): domain Eukaryota; kingdom Metazoa; phylum Chordata; class Aves; order Passeriformes; family Corvidae; genus Coloeus; species Coloeus monedula. The sequence continues at coordinate 2,943,935 of NC_138813.1, read as the reverse complement.
CGACGAGTCCAGCAGGAATCCCAGCCCCAATCCCAGCCCCATCAATCACATCCCATTCCCAAACCTCCAAATCCCCCAAAACCCCACAAATAACCCCACAAATGACCCCAAAACCCCCAGAAATGACCCAAAATCCCCCGAAATGACCCCAAAAGCGGCTCACAGATGCAGCTGGAGCGCGACGAGTCCAGCAGGAATCCCAGCCCCATTTACCCCCTTAATCCCATTCCCAAACCTCCAAATCCCCCCAAAACCCCACAAATGACCCCACAAATGACCCCAAAAACCCCCCAAACCCCCAGAAATGACGCAAAACCCCCCGAAATGACCCCAAAAGCGGCTCACAGATGCAGCTGGAGCGCGACGAGTCCAGCAGGAATCCCAGCCCCATTTACCCCCTTAATCCCATTCCCAAACCTCCAAATCCCCCAAAACCCCACAAATAACCCCACAAATGACCCCAAAACCCCCAGAAATGACCCAAAACCCCCCGAAATGACCCCAAAAGCGCCTCACAGATGCAGCTGGAGCGCGACGAGTCCAGCAGGAATCCCAGCCCCAATCCCAGCCCCATCAATCACATCCCATTCCCATCATCCCAAACCCCACAAACAACCCCACAAATGACCCCAAAAACCCCCCAAAACCCCCAGAAATGACCCAAAACCCCCCGAAATGACCCCAAAAGCGGCTCACAGATGCAGCTGGAGCGCGACGAGTCCAGCAGGAATCCCAGCCCCAATCCCATTCCCACCACTCCAGATCCCATTCCCATCATCCCAAACCCCACAAAACCCCACAAATGACCCCAAAAACCCCCAAACCCCCAGAAATGACCCAAAATCCCCCGAAATGACCCCAAAAGCGCCTCACAGATGCAGCTGGAGCGCGACGAGTCCAGCAGGAATCCCAGCCCCATTTACCCCCTTAATCCCATTCCCAAACCTCCAAATCCCCCAAAACCCCACAAATAACCCCACAAATGACCCCAAAACCCCCAGAAATGACCCAAAACCCCCCGAAATGACCCCAAAAGCGCCTCACAGATGCAGCTGGAGCGCGACGAGTCCAGCAGGAATCCCAGCCCCAATCCCAGCCCCATCAATCACATCCCATTCCCATCATCCCAAACCCCACAAACAACCCCACAAATGACCCCAAAAACCCCCCAAAACCCCCAGAAATGACCCAAAACCCCCCGAAATGACCCCAAAAGCGGCTCACAGATGCAGCTGGAGCGCGACGAGTCCAGCAGGAATCCCAGCCCCAATCCCATTCCCACCACTCCAGATCCCATTCCCATCATCCCAAACCCCACAAAACCCCACAAATGACCCCAAAAACCCCCAAACCCCCACAAATGACCCAAAATCCCCCGAAATGACCCCAAAAGCGGCTCACAGATGCAGCTGGAGCGCGACGAGTCCAGCAGGAATCCCAGCCCCATTTACCCCCTTAATCCCATTCCCATCATCCCAAACCCCACAAAACCCCACAAATGACCCCAAAAACCCCCAAACCCCCAGAAATGACCCAAAATCCCCCGAAATGACCCCAAAAGCGGCTCACAGATGCAGCTGGAGCGGGACGAGTCGAGCAGGAAGCCCGGCGGGCACAGGCAGGCGAAGCCGCCGCGGGTGTTGGTGCAGAGCCCGTGCTGGCACAGGGTCCCCTCCTGGCACTCGTCCACGTCTGGGGGGCGAGGGGACAAAAAGGGGGGCGGGGGTCGGGATCCATTTAGCCCAAAATCCCCCAAAATCGCCCCAAAATCCTCACTCCATCCCGGAGCGATCCCAAGAAGTTCCCGGGGCCGGAATCGGGGCGCTCACCCTCGCAGGAGCCGTTGCGGCGCTGGAATCCCGGCGGGCACGGCTCTGCCGGGGGGGCACCGGTGTCACCCTGGGCACCGCGGGGACACCGCGGGGACACCTTGGGGCACCTGTGGGGCACCTTGGGGCACCTGTGGGGTACCTTGGGGGGGACACCTGTGGGGCACCTGTGGGGCATCTGTGGGGCACCTTGGGGACACCTGTGGGGACAACTGTGGGGCATCTGTGGGGCACCTGTGGGGCATCTGTGGGGCATCTGTGGGGCACCTTGGGGCACCTGTGGGGCATCTGTGGGGCATCTGTGGGGCACCTTCAGGGGGGACACCTGTGGGGCATCTGTGGGGCACCTGTGGGGCACCTTGGGGACATCTCTGGGGCACCTGTGGGGCACCGCTGGGGCACCTTGGGGACACCGCGGGGACACCTTTGGGGCACCTTTGGGGACATCTCTGGGGCACCTCTGGGGCACCTTTGGGGCACCTTGGGGACACCGCGGGGACACCTGTGGGGCACCTTGGGGGGGGGACACCTGTGGGGCACCTTTGGGACACCTTTGGGGCACCTTTGGGGCACCTCTGGGGCACCTTTGGGGCACCTTTGGGGCACCTCTGGAGACACCTGTGGGGCACCTCTGGGGCACCTTTGGGACACCTTTGGGGCACCTCTGGGACACCTTTGGGGCACCTTTGGGACACCTCTGGGGCACCTTTGGGGCACCTTTGGGACACCTCTGGGACACCTGTGGGGCCACCTTTGGGGCCACCTTTGGGGCACCTCTGGGGCACCTCTGGGACACCTCTGGGACACCTTTGGGGCACCTTTGGGACACCTTTGGGGCACCTCTGGGACACCTCTGGGACACCTTTGGGGCACCTTTGGGGCCACCTTTGGGGCCACCTTTGGGGCCACCTTTGGGGCACCTTTGGGGCACCTCTGGGGCACCTTTGGGGCACCTTTGGGACACCTCTGGGGCCACCTTTGGGCCACCTTTGGGGCCACCTCTGGGACACCTTTGGGCCACCTTTGGGGCACCTCTGGGGCACCTCTGGGGCACCTCTGGGGCCACCTTTGGGGCCACCTTTGGGGCACCTTTGGGGCACCTTTGGGGCACCTCTGGGGCACCTTTGGGGCCACCTTTGGGGCCACCTTTGGGGCACCTTTGGGGCACCTCTGGGGCACCTTTGGGGCACCTTTGGGACACCTCTGGGGCCACCTTTGGGCCACCTTTGGGGCCACCTCTGGGACACCTTTGGGCCACCTTTGGGGCACCTCTGGGGCACCTCTGGGCCACCTCTGGGACACCTCTGGGGCACCTTTGGGGCACCTTTGGGGCCACCTTTGGGGCACCTCTGGGACACCTTTGGGGCACCTCTGGGGCACCTTTGGGGCACCTTTGGGACACCTCTGGGGCCACCTTTGGGCCACCTTTGGGGCCACCTCTGGGGCACCTTTGGGGCCACCTCTGGGACACCTTTGGGACACCTCTGGGACACCTTTGGGGCCACCTTTGGGGCCACCTTTGGGGCACCCCCCCTTTGTCACCTTTGTCACCTCCCCGTCCTCACCTTGGCACCCCCACCCGCACCCCCCGGCTGTCCCCGTGTCCCCCCGGTGTTTGTCACCCTCCGGTGCCCCCCGGTGCCCCCTCCATGTCCCGGTGCCCCCCCGGTGTTTGTCCCCTCCCGGTGACCCCCCCGGTGTCCCCCCCGTGTCCCTCCGGTCCCCCCGGTGTTTGTCCCCTCCCGGTGCCCCCCGTGTCCCGGTACCCCCCCCCCATGTCCCCCGGTGTTTGTCACACCCCGGTGCCCCCCCAGTGCCCCCCCCGTATCCCGGTGCCCCCCCCATGTCCCCCCCCGGTCCCCTCGGTGCCCCCCCCGTGTCCCGGTGACCCCCCCGGTGTCCCCCCGTGTCCCCCCGGTGCCCCCCGGTGTTTGTCACCCCCCGTTTCCCCCCCCGTGTCCCGGTGCCCCCCCCCAGTCCACCTCGGTGTTTGTCACCCCCCCGGTGCCCCCCGGTTCCCCCGGTGTTTGTCACCCCCCCCCGTGTCCCGGTGCCCCCCCGGTGCCCCCCCCCATGTCCCCCCCATGTCCCCTCCCGGTGCCCCCCGGTCCCCCCCGTGTCCCGGTCCCACCCCGTGTCCCGGTGCCCCCCCCGTGTCCCCTCCCGGTGCCCCCGGTGCCCCCCAGTCCCCCCGTGTCCCGGTGCCCCCCCCGTGTCCCCTCCCCGTCCCCCCGGTGACCCCCCCCGGTGCCCCCCCCCGGTGCCCCCCCCGTTCCCCCCCGTTTCCCCCCCCGGTCCCCCCGGTGCCTCCCCGTGTCCCGGTGCCCCCCCCCGGTGTTTGTCCCCCCCCCGTGTCCCGGTGCCCCCTCCGGTTCCCCCCGGTGTTCGTCACCCCCGGTGCCCCCCGGTCCCCCGGTGCCCCCCCATGTCCCGGTGCCCCCCCCATGTCCCCTCCCGGTGCCCCCCGGTGCCCCGGTGCCCCCCCCAATGTCCCCCCCCCCGTATCCCGGTGCCCCCGCTATGTCCCCCCCCGTATCCCGGTGCCCCCCCGGTGCCCCCCCCCGTGTCCCGGTGCCCCCCCGGTGCCCCCGGTGCCCCCCGTATCCCGGTGCCCCCCGTATCCCGGTGCCCCCCGTGTCCCGGTGCCCCCCCGGTGCCCCCGGTGCCCCCCCCAATGTCCCCCCCCCCGTGTCCCGGTGCCCCCCCGGTGCCCCCGTGCCCCCCCGTGTCCCGGTGCCCCCCCCGGTGCCCCCCCCGGTGCCCCCGGTGCCCCCCCGTGTCCCTTACGGGCGTGGCCGTCGCACGGGTGACACTCGCGGACCCCCCAGGCGACCCCGGCCCCCCCCCGGCAGCAAATGTCCCTGGTGCGGAGCCCCGGGAGGGGGAGCTGCACTGGGGGGGGGGGAATTTGGGGGAAAAAGAGGGAAAATGGGAAAAAGGGGGGGGGGAAGGGATAAAAGGGGGGAAATGGGGGAAAAATGGGGAAAAATGGGGGGAAATGGGGAAAAATGGGGGGGAAAGGGGGAGAAAATGAGGGGGGGAAATGAGGGGGGGGAATGGGAGAAATGGGGAAAAATGGGGGGAAAAATGGGGGGAAAAGGGGGAAAATGGGGAAAAAAGGGGAAAATGAGGAAAAATGGGGGAAAACGGGG